>NC_089666.1:4800000-5512500 GCF_037042795.1 Molothrus aeneus
AGTGAATCATTTCATCCCCAATGTTAATTTAAAAGCAAACAAACAGAGCTGAATGCATTTGATAGTAGAATTATTTCCAGTACATTTCAGGTTTTGTTGCTGTGTGTTGTAAAACACCACGGCACGGAGCACTGTGTGGTGGAATCGGGCACTGGAGGCTGGGCTGTGCCCCACTGCACCCCACTGAGCCCCTTTGCACCCCAGTGTGCCCCACTGAGTCCCACTGCACCCACACCATGCCCTTGCTGGGAGAGCAGAGCACCCACAGCTCCCCAGGAGCACCCCAGGTGCATCCTCTTGGGAAAGGCTCTCATCCCTGGCACAGCCACAGCAGCAAACCAGGAGTTAAAAAAAAAAAAAAAACTCCCCTTGAAAACAGGAGCTGCAAAACATCAGCCTCGTTCCACCTCAAAAGAGCAAGAATGAATCGGAAAAGGGCAAAGAGCGTGAAAGGCTGAATTGTAATAAAAACGGTGTTTAAATGTGCCACCGAGAATTAATCGCTCCTTTCTTTGGAGCTTCCCCTTGGAGGGCTATTCCTAGGAATTTGTGGGAGGAAGCAGGAGCAAGGAATCAGTTTTATTTTGCATGTAGGCTATATCAGGTGTGGAACTGCCCTGCTTTACAGGCACGTGATTGCAGAGGGGCAGCCAGGGTGCTCAGCCCCTGCTTGGGGCTCTGGAAGGGGACAGGCAGTCCTGGAGGGCAATTTTGGCTCTCCTGGGAGCTGGTGGGTGCCGGTGACTCCCTGGAAGTGATGGAGACTTTCCCACCTGGCAGGGTCCAGGTCAGGAATGCCGCAGCAGTGGGAGAGCAGGAGGTGCTGCTGTGCCAGCCCAGAGGGACCCTGCTGCCCTCCAGGCTCCGTGACTGCCTGGAACCAGGAATGCCAGGCTCAGTGACTGCCTGGAACCAGGAATGCCAGGCTCAATGTCTGCCTGGAACCAGGAATTCCAGACTCAGTGACTGCCTGGACCTGGGAATTCCAGATTCAGTGACTGCCTGGACCTGGGAATTCCAGGCTCAATGATTGCCTGGAACCAGGAATTCCAGGCTCAGTGACTGCCTGGAACAGGAATGCCAGGCTGGAACAAGAATGCCAGGCTCAGTGACTGCCTGGAACAGGAATGCCAGGCTGGAACAGGAATTCCAGGCTCAATGTCTGCCTGGAACAGGAATGCCAGGCTCAGTGACTGCCTGGAACAGGAATGCTTATCCGTGGGAGCCAAGGACTGGCAATAACGCTTCCCAGTGAGAGGCAAAGTTCTCCATCTGCTCCGTGCATCCCGGAGGAGTCACTGGTGACTTTTTGGCTGCCTGGAGGAGCAGCAGGCACAGAGAGGCCCTGCAGTGCCACACTGGGTCCCAGCCATCCCCTGGCAGAGCTGTAGGGTGGGCAGCTATCAATGATATTTTTGCCCCTGACGAGGGGAGAGAATGATGCGTCTGATTCCATCTTATCAGAAGGCTAATTAATTACTTTATTATACTGTATTATTCTATACTATATTACACTATATTACATTACATCTAAACTGAATCTGCCAAGCACTCAACTGCACACAACTGCACAGAATCTCGTGACTGTCAGTGACAGTCCCAACACACACACACCCTGACAGGCCAAGGAAACAAAACACCATCACTTTGGGTAAACAATCTCCATATTGCATTCTACTTTGGCACAACACAGGCACAGCAAATGAGATAAGAATTGTTTTTCCTTTCTCTGAGGTTCAGAGAATGTGAATCTCAGAAATATTCTTGGGAAGAACTGTGCCTTGCTTTTCTCTGTGAAGAGAAATGTGGCGACAGGCAGCGAGGTGGGCAAACAGCAGAGAGCCCAGGGACATGATGCTTTTCTTCCTCCCCATCACTTCACCTCCTCTTCCCACTCTGTTCCCTGAGTTTTCCACAGTGCCCACTGGCCACTGGCTCTGTGTGGCAGTGACACACCCGGGATCAGTGGGAGGATCAGCAGCAGCAGATCTCTGTCACCAAACCCTCGCTCCCTGCAAGCCCAGGGAGCGTCACCTTTTCAGACACACAAAATCAATGCTGTCCTACATCCCAAAACCTTTAAACATCAGACAGGTAATTTGTCTTTGCTGATGGTGGCTGAGCATTGAAAGGAGCCCGGCCAGATTAAATAAACCAGCAATAGCAATTTGAGGTCGTTTTCATCATATTAATGGGTTTCCTGCCTATGGTAGAAAGGGAGTCAAGGAGATGGGCCTGGATCAGCTCCACAATGGCATTGCTTTTCTGTTGAGAAGCTGGTTTTGGTGATCACTGCAACAGAGGGGGAGTGACGAGAAGAGTCAGTGATGGGTCTGGGCACACCCAGCATGGCTGGGTCCTGCCAGGGGTGGCACAGCTGGGTGGGGACATGGTGTGGCCTCTGTGGGCTGCTCATCTCCTCTGCCAAGGAGCCAAGGGGAGGAGAAGTATTTGACACTTGGCTTTTTCCCCCCTTATAATCAAGAAGTAAACAGAGTCAGAGGTTATGAGTCTGATTGAGTGTTTCAGTGCCAAGATGCAGCTTAGGATGCCCAGTTCTGGCCCCTTAGTTTGGGATGGATGTTGAGATGTTTGAGCACGTCGAGAGGGGGCAACAAGGCTGGAGAGGGGCTTGGAACACAAACCCTGTGAGGAAGCACTGAGGGAGCTGGGGGTGCTCAGCCTGGAGAAAAGGAGACTGAGGGGTGCCCTCATCACTCTCTGCAGCTCCTGAAAGGTGCCTGTGCTCAGCTGGGGCTGGGCTCTTTCTCCAGGCAGCACTGACAGAACCAGAGGACACAGCCTTAAGTTCCACTAAGCGAAATATAGGTTGGATATTAGGAAAAAGTTTTTTATAGAAAGAATGATCAAGTACTGGAATGCTGCCCAGGGAGGTGGTGGAGTCACCATCCCTGGATGTGTTTAAAACAAGCCTGGATGTGGCACTGGGTGCCAGGGTTTAGTTGAGGTGTTGGGGCTGGGTTGGACTCGATGATCTTGAAGGTCTCTTCCAGCCTTGTGATTCTGTGAATATTTTCTGAGAGGTTTGGGTAAGGAGCTCTGTGATTATCCACACAGCACACCTCCCTCCTCCTCCTCCGAACCAGGGGAAAGGCAGGGAGGAGCTGAGAGTCTGAGTATTCCTTAGAAACAGAAGGCAAATTTGAGATAACAGTAAAAACATCATTTGACATATCTGAAAGCCTTTTGTAAGCACTTTCCAGGAATATTTTACAGCCTCAGCTTCATTAGTAGCAATACCTGCAGGAAGGCACCTCTCAGCGTGAGCGCTCAGTGCTCAGCACTTGCAAATGTTGTATTACAGATTCTGCTGTAAAACACACAACGTGTGCTGGGAGATAACTCCCATCAAGAGTGGGAAGAGCTGCATGTGGCTTCTGGGATTCCCCAGCTTCACCAGGCTGTGAAACCCCTCAAAACTCCCTGCCAAGGGCAGCCTCAGAGCTGGGCTTGTTTGCGGAAGGGATCTTGCTGTGGCTCTGCACGGAGCAAAGGGCAGCTCATGGGTTCTGGGGGAGGAAAAGGAACTTTCCTGTGTGCCACCAACCCTGAAAACGCAGTGTGGTTTGTCACAGATGTGTTTTATGAAAAATCCTTTCTTTAGGATTTTTCCTCCTGAGAAGCTGAGAGGCCTCAGGAACAAAATGTAAGCAATGGTTATCTGCTGCTGTGGAATGCAACAGGTGCATCTGTGATTGGGCTCATGTGGTTGTTTCTAATTAATGGCCAATCACAGTGAGCTGCTTAGGCTCTCTGTCCGAGACAGAGCCTTTGTTATCATTCTGTGCTATTCTATTCTTAGCCAGCCTTCTGATGAAATCCTTTCTTCTACTCTTTTACTATAGTTTTAATGTAATATATATCACAAAATAATAAATCAAGCTTTCTGAAACATGGAGTCAAATCCTTGTCTCTTCCCTCAACCTGAGACCCCTGTGAACACCGTCACAGAGGTTCACAATGCTTCCTGCAGAAATTTGGGAATAACCGTGGGTCCATCTGATAACATCACTGCCTTCTCACCAGCGACCTGTGAAGACCAAGAGAAACAAAACTCACCAAATATGTGACTGCTTGCAGGGGTTGAACTGAAGCCATGTACCAGCAGAGGCTGCCTGCTGGGGCTGTGTGGCATGACAATGGGAGGCCAGCGAGGCTCTGGGTCCCAGCCCTTCCCCATCTCCCTGGGCAATTTGTCCTCAAGGTTTCCCTGCTTCAGCACATCGCTGAGAGAGACAGTGACAGATACAGGAGAAGAGCTGCACATAACCTCGATTACCCAAGGATAATGAGGCCCAGTGCACCCACATGCTATCAGTAATATTTGTATCTATTCAGCTTTTTCAGTGCTAAAGGTAACCATTTATATCCATTAAAAGCAGACAACTGGATGGCAAGCGGGGCTCAGCCCTGGCTGCCTCTTGATGGGCAGCATCTATCACACCTCGTGTCCTCAGAGATCTCCTCCACGGTGGTGCTGGGCTCTGCCAATGTCACAATTCCCTGGAGAGCTGCTGTGACATGCCAGCTCTGAGGCCCCCCCACTATCTGTGAGCCCAGCCCATGCTCTGAGTGGCACCCAGTGGAGTCATCACTGTCCCAGCCACATTTAATTCCCTTCATCCCTCAACAGACAATGCCAGGATGATCCCTGCCCAATGCCATCCCCACAGTGCCCATCACTTCTCTGTCCCCTTGATGCCTCACTGTCACAGACATCTTTTATGAAAAATCCTTTCCTTAGGATTTTTCCTCCTGAGAAGCTGAGAGGCCTCAGGAACAAAATGTAAGCAATGGTTATCTGCTGCTGTGGAATGCAACAGGTGCATCTGGGATTGGTCTCATGTGGTTGTTTCTAATTAATGGCCAATCACAGTGAGCTGGCTCGGGCTCTCTGTCTGAGACAAAAGCCTTTGTTATTCATTCCTTCTTTTTCTATTCTTAGCCAGCCTTCTGATGAAATCCTTTCTTCTATTCTTTTAGTATAGTTTTAATATAATATATATCATAAAATAATAAATCAAGCCTTCTGAAACATGGAGTCAGATCCTCATCTCTTCCCTCATCCTAAGACTCCTGTGAACACCGTCACACCTCAGGTTTTGGCTTTTATATTTTTCTCATTCTGTGCTGCTTTAGTGTGTGGCTCTGGGCTTCACATTATGGGGTGGTGAACTCTGCACAGAGCAGGGAGACAAAGCAATTCCTTCGCCAGCTGGGGACCAAGGACAAATGACCCAAATCTCAAGCCCGAGAGCACAAACAACATTGACTGAAGAGAGAAAAACAAGAAGAATGGGACTTCATGGGCTAAAGCTGTAATTAGACAATTAGCTCCAATATGCAAATGGAGCAGAACTTATAAAAGTGAGACACCCTATGACCAGTTGTCCATTTTTGTGGCTATTTTGGTTTGTGCTGCCCAAGGCGGATCTATTGAGGCCTCTTAATTAATCCCTACTTTATTCTCAAGCTCTGCCTAGTCTCTGTTCTAGGTCAGCCTTCACAAGACATCAACCTCCCCTGAGGTGCTCTCACTGTGGAGCCACAGCCAGCTCCACAGCCCTCTGTGTCCCCACGGATGCTGCATGGTCCTGGTCCTGCTTAGCACCTTTCCAGCTCCTTCCCATGGTGGTATTTTGATACAGAACCAGGCAATCTCTTACTTAGTCTTCACAGTTTCTATCCCAGCTCCATACCCTTGATACTCTACTTTTAATTACAAGGGAAATGTTGTTAAGTCAGGCAATCTTCCCAACAAACTCCTGTTTGATGGCTGTATCACAATGAATTGGGCCAGATGGTTTGGAGCCAGACCCCTCCAACACCTGTGCAGAGTGGTCCTGGCTAGAGAAAATACTGGATTTCCTCCCATTTCCATTAAACTGGATGAAGAAGTAACTATTTTTAGCCTATGAAAATAGAAAACTACACGTCTTGCTGCTAATTCCTTTCATTAATTGAAGATGGTGTAAGAAATAATAAACAGAACTCAAACAATGCAGGATGCTGCAGTTTCCCATACAAGTAGAGAAGTTGGTGATGAAAACAGGCCATGAAATCGCCAGCCCAGGTACATGCTATCACTTTTGTTTTTTCCTGGAGGTCACTGAGTGTTTGATCAACCCTTGAAGGCTGTCCTTCTGGTGTGATACACAGCCCCCCTCAGGTAAATATTTGGTTATCTTCCCCTTTGCAAGTCTCTTATCTATCCCAGTGCAGCCTGAGCCGCTGGCTCCCACATCCCATCCCAATTCCACCAGTGGCAGGGCTGGGGAATGGCACCAACAGCCTGAACGTGGTACTGCTTTCCTCCTGGAGAAGGAAATTGCTTCAGCAGAAGAAATTAAGCATTTTAATGAAATGACCATAAAAAGAGGCCCCTCGCTCACTCCCTGGATCACAAATATCGCAGATGTTGCACCCAGCCCAGTGAGGCACAAGCAACTCTGCCAACACCATTGTGGCTCCAGGGTATACCCATGCAGGGTTTGGATGGAACCACACCATAAACTTGCCCCTTTCTGCCTTCACAAGCTTCTCAGCTTTCTCCTAATTTCCAGTGTCTTTGCTGCCTTTTTCTTGGCTTTATTTCCATGCTTCAAAAGCGTGTGAGGGGCTCAGCAGCAGTCTGTGTGGCTTTGAAGCCTTTTCTGAGTCTCTCAAACCTGGGAAGGGAGGAGACATCCTTTTCTAGAGGAGACACCTTTTCCTAAAGGAGACATCCTTTCCTAGAGGAGGCACACATACCTGAACCTCGGTTTTACATGCAGCAGGACAGATCACTTTACCAAAACGGGCAAAAGCACTAAAGGTATATGAAGGCTGTTCCATCAGCTGGAGCCTTGCAGCAATCCAAACTGGGACAGGGCTGGTTGTGGCTTCCTCTTTATTCCTTTTATTCCAAGGTGCACAAAGTCCTGCCCAAAGCATCTTCCTATTCTTCCCAGCCTGCATTTTCTTCCTCAGCTGTCACTCCTGCTGGGGTGCTGCTGTAACCATGGCCAATGCATCAGCCCCCACCTCACCAGCTCCGAGGAAATGAGTTTTGTTCACTCCGGAGGTGCCAAATGAGTTTTGTTCACTCTGGAGGTGCCCTCAAGGAAGGGCCAGCAGCCCCTTTGCTGCTGGGAATCCACTGGAGCAGCACTTTGCCCATTCATCATCTCCTTGGACATTACAAGAGAATCTGTCCACTTAAAACAGGATTATTTCTGGGTGGCAAACTGCAAAGTTAATTTGGCTCTAATCCCTTTAAACAGAACCGGTAATTGGAGTGATAATGACACTCCTGGAGGGCTCTCCTTACCAGGGCACGGGAAGGTCTGACCTCCTGCCTGGCACAGCAGGGACAGCACGGGCACAGCACTGGGGAGGGCACCAGGATGAGCAAATCCCCTCCAAGAGGGGCCACAGTGCTGGGTTGGGACCCCCTTGGCACCCCCAGAGCAGCGTGACCCTCCTGCCTGCCCCGTGTCCCTCGCTGCCTGCTTCCAGAGAAAGAGCCTGAGAATAAACAGCTTTAATCATACAATCCCCACTTCCTATTGCTAATAATATTATCATCATGATATTAAGCCAGTTAATTCTTTCTCTCAATTTATTTGCTTTTGTTTTTGTACTCCCATGTTGTAATTTTCAATTTAATTAGTTTCAGTGTTTCTGAGGGCAATAGGTCTTGGTTTATCTTTGGAGCTAATAGTCTTAATTGTTTACCCTTTCTTTGGCAATATCTCATTAACTTTATGGGCCATCATTTCCATGGCACCTCCAGAATTAATTCCCTGGCTCTTTGAACCATCTTCCTAAAAATCTTCACGGCTTTTTGCTTCCCTAATCCTGCCTGACCTTGCCCATCCTTGCTGGCTGCTCTTGTGGCTCAGCAGTGCTGGGTCCCACCAAGCCCCAGGGCAGCAGGTGGAGGATGGACCTCCCTGTACAGGGAAACCTCTGGCTCCTGCCCTGCCCTTGGGCAGAGCCCTGCATCTGCCACCTGCTCACTGTGGGCAACTCTCCTCTCTTTGTGGCCTCGACAAGTGCTCCTGGTCCTCTAGACTGGTTTTGGTCATTGTTTCTGTATTTAAGTCTGGAGTCACTTATCCTGCTGATGGAGGGGGTCTGGATATTCCCCTCAGCTTCAGTGACTGGAAATTCCTTCCCTCTCTGTAGCAAAGGAAAAGCTGCTGGGAAGCCAAGGCATTCCATCATTCTGAGGCAGCTGATGAGGTGCAGATTCATCAGCCCTCCACTGGCCCCTCGAGCGAGCTCCATGCTGGGATTTGGGAGAGGTGGCTGTGCCATTGGGCACCCCTCACACTGGGCAGAGCTCACAGACAGCCTCCCTACTCCAGCTCCTGCCTTCAGACCCCATTCATCACACTCCTAATGACTTTGTGTTCACAGAAGAGACGTTTTTGGCTGCAGAGGCGAGCCACAGATAATATCTCCCATTGATTGTTCCACCTCGCTTGAATGATGTGTACCAGGAAATGAGCCTGAATTTTCAGCTCAAATCATGCTTGGAGGGTGGGCTTGGAACGTGGAGGGGCCCATTTGGCTGTAATGATTGCAATGCCATGGGAGTTTCCTCTGGACATTCCCAGTTCCACAGTCAGCTTCACCCTTGGCTCTGGTTGATATCAGAGGGTGGCACACCCTGAGCCCCCTGGCTGCCCACCCATCTGGGGGAGCAGAGCAGCACAGGCTTTCCCAGCTGTGGGAGGATGCCAGGAATGTCCCTGGGTTACAGCTGCCTGCTCAGCACCAGAACATGATTTCCCATTAAGCAGACAGGGAGGGATCTGCTGATGGCCACTGTGAGGGCACCTGAATTATTGATTGGAACACGGCTCCAGCTGAGGCACTGAAGGCAGCAAGAGCAGCTCCTTCCCAGCAAACCTCACCCAGCTCATGGCAAATCCACTGACCAAACCCCCCAAGTGCTGCCTTGTCGGGATCTCTAGCTGGTCAGAGTGATTCCTAGAAAAGTTCCAAAGTCTCTTTTCTCAGCTCAGCATTTGAAGAAGGAGTCAGGGCTCTTCATTTCTCGGTCTTAAGGTTGTTTATTTTATCTTATCTATAAAAAATTTTCTCTTGGCCTGCTGAGGTCTGCTCAGCAAGACAGTCAGAGGCACTCTGCCTGCCCCTGGGGTGGTGTTATGTCTTTATACTAAAAACGACATATAAAATGTTTACAATTACTTTCTAATACCTATCACCTATGAGCTTCTACTCTAAACTAATCTGTAAGTGCCAACATCACAGCAGAAGATGGAGGCCAAGAAGAAGAAAGAGAACAGTTAGGCACACCCAGTTCCTTCTATCTTGCTTCCTGAACTCCCATACCAAAACCCTTAAAATCTACTTTTTCACCTCGTGATAACTTCACTAATATTCTACTTAAACTGTTGTAGCCTGCTGATCTCCATACAAAGTTGGTAACTTGCTCCACGAGTCATAATCAAAACCACAGGCATTTTGAGCTCTGTGCCGGAGTCTCTGACAGGGGTCTGGGCTGCTCAGGACAGCCAGAGGGATGTCCTGAGTTTTGACACTGCCTGTTCTGCACAGCCCAGGCTTCACAGGGAGAGCTCACAGAGGGCAAAGGCCATGGAAGGGAAAAGACGGCTGGAATTGTTCCCGGCGGTCACAGGCATTTGGATAAATGGCTTTGAGGAGCAGCCGAGGGAAGGAGAGCACTCCTAAAGCTCCTCAGCCTGTTACAAGAGGATTTTGCTGGGGCTGAGGCTGCTGCTGGCGTGCAAAGTGCTCGGGGGCGAGCAAACACACGTTTGTGCAGCATATGGACGGGCACACACGAAGTACAAAGCAGCCATATGGGCACACGCTGCTGCCAAGTTCACTTCTCCCATGCTTTCCTTTGGTTGTTTTTCATCTTCCATGGGCTGCTCCAAAAGTGCTGGGTCTCCATCCTGCACATCCCAGGCCCAGCACTGACTGCCACCTCACTTTCTGTGGTCTAATCTGAGCGTTTTCTGGATGCTTCCATTCCTTAAATTTTGTTGTGCTTGGCTGCCAGCTTGCACAGGGTTTCAAAAAAGGCTTCTAGAGGGTTGGTGGGTAGGCAGGCAGATCTGATCCAAGCTGGGAGAGGTGGCAGTGCTGGGGAGGCACATGGAGAACAAGCCAGATGTGGCAGCAGAGGCTTCTGGAAGGGAGCCCATGGCAAGTGGCAGCATTTCTCTAACCCCATACTGACTTTGGCTTCCAGAATCAATTTGCTTTATTAGCTGATGAATCTCCTCAAAAGACTTTCTGTACTGAATCTAGATAAATTATTTAACCAGCAAATTCTTTCCGCTCTAGCACTGCTCCAGCACTGGGATTTCATGGAGAAGAGTAGCAAAGAGGGGTGAAGGGCCAAGGTCACTGCCAGCAGAACAGCAGAGCAGGAATGGGTTTGCCAATAAGTGACCAGTTGAGAGCGACTGTAAAACTGGCTATTAATAAGAAACAGGTTTTTGACAAAGTGCTGGGATTAGCAGTGAACACAAGGAGCAAGTCACGGGAGACTTTAGCCTTAATTATTCATACAAGAGAAGAGATGCTCCAGCCTCTAGGGGGACACAGGGATGTGCAATGTCCACGTGGGAGGATGAGCTCCGAGGGTTTTGGGACTTGGACGTTGTGGCTGCAGCTCTGTGAGCACCTGGTTAATCACCTGGGGAGCTGTGGTGAGGGCTGGCATGGGAAGGGTGCTCAGCCCTGCTGCCCTGCCTCCCCCAAGGCCGGCTGTGAGTGTCTCATTTGCTGTGTAAAATCAGGCTTCACGTGCTTGACAGGGCCAGGCAGCTTCAAGGCCAACACTAACTGATGAGCCACAGAGCAAGAAATAATTCTGCCTCCAAGAATAATGCTGGCTCACGAGGTCAGAGTATTCCAACATATTTATAGCCAGTAAAGAAAACGATTGTGTTAAACGGCAGCTGAAGTACACGGAGGCCCAGCCAGAGCTGCTGTCTGTGGCCATTTGTTATCTCACTGGGAGCACAGTTATACAGCTTGGGATTTGCATCCCGAGGACTTCACAGCAATCCCTCTCAGCAGCCACTCTGGGGATCAAAGTGGGTATTTCCTGCAGAATGAAGCTGCACATCCCAGGCTGACCTGGGGCTTGTGAGGCACTGGCAGGTGCAAGGCAGTGGTGCTGCTGAGCAGAGGAGTAGCGGGGTCCTGCAGTGTGTGCAACCCCCCTTGTTCATCCATCCCCCTGTGTTCATCTCCCTTTGTGCATCCCCCTGTGTTCATCCCCCCTTGTGCATCCTCCTGTGTGCATCCCCCCTTGTGCATCCCCCCTTGTGCATCCCACTGTGTGCATCCCCCTTTGTGTGCATCCCCCCGTGTTCATCCCCCCGTGTTCATCCCCCTGTGTTCATCCCCCCTTGTGCATCCCCCCTTGTGCATCCCCCTGTGTTCATCCCCCCGTGTTCATCCCCCTGTGTTCATCCCCCCTTGTGCATTCCCCCTTGTGCATCCCCCCTTGTGCATCCCCCTTTGTGTTCATCCCCCCCATGTTCATCCCCCTGTGTTCATCCCCCCTTGTGCATCCCCCCTTGTGCATCCCCCTGTGTTCATCCCCCCGTGTTCATCCCCCTGTGTTCATCCCTCTGTGTGCATCCCCCCATTTTCCATCACATCCATTTTGTGCATCCCCCCTTGTGCATCCCCCTGTGTGTATCCCCCCATTTTCCATCCCCAGGCACAAACACAACGCCCAGGACAGGCAGAGGGACTCAGAGTTCCTCACTGCCTGTCTCCTTATGGAAACCACACCGAGATGAGCTCGACCTGGTTCCAATAATCAGCTATAAATAGCAAGCTCAATTAAGACAACCAAACAAAGGCAATGATGGATACCTGCTTGGGAGGCCCTGGGGGACGGGGGGCAGGGAGTCTGGGTTTTGCTTGTGCAAACACCATGTTTTTATGTAAAGCTGCCAGCAGTGGGTTAGGCACAGGGCAAGGACGGAGGGGACCAGGAGGCCACACACCAACCACACACACATAAAACAAACTGCAAAACATCCATATCAAGTGTTGCAATGCCTGGCCCTGAGCATCACCCACTGGGTCACAGCCCGACTCCAGCCCCTCTTCCAAAGCCCCTGTCTCACTCTGGGACAGTGGCTGCTGTCCCAGCCTGTGGATCACTGGGATCAGAGCTTTGCTGGCTGGGTAAGCAGCCTGGCAGCCCAGCTAAGGAGCACACAGGTACCAGTTCTTTGACCCTGCTCTGCAGGGAGCAGAGGCACAAACCCAGCAGCCACAGCAGTGAGTGGCTGCAGAGGTGGGTGCTTGGCTGGGTGCCTCTCATCCCACCAGCCTCTCTTTAGGGAGCCCATCAGTGTCTCCATTGTCCCCACAGCAGCCGGGGTTTGGAAGCACCAGGACCTGAGTGGATAAATTTGAAGTACACACGACTTACAGTGTGTACATCAACCCCAATTTATTCAGAATGAGCTGCTCAGACATGCTTGTAGCAGATTCGAGAGCATGTTTATCAGCCAGGCTACTTGGGAGATCATTGCCATTGATTGCCATGTCATTGTCACTGCCGGGGCACAACAGGAGGCTGAGGGAGTGAGATGACATTGTCTGCAGGAACCAGCAAGGTGGGGAGCTGATGTTTCCCGGGAGGATCAGGCAGAGGTGTGATGTTCCCTGGTGCTCTGAGCTGCCTCCCCGAAAAATTCTGAGCCCTGAAGACCCAGAAATGATGGCATGCCTGGCCAAAAGCATTTGTTTTTTTATTGCTGTTTATGTGTGGGTTGTTGTAGTGCCACCTGTGAGGAGAACACAGGGGGGTTAAATAAGGAGAGAAGAAAATCCCAGCTGATGGCAGCAGAAACAGAGCAAATGCTCTGCAGAAAGGAGGCAGGCAAAGGTGAGCTGAGGACTGGAAAAATCTCTCCCCCAAAGGAATTAAAGAGCTCAGGCTGTTGAGCTTATTAGAAAGAGCAGGAGGGACAACTGCCCCCCTGGCATGGAAGTCACAGCCCTGCAGGGCTGCCAGGGACAGGGGAGCATGAAGAGACCCAAAGGATGTGATTCCCCAATTCAAAAGCAAGGCCTTTCCTTCCAATAGCACCAGCAGGCTATTAGTGATGCTGAGAGGAATGTTGGGCAGTGCCAGCCTGAGGAGGACTCTTTCAGCTCTCCTGACAGTGGAGCTGGGAGGGAGGGCTCAGCCAGGAAGCGAGGAAGGCACTGGTCAGAACAAGAGGCTGTGGGTGCTGCTTATAGCCAGAAAGGATCAGCCATCAAAAAGCCCAGAGGCCTTTAATCTTTACTCAGGCTCCTCATTCCTAATCCCTGGCATGTCATGCCAGCACGACCTTCTGGGTGCAGCTGTGGATCAGCAGGTCTCCAAGGACTGGATCACACAGGTCATTCTTCCTGGGAGACCAGCAGGTTGAAGCCAGTGCTCAGCTGTCCAAAAATTAGGCTCTAAATCACCTGTCTGGCAGGGACATGGGGGAGGCAGGGTATCACGACCCCAGTGGGATTGTGGCCAGGGCAGCCTGGCAGCAATTCCTTCCTGGTGCAGCAGCAGCAGCAGGAGAGACTCCAGGGAAACAACTGGAGCTGCAATTCCTCTTGGTGAAACTCGCACCAAAACGACAGGGTTTGTAATCACCGTGGGCTCTGGCTTGTTTGCCTGTTTGCTCTCTGCTCATTGCATTTCCAGCTGCTCTTGTGTGTATTTGCACTTTGCAGGCTTTAATTGGGATGGCTGAACAAAGCCCGTCCGCAGCCGGCGATGCTGTGGTGATAAGTAACAGGAGGCACAAATTAGAACAAATAAATCTGAATCCAATTCAATTCCTTGTGCAATCAGGAAGATCAACACGTCAAATTGTGGGCACTATAAATTAAAAGCTGCCAAGGAGACAGTGGAAGGCGCTGCCTGGCTGCTGTGGCTGGCGTTCAAAAGGCTTTTCTCCCTTGCAGAGCGAGTGAGAGCCTGTGAGATGAACAGCAGGGTTTTCCCTCTGCCACCAGGAAGGCTTTTTGCCACCAGAAAATTCCTTTCAGCAGATATGAAAAGCCTCTGCTGCAGGTCGCAGGGAAGGTGGGTGGGGTTGTGCTGCTGAGGGAGGCCCAGGGTGGGCTGTGTGGGGTGAGAGTGACACTGGTCTCCTTCCTTCATCATCTCTTGCTGGTTTTAGTCCATTCTCCTGGCAATAAACAGGTGTGCACAGGTCAGCTCTGCTCTGGAGCTCCAGAGGTTGCTGATGTTCCCCCGAGCATCGCATCCCAGGGAGTCCTGCACAGAGAGGAGCAGAGGAGGGGGGAATCTCACCCTTGATTCAGAAATTAAGGCTTCTCTGGTAGATTAGTGCACTTCAAAGGCTGAAAATGTTCTGAAATACTGTGAAAAAAATTCAAATCAGTGTAATGCAAAGGACACTCAGGCAGATAAACACCCAGGAGGCTCACGGCTGTGCTTGGTACCATGGCATTTTTTCACATGCCTCTGGCCGTTACCTGGCTCTGTTTGACTCATGAAACTGTCTCTGCTGCAGGGCCCAAAACAAGTGGCACATGGGGAGGAGGGGTACAACACACCTGGAGGATAAGCAGAGCTGTCCCCTGCTGAGAGCTGTGCCCACCTCTGAGCTATGAGCATTTCCCTGGTCATTGCTTCCGTGCCCACCGTGCGCCGTTGGCTTTTTTTACTTCTCAGCTGCCATCTGAGTTTTACTGGATTCTTGTGTTTAAAATTACAAGCAGGTCCTTGGAATTGGCATTGGCTGTTTTAAAGATGTGCTGCATCTTCGTGTGTCATGCCAGCACGAGCCAAGCACATTAGAAGCTGCTGGATAATAGGCAATTACTGCTCTTAAACAGACGAGGCATTCACGAGCGGAATGGGCTGCATCTTAAATCATCCATAAATCCTCTAATAGTGCTTCTATTAATACCTGGTTTCTGGCACATTCCTAATGATTGCATTTCTTATCAAAGCACTGCTTTTCCTTGTCTTCTGGGGAGAGGAGGTGAAGGCAGGAGCCAGTGTGGAGCTCTGTGAGGGAAGCCCAGGCAGCCCAGGCTGGTGTTGGCTGCATCACCACAGGCAAGGGCACAGCTGTGTCCCACTGGAGGGGTTCCCCCAGACCAGGGGGCTGTAGGAATGAGCAGGCAGGGTGAGGGAAGCTCTGCCTCCACCCCACGGGCATCATCCTCCTTCCACAGCATTGCTGGATTCTCCCTTTCGCCAGGCTTTCTGATGTAGGGCACCTCAGCTTCCCCACGGTGCCAATGCAGAGGCAGCACCTTTTGGAAGGGCATGAGGCTTTGGAGCCAACAGAATCTCCCTGGTGTGGTATTTTCGGGGTCCCCCATGTCAGGAAGGAAATGATGAATCTGACTCCATGTTCTTAGAAGGCTAATTTATTATTTCATGATATTATAGAATGCTATACTAAACTATATTAAAGAATAGAGAAAGGATACTTACTGAAGGCTTAGCAAGATACTAATGAAAAACTCGTGACTCTCCAGAGTCCCGACACAGCTTGGCCTCTGATTGGCCAATAAGTCAAAACAATTCACATGTTGGATAAACAATCTCCAAATCACGTTCCAAAGCAGCAAAACAGGGAGAAGCAAATGAGATAATACTGTTTTCCTTTTTCCCCTGAGGCTTCTCAGCTTCCCAGGAGAAGAAATCCTGGTGAAGGGATTTTTCAAAAAAGATGATGGTGACACCCTGGTTCTGGCTGGTGTCAGAGGAGCTGAGAGGGTGCCCTGAAGTTTGGATTCTCTGAGGACACAGCTGCACTTGGGCGTGTGGGGCTGGTTGTAAACACCGCTCGTCCTCCCCGCGGAACCATTACACACTCCAGAGGACTAGCGCGCACAATTCACGTCTCATTAAAGCTTTTTGAAATATTATCCTTTTCTTCTCCCCTGCTTTTCCCCCCTATTAAGCTGAAATCGTGCTTCCTTCGGAGAATACGAGTCATTAGTTACCATAACAACTCTCCATCCTGAGCGTGGCAACTCCACTCCCCAAAAAACACATTGGCCCTGCTGCAGGCAGGACCCCCGGCACTGCTGTGGTTCCATGCTTGCCAGGCTTCCACATGGTCATTTATGACCTGGCTCTGAGTTTTGGAGGATTTGAGCTGCCCCTGGCATTGCTGGCACAGAGCTCCACAGGCAGCCTGTCCTTGGCAGGAGCGGGTCAACATCTTCACCTGCCAGCCCTGCCTCAATCGCTGTCTCCATAGCATGAAGCTCTTCATTGCTGGTGGCTTAAAATATTTTTTTCCCCTGCCCCAAAAACTGAATTCACCCCAAAGGAAAAGCACAGCTCCGAAAACCTCCTCCTCCAGGTACTGCCTTTTGGAAATTCCCCATCCTGTTCCTGGATCTTTGCTGTGCCAGGGTATAACTCTGCCATGTTCGTGTGAAAGTTAAACATGAGAACTGAAGCTGTTAAATTGGACTCACTTCTGTACATCAAAATAGCCCCTGAAAGCTCAGTCCATGGAAAAAGTGGGATTTTTCAGAAGTGAGAGTGGTGCACAATGTTAATGCCCCACCTTTCTCAATCTCCCTGACACCATTCGGCTTTACTAGGTCCATAAAAGAAATTAAAATACAGTTAAAATGGATTTCTTAAATGGGCTTGTAAAAGCTTTTGATGGAAGAACCACTTTATCCTTCTAACTTTTTTATGACATCTATTCCCACTTTTCCTTTCACTATGAACTTTTAATGACTTAGGACTTTTTTACAAACCGACTCATTTGTAATTCCCTGCAGACACCTTTACACTGTGGTGTAAATCCTGTGGCAAAGCCAGACCTCAGAGACACAGTTAGGACAGATCCCTCAGGATTCTGTGCCAGGATGTCCAGGGACTGGCTCTTCAGGCTGCTCCTGTCAGGAGAGCTCAGGATCAACCACCAGATGCCTTCAAAAGAGCTAAATGTTGTTATTATGATATTACCAAACTGCACCATGTGTTGCTAAATTTATCTGAATGTCAGTATGACAATGGTGATGATGATGATGATGATGATGATGATAACGATGATGGCGATGTTGCCCATTGCCTCTCCCCACCTGTGCCTGGGCAGAGCATCAAGGAGGTTACAAATCCTCAGTGGTGCCAGGGAAAAGGAAGGGTTCAGGGCTGTGGTGCCACCCATCATCTCTCCCATCCAGGCAGGAGACACAGTCCAGCTGCTCAATGCCACAGTGCTGAAATAAAGATGATTAAGGAGATATTCCAGCCTCTTCTTTTCTCCCTCTCCTCAGTAAATGTCATGCTTCAGGGGAGTATAGCCAAGAAAAGTTCAAAGTAATAATATCAGAAATCTGCTTCTCTTTTCCTTTTGACATTTTATTGTGATATGAAATAGCAGGGGATAAAAGCTCTAATGGGGATATTTGGTTCTTTCTTTCGGAGAGCATTTGAAGCGCTGGCTGGTTATGACTCACATGGATTATGATATATGCAAATCTTTAAGGGCTTCATTCACAAAGCCGAGGCAGCCACGCCGCTCTTCCAGGGGATTTACTCAACGGGAGATAAAGCCTGGGTGACTGATGTCCAGAGTCCCCACTCCTCACCAGGCCTCTGCCACATGTTCCCAGTACTTTGTCCCAGCTGGGAAGGCTGGTCCTAGGGATGGTGGGGCTGTGACTGTGCTCACCAGCACAGCAGCACCCATGGAGAGGGTGGATGGCTCCGTGGGGAAAACCAGTCATCTTCCACCCTGCTTTCCATGGGAAGCAGCAGCACCCACATTTTCCAATTAAAGCACAAGCTCTTTCTCCATGGACCACTTTGATGATATTTCTGTGTCAGCTTTAAACCAGATATTTCACACTCATAAACACTGGCGAGTAACCAGGCTGTAAAATACAACTTTAATAATGTTAACTGGTAATGTGCAGGCAGTCTTGTTGATTGGTGTAGGGGAAACCGGGTTGATTTAAAAAATATAATAACCCCCTCGTTCCACATTGAATCCTCTCGTAATTAGAAGCTGTTATTGCTCTCCAACAAATAATCTTCCGAATGAAGTCCATTCCACAGAGAGTGATCAAAGGGTGATTTAATTAAATTTTCATGTTTAATTTTCCTTTTTCATTCCTGACTTTTTTCATCTCCTTCTCTTGCAACTGCTGTTGGAGGAGGGAGAGGGGCAGGTGGGAGCATAGGAGTGGCTGGGTCCTGTCCTGCTTAGGATGGAGCATCCTCCCTCCTGACATCCGGTCAGGACCTTATGGTATGAACCACCAGAGTGAGGGTTTCCTCTTCGTGTTGTCTTGGTTTTACTTCTCTGGTCCACAGCCAGCTTAAATGTAATACTTAATTTAGAGCAATAACACTTAAATTATGAATTGTCTGCTGTAAGTATAAATTATACATTTCGGAGATGAATATTCAGGTCCTAATTCAAAGCAGCAGATGTGGCATGGAAATGTTTGCAGGCAGACACGATTCTAAGCCATGACTGGGTTTGATTTTCCCTGGGAAGCCGTCCTTGGCAGACCCCTTCTGGCTGAACTGAGAGTCCGTTTCGGGGCTCCAGGACCTCTCCTTGCGACCCCAGGTTTGTTTGCTCTGTTCCTTTGGAGGGATAGGGTTTGGTTTGGGGCATGGCATGGCCAGACACGATGGGAAGTTGGCGGCTGTCCGTGCGCGGTGAGGAACCGATGCCATCAGGGACGTGGCTGTCATTGAGTTGAACATGATCAGCACCAGGTGTAACACCTGAGCTGAGCTTGGCTGTGGGCACCTGTAGGATCGTTGGGGTGTAGCACGGTTGGGATGGACAGAGAGGAGAGATCTCTGCAGCCAGGGCTTGGAACTTGGGGTTTATTGCAAAGGGCCTGGGTGCAGGGCCCTGCTGGGAGCTGCCAGCCACAGCTCAGAGCAGGACTGAGAGAAGAGAGGGGGAGAGAGGATGAGAGGGTAAGAGAGTAAGAGGGTAAGAGAGCAAAAGCGTAATAGAGTAAAAGGGGGTAAGAGCTAAGAGAGCGAGGTTCTCGTTACAATACAATAAATTTTCTTCTATGTTGAATATTCTGATTCTCACTAACCAATCTAGTATAAGATACAAATCCTATAGCATTTACATGCAGCCTATTAGAATTACCATACTGTGTTACATTTTAAACCCTAAAAACTCCTCTTTGGACCACTTCTGCCAAGCTGTAGGGTCTGCTCAGACCCTTGGGCCTGTCTGCAAGCAGAGGGTGTTGTTCCATCAAAAGGGGATTTCCTTCAGCTGGCCACACCATTGTTTTCCATTGTTCAGTAACTGAGGGATCTCAAAGCTTGCTTTCATTTCAATCTCGCTTATAGTTTCTATATTCTCAAAATCTTTTGCCAGACAATCATATTTATAAGGCTTTCCTGTTTCATCTTCCCCAACAGGCACCCAGGAGGGACCTCTCCTCTGCCAGCACTGCTGGGACTATTTCTGGGGAGAAGCTCAGCCGTGCTCCAGCACTCCTCCCCTCGGCTCGTTCTGTCTCCAGTTTGCGCTCACAAGGAAACAGGAGGTTGCAGATTAAGGGAAAACACACAGGCTCTTCTCTGGGATAAGGCTCCTCCAACCCAGCCTGTGCTGCTGCTCTGGCTGAGCCAGAGCCTCCCTGTGCTGCCGCTGATGTTCCTAAAGAATTCATCAAAGTGACAGGGCTACAAAAGCCGCGCGTTACCGCTCCTCCATTCCCTTGCCACTCACCGGAAAATAAGGCCCCTGCTGAGCTGCATATGATCCGTTTCAATTATTTTTTAATTTTCAACGTGTTAGTCAAACTCCGACACGCAGAGAAAAAGGAGAAATTCATGCAAAGTACCCTCGAAAACTCCTGTTCGGGTAAAAAGCTCTTCTGTCATGAATACGCAATGGCTCCTGGAGCTACTGGTGAGTTAGTGTGCATTTACAGAAACTGCATTTACATACAAATACGATTCCAGCCAGCATTTGGAAGTGGAGAGGGATCTCCTTTCTTCCCCTAGCCACGGACTGATTCTGCTCTCACTGGTTGAGATGCTTGCATTAAGACATCTGCTGACATGCATCTGTTTCATAAGAGCTTGGATAAGGAGCGTGGTTTGCTGCCGGCAGTGTTCCTCCCCCTTTTTTCTAATCATGCAAATAATCTTTCCTCAGGGACTAACTGCTGTGTCCGTGGGCACTGGGATGTGGGTGGGAAGGAGATGTGGGTGGGATGGGGATGCAGGAGGGGTGGGAATGTGCGTGGGATGGAGATGCAGGTGGGTGGGGATGGGGGTGTGGATGGGATGGGGATGTGGGCAGGATGGGGATACAGGCAGCAGCTGCTTCTGGGCCTCAAGGCACATCTGTGCCAGCCAGTTATGCAGAGCTGGGCTGGTGCTGAGCAAACTTCAGGTGTTTGCATTCAGCTCCAGGGCTGGCAACAGCCTCGTGCTGCTGGTGCCAGAGATGGGCAGGAGAGAGCATGGCACTCCTCATCCCCAGGCACTCCTCATCCCCAGGCACTCCTCATCCCCAGGCTGAGCCCGGTGGTGGCTTTTTCCAGTGGTCACACTGGCAGTGCTCAACTACTGGAACATGGAGCAATGGAATTCCAGTTCAGCCTCCTCTTTGCTCACAATGCTGGAGCTGCTCTGCCTGGACCCTACATGGCCTCTGTGAGCCAGAGCACCCTCTGCTCTGCCTCAGACCTCAAATTTAGTAGACACTGAAGGCAGGTCCCAGGTCCCCAGCACATTTCCACAGTACACAGTGCTGAGCTACCTGTGGAACAATCCTGTGGCAGGGATGATTCTCCTTCCTCCATCACTCTGCACTGGGTTTTGCAGGTCAGACTGTGTCAGTGTAAATGCCTGTGCCAAGCTGCCTCCCAGCCATGGCTCTGGGGCATTTCCACATGCTGAAGGACGCACACATCACTGTGCCCATCCCACACCACATCCTGCCTGCTCTGTCTCCCTTTCCTGGTCAGTCCCCACCAACCACTCTCAAGATACATTGCTGCCCTCATGCTCCTCACAGTCTCAGCTTCTACACGAATACTTTGCTGATGGAAAAACCTTTATTTTTAGCTTTGCTTTTTCACTGAAATACAGAGAATTCCCCTCAGACCTCTCAGTAATGAATCGCAGAGAAAGTTTCTCTCCAGTTCATCTGAACGGTGCTCAGCTGAGGGGGTGGAAAATTACTGAAAAACTTTAATAGTAAGTAAGAAAAAAATCTTAAATTCATCCTTTATGGCATTTTTAATCACATTGGGCATGATTCATTTCACATGCAAATCCAGCCTCGCGCTCTCTGTGCCGCTAAAGCATCTGACTTCAAACTCTCGCAGCACAAAACCGCTTCGGCAGATTCAGATCTTCACCAAAAAGCAGCCAGAATTCTAATTTGACTTTGAAATTGGGGATTCCTTTTGCAAGGGGGAAATGGTGGGCGTATCAGACCCTGACATGGCACCTTTTCCTCTCTAGCAGTGGGTCAGGACATAAACCACTGCAGGGGTTTGTGTCCCCAAAATTGCAGCGGCAGCTCTGAGTGGGCCTCCCCAGGTGTTCCGCAGGTATCTTTCATCTCAGCATTGGGCAATCCAGCAGCTGCTTCCCTCCATTCATCTCCCAAGTATTAATAAATAGGTCACCTGTCCCATCAGGTTGGTGGGAGCAGGGTTCTGTGTCAGGGAAGGGTCTCCCTGAGGCGCTGTGCTTGCTGCCTGTGCTGCCTCCCCGCCCTGCCTCATCCCAGGGCTGGCATCTGCCCATCACTCCATCCCCAGGGCCTGGGTGCAAGGGGTTGACTCCCTGGCTGGGCACAAAAAGCTCCACAAAGCTCTGCTGTGTTTCAGGCTCCACTCCCCTGGAAGCACAGACCTCCCTTCCTTCACATGTGCAAACACCGAAACTTTGGCCAAAAAGGGTTTTTATCAAATTTTTTTCATTAGGAAAAAACTCACTCTGAGTCTCTCAAGGCTCCTCTGAAGGGGAAGCCGAGTGCAACAGGGCTTTTATCAGCTCATTTTTCTTCCTTAGATTTTAGTCCAACCAGATTGCTCTTTGCTCCTGCAATGCTCCTTCCTGGCTGCGGGATAAATAAGGCACAAAGCGTTTAATTGATCAATAGGGACATAATGAAGTGGCCAGTTTGCCCTGACAGAGGCTGGGTCAGAGGGGACCACAGGCTCTGCACAGCCCAGTGTCTGTGAGGGACACAGCTCCAGTGTCCACTGCAGCTGGAGGCACATCAAACATTTAGTGAGGCGCTCTCAGTCAGAGTAAGCTGATGTAGAAAATGGAAATGGTGACCTGCATCTCAGCTGCCCCACAGCACTGAAGTAAAAACTCCAAATCGTTCAATTCCAGCAGTACCATGGCTGGAAGGATGAGGGGAAAACCAGCCTCTTGCTGTGAAAGGTGTGGATAAAGCCAATGACAAGTTTTCTTCAGCTGAAGGGAGGCGGAGACGTTTCCAAGTGTCAGATTTTCTGTCTTACTCCTTCTCTTACTGCATTTCCCACCTCTTTCTTCTGGAAAAATACCATGAAAGGAAGAAGATTTGTTCAATGTTCAGATTTGCATTGAAACCCCAAGAAGGGGTGACAGGCCAGGCTGCACCCAGCTGGGAGCTCGCCTGAGGGTGAAGGTGTTTCTCTGTGTGAAGATGAAAATGGCACTTCTTACATCGGTTTTGGCTCTGAATTGGACACAGTTTCCCATAAGGAGATAAAATATTTAAAAACAAGTGTATGAAAGAGAAAGTCAGCCTTTATTAAAATGACTTCATCATTTGAGACTGATGCTTTCAAGTACTCTTGTAATTCATCCTTATAGATATAAAATTATCATCTGAAGGAAGATTGTTAATAAAACTGACACTTCCCCATCAGTCAACTTAATTCACAATATCACATTTTCCAAATCCAATTATGCCTGTCTGATGAGTGACGTTCGCTTCAGCGTTATTGTTCATGTGGAAAAGTGGATACAGAAGTCACATGCAAGGAATCTGGGAACATTGGGACAGCTGTCTCTGGATAATTTCAACCTCCCCAGCGTGAGCTCTCCAGGACCTGGCTCTGCCCAGCAGTGACTGATGAGGGTTCTGAGCAGCCAGCACATGTTTCTCAATGCTTTTTCAACATTGACTTGATAATTTTTCATGCGTGATCAAATGCTTTACCCAAGCCACTGGTTTCCTACCAGCTTCTTGTGGTAATGGAATTTTTAAGTTTTGGATTTAAAATTAGGAACTTGCATTCCTGCAAAGGACTTTTTTTTAAAACCAGAGGAGCTATCTCACAGAGTAACTCTGATCCTTCACTGGGGGACAGGAGGCACTTCTATGAAATTGTTACTCCATCAACTCCAGGAGCATTGAGACCTCAGTAATTGACTGCAGCCTGGGCACCGACCCGGAAAGTTTCAATAACCACTGAAAAACAGGCTATAGATGTCTTCCAAGCCACGTTATGTGTGGAAAACTGCATCCACTGCAGGGCTCTGTCTGACAATTGTGATGGGATTCTGGGAATGACCCTGCCAGCAGTTTGGGGAGCATGGGCTTCACTGCTGTGCAACACCTGCTTCCCATATTTGCTGCAGATTGGGGGCAGCTCCACTGCTGGGGTCAGACCTCTGGGTTGCTTCCTCTTTTAGCCCTCTCCCCATTGATGGGAGCCCATCCATCCTGTCCTCCTTGGGGACTCTGACAGAAGCCTTCCCTTGGGAGGAGCGCGTTTGACTGAAGTCAGGCGGAGGCAGTGCCACAGCAGCGATCGCATGGCAACCATTGCCAGGGAGACCGAGCTCTGCTCTGCAGCTCTGTGAGCAACTTCAGCGAGGCCAGGATGGTCCCAAATCTCCCCAGTCTGTGCTTTGCGTGCCCCAAATCTCCCTGCTCTCTGCGCTCCCTGCGCCTTCCCCCTCGCTACAAAACTCACGAGAAACGAGCGTCAGGCATCTGCAGATTCCCAGGATTGGCAGGAAAGGTGTAACCTGCCTTTCCCTGTCCTTCAGCTCCAAGCATAAACAATTCCAATTGGCACAGCCGGGTACCACCTGCCATGGGAGAAGGGAGCACATTTGGGGTCACAGCTGCTCAGCTTGGGTTTTTCTCTCAGTGTTTTTCCAGTGATTGGAAAACGACAGGGAGCCCCGTGCACCAGGAAACTGCTTTTGGACTGTATTTGATCAGTCTCGTCCCCCTCGTGTGCTCACTCCACCTGCAGCATCCCAGCAGGGTGAGGGTGGGAGTCACGGTGCTGCTGGTGCTGCCACGGGCAGCTGCAGACACCACAGAGCCACAGTCTGCCCTAAGCACCCAGCCAAGCTGCCTCTGGTTAAGACAGGGGATAAATCCCAAGCTCTTGCCTCAAGGATAGCATTGGAGAAAGGTGAGTGCCCAGGAATCATGGCTGTGTCTGCCCTGTGCAGGAGAAACCAGGGATGGGCATTTCCCAACAGCAAACCCCAAGGCCTTGCAGCACAGCAGCTCAGGAGAGCAAATGGGGCCTGGCACAGGACTCAATTTACTTGGAAAGGCTGTGGGGCCCTCAACACACGAAGCAGATGGATAGCTGGAAGAGCTGAGCTCGTTTATCTTGCCACCCTGCTAAAAATATCCTCGTGTGCTTCTCTGGAGGATGGAAGAGTTCCCTTCCTGCACAGTGGTTCTGAAATAAAGCCCCTGCAGCTGGGTCTGGCCATGCAGTGTCCTACACCCAGCGTCCTGTGGGCAGCTCCAGCTCATCTATCTGCTTCCTAAAGGAGCCAGGGAAAGCTGGTGATGCTGTGGTGTGCACCAGCTCCATACTTGGCATTCTGCAGTTGCCATGGAAACCAAAGATGTTGACAGTGCTGCCAGAACAGGGGGGCCTGTCTGCCCATGGGGCCTGCATGGGGCCTGTCCCAGTGGAGGAATGTGATGGCCGGAGAGCACAGGGCTGCACGAGGGACAGACTGTCCTTGAGGCTGAGGGGGGCTGAAAGACTTTTCCAGTGGGTGTTTTCTGGGCATGTGTAACGAGGACAAAAACATCCTGGGGTGTTTCCCAGCCACTGGCTACCAGTGCACCCAGGGTTTGGGATGAAAGCTCCCCTGAAGCCTGCCAAAGCAGCTGTGGGCACCCATTAAATATTATCTTCCCTGGGATTTCAGCTGCCCTGATCTGAAACCACATTTTTCTCTTATTTTTATCCTGCCTCAAGAAAATATCGGGATCAATTAATTTCAGCAGCACAGGCACCGAGATCCCCTTCGTGAGCTTTTGCAGCAACAAGCCTTGGGGAACACTTATTCAGATTATTGAAAGAACTTGCTCTAGGCAAATATTAGGACCCAGACACCCAGCTGATTAGAAATAGGAGAGCTTAAAAAAAAAATAAATTTCCCTTTTCATCCAGATGCTGTGTTCAGGGCTTGAAGTGACAGCTCGCCTGCTGACGGGAAGGTTTGGTTCTGCTGATGTCAGAGGGGAGCAAGCACAGCAGCACACACTGTTTATGCTTGTGTGATGTTTAACTGACAGAATCAATCTTTGCTGCTCAGCACTTCCACGGTATGTATCACTTTCCTATTTTGTCCTTAGAGAAATCCCAAGCAGCATCAGCGAGCTGCCTTAAACCACCATTAGATTGAAATAAAAGGAAGAAGAACCCCAGTCCTTCACAGATTTACAAAGCTATAAGCAATGAACAAGTGATGCCCCATTTTCCAAAGCCCCACGTGCCGGCTCCAAGTCAGAAACCAGCCACTGATAACTCATACAGCACGGATGTGACAAACAGGAGGGAAGCAGCCATCTATCACGGCAGCTCCCGAAGCCTTCCAATAAAACAAAGTGCCAAATGGAATTCTAAACCACCGCTGGTGCTTTCATGCCTCTGGGAAGCCACAGCATAAATAACAGGGCTGAAGGGCTCTGATCTGGGTGCGTGCAGACCGGTCTGTGTTGCTGCAGAGAGGAATGTGTGCTCAAGCCTTCAGGGATCCTCCACAGCAAAGCTCCGTCTGTTGCTGGAAGGATGCTCGAGTTTGAGGAGAGACCATTTCATCTTTTCAGAAGAGCCTGAGTGCCACTGAATCACCACAATCTTGTTTTTTCTCCTCTCCTTTGGCTTTTATTCATATGTTAGTGCTCCCTTTGCTATTAAGGCTAAAGCAAGGATCGATGAGGCCCATATGCTCCCAGCTCTGTTGCAGGAGCCCAGGACTAATTCCGATCTTGAGCCTGTCTTCAGGCCATCTGTTCGCAGCATCACACACGACAACATGTCATTATGGCCGGGAATTTGCATAACCACTGTGGAGGAATTGTGTCCAACTCCATTCACACCAGCCACAATGGGTTTTCTCACACTGTAGGAAGAGGCTGGAAAAATGAGAAGCCAATGAGCATCACATCCACGTTTCCAAGGAGGGGCCCAGCCAAAGAGCAGATGAGGATCCAAGGCACCCCTTTAAGCTGCTTGGGCACCAGCAATGTCATCTTCCTCCACCTGCTCATCCCCTCATCCCACTTCCAGCTGTGATCTGACACGCAGCAGCAAAGCGGTGCTGCAGGGCCGAGTGCCGGTGCCTCCAGCCTACCTGCAGGCCACCTTCTCCACAAGGTTAACACATTAATTCTCCCAACTATGACATCAAAAGCTTAAATAAAAGCTCACACTGGGGAAGGCTTGGAGCCACACGATGCTCGCTGCAGCCCTGGGCCCTCTCCTTCCACTTTGGCTGCAGAGGAAGTGATGCCAGCAAGAGAGAGTGGGGGCTGCAACCCTCCAGCAGACTCAGATCTCCTTGCCAGGCAGCAGCCCTGGCTGGGGAGCCTTCCTCTGACAGCCCATTTTCAGCTTCTCATGCCGACCACCACTGCTGGTATTTGGGCAACATGATCACAGCGGTGTGCCAGGACCTTCCCTGCTGCCAGAGCGGGCACGGGAAGAGGGAGCAGGCAGGCTTCAGCCCCAGCCCCACTCATCCTCCCCTTGGCAGGCAGGGAGCCGGGCTGGAAAGCCTCACCCGCTGCCTTCATCAGCGCCAGGAGCACAATAGCCCTTTAACGATAATTACAGGCTTGCGGCAGCTCTGCTGGTGCGCGGGGCTGGGGCTCTCTGGTAGCGAGAGGTGCTGTTTAAGTACTCGAAAGAATGGCACTTAGCAGATGTCTTGGGGTAAATGGTAGGTTAAGCAACACCGAGAGCACTGGTGGAACGAGAGCTAATTTACACTCACATGATTCAATTTGCATGGTTAATTCTATTTAAAGCAAACATCCAGCACCCGCTGGAGCTCCGGAAGGACCATGGTTCTCATTTTGTTCTCATTTTGGTTCTCATTTCTTCTCTGCGATGCTTCTGAGAACAAAATGGTTGGATAATGGATCCAGCCAACATGGATGTGCCATGGAAGAAGTTTCCTGAAGGCGTTTCCCCTGAAGAGCATGGTTTCTCTCTGCTACTGTCACCATGCAGACACCGCCCACTGCAGAACGTGCACTGCCACAACCTGATGAGATTCAGCAAGTGTCCTTCAGCCATATGAGATCCAACCTATTGCCCACATCAAACATGCTCTCAGGATATGAAATTACCCACCAGGATGGGCACAAAGCCCAGCAGCAGCGCCAGGGAGAAATGCCAGAGATGCCCATAGGAGGAAGAAGTCTAGAGCATTTTAGCAATAATTTAATTACATGGGTCATGTTATATGTGGAATTGGAATATGTTTAATTTGTTCCTAATTAAGTTTCTTGACAATTTGCCGTAGCACCGTGGCTCTTTGCCACCTGGATTCTACTGTCCCTGCCCATGGTCTTTTCCTTGAGGCTTTTCCCCTCCACTCTGACACTGGAAGAATGGAGAACACTGATTCTGGTTGGTTCTTGGCAATCAATATTGCTTCTTAACTGAACAACAGCAGTTCTTCATCACAACACTTGGAGTTCAGCAGAGAACAGAAGGCCTGTAAACGCCCTGGATGAGCAGAAAAGCATAAATTACCTTGGAGATAATAAGCCAAACACAAACAGTATTTATGGCTGGTTAGAGCGGCGGTGCTGAGCGTGCAGGGGAGCACACGCCGCTAGGAGCGGAAGGGGAAGGCGTTCGCACGTTATTTCTTTTCAACTTGAGAAATGTGAAAGAAAAACATCAAAAGAGGTTTCCCAGCACTGTCCTACAGAACATCCATATCAGCACAAGCCGTGGTTTTCCCTTCCTTTCACAAGGCAGAGGAAAAGCTCTGCTGCACGTCGGCAGCCGAGCCCAGGCGTGATGGGGGAATCACAGGCGGCGAGCGCTCAAAAGCAACGATCAGAAGAAATATTTCACACACAAGCAACGGGGCTGAAATCTGTCCAACAGAGAACAAATTTGTAAGATTCCAAGCTGGCACCTGGGCTATTTGTGAGCAGCAGAAGGAAGCGAAGGCAGCAACTGAATTGCTTGCTGCAAAGCAGCTCGTGTGGCTTGAGTAGCTCCCCAGTATCACCAAGCCTCCTGCAAATTGCTAGGTAACTACACTGAACAGAGCCAAAAATAATCCCTCCCGTGACTTGCTCTGACAGTGTTTGGAAGAGTGAAATAACAGTGTTTGAGCACAGAACAGCATAATACCAGCTCTGCAGGGCAGCATCAAAGCGGGTCCATCCATGGCACATGGGGCACATCCATGGCAGTGGAGGTGGCTGGCATGTCCAGGTCATGCCAGGGGTCTGGGCTCCTCCAGGGTGGGAAGAAGGAAAGGACAACACATGGACTTTTCAGACAATGGCAAAACAAAGGCCAAAAAAAGGGGTTTTCCTGTCGCTCCCCACGAGCAGAATCAAGTCATGCTGGGAACAACCTGCATCTTCTGACCACCAGTGACTCACGGGAAGTCCTTCCGAAATACTGTGTGCACCAGGGCTATAAATAATGCCCAGCAAGCTCTCAGGTACTGCTTGAAAAATGTCTTGTTATTGCCACGGAAGTTTAGGAAATTTCCTGATTAAATCAAAAAGGCGCCATAAATTGACAAAGTTAGAATTCTCTAGGATGAAAAAAGAAGCAATTTTGTCCCCTGTCAGCAGAATGGAAATGAACGGGCTGAATGAATTAGTGCACGATAAACTTTTTAAAAGCCAAGTTACAATTTAAAGCAGCAGGGAGAGCTGGGGAATGATTTAAGAGTTATAAAAAAAATCTAAGCACCACTCTATTGCTGTTCTATCCCTGCACAACACCCAGAGCAGCTGTTACACCTTCTGGGACAACACATCCCTTGTTGGGTGACATGGCAATGCCTCTGGCTGATTCTGGTCACAAGGACGATGACACCACTCAGGTTGCCTCTGGGGGAATCAGTCCCACAGCCCCAAAATTTGCTTTGCTTCCGGAGAAGGTTTTAGCAGACCAAGCAGCAACATTGACATGGGAGAAGGCACCTGGAGGTGAGGAAGAGTGCCCACCTTGCCTTGGCAAAGGGCTCCCTGTGAGGACAGCTGGGGACAGCCCTGCCTGGCCCCAGGAGGGGCCGAGCCCCCAGCACAGCCCCACGTCCTCACCGTAATTGCTTTGTGCAGCTGCCGAGTGCTTTATCAGCACCGTGAGATTTCCCTGGCGCCTCGCTGCTCGGCATAACGAGATTAGCCACGGCCCCCCGACAAGGGAGGAATAATAATTGCCTTTGTTTTGTTTTCTGTAAGCCACAATGACTCTGCTGATCCGAGAGATTAATTCTGCTCTGCCGTGATAAACGGGTCGATGGCCATGGCACCTAGGCCCCCCGCCCTGTCCTCCTCCTGCTGCCGAGGTGGGAATGCTGCGTGCTGGCAGGAGCGCTTCCCAGCACCCATCGTGGGCTGCTCTGGCAGCGAGGCTCCACAGGGATTAATCCAGCCTTGGGTAGGATGCTATTTTGGGGAGCTGGCAGAGTGCTGCATATTGCCTGTCTAGCGCCTGGTCCAGCCTGAGCCTCTCTTGGAGGCTGGGAAACTTCAAGGCTGAGGATGCTCAGGAGGTAGCACTCCTGCTTCAGGGGGAGAGGGAACACAGCCCATGCATTTTTTTCTGGAGAAAGACACCATATTTTCTATGGCAACGCTGCCCAAAGGGCTCAGCACCACCTCCACTGGAATGGGATGAGCTTTAAGGTCCCTTCCAACCCAATCCTATGAGCCCATGAAGAGCTGCCCAACCCTATTCCTAGCTCAGCCTCAGGCCTGCAAGTCTACAAAGAAGCAGGGCCCTGTTCCCCTGTGGTGCCCTGCCAGGCTCTGGCAAAGCCCCACTGAGCTGCAGCCCCCAGCCCTCAGGGTGAGGATGCTTGGGAGGTAGCACTCCAGCTTCAGGGAGAGAGGGAACACAGCCCATGGATTTTTTCTGGAGAAAGGCACCATGTTTTCTATGGCAACGCTGCCCAAAGGGCTCAGCACCAACTCCACTGGAACGGGATGAGCTTTAAGGTCCCTTCCAACCCAATCCTAAGAGTCTACGAAGAGCTGCCCAACCCTGTTCTGTTCCTCCTAGCTCAGCCTCAGGCCTGCAAGTCTACAAAGAAGCAGGGCCCTGTTCCCCTGTGATGCCCTGCCAGGCTCTGGCAAAGCCCCACTGAGCTGCAGCCCCCAGCCCTCTCTGAGGAGCCAGGGACTGCTCCCCAGGCCACTGGCGGGGCGGGTGAGCGCCGCCTCCAGCCTCACCACCAAACACAAGCACCGGCATGAGTCAGTAATTGCAGAGCTCATTTTTAGATAGCTCTGCAAATGTGCCTATTAACATCCGCTCCCATCTCCTCCGAGTGATTTACCTGGTTCATTTTATTCAGTGAATTAAACACAAAAAGAACGGTGGTCTACAGCGATCCCGTTATCGACCCGCTGGAAATGGGCAGCATCCATCACTCCCCCGCACAGCAGAGGTGTCTGCCCTCGGAGGGACGCAGGCAGGGCATGGCTGCAGAGGGGCTGCTCAGCTCCACGGGTGCCCATCTGCCTCCCCAGCAGCCCAGCGTCAGCCCCGAGTGGTTGTTTGAAGAATGAGATGTTTTATTGTCCAATTCTTGACATCTCTCGCAGCATGCCTGAGACATTAATGCTCGTCTAAATCATTGCTGAGTGTAATATTTTGCCACTGATACCACACATAATCTTCACGTTTGATATTCCCCTGTTATTTAATGGCACTTTGCAGAATTACAGTGATGCTAATGCTCGCCACCCTTACTGAAGGGAAAAATCAAATTAAAGATGAAGTATCATTGACTTTGTTGGGGGCTCTGAGGGAGTCAATTGAGCTTTCCAAAGGAAACCAGAAAATGTAGAGATGTTTTTGTTAGGTTTTTTAATCCTTTTCCTCATACTTACTGTAGTTTGTTTCTGTGGGTTATATTATCCCTTGCTGGCTTTCCTGTGGTTGATTTGCTTCAGTGGAAGTGCAACATGAACAAAGAACCACAGCTTTTTGCGGGCAAAATAGGGAAAAATTCCCAAACACGTAAAGACATAGATGGCAAGGACAGTCCACCAGCACTATCCACGCAATTCAGGATGGAAAAAATCCCAGCAAGCACCATGGGTCTTTTTCTAGAGACCCCAGGCTCTGCCCCACTGGGATGGCACCTGCAATATCAAGGGCACCTCTGCACTTTATCCCTTTAAATCAAGCCCACCTATCCTGGACTACCATAGGGGCAGGCTCTATGAAGTTGGAGACATGCTGGCATCCCTAAGCCCTGCAAGTGGAAGCTGCTGCCACCATTTATAGAACCTGAAAACCTCTGTGCATCATTACTTTGTTGAGAGTGTTCTCAAGAAACTCATAGCAAAATGCAATGAGAAAGAATAACTTCATTATCTGGCTTCGCACCCCTTGACAGGCAAACCTTCCTCTTATTACAGACAGAAAACACTTTTCTCCATGAATGGCCTGAGGCTCTACAAATTTGATTAAACATGGAACAACTGCTGAAGGATTCATGCTCATCGAGAGCTGTTGCATTTTCTTGTTCAGCCAAGAGCCAGCCCCAAGCACGGGCTCCCCCAGCACCACCAGTGGGCGTGGGGAGGGCAGAGCCTGCAGCTGAAACCATGTGCCAGAGCTCCAGTGAGGAAAAGCAGCTTCACCCAGAGCAACCAGAGCCCACACTCCCCACTGTATGAGCCACACAACCTTGGAAAACCACGCAGTCCACCTCCACCCTTCTACCTATATCCATCCTTCCTCTTGACACCACAGCACATCCATCTTCTCACTCTGAGCACCTGGAGAGGAGGTGGAACTCTTGCTGGAGCCTCCCATTATTCCTGCAGCAGAAAGGGTCACCCTGAATCCTGTGGTGTCACTGGTAACATCTCAAGTACCCAGCTTGTGGTTTCTTTATCCTGCTTCCCTCCCTTCCACAGCACCCCACAGCAAGGCTGATCCCTCATTACATGGAGAGCAGATTTATCACTGCTGATTGCATTAACCTAATAACACCTGCACAAAGCAATCACAAAAGAGACTGGAAGGTTTTGTGTTTGTTTGGGTTTTTAAACAAAGACCCTGTCCATGAAGTATTGATTAAATTAGAGGGTTAGATTAAGCAGTGATTGAATCGAGCGCCATGGCTTGGAGAGAGTCTATATGCAAAAGTTGTTGCTGAAGGCCTGGAGGGAACAGAGGGGGTTTGGGAACCCAGTGTGGATGACAGGAGCACAGGATGCTCTTCAGAGGAGAGCAGGACAGGCAGGAGCAGCACAGCTGAGGTGGGGACACATGCCTCACTCTCTGCTGCTGGTTTCCTCCTTATAGCTACAACCATACACAGTTCAGTCACCACACCCTTGAGTTTACAAGCTTCACCCCCCAAGGAAAATTGACCCCTGTAGGCTTTCCTTGATTTCAGCAGCTGGCAGGGGTTAGGGTTAGGCTTGTTTCTGCAGGGGATGCTCACCAGCTCTCCGTGGCACCTGGCTTCCAGCTGGGCACAACTGGGACACATGGCAACTGCAGCTCATGAACTCTGTCATTGCCACAGTGCAGGAGCTCCTGGGCACCTTCCACAAGTGCCATCAGAAGCTGTTGAAGTCCTTTGCCAGCCACGACCCTGAGAAATTGCTGCTTCTGTTTTTATCTGTCCTTGAGAAAATTCTGATCCTGCATCAGAGATGGAAGTTACATCATCTGGGTGTGCAGTGAACTCTTTGTTGTGGTTATCAGCATCTCCTTTTCTCAGGCAGGGCCAGCCCTACTTTGATAAGATTATCACCAGAAGACAAGAAAAGGAGCATCTTTTCAGCTGAGGCAAGTTGGCAGATCCCAAGTGAAGACAATGGATTGCTGTGGCTTCCTCCACTGCTTTTTCCTTGAAACCAGCCTTAGCTGAAGGCTGCATTTACTGCCTAGGGTTAGGGTTAGGGTAACACCTAGAGTTAGGGTTTTGAAAACCACAAAGCCCAGAGCTCCAGGCACACTGCAGCTGCCAAAGGCATCCCAAGGGGAACACAAAACTGCCACAACATGACTGCCTCTGTGGCTTTCTTCTTTGAACCAGCCTTAGCCCTAGGCTGCTCCAAGGGTTGCACCCAAAATAAGCCACAGGTCACAGGTTTTTATATTTTTATAAATTCGGTCCATTTGCATATTGGGGTTCAATCTTCCAATTACAGTTTCAGGTAATGAAGGAATTTACCCCAAGTTTTCTGACCCAATGCTCTTTTGTTTCCATCTCTCAGGCCTGAGGCAGTGAGGTGTCCTTGATCGCCAGGCCTGGAGAAGAATTGTTGTGTCTGCCCAAAATGGGAAAGCAGCACCTCCCACTGTACATGGAGTTTAGAGTTCTCGACTAAAGAACTGCAGGGTTACAAATACATGGAAAATGTAAAACCTAAAATCCTAAGGCATCAATACATCTACAAGGGTTCATCCACAGCAATGCTGTCTCATTTGACCACATTCCTGAATGTCTTTAAGCATCACCAGCCCATGAACCCAAGTTCACAATTTTTACATGAATTTTAGTGGAAATAACCCGCACTGTATGTCCAGTGCCGGCTCCGGCCCTGCAGGATTGAAGATCCCAGATCTCAGGGATGGAGCTTGATTTTATCTTCCATTATCCAAGTACCTCACTGGAAACTGTAGCATCCAGACTAAGAAATTCTCTAAGAATTTATCACTTCTGATAAAGAGAGAAATCAAGGGAGGTTTTGAGCTTTATTATCAAATTAATATTGACACCTCTGTGCTTTACAGGAGTCTGCAAAGGCAGCAGCATGGGCTCTCCTGCACTGCTCTCCTGTGATAACACTCCTGGAAGGGGAGGATTTAGAAAATCCCTTGGGCTAGCCAGCAGCTTTGCCATTAATCCCAAGAGACCCAGGAAAACATGTAATGTAACATTAGCACTTGTAATTCTGCAAAAAAACAAGCACTCACCTGACCTTGGCTGGAAGGACAGGGTAGCTCCTGCCTACAGCACTGCCTGGGAAGGTGCAGCTCCAGCCCTGGCTGCCTTCTCCTCCTCCAGCCAGAGATCCTGGTGCTCCTGCCACCCCCAACACCCAGCCAGGCCAGGCACAACGGGGAGGCAGAGCCCCAGGCTGCCCATGGAGCTGTTCTACACCTGGGATTGCATCCCTGCATGCTCCAGGCAGATCTGCCCACCCATCCCAGGAAATCCTGGCTTACCAACCTGCTGGGCTCCACAGCCCAAAGAGGGCAGGAAGGTGGGCACACACCCACATCTGCCCAGGTAAATCAGGGCAGCCTGGCAAAGGGAAAGAGCAGCTTCCTGAAGGACAGGAGCAGCCAGTGAGCTCAGGGCTGGTCAAGTCTCGGTGCTGCTGTTGGAGTGTAAATGTATCTGTATCTGACAGGCAGCAGGCGGTGCCAGCCAAGGCTGGAGCGCCCGGGATTACCCATCCAACAAATTAAAGTCAGCAATGGGCCAGAGGCTGACACGGCACAGCCTGGGGCCAGCGCTGCCCTGCAGGCGACGGGGGTGGGTGAGCCCTGTCTGTGCCACGCTCCCAGTGCAGGGAACTCTTGAGCCCACAGTGCTGCAGCTGAGCCCTGCCCAGCTGAGTCCTGCCCAGCTGAGCCCTGTCCAGGTGAGGCCTGCCCAGGTGCAGCCCCTGCCCAGCTGAGCCCTGCCCAGGTGCAGCCCCTGCCCAGCTGAGCCCTGCCCAGCTGAGCCCTGCCCAGGTGCAGCCCCTGCCCAGCTGAGCCCTGCCCAGCTGAGCCCTGCCCAGGTGCAGCCCCTGCCCAGGTGAGCCCTGCCCAGGTGAGCCCTGCCAAGGTGCAGCCCCTGCCCAGCTGAGCCCTGCCCAGGTGCAGCCCCTGCCCAGCTGAGCCCTGTCCAGGTGAGGCCTGCCCAGGTGCAGCCCCTGCCCAGCTGAGCCCTGCCCAGGTGCAGCCCCTGCCCAGCTGAGCCCTGCCCAGGTGCAGCCCCTGCCCAGCTGAGCCCTGCCCAGGTGCAGCCCCTGCCCAGCTGAGCCCTGCCCAGGTGAGCCCTGCCCAGATGACCCCTGCCCAGGTGCAGCCCCTGCCCAGGTGAGCCCTGCCCAGCTGAGCCCTGCCCAGCTGAGCCCTGCCCAGGTGCAGCCCCTGCCCAGCTGAGCCCTGCCCAGGTGCAGCCCCTGCCCAGGTGCAGCCCTGCCCAGCTGAGCCCTGCCCAGCTGAGCCCTGCCCAGCTGAGCCCTGCCCAGGTGCAGCCCCTGCCCAGCTGAGCCCTGCCCAGGTGCAGCCCCTGCCCAGGTGCAGCCCTGCCCAGCTGAGCCCTGCCCAGGTGAGACCTGCCCAGCTGAGCCCTGCTCAGGTGCAGCCCCTGCCCAGGTGTGCCCAGCCCAGCTGAGCCCTGCCTGGGCACAAAGGCACAGCGCTCCAGCCCAGTGCTGATCTGTGCCTTGCTCTGCCTCCTGTGCACAGCTGGATTTCTTCCAGAAAGACACAAGAAGGGACAGACAGGGATTCTCCAAAGCCAGATCTTCCTCGCAGCCCCTCTCCCTGGTGCTGAGGTCCAGGAGCAACTTCTGAGTGCTGGTGGCACCGTTCCTGCAGCAGCACTGAGTGGGGCATCTAACAAAGATCTGGGGAGCACACAGGGCTCCTGTGCCACCTCAGCCATTGAAGCCCACATCTGTCATTTGGAAGCTGCTTTTCTTGCCAGTGCAGTAACTGATCAGTCGCCTGGAGCAAAGAATCTGCTCCCTGTGTTGGTGAGGATGGCAGGTGAAATATTCAGAGACAAGGAGCCAAGAGCTTTCTTCAGAAATGGTCCTCTTGGGCCAGGCTGGAGACAGCTGGTGACATGGAAAAATCTGTGTTACATCCCTCTTTCTGTGGCTCATTAAAGGGCCTCTTCCAGCCTGGCACTGACACCAGCACTGCATTCCCATTTTAACACAGATGCCAGTTCGTAATCTTGCTGCCTGGCCTGGAACCACGCTCCTCTTCTTTGTGTTTTATACCAACTTCCCATTTTTGTTTCAAGGGTATTAAGAAATGAAACATTAATGGAATGTAGAAAATGAGCTGAGTGTTCAGCTACTATTCACCAAATTGTTCCTGTTCATCCCTGGGAAAGGAGGGAAAAATAGGAGCAGGAATAAAACTGTGCCTAGAAACATCCCATTTCTCCAATGCATGCATGGCTGACAGCCACTAAGCACAAATGAATAAATATTTTATGTGCTTTAATTTCCTCATCTACGAGCTGATGTTCTGAGCCTTTCTTTGCTTTATTTTGCTACTTCATAAATGTTAAAAACGTTTATCCTCTTATTCTTTCCAACAAAAGTAAGACTTTTTCCAGTCTCTACTCCTGTTCCAGTTGCTTTCATCTCTTTATTAGCATAGTAAAATAGCACATCACCTGCAGGTTTCTCCCTCCAGTAATTTCTCCTTTCTATTTTCTTCCCACCTTCCTTCCTCTGGCTGCCTTATCATCACCTGCTCTCCCATCTCTATTATTCAGGAACCACGGTGTTTGCAGGTTGGTTTTTTTTTTTGTCCCAGCTGCTCATTGAACCCTACAGTCTATTGAGATGCAGCTTGGATTTCTCCTGTGTTTATTTCATTTCCCTTTTTATTATTATTATCTCCTCTTCCTTACTCTGCCATCCCACATCGTTCTCCTCCCTGTTCCCCATGCTGCAGCCAGGGATGCTGGGATGTCTCAGGGCTGCCATCCTTCTTCCCTTGGTATTTTCCATCTTGCATTTATCCTTCTCTCAAAACCCCCTCAGTTTCTGGAAAATTCCCACTTCCATATTCCTTAAGAGCCCAAATCTGCTGCCCTCACCAGTGTCTGATTGGGGTCTGGACCAAATCCTGCTCTCCTGGAAGGGAGCTGCCATCCACAGCATCCCACCCATCCTTCTGGGAAGACTTTGAGCTGCCCCAGAAGCCTCAAAGAGCTGTCAGGCAGCTCTGTGATGATGCAGTGATGAAGCAAAAAAAACTCCCTGCAATTAAAAGCTTAATCCCTCTGAAATGGAGCAGCCACAGGAAAAGGGGCAGGCAGGTGAGGATGGATGTCATTGCACAGGAAAGCGATAATGGAGAACAGAGAAAGGTGAGCAAGAACAAAGATTAATCACAGGCAGAGTTCAATGGGAAGGTTTAAGGTGAGGTAAGATAAGTGGAAGTGTCTCCTGAAATGGATAATTGTCAGGAATTTGGAGAATTACCAGTGCTGGCTGTGTGCTGGAGAGCCAGGGCTGCATTAGCCTTTCCTGATGATTTGCTAAATTTATTCTTCTGTGATTCCTAACAAAATTCAAAGCTCATCAGCACCCGGTGGGTTATTTCCATTTATCTGCTTTAGAAGTGGTTTTAAAAAACCTCAGATACTTTTAATTAGCTTTAAATTCCTCTGTTCTTTCCCTCAACCTGTGATTACTGTTTAACCCAACTCTATCGTCTTCCCTCCCTCCTCTGGGCAAAGAAATTCCCGTTTCCTTCAAACCAGCCGCTGCTGCTCAAAGCCCTGCGGTTGGGAGCTGGGCTCTGGGAAGAGCTTTTGCTTTGTCTGTCCCGACCGAAGTGGAGATCACGATGTGAGATCTCCTCGGCTCCTCCCCAAAGCGGAGCCTCGTCCCACAGCAGCCGAGGAGGCGATTTCAGGAGAGACCCTTCCCTTCATCCCGGGGGGCTGAGGCTCTCAGCAGGATGAGCAGCAGCACTTTGGCAGCACCCAGAGCTGCCTGTTGTGGGTGAACCCAGTGCACTGCAATCTGCAGAGGTGGCACCAGATGAAATAAACAGGGCAGGAGACTCTTTCTCCTTTTAATGCCTTTATGAAAAACAATCAACCCAAGGCGGGGAAGCTCGATGGGTCCGCAGTTTTCACTGTCAGTTGCTCCCATAGTGATTTGGAGGAGGAGGAATGTGCAGCTTTGTCCAGTAAAGGGCAGAACTGGAGGTCCCATCCTCACCAGAGCATTGGCTTTGTACCCCGTGTTTCACAACTTCTTTGTTTTCCAGGCTCTGGTCTTGGTTCCAGCTGGGGTCTTGCTCAGGGCGAGGGGGAACGAAGGTTCTCAGCCTCTCTGCAGGTTCGGTACTTTGTTCCTCACGTCCATTACACATCATTCTAATCTCTTAATTCTGTATTGGCTCGTTGTTTTTGGAGTCTTTTCGGTAAGTTTGGTGGGGTGGCTTCCCAAGGCATGCTGGTCTCAAGGCTGTTTTGCATTCTCTCTGGTGGCCCCCATGTCCTCTCCTCTCACTGTCCAGGGAGAAGAACCATTAACTTAGCCCCAGGTGGGGCCATACCGATACAAAAGGAGCAATTAACTAAAACTACTGGTGATTACAATAACAAACAGGTAGAACTTCACCTTGGCAGCAACTGGTTTAACTGGTTCTGCAACCCTTTTTTTCCCCCAAAAAATTGGCAGATTTTTTTACTTCTAAAACCAGCGGCAGGACCGCTCCCACAGCCAGAGCAGTGCCCGATGTGCCGGGCTGCTCCTGCCCACCGAGCCCCAGAGGGACCCTCAGCCCTTCCCACCACCTCAGGCTCCAGCCTGCTGCTTCACATGGATGACTCACTGGAAGTGAACCCACTCATTTTTGACAGGATCTGGAATTTCAGGTCCCTCTGAGACCTCAGCCTCAATCCCCAGCCCTAAAATGGATAGTTTCTGGCACGCTGCAGAGACGCAGGAGCTCCCAGCAGCCCACCTGCCTCCCTGCACAGACTCCTATCCGTGCCTGGCCTGGGTGCCTGAGCTGGAAAACCATCACAGTCTGCATGGGATTGAGATCAAAGCTGCCCAGCAGTGCCGATTACTGACTATTTTTAATTCCAGGAGTGGTGTGTGCCTCTGTGCCAACCTGCGAGCGCTGTCAGTTTGCAGGGAAGTCAAATCCGATTAGCACAGAAAATATGCAGGGAGGGTAAAACGGTGTGAATCGACATAACACGTGTTGGTAGAGGTGCTATCCTGGGCTTGTCTGTTTTCTGGATGTTATAAATCCCACAGCAGCAGAGAGACACACATATCCAACGGTGATTATTCGCCATAAGCCCTTCAGCTTGAAACACATTTTCCAGGAGAGTCCTAGATATGAAGTTTCCTTACAAATGAAGATGCCTTTTCACGGGTGGGGTTTGCACACTCTCTGTCCTGTGGGAGAAGTTAGAATTGTGCCAGCTCCACTGAGGATGGCACAGGGAGCCCTCCTGTGACCGTGTTCAGAGGGGTCCGAGGATGAGGGAAGAGACGAGGATCTGAACTCCATGTTTCAGAAAGCTTGATTCATTATTTTATGATCTATATTTTATTAAAACTATACTAAAAGAATAGAAGAAAGGTTTCATCAGAAGGCTAGCTAAGAATAAAATAGGAAAGAATGATAACAAAGGTTTGTGGCTCGGCACTCTGCCCGAGCCAGCTGGGCTGTGATTGACCATTAATTAGAAACATCCAACATGGGCCAATCACAGATGCACCTGTTGCATTCCACAGCAGCAGATAATCAATGTTTACATTTTGTTCCTGAGGCCTCTCAGCTTCTCAGGAGGAAAAATCCTAAGGAAAGGATTTTTTATAAAAGATGTCTGCAACACCCTCCTGCACACCCACACCGGGATCAGGTCCCTCTCCATCCCCAGGGAGCCGTGGTGACCCTGGGGGAGCAGAGCATGGCCGCAAGGGGTGGGATAGGCAGAGGTGAGGGCTAAAGGGTTTAAAAGCCATGGAAGAGGGGCAGGGAAAGGGCACAGAGCCTCAGCAGGCTGCACGGAGATCTGCCTACCGAGGCACCTCGGAGCCCTGCGGCCCCGCCGCTCCCACAGCCTGGCCAATTAATGATCCCAATCAATAATCCTGACCCAGAAATTTCAGACAGGAGCTACAATCAGAGCGAGGTCTCCCCAGAGGCAGCCTTGCAGGCAGGATTTCACAGCGTGCAAGGGGCGAGACTCACTCCCAGCCAATTTTCCCGGGTCCTCCCCTGGACTTTGGGCTGCGGGATCAGCAGTTTAAAGAGCTCTCCCAGCTCCTCTGGGGTAAGTGACATCATTGACACGTTTGATAATCACCGGTAATTACCCCTGCATTGCACTGGGCCCGCTGAGCCTCACTGAACTGGAAAGCACACCCGGTTCTCCGGGATCTGCTTTTAAATCCTGACGGTAACGGGAGGAGAGGAGCGATGCTGGGCTCAGCACGGAGGGGAGCAGCATCCTCCCCCTCCCAGAGCATTAGCAGTGACAACAGCGCAATTTGTGACCCCAGAACAAATGACACCTGCTAATGCAGAGGCATCTCGCTTCCCCTCGGAGTAATTACCTTCCTGATGCTTGGAAAAGACTGTGGATGATGTGTTCATCCAGGAGGGCAAACAGCCTGGTTCCCAGCGCGCTGACAGGGCATGGGCACAGGCAAGCTCCAGATTTTGCCAGAGAGAGAACCTAGCTTTCACCTGGTGGGATTTAAAGCCTGAGGGGTGATCACCAAAGTGGGAGAACTTAGTGTGTTTCACTACACCCCCAGATGCTGGTGTGAACTCAGGTGGAGTCACTGAACCTGGGATGAGCCCCGAGGGGAGAACAGAGGAGAGGGGAAATGGAAGATGCACTTTTTGTTGGAGGGTTTAAGGGTGAATACAATAAAATCCATCTTTCAGTGTGGAAAAATAGGGGCAAAATGTGAAACAAGAGAGGTCTGTAAGAACAAGATCAGCTAGGGAAGCTGCTGCAGGGAAAGGGAAGGGGGCAGGTGGCTGAGGCCAGGCTGAGGGCAAGGGGATAAGCTGTACTGTGTTTTGAGAGACGTTCTCAGCAGCTGCGTGAGGGCATTTCTGTCCACTGAATCTGTGCTCTGCTTTGAAAATTTAAAATCTTTTCAAGATGAGAGAAGCACTCCCTCCTTAGAGAAGGCTTTTATTGACCCAGCAGATCCAAAGCAGAACGCATTATAATGTCAGAAGTAGTTTCATCCTCACGGTCAGTCCCTTGGCAGGGCTGTGGCTCTGTCCATGTCCTGCACAGCCACTCTCCCTCCTGGGACCTGTGGCATCCTTGGAGATGCTCCAAGGGCAGAGGTGTGGGGGACCAGGGGCTGAGGGTGGGTGCTCTGTGAGGAGCCAGCAGAGAAGGGGTTAAGTGCCTCCCTCCCCATGACCACACCTGGGAGGAATTTGTTCCTTCTGAAAGGTTGAGGACAGGCAGGGAGATCTTCAAAGTTTCTCCACAAGCCACTGAAGCTGAATTTCAATGGCGAAGAAAACAAAAATATGAAAGCGAACAGAACAAACAAGAATAAATTATTCATGAGGATGAAAGTGAAGAAAGGGAAGTTAAGCGAAACAAAGGGAACCACAGCATTTCCCACAGCTGAGGTAGCATGATCAAAGCTCTCAGGAAACCAAAGCCATCGCTCGCGCCCACCGTGGCGATAACACCCAGGCTTTGATAGCGCGCTGTGAGCGGCACAGCCAGGCTCCCGTCGGCTCCCTCGGAGCTTGGAGGGCTCCTCTGCCACCTGTACCCACCCAGGGGACACCTGTCACCTCCAGGGAACAGGCTGGAGCACAGGAAGGGACCTTAAAGCTCATCTTGTTCCAACCCCCTGTATCGCCAGCCGGAGGCATTTACAGACCACAAACGGGACGGGGCTGCTGTGGAAGGCGCCTCGAGCTGTTTTATTTTCCAGCATCAGCCTCATTACATGGCTATGACAATGGGAAGATGCCAGCAGCTCACATCCCAGGCAGCAGACACAGAAGTTAATGTTATAACTCACTTTATAAGCTTCTTGACCAATCACACAAAGCAAAAGCACATTGACAGTAGTTCCATCCAACCACTATAAGCACAGGTACCTTCGGTTAAAACAATGCTTGCTTATTTCAAATACAATACCTGCTTGTGAGCCTTAAAACACAACACACAGAGCTCCATTATTAAGCTTTAACCTTCCTAATATCTTGCTAGATAAACTTTTCTGTAGCTTAGAGAGCTACTCTAGACAAGCGTTAATACACAGATCATTGTTCTATTTGTCCTTGCTTTTCTATTTTTTAATTAATTTTTCTGCTGACCAATCTCACGGCTGCTGCTTAGCTCTAATTACAGTTCTGCTGTCTCTGGGGCCTGCATTTTGCAGCTTTCCCAAAACCCTCTAATTTTGTAGGTTTCCACACCCCTGCTATGGGCAGGGACACTTTGCACAGGCCAAGCTGCTCCAAGCCTGGGGCTGGAGGGAGTTGTGCCTCCCTGTCACTTCACTGCTCAAATAATCTCCTCTTTTGGGTAAATGAAAGACAAACTATGGCACGCCCAGGCAAACATCTTCTCCTTGAATATTTCAGAGCCGTTAACCTCTCTCCACACTCATCATCATCTAGCAGGTAATTGAAATGGCTTTGCCTAAGCAGAATTTTTCGGAGATCAATTATTTACTTCCAGCAGAAGGGTCTGGTTTCAAGCTTGTTTACGATGCAGCTGTTGCTACCGCTGGTTCCTCAGCCTTGTTTATCCCTAAGCAGATAAAAGCTGGCTGATTGGAGATAAAGTTCTTGATTTTCCCAAAGTGCCTGATGGATCTTGTTGGCCACACTTGGAAATTGGGATGCAATGCCTTCATTACGCTGTTGTCTTCTCTCAATTGCTGTTCTGCAAATAAGCAACAGGACGGTGGAATATGTGAAGAAGAGCTGGTGTGGAGACAGGAAAATCCACTTTGATGTCTCACCCCGAAGAGCAGCAGCCATACAGGCATGAGGATGTGCTTCTCTTCCCTGGGGAAGCCCAATGTCCCCAGCTGGAATCTCCCTGCCCTGGAGTTGCCTCCACTTTTGCTGCCCCAAAGGCAAAATGGGGAACGTGGGAAGTCTGCCTGGGAGGGAGGGTGAAGTGAGAACAGATCTTTCACTCTTCCCATGAATAATGCAATTACCAAGCAAGGCCAGCATGGGGAGGGTGAACTGCATCGTGCATCGACACCAGGGAACAGCACAGGGGTTGAGGAGGGGGCTGGAGAGGCTGTGGCTGCTCTGCTCCTGGGCTTGCTGTGCTGCAAACAAGCCGTATTTGACCATATAAATGGTCTCATTCAAAGAGGAGAATTAAGGTAATAACCGTTCTCCAGGAAGGAAAAGGAATTCAATTTCAAAGCCAAATTAAACAAAGCTTCCAATTAGAGCAGATAATGTTTGCAGTGAGCTGAATGGCCTTTCTTCCAGCTCAGCCTGAGTTTAATTTTTCTAATCGGCTCTATTTTGCACCTCGGTTACTTCAAGGTGGCCAATTTCTTAGGAATTGGCAGATATTGACTGAGGATGCTGGGCTCAGAATTGGGGTTTTTTTCCTCCAGCACTGAAGTCTTTGATTGCTCGCACACAGCTGGCACCCAGCTGGGCTTCCAAAACCAAACCCAGGCTGGGATCCCAACACTGGCACCCAGCTGGGCTTCCAAAACCAAACCCAGGCTGGGATCCCAACACTGGCACCCAGCTGGGCTTCCAAAACCAAACCCAGGCTGGGATCCCAGCACTGGCACCCAGCTGGGCTTCCAAATCCAGGCTGGGATCCCAGCACTGGCACCCAGCTGGGCTTCCAAAACCAAATGCAGGCTGGGATCCCAGCTCCATCCCCCAAACCCAGCTGAGATCCTAACACCAAACCCCAGCTGGGCTTCCAACACCAAACCAGGCTGGGATCCCAACACCATCCCCGAGCTGGGTTTCTGAAACCAAATCTAGGCTGGGTTTCCAGAACCAGACTGGGATCCTGATGGTGTTACCCAGCTGAGCTTCCAACACCAGACCTTGGCTGGCATCCCAACACTGGCACCCAGCTGGGATGCCAATTCCAGCATGGTCCTGATCCCTGTGGGAACAGCACAGTAACTCCTTGCAGGTGGCAGTTTTAACCCTTGGGTCCCAGGCTGCAGCAGGCAGCTGCCCTCATTCCTGCAGTCTACACGTACAAGGCCCAGATTTGTGTTATTACAAATGACCCAAAGAGCTTAGTGGGTTCATGTAGATGAAAATATTGATTTTTTTGCTTTCAGGAAAAAGCCCAATTAAGAAGATCTAATGGAAAGGCAACCCTTTATCCCCTCTTTGTCTTATCTACCAGGAGCCAATATTCCACTGTTTCAATGAAGGAGAAAATCTGATCATTTTTCCTCTATTTCCTTTTTGCTGCTTGTGGCAAGAAAGACTTGCTGAGCATGAAGGAATTCACCCCAAGGACACCTGACCTGCTGACTGCTGTCCTGGGCTCCCAGGGGAGCTGCTGCCTGGGAAACACAGGTGGGATGGGAAAAAGCAGCCCCAGTACCACAGGGCAGTCCCAGCTACCCCACAACAATTCTCCCCTGTTTGCTCAAACCAAAGTGTAACAGGAAAGAGTCATCAGCCTCGTCCGCTGATCCCTGACTCGCTTTCTCATTGATTTCTCTCTGACTACACGACAGAGATGCCACTTCCCAGGAAAGAAGGGCTCTCCTGAGAGCTCATCCACACTCCTGACAGGCCACAAACAGAACTTCCCGCCCTGGCCTTGCTGGGGGAAGCTGTCACAGAAGCAGGGCAGAGCAGACAACATGATTGCCTTAATATATGTCTTTAAGCAACCCTGCTTGCTGGGGAATTACGTGGGGCTGACAGCAGAAAGGATGATCAGCTGCACTGGCTCTCCCACTCCTGTGGTCAGGAATCTCATCCCAAATCCAAACATCTTGAAGGGCTCCTGCTCACCAGCTTCCAAATCTCTCTGTATTAAACCAGCGCTGGAGGGGCCACCCCAGACTCGCTTGGTGTGAAGCTCTGCCCACCACAGCTTCTCCAAGGAGCAGTTTGGGGTGCTTTGCTGGATCCAAGGCTCTTCTCCCTGCTCCTGCAGCCTCGGGAAAGACTGATGGAGCAATCCCAGAAGGAGGGCAGGCTATAGGGCCACCATTGATTAGGAGGAGGAGGGCTCGGAGCTGCAGTCCCAGCACTCGTTCTCAGCCCTCAGACTGCAGCGCTTAAACCTTCCAGGGCCAATCTCTTCACTGGTTAATTATGTTGGAGGATTACACTTATTAAAACTTCCCACTTTGGCAGCTCATCTGAGATGAAATCCTCCGGCTTTGCAAAAATAATTCGCATCGGATCTGCTGCCTCACATTCCGAGCTCGCTTGTTAACAGCGAGCTGGGCGGGTGCCAGCAGCCGTCATCCCGGCCTCTCTGGGAAACGGATGATTTCCTGAAAATAAGCTGGTTTAATTTCTCCTGAATTGCTAAAGCACACACACTCCGGGATTTTTCAGGCCACCTTCAGCGGAGGCCAGGGGGGGTTGGTTTTCAGATGGATTTGCCTCCCGTGGGAGGGCAGGCAGCCGGAGCTGTGTGAGTGGGGGCACTGCCCTGTCCTGCTGCCCTTTCCAGGGGCATCTCCCCAGCCCAGCGGGCAGGAACCCTCCCAGCAGGGTGGCCACAGTGCATGTGGCATTGCCCTCTCCTGGGAGGAAACAGAAATCCGTGCAGGGATTATCCACAAGTAAGGAATACTGTAAGCCAGGAATAGCCAGCTCCTGGCTGCATGGGCTCACTCCCTTTCCCCTCTTGCTCAGGTGCCCGTGGCTGGCACATGGATTGACTTCTGCCAGAGGATTTTGCCAGGCAAGGAGTGGTGATAATGGAGATCCCAACAGGAGCAGGACCTGAGTGGCCCCGGTGAGGGAAATGGATGAAAAAATGAGTCAGGGATCAGTGGACGAGGCCAATGACTCCTCTCTGTTACACTTTGTGCAAACGGGGAAGAATGGTTGTGGGGTAGCTGGGGCTGCGCTGTGGTATTGGGGCTGTGTTTCCTCATGCAGCTCACAAGCCACACTCTGTGCTTGCCCACAAGTCAGATTCCTGGAGGGATTCGGCTGGGATGCCAGCAGGGAGCCAGGCTCCAAGCTGCAGCTGCTGGACTTCCTTCCTTCCTTCCTTCCTTCCTTCCTTCCTTCCTTCCTTCCTTCCTTCCTTCCTTCCTTCCTTCCTTCCTTCCTTCCTTCCTTCCTTCCTTCCTTCCTTCCTTCCTTCCTTCCCTTCCCTTCCCTTCCCTTCCCTTCCCTTCCCTTCCCTTCCCTTCCCTTCCCTTCCCTTCCCTTCCCTTCCCTTCCCTTCCCTTCCCTTCCCTTCCCTTCCCTTCCCTTCCCTTCCCTTCCCTTCCCTTCCCTTCCCTTCCCTTCCCTTCCCTTCCCTTCCCTTCCCTTCCCTTCCCTTCCCTTCCCTTCCCTTCCCTTCCCTTCCCTTCCCTTCCCTTCCCTTCCCTTCCCTTCCCTTCCCTTCCCTTCCCTTCCCTTCCCTTCCCTTCCCTTCCCTTCCCTTCCCTTCCCTTCCCTTCCCTTCCCTTCCCTTCCCTTCCCTTCCCTTCCCTTCCCTTCCCTTCCCTTCCTCCCTTCCTTGCCTCCCTCCCTTCCTTGCCTTCCTTCCCTCCCCGATTTTTGCAGTTCCGGCATTGGCTCTTTGGAGCACGGGTTTGTAAGGATGGAAGGGCTGAACAGCTGCATGGCACATCCAAAGCTCTCCCCGAGGGCAGAATTCTGTGAGCCCCGTGCCAGGCGTCTGGCTCTGCCGCATCACCCATGGGACGGGGCAGGAGCTGTGCCAGGAGAGGTGCCAGCACCTGGAGCAGCAGCTGCTGATGCCTCCAGATGAGGCATCCTATGGACAGGGAGGCTGTGGCATTCCCATTTTCTGGAAAAATCTCTTCACCCAGGATTTTTCTCCTGGGAAGCTGAGAAGCCTCAGAGAAAAAGGAAAACAAATTCTTATCTCATTTGCTTCTCCTGTGTTGTGCTCACGTGTGGAATGTGTTTGGAGATTGTTTACCCACAGGTGATTGTTCCATTGGATTTTGCTGTGAGTTGTTTTTACTCATTGGCCAATCAGTGCCAAGCTGTGTCACGACTCTGGAAAGAGTCACGAGTTTTCATTATTATCTTTTTAGCCTTCTGTAAGTATCCTTTTGGTATTCTTTAGTATAGTTTAGTTTAGTATTCTTTAATATAATATAGTATCATAAAATAATAAATTAGCCTTCTGAGAACAGGGAGTCAGGTTCATCATTCCTCCCTGCCATGAGGGACCCTGCAAATACAGTAGGAAATTTGCTCGGCTTTGCTTCTGTTAGGAAAATTAATCCACAAACACCAGAGGTTTATGTCCAAAAAGGAGACAGAGGAGTCCCTTTTGGCTTTATTTGAATAAAGGCAGAGGCCATAGGGCATTCCCCTGGGGTCTCTCTAATTTTTGGAGGATGCAGCCTCCTTTTTATCCCAATTTCCCAGCCACATTTCCCTTCTCTCTTTCCCCATTGGCTGAGGTACCTGAGAGGTACAGATTTCCCAAAATGCCTGATACCAAAGATTTCCCAAAGATTTCCCTCTAATGTACAACCCTCCCTTTTAATTTTTAATTCTTACAGAATTTAGGGGTTTTTCTTCCCCATTGTTTCTTTCATCTTTCAATGTCTAATTTCACTTATCAGCAAACCTAAAGATTATTTGTAGAAGTAGATATCTTTTTCCATTCATCAATCAGTAGAGTTCTTCCCTTTGTTTCTTTTATCTCCCGGTTTTATCTACCAGCAGACCCACAGCTTGTTTGGAAAGGCAAATCCCTCATTCCTCTCACTTCCAAAGGACGGCATGGAGCTGGCTCCGAGCTGGAGGGAGAGCTGGGGGCGAGGAGCTGCTCCTGCTGCTGATGGGGTGAGGGCAGACAGGGAAGGGCTCAGCCCTGGGTTAGTGCTGAGCTCTCTCCCTCCTGGTGAGCTCCCAGCACGTTCAGAGCCGCTGCCTGAACACGCTGCTGCTCCAGCAAAGCCACCCTCACACAGCTCCTCTGCCAGGAAAAGTGATTTGCAATTAGCTCAAACGCAGGTTTATCTCCTCCCCTCACAAAGGGGGCTGGCGCAGGGCTTTGAAATAAATATTGGAGAGAATAACCAGAGGCTGATAGGATAGAGCCGTCTACTCCGTATTTTACCTCTTTCAGGAGAAGAGTGTGAAATATGTTTATAGTCCCAACTCCCAGCCATCCCTAGGAGCGGCTCCGTTGGGCAAATGGAGCTGATGAGCAGCCTGGATAAATCAGGCTTTCCCACCACAGTCAATAAAGCTCCATCTCAGGCTGCTTAAAGCCTAACGGGGGATGGAGCCCGGCTTAAATCCAATCTGGATCCAGCGGCTGGGAAAGCTGGGGGGATGTGAGCTGTATTGATTCTCAGGCTCCGCACTGGAAACACTGGGAACTTCAAAAAGACAAATGTCTGTCAGGAGCAGATTTGGAACAATAAATACGGCTCATAAAAAAGGTTAAATGTGTTACTCATATCTGCGTGAGGCAAACCAGGTTAGAGCCTGCTCAGAAGGGGTGGCTGGCAGAGCAGAGCACGCCTGGAATATGGAAATTCCTGCTAAGAGATGGTGATGGATAGACCTGAAAGTGAAATGGAAGAAATTGGTGAAATATGGAGTTCCCAAAGTCCTCAGGAGCAGTTCAGCTCTCAGGTGTGAAAGTTCTGAGAATGCAGGCAGCATGGCTGGTGCCAAGGGCTGGGCTGCGATGAGATGGGAAAAAGCAGCCCCAGTATGGCAGGAGGGTGGGATGAGATGAGACGAGATGAGATGAGACAAGATGAGATGAGAGGAGATGAGAGGAGATGAGATGAGAGGAGATGAGATGAGATGACACAAGATGATGAGGTGTGACATATGAGATGCTCCTCATGTGCTGGAACAGAGGCAAGAACGAAAAATGGTGGCCTGGTGGCCTTGGGGTCAAGGTGTGACTCTCTGTGGCAGTTCAGGCAGTGTGCTCTGCCTGTCACACGCCACTGCCAGGAGATGAAGCTGTCTCCATGTCCTGAGGTCTCTCCGGTGCTCCATCATCCTCTCCTCCTCTGAAATGCTAATGGCATTAACATATTTATCATTAACAAATCTTTTAAGTCCCAGAACTGGATCAAACTGCTGAGTCGTAGCACCTCATTTATAATTTTTGTCCCCGAGGATGCCTTTAGGATTATAAATAAACTCCCTGTTCCTAAAAGCACTTGGAACTTTGGGAGGCTGATCCAGGCTCTCAGGAACACAGGGATGGCTTTGGGGAGCAGGGGGAGCTCAGAGTGCCCCAAATGGAGCAGCAAAGCCCAGGGCTGTGGGGGGATGAGACTTCAGGCTGTGATGGGTGAGTGACACCTTGGGGCTGAGTTAGAAGCAGGAAGGAATGAGAGCAGCTCAGCACAGTCATCCCTGATGTGCTGGTGGCACGAGAGGTCTGGGATTTCCCCTTTTGGGGGTTTGCAGAGCAGCAGCAGACCCCTCCCAGTGCTTGAGGGTGGCCAGGTGATGCTCTTGGGATCAGTGGGGTGGCTGGGGTGGCCTCTGGGATAGGGCTGCTTCCATCACCCACCTCATGGGAGGAGGATTCCCTCCTCCCAGCAGCCTGTCCTGGTGGGAATGCTGCTGGAAAGCAGCACCAGCCCTGCAGCATCACCTCCTCCTTCTCCTCTCAGGAGGCAGCCGGGTCACAGGGCTAGAGATGGGTTACAGCTCTCAGGAAGGGGGATCAGGATGATCATCAGTGCTCAGAATTATTGGGACAATGAGGAATAAACACCGGGTCTATTTATAGAAATTACAGGGAAATCTCTCTCTAGCCACAAACCCCCTTAATTGCAAATCTGCACAGATGTTTCCTTTGAATTTGAAAAGTGATTAATAAATAAATGAGAGTAATGCTTGTTTTGGCTGAAATAGAGTGATAAATGATGTCTGCAGAGCTTCATTACCCAAACAGGGTGAGGGATCTGACCTGGGACAAACGGCCAGAGCTGACAGGAGGGAAACAACCAACACCAGGCTCAAGCCAGGAATGAACTCAGTGCCACAAGTGGCTGTGCAGGAGTCCCTTGTGGCCCAGGGCACAGGCAGGACGTGGCCCCTGGATCTTGGCACCTCACTCTGCCTCTGACTTCCACACCACAGGAATCTCCCCTGAACCTCCCTCCCCGATCCCCTCTCTTCAAACCCCTGGCAAAGCCAACGTGTTTACTGTGCTGCTCGTGTTGACTTCTTTTAATTCATGCATAATTCAGGCTATATCTGTAATTCCTGGGTAAACACAGACATAACTTTTCTGTTGACTATTCCTTGACCCACTTACTGTACAAACATGCCTTGGAATGGAGCAGCACTGGAAAGGAGAGACCTTCAGAGGAGCCAAGGGCTCCCAGGGGGCCGGGAGAGCATGGTCATGCAGTGCCAGGGCTGTGTCAGTGCTGTGCTGTGTTGGTGCCCTGGATGTGCCCACACTGTCCCTGCCAAAGCCAAGGCATTCCCTGTGCTGAGGGAATGACCAGCCAGCTTGGCAAAATTGCTGTCAAATCACTTCAGGTTTCCACTGAAATCGGAGGTTTTGTATTAATTTGTATTGTGATGAAAGCGTGTAGCAGCACGGTATCACCAACACAAACAGGGCAATCTTATAAAAATTTCATCTTTATCTATTTTGGGGAGAAATAGCCGTGTCTGCCTAATTGAAGCATCTGTCATTCTGACATTAAATAGTGCATCTGTGGTTCTTTTATTATATTTCCTTGCATTTCCCATACACTGTTAAATTGAAATAACACCGGTGGCTCGGAGATAAAGGGAGATAATAGGTATTTTATAATGAGCAAAGAGGAAGATTCATCTCCAGTCAAAGCCCAGAATTGCTTTAGATTTTTTTTTTGTTGTTGTTGTTATTTTTTGTTTGACATTGTTATTTTGCCACCCTAAAGTGGGGATTCTGCCACTCAGCTTTCCCAGTGCAAGGAGGAGCATTTACCCACAAGGGAAGGGATGTGAGCACCAGCAGCTGCTCATCAGCATCTGAAGTGACACCGTTTTAACTGTGCACAAAATTAAGTTTAGTGAGTACCACACTCATCAAGGAGGAGCTGGGGCAAATCAATTCAGCCTCAGGTTTGCATGGAATAAGTGAAAATGGATCTAAAGATCCTCACACTGCCTGCTCTGCTCTCCACACCAGCTCTTGTCACCTCCCCTTTGGGACAGGACTGCCCCAAGGACAGGGACACCCAGGCCAGACCTCCCCAGCTGCAGCTTGCCCCCCGACACAAACAAAATTCAATTTTCTGAGCCCCAGAAAATGGAACCATGCAGTGCTTTCCCCATGTGGATCCTTGTCGGAACTCAGTGCATCCCTTCGGGTGTCCAGAGTTGCCAAGAACCCCACTGGGGGCTCAGAGACCCTGGCACCCAGCCCAGAGCACCTGGGGAATTGATTTTGACCCCTGGAGCAAGTTGCCAACTTTGTATGAGGACATGAAAGTCACAGAGGTTTGAATGGTGTAATAACAAAATGATCACAGGGTGAAAATGTAAATTTTAGGATTTTTGGTATGGGGGTTATGGGGACAAGATGGAGGAACTTGGGCGTGTCCAGTCTTTCTTCTTCTTCTTCTTGTTCTCCATTTTCTGCAGTGCTGTTGGCACTTTGGGATTGGTTTAGAGTAGAAGTGCACTGTCTAACATAGGTGATAGGTATTGGGAATTAAGTGTAAATATGTTATATGTAGTTTGTAGTATAAAAGGACAACACAAAGAGTGCCTGTGGCTGCCCTGCTGAGCAGACCTCGGCTGGGCAGAAAGAAAATTTTATAGATAAGAATTAATAAACAACCTCAAGAGCGAAAAGTGAAGAGTCCAGACTCGTTCTTCAGCCGCACGGGCCGAAGCAGAGACACCCTGCACATCTCAGGGCAGCAATCATCAAACAGCAGCCTGAGAGATCCTGTAATTAAATCCCATGCAAAACGAAGCAATTACCAAAAACAAAAAAGGCACCGTGTGTGAGTACAGATAATTACCAGCATGGAGGCTCCCCAGGTAGCTGGCACAGGGGCTGTGGCAGCCGCTTGCCCTGCCTGGTGCCCACCCCCAGAGATGCTCCTGCTGCCAGGGAGGGGTGGCCTGGCCTGGGCACCCCTCTGCCTTTGGGTGGCCCCCACTTCCAGAGCTCCCTGTGGATCCCTGTGGCTCCAGCTGGATCCAGCAGTGGGCACAGGGAGCTGTGGGGAAGAAAATGATGCTCGGGGAAGTGAAGGAATAGCCACAGCTTGGAGTAAAAGCACAGATATCTAATTGAGATTTCCTTGAAACCCACAGGAAATAATTAAAATTGACTTCTAATACTTTACAAACTAATTAGGAGTATTGGACTGGATAACTACATTGAAGTACAAGTGGCATTTAATTGGGATAAACTGAATCATAATTGGAAATAAATGCAGCCCAAAACAATAAACAGCTTGGTAGGAGAGGTTATGGGCATCTTGTTCCAGTACAGGGAGTGTGGTGCTGGCTCAGAGGCTGTCCAAGGCACTGGGACATCTCTCATCAAATCACAGAATCTCCTGAGATAGAAGGGACCCACAAAGATCACCAAAGTTTAACCCCAAGCCCTGCACACACACCCCAACAATCACCGGGAGCACTCTCCAAACACTCCTGGAGCTCTGGCAGCCTCTGTGCCCGTTCCTGGGGAGCCTGGGCAGTGCCCAGCACCCAAAATCCCACCTGAACCCCCCTGGCCCAGCTCCAGCCACTCCCTGGGTCCCATCCCTGTCACGGAGCAGAGGCTGGAGCTGCAGAGCCTGATGAGGTCTGACCTCAGCCTCCTCCAGCTGAGCACATTCAGTGCCCTCAACTCCTCGAGTGGCCTCTTCCCCATCTTTGAAGCCCCCTCTGGGGATTCCTAAATGTGATTTCTGCTGGCATCTCTGCCGGCACACCCCAAGCAGACACAGAGCCAGGGACCCCCATGCCAGGGCTGCCGGAGGCACTGGGTGCAATCAGATCCATGACAGCCACCCCAGAGGTGCTGCTCCCTCTCCAGAATCCCCAGACTCCATTTCCAGGGCCTGATGTGTGTGAGCAGCCCCCAGCCCGTGCCCTGCTGGTTTATTTATCTGAGCTTTAATAACACCACCCTTTCAGTGGTATCAAACAGCCTCGAGCTTCTCATTCCCCTCAATGAGCTGGGAACAAATGAAGTGGGTGCAGAGCTGCCGGCCCTTTGTTCTCCCTCATCTGCTCCACTCATTACTTTGAGGAGCCCTATTTTCTTCTTCTTTACTGCTTTCTTCTCTCGAACAATGGGCTCTGAATGTATTCAAGTAACTCTTTTATCATTCACTTCTGCGGAGATCTTTAAGTTCTCCACCTGAACAGTTGGTATTTCTATTTATGAAAACTTTCTTGCTGACTGCTGAAATTGGGATTTTACTCTTGAAACGACTGGTTAGCTCAATTATGGCCTGTTTCGTTCCCCCCATTTAGATTTAATAGCTACAATTTATAAACGCCAGCCTTCCCTCTTGTTTCCTCATCCCCCACACGCTGTCAGCAAAGCCAGGAGCCTTCTGATCTCCCTCTGACGGTGATCCAAGGTGGCCAGGCCATTTTTTGTACACTTTTCGCCCTATTAAAATAAAACACAAAACAAATTCCGAAAACTCTCAATGCATTCCCTCCCTTTTCATCATTTTCCCAGCAGCAGACCTCACAAAGTGCTTCATGGGATGCAGGAAAGCCCTCACCAGCCTGGGAGCCCCTCGGTTCCCTGGTAATTTAGAGGATGCTCCTTTTCACACGGTTGTTTGTTCTTCCAAGCCTGGCTCAAAATATTAAAAAGCTAAATGGCTTTTTCTTCTCTCATTCATTTTAACAGCTCCTCTGAAGATTGTTCTGCTCCTCCCTTGTTCCTGGAAGTTTTCCCTCACTGGTAATTGCTGTTTGTACTTTGTGGCTGGACAGCGCCCGAGTCCAAAATATCCTGCCCTGCTTTTGGAAAATCAGCTTTTTATAGGCTGTGCTGATGGCAGGCACTGGGTGCCCTGGGTGGCAGTGACAGTGAGTGCTGGGTGCCCTGGGTGGCAGTGAGAGCAGGTGCTGGGTGTCCTGAGTGCTGGTGGCAGTGGGTGCTGAGTGCCCTGCATGCCCAGGGTGGCAGTGGTGGCACATTCTGGGTGCCACAGGTGCCCTGGGTGACATTTCCAGAGGATGGTGTGTGCCCTGGGTGCCCTGGGTGTTGGTCACAGGGGGCACAGGGTGTTCTACGTGCCCTGGGTGGCAGTGGCAGTGATGATGGCAGCGCTTGGTGGCAGCACTGGGTTTGCCCAGCAAAGGGGCACCTGGAGCCATGGTTGGAGTCCAGCACAGCATTCCCACCTCAGGGCCCCTGGAGCACTGAGAGGAGCTCCAGGACTGCTCATCCTGTCTGGTGGGCCAGCCCAGCTCCTCAGCTGGAAATAATGTTCTGGTGAGCTCCAGCCCATCTGTTATCCCTCTCCTTTGCTAACACAGCCTGGGTTCTTTATGGTTTATTAATATTTATTTAGTCTGTTTGAAACATAAGCCTGTTGCAGGAGACTTGGGATACATCTACAAGGATTTTATCTCCCAGCTCAGGCAAAGGGATTCCCCTTGGAGGTGGTGGCTGGTGCTGGAACCCAAGTCCATGGGATCTGCTCCTGCACCAAGATCACATACCACACCCCACCTGTCCCCAGAGTCTTCTCAGTGCAGGTCTGCTTGCCATCATCCATGCCCTTCCATTTTTTGGCGTCTGTTCTGGAAAAAACCCTCAGGGACAGCAGAGGGATTCTGCCAGGACACAGAGGGAGCAGCATGTGGCAGGGTGATGAGACCCTGACCCACAGCAGAGCGAGTCCTCTTTAGAAAGAGCTGTCAGTGCCCTGGAAAAGTCAGGGATGGGAAAGGTGAGTAATAAAGGAGCTTTTCCATGAGTTTGATAAGCACTAACACGCTGCAGGCTTGAGGGGAGCGGCGCAGACATCGGCTGTAATGAGCTGAGTGGCCTCTCAGGAGGCTACAGGAAATCAAGTTTAACATCAATTTTTAACTCTTGCTCTGCATTATTTAATAAGTGGTTTGAAACCTGCCTGGCATCACGAGAGGTTGGAACTCGTTCCTGTGCTGGGAGGAGGGAAAGAAAATATTTTGTTTTGCAATTAAAGAAGCGTCCCCTCTGCTTGAAAGGCGTCATTGATCAGGGTTTATAAAGAGCCCCCAGCAAAGCTTTTCTGCTCCTTTAATGAGATTGAGCAAAGGTGGAATATACAGGAGCTAATCTGAATCAGGGCACCCTGTGCCCTTGGCTGGTGCACACACCTGGAGAGGTTTGGAACAGGCAAAAAATGTGTCCTGTCCTGCCTGGTGCCAGGGGCAGCCTCTGCCCTGTGCTTCACCCTCACAGGACTGGGACTAATCACACACCTGTCACAGACAACTTTTATGGAAAATCCTTTCCTTAGGATTTTTCCTCCTGAGAAGCTGAGAGGCCTCAGGAACAAAATGCAAACAATGGCTATCTGCTGCTGTGGAATGCAACAGGTGCATCTGGGATTGGGCTCATGTTGGATGTTTCTAATTAATGGCCAATCACAGCCCAGCTGGCTCGGACAGAGAGCCTGAGCCACAAACCTTTGTTATCATTCTTTCCTATTCTATTCTTAGCCAGCCTTCTGATGAAATCCTTTCTTCTATTCTTTTAGTATAGTTTTAATGTAATATATACCATAAAATAATAAATCAAGCCTTCTGAAACATGGAGACAGATCCTCATCTCTTCCTTCAACATCAGACCCCTGTGAACACCATCACACACACTCTCGTTAATTTACCTCTGCCAAGCTGTTACAGCATCACCCAGAACTGCTTTCTGAATCATCATGTTGGGGTGTTTGAGCTGTGTTTTCCCTGGCTGGTGGCTCTTCCCAGGAAGGAATGCCTGGCTCTCTGCAGCTCTTCACTGCAAAAACCCCACATGGAGAGTGCAGCAGCTCACAAAGCTGCTGAGTTGACCCCAAAACAGGGTGTTTTTGGCAAAGTGGCACCTTCCTGCTGCATCAGACCAGGGATGGTGAGAGCAATCACGTGCAGCAGCATTGCTGTCCCCAGAAAGTTGGGGTGTCTGTGTCTCCCCATCACCAGGCAGGACACAGGCTCCTCTCCAGCTCCTGCTCATGAAGGATTTGACTTTTCAAAGCTCTCCAGGTATGTCCCAGTTGGAATAAAACTCACCTTTAACGTTTTATGGAGGCATCAAGCCGTTCATGCTTCTCTATCCCTGTTTTAAGGGAAGTTTTATTAGGTCAGCCCATGGATTTTTCAGTTAAAATAATTGGTGTTTTACACCGTGGGCATCAATACAAATGTAAACACAAGCAGGAGTGGCAGTGATGTGTGTCCTGGCTTTGGCTCCCTGGGCTGAGCTGGTCTCAGGTTCTCTAAGGAGTGACAGAGGAGTGTAGAACAGGGCTGGCCAGCTCTCCATGGATCTTCACCGCCCTGTGCTGATCCTGGAGCTCTCCTGTCCCTGCTGGCACCTGTGAGGTGTGACAGGACCCATCCTGGTGGCAGGAGATGCTCTGGACTGAGGGGACAGGGATGGGTACAGCAACCACTCTCAGGCTGGGAGGGCTGAGCAGCTCTTCCATCCTCAGCTGGATAGGATAATAGCTTCCAGCAGCTTCTGGAAGCACAATTCCAGCTGGAATGTCACACCAGGACATGGCATTCACTTGTACTGCTGCATCCCTCCCTACCTGGGCAAGTGAACTCACACCAGGCTCTCTGGCAGAGGGGGAGGGAGGCTCTATATGCTATTCCATACTTCCTCCTCCATTTAGATGGATTAATTGACCTTTAAAAATGTGCCCAGAAAATAAATGACCTAATAAAATGAATTATCCTCTTCCACAGTGCTCGAAATCCACTGTAACTTGAGAGGAGACTAATGAAACATTGAAAGCATTGAAGAAACGACTAATGAAAGAAATAACCCTAATAAAGAATAATTGATTAGTCATTTGAAAGCACTGCAAAGGGTGGGGTGAAGGCTCAGCTGGGCCACAGGCCAGGGCGGTGTGGCCTGGCTGGGAGACCCATTTTCCCCCCATTTCTGCTCCTCTGGTGACAGGCAGGAAGGTGGGAGCTGCTGCTGAGGCTGGTGTGGCACCTGAGTGCCACCAGCACGTGCTCATCTCAAATCATCCTTCCTTGCAAAAAAATTCAGGGTTAAAGAAAAGCTGGATGAGACTTCTGGAACTGCTGCCGCTTCTTTAATCATACTTTCCAAAAATTTAGCAAATTGAGCATGGAAGAGGGAAGCTGGCACTGCTGCCATAAGGAGTGACTTTGTGCTTGGTTTTTGGCACCACAGAGCCCTTATCTCACTGACCTAAGCCTGTGCCTTAATTTTTATGAGCTCCTGGGCGAGGCTGCTGGAGCAGAACGACAGCAGTATATCCCAGTTCAGTGAGGGGATATTGTTCCCAGGATGGGAAATAAAAGTGGAAGTGTCCACAGTGAATTTACAGCTGGCGATAAGCAGGGTTTCACCAACAGTCCCCCAGCAAATTCTGTTTATTGCCAGCTTCTTGCTGCCTGGAGCTGCGTCCAGGACAGAACAATTCAGTGACACTGCAATTGTCTCCCATCGACCTGCCCTGTGCTGCCTGGGAATGCTCCTGATGCTCCTCCTGATGCTCATCCTGGTGCTCATCCTGGTGCTCAGCCTGGTGCTCATCCCTCTGGAGCAGTAACAGGACCAGGCAGCCTCTCCCCGAATGCCATCTCTCACTCTTGGTAAGCCAGCTGAGCTGGGGGAAGAGGAGATGCTCAGCTCAGAGCATCTCCTCTGTCCTGTGAGTGATCCCTGACACTGAATTCTCCTCACACGGGAGATTCCAGAATTGTGGGAGGGACTCGTTGGGAAGGGGGCTGCAGACTCTGCCTTGAACTTAAACAACCCCGTTGGTCCTTGTGGAAACCCAGGGCACTGGGAATATTTCTGAGTCTGCTCTGGGGTGCCCTGGCCCCCAGGGCATCACTGACTCTGACCCACATCCATGGAGAAAGTTTCCCAGACTTCAAGATAGACTGGAATCCACAAAAGTGTGAAACAGATTATAGAGAGCAGTGTAGGTGTGTCACCTAGTGAGAAATTGAGGTTTTGGGATTTTTAGTATGTTGTGGATGGAAGCAAGATGGAGGGCACAGGGTGTTGTCCTGGGCTGCTTCTTCACGCTTCTTCTTCCTCCTTCTCCATGGGTTTGGGTGGCATTTTGTAATTGGCCTGAAAAATCCACATTGCGGGCTTTTAGGGATCAGTTATTGGGTTAAAAGGGAAAATAATCCAGGTGTCAGCTCTTAATTGGACAGTTTAGTCTTAAGAGACCTTGTAACAAGAGATTGTTGGCCATTTTTGCGGTGCTTTTCCAGTGTGCTGAGCCTGGTGTGGACAGCGTGCAAAACTTTAGATAAGATAATAATCATCAAGAACCTGAAGACCAAAAAAATCCTGTGGGTCTCCTTTTCCTGACAGAGAACTGCTCCAGGAGAGTCTCCCCTGAGAGGGGAGCCCCCTGGGAGGGCCCAGGGGCAGAGAAAACCAACAATCCAGGCAGAGCCACCCCTGCCACACTCCCATGGCAGAGCCCTCGGTGCTACCAGCGCAGGCTGCCAAAGCACGGATCCATATTTACATACTGTTTTAAGCAGCCGTTAGAAATTCTGCAAAAGAAGGTGCTGATGAGGTGCTCATTAATAATCCCCCGGCCTGCAGGCTGGTGATGCAGTTGTTTGCACAAGCAGCCATGTTCCACAATCCCACCAGGATGTTCTCCCGCGACGGTGCCATCCATAACTCTGTATTAAAGGTGTCACACGCAGCGTGCTCTCGTTCCTCAAACCTGCGCCTTCTGTTTGTTTATTTGTTCTTCCAGCACAAAACAATTCAACCTCCGCAGTTATTTTAAGCAAATCAGGTTTCACTCAGCGTTTCATTTCCATTTTAAAATATGTCCTTGCAGGAGCTGCAGGAGGTGCGGGCATTCCCAGCAAATCCATCCATCCTGGTTAAACTCTTTTTGTAAGGGTGTTATTAACACTGGCAGCCAGAGATGGGCTCAACAGGATGCCCTCTCTCCCAAAAGATGCCAAATGTGGCAAAAAATGGGGGCGTGGGAGCAGCCAAGCCAGGGAGTGGAGCCCTCACTGGAACACAGCTCCAGGCACGGCGCTTATCATTTCCTCAGCCTGATTTTCTTCTCCTTGTCCCAATCACGACTGCCAGATTAGCTGGAGGTGAAAGGAATATTAAAACTTTAATAAAGTCGTCAAGACTGAGCCACGTCTGGGCTCTGTCCTTGTCTGAGTGTTACCTTTGGTTGGGATTAAAATTTTTATAAAAGATGTCAGATCTGGACAGAGCTGGGAGGAAGAAACCAGGCTCTCATGTAGTTACTGGTATCCCAAAAGAGAGGTGCAGCAGCACAAGTGAACTCTGTACTGGGGCTGGGAATGCAGCTGGGTCTATCCGGGAATGCTTCTCTGCGAGAAAAGGCTTTGCCCTCTGCCCTAAGGTATCCACAAATCCCTGTAAATATATAATTTTCATCAGTCAGAGCTTCTGCTGGGAAGATCCATGGGCTGTCTGCACAAGGCCCCTGAGAATTGGCTGCAGAAGGCATTGGGAAGCAGCTCCAGCTGCCGGATCAGTGTCCATAACTTCAGTTCTTGCCATTGATTTTCCTCCTGCGTGCTTGGCACATGATGTATCTGGCTAATAAAAGCTAAGTGGGAGCTACTGCTCATTCCACAGAGCCCCAGTGCTGGTAACCCTCGGCATCCTTATCCCCAGCTCCTGATATCTCCAAAGTGACTCACTGACATCTCCTGCACCTCTGCCAGGGCTGGTGAGAGGCACCACAGCGCCAGTGATGGTGACCCTGGGTCTCTCACAAGGTGCAGTGTCGTAGACATCCTTTATGAAAAATCCTTTCCTGAGGATTTTTCCTCCTGAGAAGCTGAGAGGCCTCAGGAACAAAATGTAACCAATGGTTATCTGCTGCTGTGGAATGCATCAGGTGCATCTGGGATTGGCCCATGTTGGATGTTTCTAATTAATGGCCAATCACAGCCCAGCTGGCTCAGACAGAGAGTCGGAGCCACAAACCTTTGTTCTCATTCTTGGCTATTCTATTCTTAGCCAGCCTTCTGATGAGATCCTTTCTTCTATTAGTATAGTTTTAATGTAATATATATAATAAAATAATAAATCAAGCCTTCTGAAACATGGAGTCAGATCCTCGTCTCTTCCCTCATCCCAAGACCCCTGTGAACACTGTTACAGTGCAGCAATTCCCCAAAGCTGTTATTAGAATTGAAGGTCCCTCACAATCTGTTTGGAACCAAATCCTGGCCTTCCCCAGAGGGAAGGGAGCACTTCTCCTGCAGGTCTGGGATGTGCTGGCAGGGTTTGGGATGCAGCAGCTCCAGGTGCTCGAGATGCTGAGCTGTGCACCCAAGCACCTTTCCCTAATTCCCCTCCACATCCCTGTTTGTGCAGCCCTGGATGCTCCAGGCCAGTGATTAATCACGTGCTGAGTCCCAAATCACAACAAGCAAAAATTGAACGGTAGCTCAAAACCAGCACTGTGGTCGTGGCTCGAGGTATTGAAGAACTGTCTGTGAGGCACCATAAATCCTAATCTGGGTTTGTTAGGGCTTTATTAGGAGGGAACCCTCTTGGCTCTGGTGCTGTGGCTTTGCTGCTGCCCATGTGCCTGCTTTGGACTCCCTGGGAGTGGGAGAATTCCTCAGCCCTTCAGAGAGAGCACCAAGCCCTCTCCACGTGGCCTCAAGTGGAGACTCCTCATATTTCACACAGAAACTCATCTTCAAATCTCAGCATGACGAGGGCACTTGGCACTAATGAAATGAAAAATGTTTCTGTTAAGCAGAGAAGCTGTTAGGACAGCTTGAAGTATTGTGCTCCTCTGTCAACTCCAAAGTGGACCAATTTTCCATGAGGTTCTTACATATATTTGTTCTTAACCTTAAGAATATGATTGCAGGGATAATAACTCAATCCTGCGAGCAGGAGGGAGAGCAAACAAAGAGCTGCCCCGCTGTTTGCCTTGGGAAGGAAGAGCCCAGAGCTGCAGCTGCCTTTGCCCTGGGCATCTCCTGGATTCAGACCTGAAACAGCCTCTTTGGGGGTCCCTGGCTGCAGCCCCCCTTGGCTGATTCTCTGGGGAGAAGGGAGTGTGTCCTCTGCCCTGGAGTGAGTAATGCCATGAGTGCAGGCACAGAGACAGAGCCTCACTAGAAATGAAACAAGATCATCCAGCAGGTAGAGCGTAGGTAGGGAGCTCCAATTCATCACCACTGAAATGACATCCCAATGCAAATTCCCCAGCTCTGCTGGCAATTCTTAATTGGCCAGTCTATCAAAACAGGTATCAGTGCTGCTCCATCCCAGGGATATGATACTTCCCTCCAGCTCTCAGAAGTGGCTTTATGTGTTTTCCAAATTATTCTTCGGCTTTGAAGAAACCTAATGTAGCCTGAACAGCTGAAATGAAGGGCTGCAAACAGAGTGCTGGCTCCGTGCAGGATCCAAATCCCTGAGCAGCAGCATCCTGGTGGCTGGGGAGCAATAGCACAGAGCAAGGGTTATAAATTACCCAGGATCTCCTGCTTCTATTTTTTCCCCCCTTTTTTTAAGAAAAAAAAGTGAATTTATGAACACAGACTTTGAATTATTACCCCAAAAAGGCACATTAGGTATTTTACAGCATATTTCATGTAGTTTCTCATCTAAAAAAGGCAGACAGGCAGAGGAGTGTAAAGAACAAACTGTTCCTCACTAATAAAGTGTCGCCAAAGATAATCGGCAATTTCCTTTCACTGTAGAGCCTGTACATGGGCTGGGTATTTATAGTTCCTTATCCCAAGCTGGGCCCCTCTGTGCTCCCCCAGCTCCAGCCACCACCAGGCCCCCCAACCCCACTTGTGGGGGGAAATTTTCCTTTCTCCCAAGCTTCTCCAGGGTGACAAAAATCTCTATTAAGCCCTTCAGCAGAGCCCAAAGCCCGTGGATCTGCCTGACATTATGATATAGCTCGGAACAGCTCAAAATCCACCCTCGCAAAGTCCACGGGAGTAAGAGGATTAGAAGTGATGGGAAATTAAATGCCAGTTTCTCCAGAAGATGAGCGGAGGAGGCTCTGCTGGTGCCCTCCTGGTTCTCGGAGATGCTGGTTGACAAAAATGTCCTTCCTGGGAGAAGGAGCCAGCGCTGATCCCCTGAACTGTCCCCTCCCTCTTGCCCTTGGGTCTGTCCCAGCTGAGCCAGAGATGTGGCCCTGGCATTTGGCTTTGCCTGCCCAGCCCAAGCTGTTCCTTCAGTATGAAGGGACAAGGTTTGCCTAAAAACATGTGGCTGAGGCAGCAAATGTAAATTGGATGTATCCGTCTGCCATGAACCCCTTGACCTGGAGAAGAGTTATGGTGGCTTTGGGAGCTGTTGGGGAGAGGAGAAGCATTGGGCAGATCGGTTGGAGCGAGTGGTAACGAGGATTTATGGGGTCTGCTGGTGACAAGAGTTTATCTGGGCTCCTACAAAGTGCTCCTGAGAGAGGGGTATGGATGTGTAACTCGACAGGATGGCAGAGGCCACCAGGAGTGTCGCTCAGCCCAGCCTGGACACGAGCATTAAACCGGCCTCAACAAGCAATTAATGAAGGTACAAGGCTCCACGGTGGCTTCTCCACAGGAAAGCTGCTCATTTTGGGGTTCTTTGGAGCACACACAGCACACAGGCACCAACTGGGCTGGCTGCAGCTGCCAGCACTGGCGTTTCCTTCTGCTCCTCCGAATCGTGGTCGCTGGAATCCGCCTCCCCATATGTGGCAGCTTCCCAAAACTGTGCAATTAGACAAGTGGCTGGAAATGAAGCAGGAGAAGGGGCAGCTCTGCTGTGGATGCGGGAAAGGAAACAAATGTTTTCATATAAAGGGAGTTTACACTGCGTATAAATCTGAATGCCAGAAGCTTAATACATTGTGGACAGAAGCTGTTCCATCATTCCAGGGCTATTAAATTTTTTAATCAAACGCTTTAGCTATTAAACTGCTGAGGGTTGGCAAGGGCTGGCTCTTCCTGTAGGATAAACCCACCGCGGTCCAAACAAACACAAAATTAATTCCAGGTGCCAAAGGAATGGAGGAGTCAATATAAGAGTAATATTTCCTGGGGCCTGGCTGGACCCATCCCACCTGCTGGGAGGTGACCTGGGGTTTGGGGAACTGGGGTGTCTGTCCAAAGCTACGCAGGCAGCATGTGGCAGAGCTTTGCAAGGACTGGGGCTCTCCTGCCCTGCCATGCCCTGCCTCCTCCCAGCAGGAGCACCCGGGCACTCTGAGGGGGATGCTGACCACCGCTGTGACCCAAATGTCACATCTGGAAGGTCTCACACCAGGAGGACAAGAGCTTCTCCTGGGCTGTCACAGCCCAGGGAAGGAGCTGCTGCTGCTGGCTGCTCTCATCTGCAGCTCTGCCCTTGTCAGCTGGGCTGCACAGCTGGATGCCCTGCTGGCCCTAACCAAAATATGCCTGTGAAAGTCCATCTCCCATGTCCAGCAGAGCTCCAGCAAGGCTGGTGCCACAGGACAGCCCGTGCTGAGCCTGTCTGGCTCGGCAGCTCTGCCGAGGAGCTGAGAGCAGGGGCACTGACACGCTGCCATGGAAAGAACCAGCACACAGCAAGCAGTGGGAAAGAAAATATCTGCAGCCTGGTGGTTTGTGATGGTGTTCACAGGGGTCTGAGGATGAGGGAAGAGACGAGGATCTGACTCCATGTTTCAGAAGGCTTGGTTTATTATTTTATGATATGTATTACATTAAAACTATACTAAAAGAATAGAAGAAAGGATTTCATCAGAAGGCTGGCTAAGGATAGAATAGCCAAGAATGATAACAAAGGCAGCTGTCTTGGACTCTCTGTCCGAGCCAGCTGGGCTGTGATTGTCCATTAATTAGAAACATCCACATGAGACCAATCACAGATGCACCTGTTGCATTCCACAGCAGCAGATAACCATTGTTTGCATTTTGTTCCTGAGGCCTCTCAGCTTCTCAGGAGGAAAAATCCTGAGGAAAGGATTTTCCATAAAAGATGTCTGTGACAGTGGTTAAAGCTGGTTTTAAGGATACAGAAAAATTCGTGGTGGGTGAGAAATGTAGAGGTTCACCTTGATTAAGTCACCTGACACACGGTGGCTTGCTGCACTCCTGCTCTGGAAGCTGGGCTGGTCATTACTCCTCGTGACACTGCCCACGTTTCCTGAGCTGAAAAGGCGCAGGGAACAGCTCTGCCACCTTCAGATGTGCCTGCCTGGCCTCTCTGCTGTGTGGCTGAGGCAGGAGCATGCCCATCATCCCAGTGTCTTCTCTCCCAAAATAACCCATAACTGATGGCGCAGCAAAGTTTCAGGGAAGGAGGCAGCAGGTAATTATGAATTCCTGCCCGGACCTTGGCTTCTTCCTTCACATACTGATACCCTTGTAGGTTTTCCCTCAGGCAGAGCTGTAGCTGTGGATTTGCTCTTTATCCCTCTAAACACATAATCCACCCCAAACCCCGCTGGTCCCTTGCAGCTCATCCTGACAAGGCAGCACTGCATGTGCCTAATAACCCATTCTTTTAAAAAACATTTGATTTTATCCCTTCTAATTGTTTTTCCCTGCAATCTTGAGGGGAAAAAAAAACAACCCATGTAAAGCTGCCAGCTTTCAAGCTTAAGAAGCTGGATCCTTGAGCTCCCAAAGTTCTGGAGGGAGGTTGTGCAGGTGTGGTGAACAGATGGATGGACATGGACAGAGCTGAGCTGTGGGGCACGCTGGTCTTGCCCCGTCTCCTGATGTTTCCATGGGCTCCAAGCCTGCCTGGGTGCCCCAGCAGCCCCAGCACTGCTGGTGTGGTGCAGCAAAGACACATCTAGGAGGTGATGGTGATGGCCAAAGTTACTTGCTCATGGCAGCTGCAGGTAAAGCAGGAGACCAGGGCTGGCATTCCCCCTCCAGAGCCAGCTGCACACACTCCCTGACTTCTTTTTTGCCTTGCTGATCCCAAAATATATGTCATTCTGTGTCCTTTCGCACACACATACACACAAAAATCCCAGAAGTTTTTGTCCTGGATTTCCAGGCATTGAAATAAATCTGGAAAAGATTAAACCTCACTTCAAGGTCTCTTGGGTGGAGGAGTTGCTTTCTCTGCTCTGAACCTTGCTGCAGCTGCTCAGCTGTTAAGTTTTAAGTCGTGATCCTGTGGATCCAATGCTTCCCTTGGGCATGCTGGAGAGCCCTGCAGGTGCTGTCACATCCTGATCTAAATCCCATCCAAATCCCATCGCCTGTGCCTGTCCCTTTGGTGCTGACATGTTCACCACTTTCATTACATCCTGTACAATTAAACTTAAAAAATACAGAATGTTATCAAATTATAGTAACAGCCAAGAAGAGACGGAGGCACTTAGCTGGGAAATGGAAGCGTGAGCGTGGAGCACAGACAGGCCCTGCAGGAAATTGAGCTGAGTTTCAATCACTGTAATGACACCTTGTCCAGCCACACAGGGAGAGCAGGAGCTGCAGTCTGGAGCAGCCAGCAAACACAGATCAGCTCTGAAAAATGGCCCTTGGTTATGGGCAGGAGGAGGGATTACCTGGGGAATGCAGGCGAGGGAGTTGAGGTGTGGCATTTTCTGGCGTCTCCGTCGTTGGAAGGAAAGATGAATCTGACTCCATGTTTTTAGAACTAATTTACTGTTTTATGATACTATATTATATTAAAGAATACTGTACTAAAACTGTACTAAAGAATAGAGAAAAGATGCTTACAGAAGGTTTAACAAAATACTAATGAAAAACTCGTGACTCTCTCCTCAGTCTGACACAGTTTGACAGCGATTGGTCATTAAGTTAAAACAATTCAAACAATTCACGTGAAACCACTGAAACAATGACCAGTTGGTAAACAATGTCCAAACCACATTCCAGAGCAGCAAAACACAGGAGAAGCGAATCAGATAATTATTATTTTCATTTTTCTCTGAAGCTTCCCACCTTCCTAGAAGAAAAAAATCTTGGTGAAGGGATTTTTCAGAAAATATGACAGTGACATTGAGGATCTTGGACTGCCAGAAGCTTTCCTTGTGCTTCCTCCAGCATTGCACAAACCTTGCCAGTGCTCAGCACCCCCCAAAGAAAGGTTGCTCAAGCATCAACGTTTTACCATTCATGGAGCAGCCTGAAGAGCATGGATCACCTCCAGAACCAGGCAAATTCCTGCAGGATGCGTTTTAGGAGCTCTGAGATGGGGGAGAACAGAGTGTGCTTATCCTGGAGAGGGAACATCCAGTGGGCTTTGGGATCAGGCAGCTCTTGGCTCTGAGCAGCTGCAGCAGCAGAAGGGGTGATGCCCTCAGCTCTGGGGACTAAGTGGGGGAAGGTTCAGAACACCTTGAGTTGGTGTCCCCATTGCACAGGTGACACTGGCTGCTGTTCATGGCTCAGGAAAGCAGGGCACTGTGTAATCAGTGTGTGCAAGGAGGGTGATGTGGTTGCTGCTTATCAGAGATCTCTGGCCGAGCTGAGGTGATGCACGTGGCTTTAGGGACGGGGGAGTATTTTTCTTTTAAATAACAGCACCTACATGTTTAATTTAGGTAGCACAATAACCATAAAACCTAGAAAGCAATTCTTCGTTTTAATAATTCATCCCCTCAAGTTTTACTGTGATTGATCAAAGATATTAAATTTAATAAGAGAATTTATCAAGGTTATCTGATGTCAAAATAAAAGAGCACTGGGGCTGTGTTCCCTGGCCAGGGGACTTTGTGCCTGTCCACATTGTATATCCAGGCATCACATGGGGGAGAGGGAAAACTGAGGTCAAACTGCTGCAGCTTCTTGGGAGAATCCTTCAGGAGTGTTTCCTTGGGATAATCCTTCAGGAATGTCTCCTTAGGAGAATCCTTCAGCAGTGTTTCCTTGGGAGAATCCTTCAGGAGTGTTTCCTTGGGATAATCCTTCAGGAATGTCTCCTTGGGAGAATCCTTCAGCTCTGGCTCCAGCTTCTCACCCAGTTCCCAGTGGAGGGGCTGAACCATGTCCTCTCTGGCTGCAGACTCTGATCCTGGTGTTATTTTTGCATCGAGGCCAGACCCCTTGCATGGTGCCACAGCCCTGCCAGAGTGAAGGTGCCTGCAGATGCAGCAAGGAAGGGAATACCTCAGGAAATGACAGGGAGAAAGGGCTGGCAGTGCTGGGAATGCTCACAGGGATGAGGGTAGCAAGGAGCAGTCAGGGGCTCACTGAGGGCAGAGCCATCCAGGCTCTCCCCTGGCACTCAGAACTGGATGAGGAGGAGAGCAGGAATCAGGATCCCCTAATTAATGTCCCCAGGCACTGGCAGTGACACCAGGAGTTTGCATCCATCACCCAGCACTGGTGGTGATTACCATAATTTTGCCTTCAGTGCTGTAGGTGTGACTCGATTAGGGAAGGGAAACCCCGCGACTTTAATGCAGTTATCAATCTGAATTACACCGGGCATTTTTAATCATGTAGCTCATTCCAGGAGCTTTTCCACGCTGGCTTTGGCATCATCATCCTTCCTGCACTTCTAAAAACAGCCCAAAAGGAAGAAAGAAGCAGAGCCCATGTTTGCCTGCACACCAGCCCAAGGCAGGAGGGGACAGGTTGGGTGACACCAGCAGTGTCCCCATGCTGGGCAGGGCCGCTCCCTGCCGTGCTCCTGCCTGCACACTCAGCCCTCACCAGGAATTATTCTGGTCGTGAAGAGGCCAAATTACTTTTTATATTTCTTGTTAATGCTTCATCATCTCCTCAAGCTGAAGGATAAGCTCCCTTTGTGAACGAGGTTCAAGACCCATCAAGAATTGTTCAGACAGGTCAAGCGGGAACTGATGTATTCAAATAATGACTGTAAAAAATGTCCATTATCTGTAAATTAAAGCCAGGATGGCCACAACTCCTCTCACCCCTCTGCTCAGGAGCAGTTCTCTTTTGGAAAGTCACATCTTCCAGCCAAGGAGTAAAAAAAAAAAAACAAAAAACCACCCTTAATTTGCCTTGCTACAATATTGAATTACCATTACAGCGCTGAATAAATAAAGAATGTGGTTTCTGGAAATTCCCATAGATCACCATAAAATGCCTCATTATTGTCGATGTGGCTTATGACAGGGGCTATTAACAGGGAATGGAATCGATAATGAGAGCGAGTGCAGGGAACAGGCTGTGATGGGAACCCCACAGAGAAAGGTGGGTTTTAGGGGCAGGCAGGGGTGGGTGGGTGGATGGATGGGTGGGTGCTTGGGGGCTTCCCTGCTCTGCCACCCTACACCCTCCAGTCCCTAAAACCCCACGGACAGCACCGTCCATTGCTGGCAACTGTCAGGGGACAGCAGGCTCTGGGCAAAGCTGCTTTTCCAGATGCAGGAGGGGGAATCTGGGGGGAGCCCCTGGGCACCTCTGCCAGCTCACCCAGACAAAGCCAGAGCATGGCCCATGGCTTCCCAGATGCAGGATGTTTTCTAGGGAAGCAGCCCTGCTGGCCAGAGAGGTGGAATCATTAATTTCAAAATCTAAAGTACATTCTGCTAATCAGGATTACAAAGAGCAGGGATAAAGAAGCCAGCAACAACTCTGTCCTCTAAGTGCTGAATTTGCCCTTGGACACAAAGAACAAATTGATAATTATTTTTCTAATTCTTTTCCCTGAAGGCCTGGCTAGAGAATTAAGGCCTTGAGCTTTCTAGAGCCTGAATAGCCCAGTTTGTAATTTGCTGCTTTCCAAAGCACATTGTCCTGTGGCTTCCTGCTTGCTCCACCCTCAGCTCCATCAGCTCCCACCACCCTCACTCCTGTTAAGGGGTCACAGGGAGCCCCTTCTAATTTTTCTGTGTTGTAATGAATAAATAAACTCAGCTGGTGATCCAGAGCATGTGGAGAGGAGGGCTGAGCACAAACCCTGGCTGCAGCATCAGGAGAGGAGCTGGGATGGGCACTGCAAGGGACATGCTGGTGACACCAGGGAACAGGCAAAATTCCTGTTCCATTCCTTAAAAATCTCACTGTGAGAGTCATTCCCAGGCCCACCACTCTTGCAGGTGCATAAAGCTCATCCAGCCCAGAGGGGCTGGGCATTCCCTGGGTGCTGACAGCACCTCAGGGTGCTTGGGTACGGTGTGGCAATCCCTTCCTCTGCCCAGGACACTCCTTACACCAGCAGAGGAAAGTGCTGCTGAAACGTGATTGCTTTTCATGTTGAAAGGGAAGCTCCAAAGTGTGAATTAAGACTGGTTTAAAACCTCTGGAACACAAACACTGAGGTGGCAAAGTACCCATGGCTGAGCGACGGTAGGGACAGCCCCATCCATCTCCAGGCTCAGCCCCTAAAACCCAATTGGGGGTGTTAAAAGACAGTAGATTTGAATGATATGCAGACTCCAATATTATTTAAAGCCTCATAAGTCAGTAATAACACTTTAAAATCCTTCCTAAATCTTGCCAGTAGCCGGGGCAGGTTGGTTTGAGGCTGGGAGAGGACGAGCTGCTTTTGTTGTGCTGTGAACAGGGATGGAAGGGAGTAGAGAGCATGGGCAGTGACTGGTAGCACTGAGGTGGGGAAGAGAGAGAAATCTGAGATGCTGTGGACTGTGGGGTGTGGTTATCAAGGGTCTGATGGCTCAACCTGGATGCCACAACCTTCCCAGAGAGAGGTCCCACAAGAGACAACTTTCTAGGGGTTTTAGGCAGTCCTTCAGCCTCAGGGTAAGCTCAGCAAGGGGCAGGCAGTTCAGCTCTTAGCAGTGGTTTCAGCTCCAAGTGATTTCAGCTCTGCCTTGCGAGGTGTATGCAGGCCAGCACAGGGACAAAGAGACAGGAGCATCGTGGCCTGTTCCACAGAGGTTGCCTTTATTCCAGCACCCCACAAAGGATGCCAGCGATGGCACCTCCCCCCTGAACAGGGCAGAAACGGGGGGGTTTATGGGGAAAAGCAGGGGTGGTACAAAGGGGGAAAAACCAATCAGTCCCAAAAATCTACGTGGCGTTCCAAAGCATGCTGGGAACTCACCATGACCAGGGAGGATTTCTCTGTGACCGTGTTCACAGGGGTCTGAGGATGAGGGAAGAGACGAGGATCTGACTCCATGTTTCAGAAGGCTTGACTTATTATTTTATTATATATATTACATTAAAACTATACTAAAAGAATAGAAGAAAGGATTTTATCAGAAGGCTGGCTAAGAAGAGAATAGGAAAGAATGATAACAAAGGTTTGTGGCTCGGACTCTCTGTCTGAGCCAGCTGGACTGTGATTGGCCATTAATTAGAAACATCCAACATGGGCCAATCCCAGATGCACCTGTTGCATTCCACAGCAGCAGATAACCATTGTTTGCATTTCGTTCCTGAGGCCTCTCAGCTTCTCAGGAGGAAAAATCCTGAGGAAAGGATTTTTCATAAAAGATGTCTGCGACATTTCTCAATCCAGGAGAGTTTGAGAAGCTCTTATCATAAGCTATTCGAGGGATGCCTGTCCAAGGGAGAGGGCTGGCATGCCCATCTGTCTCCACAGTGGACAGCTCCTGGTCTGTGTGGGACGGGCTGTGCTGGCGCTGGCAGCAGATGCCAACGTGCATCTCTGACGTGTCCCAGCTCCTCGGCACCCTCTGCCAGCAGCGTGTCCAGCTCAGTGCTCCCACTGGCCGTGACCGTGCCCTTGTGCTGAGCACAGACTCGCGGGGACAAACTCATTTTCCTCCGGGCTTCAGAGCGCTGCCACCGCCGGGCCCATCCCCGCGGCCACCCGGCTGTTTATAGCCTGGAAAGGATGTCAAGCACCTCGGAGAGACAAGGGACAGCGTCTGGGGATGGAAGCAACACGAGTGCATGACGTGGCCTCCCTGGCAGGCAAAGCTGTCTCTTCTCCAGGGGACTGAGGGCAGCAGCAGCTCCTCGTGCCGTGCCCGCGGGCGCTGCGGTGCCGCCGAGGAGTGGCACGCGCGGCGCGGAGCCAGGCGGCTGTCAGGATCCTCACCGCCGCCACTCGCTCGTCACAACGTGGGCTGGAGATGGGAGATCTGTTTTTCCTGGTTAATAAGGTTTATTTTTGTTCTGGATGAATAATACATGATTAGTGTCAAAATAAATTACAGTCCTTCCATTATAAACCACTTTGCTGTTCTGTATCTTCTCCTCTCCCTGTCTTTCTGTTTCTTTCAACTATCTTTCTTTCTCTTTGGCTTCTTCTCTCTCTTTAAAGCTCCCTCTTCCTCTTGTCACCGTCACACCATTCATTTCACAGCAGCAGAACAGAATATAAATGCACTGCCTTAGGGCTCGTCGAAGTTAAGCTCATGTTGCGTGAGGAGGCACTGATTGGCCTAAATTATGTAAGAGCAACCTGAAGCAGCTGGGGATTCACTCCTTTGATAGAAACAATAACAATTTCAAGATTTAAATGCCTGCATTTTCCAGCCTCACCGGGGTCCCAGGCTGAGGGAGGGAGCAGGGCTGGGCGCTCTCTCCCACGTGGAGCCTGCCCAGGGGCTGGATTCTCTGGGGTTGGAAGTTCAAGCGCACATGTGGGTCTGATGGCATCCTTGAAGCATCCCTGGATCTGCCCTTTGATAGATTAATGAAATTCCAGGATGGTTTGGGTTGGAATGGACCTTAAAGATCACCCACCCCTCTGACACAGGCAGGGACACCTTCCACTCATCACCTTCCATCCTGGCCTTGGACACTTCCAGGGCTGGGGCAGCTACAGCTGCTCTGGGCGTCCTGTGCCAGGGCCTCCCCACCTTCACAGGGAACAATTTCATCCATTTCTTCCCCTCCTTCAGTCTGAAGCCGTTCCCCCTTGTCCTGTGAGTCCAGGCTCCTGTAAATAGTGTCTCTCTGTCTTTCCTGTAGTCTCCCACCAGGCACTGGAGGCACCGCTGCCACTTGCATCCCCACAGCCCTTCACACCACCTGGGGTACAGAGAGTCTGTTTGGAGCTGAGGGTACACACCTCCCCTCCCTGGAGCACACCCTCACCCACCAGCAAGGCTGTCCCAAAGCTGTTTGGCCACTTTTGCCAAGGCCATCACCTGCCCGTGCACCAGGACCACTGAGGCAGGAGGGAGCTGCTGACTCTCCCCTGGCAGAGCCAGGGCCTGGAAGACTTCAGTCAGAGCCTGCTCACTTGGGCAGCTCTGAGATGTACAATTTAACAGAGGATATTCCATTGCAGGCTCCTTGCTAAGATGCCTGGAGCAGGTGACTCAGGTACTGCAGGCTCTGAGGTGGGATTGTTGCATTTCCCACCTGTCACTGAAGGGCCAAGTGGTCGTATTTTCCTTTATTCCATCATTACAAAAAAGAAGCAGCTTCATAAAATATTTATATTTCTAAAAATAATTGATTTCCTTTTAAGATCCTTGAAGTGAAACCTTAGGGTGGTGTAAGAGCTGTCCAGGTCACATTCCAAAGAGAACAAACCACAATGAAACTGCTGGCACAGCCACTTCAGAGGGAGGACTGACGGCTTTATTTAATTACTTTATACAATCCAGGCTCTACTTCTCAGCCTCAAACAATGAGAAATGATCAGAATCTCTGCAAGGACCCACAGCTCAAAGCTTCTGTAGTTCCAGACTGAGCTGCTGAGGCACATGGGGCTCCAGCAACTTGGGGAGGGGGGGGAGAATGGGAAAGGCAGCTTGAGAATTTCGGAGTCTGAGGGCACCTAGGAAACTCAGGTTGGCTAGAAGGAGCAATGAGGTGGGAACACCCACAAGTTAACTTGCTCCAGGAAAAATAACCCCAAAAAAAAAGATTATTTCCTTTGGGTGCTCTGAAGTTTCTTCAAGTTTTCTCAGTTTTCCCACCTTTGAGGGCTGACTGGCACACGGCTGGGCAGCAGGTGCTGATCACAGCTTCTGTGAAAGCAGCACAACACACAAACCCTGCATTACAGAGATTTTTCTCTGTAAAGGGTGGGCTTGCATGAGTTGGCCTCACCTTGCTTTGCCCACACCCACCTGCCCAGGCCAGCCCTGCCCCAGTGAGGGCAAACCATGGCTGCTGTATGTGGAAAACCATGGGATTCATAAGGCTGCCAAGGTAAAATGGGATGGGAGCAGGCTTACTGCAAGGCTGAGGCCCGGCCTTGCTCTCCATCATTTCACTATGAATTTCCTTTCACCTAAAGGTTTTCCAAACAAACACTTGCTCGCACCCCAGGGCAGCTGCCCTTGGTCTTTTGTTCTCCATAAAATGAGGCACACTGCGACCTTTCCCAAAGGGGAAAGACAATCTCAGTTTGATAAATTCCTGGGAACAATGCGCATCTCATTCCGGTTTATTACCCTTGTCAGAAGGTTACAGAAACGCTCGCTCAGATTATGGTGCTTAACCCACTGCCAGCCCCAGCCATAAATCCCAGCCTCTGCCTCTGCTGGTACCTGGGGCAAGGTTTGGGCATCAGATGGATCTTTGGAGCGTTGGGAGGCCTGAGCCAGTGGGTCAGAAACCACTGCTGGTTTAACCTCACTCATCCCAATAAATCTCCTTTAGGGCATGAAGATATCAGAGCTGACTGTTTTTTTACAGGCATGGTATTTCTGCCTTCCTGAGGTACAAACCCAGCCAGGGAAACATCTCCCAGGTTGATTTGTGCCAACAGCTGAGTCATTTAACTGGTGGGATTTATACAGGCAGGGACAAATTGGACACCTGCGCTGAGAAAGCGGAGTTCAAGCCAAAATAAAAATCAGCCCCCAATTGTTCGGAGGTGGCTCGGCTATTATCCATCAAGGGCATTGTCTTCGGGGAGACAATTCCTGCTCTGAGTTCGTCCCCACATCGTCTGTCACAAATTCATGTCCATTGTTCGAGATGACGACATGTACATAATAATCCTGTGAGTTCCAGCGCGTTCCAGCTCTGCTGTTTAAGCAGCAGCAGCCGGTGAGGGATGAAGGTTTAGCACACGGGTGTTATCCAATGCAAAGCTCTTGCTGCTGTGCAATCCGGAGGCAGATGGCTCCCAAGCTGCAGAGGGCTGTGCTCCTGAATGGCTCTTTTTGAGGATGGCTGCACTGGGGTGTTGGGCAGGAGATGAAAGGTGCCAATGACTGCTCAGGAAAAAATAAAATGTCAGGGCAGACAGTGGTGGCCACAGGCTCTGATTTCCCCTGCACAACAGGCTGAGCAGACTGGAGGATCCTGTGTGGGGCAGGAGGTGCTGGTGAGGGGCAAGTTGGGGTCTCTGAGGTCTTGTGCTTCCAACCCACAATGGCTCCAGCCTGTACTCCCCATACCAGGGCTCCTTGCTTTCCTTTTAATCAAACTTCAAACCCAGGGTAACGACTTAAACATCCGCAAAGGAAGCAGCCAAGGGAGACATAAGGGCTTGTTTGATCTTTTTCTGAAAGGAGAGTAGGAATCAATTCCTAACAGAAAATGCATAAGGACAGTGCTGGAAGGAAAAGCCAGAGCAGAGCTGGGTCCAGTCACACGGGGCGGGTTTGTGGTCCCAGGACATGTTTGGCACCTTGAGGGCAGCAGGCAAGCGGGTGGCATGACCAGGATGTGGGTTCAGCACTTATTTCTCCTTGGATTGCACGTGCAGGCAGGGAAATCTGTGAGGATGAGGCCAAGTCCCCTTTCTGGGGTAGGGGTCCAACCTGCTGGCAGGCATGTCCATGCCACAGCCTTCCAAAAGCTGCTTCAGCAGGAGCTGGGGCTGTGTGGAGGAGGAGGAGGAGGAGGAGAAGGAACAGGGGGAGGAGGAAAAGGAGGAGGAGAACGGGGAGGAGGGTAAAGCCCACGAAATGTTGATTCTGGCTGGCAGAGGGGCGCTGCGGGGCGGGCAGGGAAGCAGAGCCAGCTCCCCCCTGAGCACATCCCCTGGGAGCTCCTCGCCGGCGCTCCCGTCTCCACCAGCTCGAGCCTCCAGTGCTGCCTGGGGTGGTGCTTTCCAGTGCCAGGATTTAGAAGAATGAAATCTAAAAGCTGGCAAGAGACATGAAGGGAAGTGGCTGCCTCCAACAATAACGGCATATTTCAGTAGCTGAATTGAGCGTGACCCTTCCCATGCAGCAGGTCAGCAAACAAAGCAGGGGATTAATTGCTGCTGTCGATACATATCTTAGCAGCATCCAAACATTTATAACTGTGAGTTAGTGCTGGTCACACTGCTGGAGCTGGTGTGTCCAGGCCTGGCACTGGCAGCTTCTCCCGCTGCTCTCAGGGACATCGTCTGGGTCACTCCACTCTGCTTCCAGCCCCATGCTGCACTGTGCTCTGGTCCACTTCCAGAGCCAGGCATGCTTAAATCAGGGTTTCCCCAGCCTGTTTTTGGCCTTGGATGGTCCTCCCTGCTCTCTGCATGCCCACAGCCCACAGCACCTCGGTGGCTGTCCCTGTGTCACCCTGCTAATGAGAAGGCTTTCAGAAGGGGGTGGATAATAATCATAGCACGCTGTTTCTCACGTTCTCCTTGGCTGGCAAACTCTGCCAGCAGCCTCAGCCGCTACGTCAGAAGCAGGAAAAGAGCAGAGATGGCTCAGCTGTGTGCTCCAAGTGGAGCTGTGGGCTGGGGAACAAGGACACTCTGGAGAGCACAGAGGGGAGCCGGGGGCTGAGCTGGCAGAGCCAGGCTCTGCTCCACTGGCAGCCCATCCCCATCCCTGTCCCCATCACTGTGAGCTGGCCTTGCCAGAAACAGGGACAGCAGGGAGCCTCAGGATGGGTCTACATCCTGGAGAGGGGCTGCAGGCTTCAGGAACACAGTACTGCTTGCCTTTGTTATTTTAATTCTGCACCTTAGATTGTATCACTAATAGAGCCAAACAGTATTGAACTGGAAATGCTGTTTAATTATTTTTCAAAAATAGACCAGGGAAGGGCAGTAAATGGAAATACCAGTGAACACGGAGCACGCTGCCAGTCTCACAGCAACAAATGGGGCTCAGCTCTCAGGGCAAGTCAGCTGTGACTCCATCGAGCCACTCGACTGCAAATTATTCCTGTCCTCTGGTGACCATCATCAAGAAATCACAAGCCCTTCTGCTCCTGAAAGAGCTCATAGGCAGCTAGAATGACCTGTTTGTATTCATGTATTCAACGTGGGGATTATTAATTAATATGCTTTATTGGTTTTGTTAAAAGCACCTGGGCTAATTTTAGGGGGGATTTCAGCAATATCATTGCATTAAAGGCAAATAACCTGGAACTAAGGGATTGGTTTTGTGAATGTGGATATTAATGCCTCTCCTGGAGCAGTGCTGTGGTGGGGAGGGGAGGCATTAATGGTCCCATTACGCTGTGTTACACAAATGGCATGTTGCCCTCATGGAGGGGATTTAATGGCTTGGTGCAATAACAGGCTAAAAGCTGGCAAGGGTAAGATAATGGACTGTAAAAAATATATGTTTATTGACACTTTTCCTCATTGTTTGGATTTCTGCAGGGTGAATCTCCTCAGTGTGCCATGCAATGCTGTGTGGGAAGATGCTGGCACAGGATGAGACTCTCCTCCAGGGGCTGGGCCAGGTGGGAAGGGGCCTGGCATGTGGCCCCTCTGGGCTGCACTTGCCAGGCATGATCCAGCTGGGAAGCCATGGCAAACTCCCCCACATCCTCCACATAGCACCAAGTGGTGCAATGAGCCCCAAGTAAGATCAGATGGATGCACTCCACAAACGGGGGGGCACAGCTCAGCCCCCTACACCTGCACGTGAGGGATGATTGCCCATCTCCAAAGGAAGGGCAGGTCCTGATCCCACTTTCCTTTCCTCTGCACACTCAGGATGGTGGGCAGCAGCCCCAGCCTTGTTGGCAGCCAAAATCTGGCTGGCTCCTCCCTGCAAGCACGATTTGACACTGAGGAGAGGCAGCTTCAGAAACTTGTGCAATGAGTGTTCCAGCACAGGCTTTAAACACCAACTTAGTGAAGAGGCTGTGACACCGCTGGCTCCAGGTCCTCAGAGCCACTTGATCATCTCCTTGCCAAAACACAGAGCCTCCCAAATCACAGCCCTGTGGGCGAGGAGATAAAATCCCCGCTAAAGACGTCACCATCTGGAGCTGTCTCATCTCTCCTGCACAATGAGATGTCACCACTTGGCCTCTGAAGCCCAAGATGCATTTTCTAGACTTATCCAGAAGGAAGTTTTGTAAAAGTCCCAGTGCCTGGGCTGCACTTCCAGAGCATATTTCCTAACCCACCCATGGTGTCTTCCACCACTAAGGTCCTACTGCAGATAAGGTGTGTTTGCCTTCACCTTCTGAACATGGGGTTACAAGGGATAGAAATCACTTGGCTGCTTCCCCAAGCAAGAAAATGCTCTCCCAGGGCTCCCCTGGTCCTGACAGCTCCCCTGGTCCCAGGGCTGGCAGCTGTGGTGGGGTATCAGAGCTGCCTGGAGCTGTGCAGTGTGACACAAACCAAGGGGTGGGAGATGTCTGTGGAGACCCAGACAGTCAGTGATACGGCACTTGTGATGATTGTTCTGCCTGGAATCTCATGCATGGGTAATTATTACTCTCCTAATTCCATTATTCACAGTTGTGATAGGTGGTTTCACCTCTATTTCTCTCTCACACACGAAACCCCTTATTAGCATTCCCTGCAGTGAGAGTATTCCCCACCCTGCAGCCAAAACAAGCCAGGAGCAGGCTGGTGCACAAGATCACCATGTCACTGTTGCCCTTCTGTGGCTCCCATCTCCCATCCCTGCTTTGGGGCCAAAATTGGTGTCATTGGGGGTGGTGCAGGGCCAAGGCACAGCTGTGGGACACGTGTCCCTTCCCAGGGAACCAGCAGCTCCCCTCCACCTGTCACTGCTCCCTGCTCCAGACCACACCAAGCCATTTCATTTGGAGTGTTTGATCTGCTTCCAAAAAAAATGTAAAAAGAAGGAAAACTTCCACTTAGCCTTTGTTATGATCCATAAAACCCTGCTGGAGGCTGAGACAGCTGCTGATATAAAAAAAGTTACATTAGGGAAGGAGAACTTAATGTGAGCTGCATGGGATGCCTGGGACTATGGATGCCTGGGAGTGTGCAAGTGCTGGAATAGAACACTGCTGCACATCCCCAGATGTGCTCCCAGAATGTCACGTGCCAGCAGGGCTGGGTGTCTTGGGACTGCAGAGGCACCCATGGGTTTCTGATTCCCTGGCTGGGATGTCCAGTGTTGTCAGCACAGCCAGTGCAGAATCACAGACTCACAGAATAAAAGCCTCCAAGACCATCGAGTCTTTGCCCCAGCTGGAAGAGAAGGGGGAAATGGTGGCTGTGTGGAGGCTGAAGGAGAATCCTGATACCCACCTGAGTGGGCTGGAGGTGAGGCTGGGCAAGGCTACATGCAGCTTAAAAAAAGTCCTTGCAGCCCTCTCCATCCACATCGGGGAAGCCAGCAGTACCCAGACTTATATCCATGATCCATCACTTTGTTTTGCCTCCTGGCAACTGCAGAGGGGGAGGCATAAAGGTGGGAGGAAGGGGTGAGTGGAAGACTTATTGCAGCTACACCTGGGGACCTTGGGCACTGCAGGTATTTCAGACAGAAAAAAAAGTAATTTTCAACAGCAAATTGGTAGCTGGCTCCTTAATGTCAGCCTTCAGCTCCAGAAAGAACGGTGACCTGTGGTGATGCCTGAGCACGGTGGGAGCAGCGCAAGACCATGGAGCAGGGCAGGACCAGGACCAGGACCAGGACCAGGACCAGGACAGGCTCCTGTCATTCCTGTAGCCCCCAAGCGATGAAGCTGGCAGGGAGCTCACGGAGGAGGCCTTGATGCAACAGTTTAACAGCGGTGTTTAAGAAGCGCAGTTACCATGGCGACCGCTACCCGGGATTTCGTGTCCTGGTACCGGAGGTGTTGGCGCTGCGTGTGCCCCGCAGTCACACTTTGGTGCCCCGAGCCAGCCCGCGGTGCCCGCAGCGCTGCGGGGGCACCCCCGGGGGCCGCCCCGGGCTCTGCGCTCCGGATGCTCCCGGGCTCTGTGCTCACGGCCGCAGCTCGAGCACGCCGGGCTCATGTCCGAGCTCTGCAAACACTTCCGTGCCCTCGCAGCTCCCCAGATGAGCATGACAGGATGGAGGTGACGCTCTTCAGGACGCGGTTTTCCACCCTAAAGCAGCGTGTGTGCGTGTGCAGGTGCCCAGATGCTGCCCTCAGTGGTGACACAAAGGACATGGGTTATTCCCCATTTGGAATTACCTTGTGAGCTGTGTTAACAGCTCAGCTGCTAACTAAGACTAGATCTCTGGTAGTAATAAAAGCAGTCCCTTGGTGGGTGGGTTTTGGCATTTCATCTCGATTCCAAAATGAATAATTTATACAAGGCTTTATTGGAGCCCAGAGTTATACAATAAATGTTCCATGCAAACACGCTCACATATTTCAATGTTAGTATCTCTCCAGTGAATTTGCCTGGCAGGCCAAGCCAGGCTGGGATTGCCACATTGCTTATTTACGTAAAATATCATAATCTCACTTTTATTTGCATTTCTGAAGTGCCATTAGGGTGATTTGGAACATATGAGCCCAGCCAGTCGATTGCAGCTGCAGCTCCTGGGCCAGGGTAGGAATGACTTTCAGGCCTCTGTGGCCAAGAGTAGGAGTGGGTTTTGGCAAGCTGGTGCTGCAGGCAGGCAGAACCCACGGGGTGAACGTCAGGGCACAGGGGATGAGAGCATTTGGGGGTTTTTAGGGGTGGTGTGTTTGCATGGGCTGAGCAGATGGAGATGGGAACAGTGTATGTCACTGGGGGCTGCTGCCTGAGCCTCCTCCTGTCCTGTTTTGGGGAACAAAGCCTCACAGGCAGGTTAAATCAAAGGCAGTTCTTGAAAGAGAAGGGTGGCAGCTTTCAGCAGCGATGGGCTGCAACCCACCCCTCCCCAAACCAACTCCTGAGGGATTTCTTCCTTTCTCAGTGAGGTGAAATAGAACCCAGTTCCAATGATTTCTTTGCTTAAAACGCAGTTGTAGCCTCCAGAGACTAATTACTTTCTCCCTGCATTTGCATCGTTTACATTCAAGTCAGTTTAAGGGATGTGTCATGTTTTGGATGGAGATGAGAAACTCGGAGGCAAAAATCTTCTCAGAAGCAAAGGGCTGGGGAGGAAGATGTGGGAGCAGGAGTGTTGTGATTGCAGCCATCCTGTGAGTGCTTCCACCCTCCCTCCCGTCAGGACAGGGGCAGGGGAGGAGGAGGAGGGTGAGTCCAGCCCTCAGCCGAGCCCTTGCGCGGTTCCAGCTGCAGAGGAGGATTCTCCAGCGGCAGCGGAGGCGTGCGGGGTGTGCTCCCCCGCATGCCTCGGCAGGAGCTGACAAGCACCAGCCTGGCGGTGCGGTGCCTGTGTGATCCCAGCTGTCTGGCTCCCGCACGGAGCTGCTCTCACAGCACAGAGGCAGCTTTGAGACAGGCAGAGATGATTTCCAAGTTGCTGCTCTGTGCTCTGCTGCCCTCAGCCATGCCGGCTGCTGCTGGGGTTCTCTGACATTCCCTGGGAGGCTGGGGTTTTGTTTGAGCTCAGGGATGTGCAGCCACGGGGTGATGGTGAGGAGGGGATGGTCCCTCCCGCCCCCGGCCAGGACAGCTATGGGCATGACCTCTGCTCCATTCTGCTCCAAGGCAGGATTCTCCAGGTGTCTGTGCCTGCCATTTAAACCTCCAAACTTCCTCTGCTGTCATCTGTTTTTCTACGTGGAGCTGATGATCCAGCTCAGAGCTTTCCTTGCTCGTGGAGTGAGGGCTCTGCAGAGGGAAAGTGGCAGAATTGTCTCCTACTGTGCCCAGCTGGGTGACCAGCAGCCCCCTGGGACACTGCAGCTCTGCTCCTCCTGGCTATTGTGGCTCTGGGGAATGGGAACTTCAAATGTCATGGGTGAGCTGGATGGGAGAGATTCCAATGAAAAGCAGAAAGGGTTGTTTGAGAGAATTAATTCAATTTATTTGACAAATACTTGCAGATCCAGGGAGCAAGTGCACACATACCTGGAAGAATTGCTTCAAAGAAAGCCTATTGTGCTGCTGTCGCTTGTTCTGCTCCTTTTTCATTCTATTTTTTTTTTCTCTTGGAACTGCTCTGAGCTGGAGAGCTGGTGACAGAGGAGTGCATTTCATCCACAGCCAACCCAGCAGCACATGGCCTATTCCGGAGGATCTCCACAGGCCATCATTGTCTGGCCCTGCTGCTGTCTGGGCAAATTTAGCACATAGCCAGTGGGCTGCTTTAATAGGAGTGCTGCGATTTCAGGAGAGCTGAAAATTTATATTCCCCTGTAATTGCCACAGCACACCTTAGTGCTGCTGCTGTAGCAGGAAAATGGTTCTCCCCAGTGCACCGGGGACTCGGCAGAGATGCTGGCACAAACAGGATAATGAATGCTAAGGTGCCTCGCGTGTCGCACAGACTGAGCTTAAATATTGAACGAGCAGCATTCCTGAAAGAGCCATATCCCCTCCTTGGAGAGGGGCAGGATGTTATCTTAAACCTAGGGAGCATTTTGCCCTCTGCACGCTGGGATTTGCACTGAGACCTCACAACAGTGATAATGAGATTTGAGAGTTTGGAACACACTCTTAATGCACTGTGTCCCTCATATCTCTTGTCTAAGTAAAATGAGTTTGAATTTTTCATTTTAATTGCAGACTTGTGATCTGAAATAGATGTTCTTGTACTGAAAAGCATCCGCTTTTAGATCTGCTCCTCGGGGCATACAATGACACAGGCACCCCGTGTCAGGCACTGCCTGTCAGAGCACAGCTGGATCCCCATGGTGGGCACAGCTCCACAGGCACTCCAGCCAGGCAGAACAGCTCAGGAAAGCCTCATGGCTCAGGAATGGCTCCCCTGCTCTGGGCAGGCAGATTCAAGCAGGGTTTTTTGTGCCATGACTGACTACTGAGCTTGGAACAGCATTCTCAGAGCCCCAACCGACCCCAGTTCAGATGAAGCACAGAATCCCAGGATGGTTTGGGTTGGAAGCTCATCTTGTTCCAACACCCTGATGTGGGCAGGGACACCTTCTACTATCCCAGGCTGCTCCAAGCCCCATCCAGCCTGGCCTTGGACGCTTCCAGGGATCCAGGGCAGCCACAGCTTCTCTGGAAAACCTGTTCCAGGGGCCTCACCACCACCACGGGGAAGAATTTTTTCCAATTATCCCATCTAACTCTGCTCTCTATCAATGTGAAGCCATTTCCCCCCTTGTCCTGTCACTCTGGGCCCTTGTAAATAGTCTCTCTCCATCTTTCTTGTCAGCTCCCTTCAGGTACTGGAAGGCCACAATTAGGTCATCCCAAAGCCTTTTCCAGGCTGAACAATCCCAATTCTCTCAGCCTTTCCTCAGAGGAGAGGTGCTCCATCCCCAGTGGGGAGAGGTAGAACTGCTGTAGGCTGAACTGCACCAAGCCTGGGGATTCCCCATCCTAGCAGGCCCCTGACCAGCTGTACAGTGTTGGTCAGTTCCTCATATCCCTTGGGATCACACTTCCCTGGCCTCAAAAGTGAGCTCAGGGGTTTGGCTGTTGCTGCTGCCCTGCGAGAGTCCTTAAAATCGCTGCTCTACTGGAATAAGAAGTTATCTCTAACCCTGTAGGGATTTGGCAAAGATGCTGGCACGAAAATAGTTTGTAATGAGCTTTAAGACATATTAATGAAGAGAAGTATAATTATTATTACCAAGTTCAATTACAGCCCTTGGATTACAAATATTCTCCCACAATCCCTCAGGAAAGCAATGCATCTTGTCTCCGCAATTAAATAAACTGAGTGTCAAGGGGAGGGAAGAGGATTAAACTACAGAAGAAAGAATTGCTTCAACTTGACTGTGGTGGCCCCTCTCCTCCTCCCGCCCAGCTCTCCCTGCTTTGAGGAGAAGAATCCTCACTCAGCACAGCCCAATGGTGATAAAATATTCCTTGAGAAACTGGTGGTTGGCTTCCTTCCAAAGACTCCGGCATCTGTAATGCAGCAGTTGCCATGCTAGTGGAATCTAATAAACTCTTGTCTGCAGTACTTCTGGAAGTGCACACCTGTACAGTTCTGCTGCCCAAAGATGCAACCTAGGCGCTTCTTCAGGGTTTTTTTTTTTCCTTCAGGGTGGTTACTGAGCGTGGAGACAAAGCCGAGGGATGTGCCTGTTCCCTGTGCAGGAGGGTGACCAAAGCACGCAGCCCTGTGAGACCTGAGAACCGCGGAGCTGCGAACGCAGAGATCGCCGTGGGTCGTGTGGGGAAGCTGCACACGGAGCGAGGGAACCTCGACCTTGGCAACACAGCAGGAACGTCAGCAGCAGTAAAAACGATGCTGTCCCCAGGGAATAGCGAGATGCAGGGGCTGCTCCAGCCTGCTGCCTTCTTGGCAGGAGCAGTTTGTCTCTGGAGAGCTTAGAGGGGAGGAGAAGCCGCTGTTCAGCTGTGTGTGAGCAATAAGGGGCACTGCACTGCTTTCCCTTGCTGGAAGAAATCCATTACAGAGAGGATCACCCTGCCATGGATGCTGGCTGGCACAGGGCCAGGCTCACTTCCAGGGCCAGAGCAGCTCTGCTGGCTCTGATGCAGGTGGAGAAGGGCCTGACAGTGTCTGGAAGGTGAAATGGGCAATGGGCAGGTGGGACAGGAGGTCTGCAAGTGGGACAGTGATGAGCACAGTTGACAGTGCTGCTGTCTCTGGTCCCTGGAGCAGTGCAGGATGCTCCAAGCTGGCCAGAGCAAGGGTTAGTGCTTTCTCTTGCTCCCCCCACTAAAATCTATCCTGAAACACTTCTGACAGCAAAATGCACCAAGTTAAGCACAAGAGCAGAAGTCTCTGGTGACGTGGCTGAGTTTTGGCAGGACATAAACAAACAATAACAAACCTTGGCATATGGATGGGCATGGAAACTGTGCCAGTAGTGCACAGGTAAGTTACCCACCAACTTCCTGGGCACTGCCTAGGAACTTGGTTTACTTCTTTCCCTATTAAACAGGGTAAAAAAAGCACAGCCACACAGTGTAGGAGTTTCTCCTTAAACAGTGCTATTGTCTGCAGATGAAGCAGGGACAACGCTTGTTTCAATTCCCTCAGAACCCTCTCTCTGAATGGGTTTCTTGTGCTGATTGTTGATTCTGATTGTTGTTGAATCTCTCCTACCCAACCCGGTGTACACACGGTTCCAGGGCTTGCTTTTGATCACGTTGGCTGCAGGACACTTGTTCCTCCTGTGAACCCTGCTCCTTTGTTCCTGTGAGTGTGCCACCCACGGGGAAACCTTTGTCCAAATAATCTCAGATTCCCTGAAGAGCGAGAGCTGCCAGCTTTGCTTTCTAGTTGAAGTGACAGCAAGGAACATACAGATTTATTCTTCTATTCACTGGTGGCTTTCTATTCGTGTGTCCTCGGATCAAATCAAAGTGTCAAAACAACATCCCCGGCACTCCAGCGGCAGCTCCTGCCCACCAGACGGAGGACATGTGAGGAGCAGGTATTTTTAGCAGAAAAGAATAACCAGCAAGGGTCATGTAGTGAAGAAAATAACCCAAGACAATGGTAAGAAGAAACCAAGGCACTTCTACAGGAACCTGGGGGGATTGGTATTACACCAGTCACCCCTCTGCCCCAGGAAGAGGTACAGAAAGGGACAGGAAGACATGGCAGTCTAGTTTCTGGCTCTGTGACAGTGTTATTAGAACACTCCAAGCCCTAAACCCTCTTCCTGGGTGGTTTTTAATTCTGACTCTGTGTTAAGCATTAAGCACTATCAGTGCATGCAGAAAAGAGCCCTAGAAATGTGCTGCTTGAGCAGGAGTGCCCAGCTGAAGTCTTTCTCTGCTTACATGATTAATCTGTCTCTGAAGAGCAGCTATTACACACTGGGACGGTGTCTGGACAGTTGTGTGACATCTTCTGTGCAGGATGCGAGCAGTGTGGATGACAAAGGCACACAACCGGCCCTGTGGAGAGGTGGGAGATGACTCAGAGCTGTGGCATCGTGTAATGGAGCTGCTCCTGGAAAACCTGCTTCAAAAGAGTCGGGACACAGGAGATCGGCAGCGGTGCTTGATGGAGGCAGTACCTGATGTAGGAAGTGCTTAAGCAGATTGTAATGAGGATGTGGCTTCATTACCGGAGCCTCCCAGGGCTGATAAGGGAATCGCTCCTGTTGCACTGCAGTCCCCAGATGGAAGGAATGCGTAAGAGCGCGCCGCACCGGGCCACTGGAGCCGCTGTCCTAGCGTGATTCCTACCAATGGAACAATATTGCTTGCTGTTGCATGAACAGAACATGTCTCCTCTGATTGTTTTTTCCTGCTCTTTTGAAGATAGATGCTGTCTGAGGATCCCCAGTGGTAGAAGGTCCTCTCTAAGGTGCAGTTACAGCTCTTTACACGTAACCTCTGGCACTGAGAACCAGTGGTAAAAAGAAATAAATCCAAGTGGGGATCTTTTGGCACAGTTTGCTCTGGTTCTGAAAGAAGTCGTGAGAGCGGACAAGAGACTGACCTCAATAGCCTGTTCCATGGCCCTGCTCCAGGGTGCTTCAGCTGTAATTATCCTTTTTTAATTCAGGGAGCTACTGAACTGTGATGAGATTCCTGCAGTGGCTTAAACTCCCCCTCCTGTAGGATACCAGGGAAAGAGACACCTCTTCAGGAAAATGCTGATGGCTTCTTGCTCTGCTAAGAAAATGCCACCTGGCCCAGCTGCCTTCTCCATCTCAGGTGCTCATCCATGGGCACGTGCCCTTGCTTGGACCAGCTCTGTCCTGGGAGATTTCCTCTGCCCAGAAACTGGCAACTCTTATATGCCAAGAATTAAATTGTTGAGGGGTTTTAGACTTCACGTATTGAATTATTGCAAGACAAGTGACAGAAAGTGAGCAAGAGTTAATTATGTGACAGGGAAAGTGCCACTGTGCAGCAATCCTTTCAAAGGCAAACAGAAATATTTATAGACTCAGGACTGCACAACTTGCTGTGCTCTGACTCGAGATGTGCTACTGATTCATGGGGCAGCACTTTGGGATGGGGCTCTGGTGTGGGCCACAGCTCTGCTGAAAGGTAGGTCTCACCTCAAGCTGTGTTCAGAGGCAAGTGCTAATGAGAGAAAATCTGGTAGGATTTTGTCAAATCAGGGTTTAAAAACATCCTGGTGATGTCCTCTTTTCAGTCCCTCAGTGGATTTTCCTTTCTTCATGGCTGGCAGAGCAGCTGTGAGTGCTCACTGAGGTGACCCCAGCCCACACCACACCACCAGCTCTGTGGGACAGTGCCCAGCCCCTCCAGATTTGGGGCACACACACAGCTTGTGCAGGTGCTCATTTCTTGGGTGATTTCCCACCGCACCACGATACTTCTGTTCCATTCTGCCTTCCAAGCACAGCTGCAAAGTGCAGAAGCTGGGAGAGGAGACAAACAGGATCCTGAGATCAAACCCGATCAACATCTGCAAGCAGGCACCCCGCAGTCACCCTCCTGTGGGACACTCCCTGCCCTCCTTCAGTGCTCCCAAGGGTTATCCCACAAAGAGCCACCCTTGGTGGGCACAGCCTCGGCTCTGTGCCCTCCACAGCCCTGGGCCTGGCCCAGGAACTGTCACTATTTTCAGGGACTGACTAATCCTGATGGGAGCAGGAAGAATCTGCTGTTACCTGCAGAGGACAGAGGGAGGGAGATAATTCATTCCCATCCCCAAAGCAATCCCTGCAGGCAGGTTTTGAGTCAGATTTCCAATCTTCTGCCTTTGGAGACCACCAAGCAGGCTTAAAAGAAATCTTTATATTTTTAGCAGTAACATAATAGTGGTGGAAATTTAATAAAATTCACCATCAAATATTTATCCCATTACATTGGCTTAAGTAATTTAAGATGCTGAAATCAACATGGTGGGTTTATATTTAATGAGCCTTGTGTAAAACAGCCACTTCCATCCTTGTCAGGTGTGTAGAGAAGACACTTGCATACACTCAAAGAATTTTTATCTCCCCAAAGATATGGTGTTAAATAATGTACAACACTCACCAAAATGTTACCTGTCACTGGTGGAAAATCAGGCTGGGGCTCGGTGAGTCTGATGTTCACTGGCATGTAGGACAGAGGAAGGGCATTTTTAAATTATTATTATTTTAAATCTAACTGAGCAAATTATGCTGAGAGCAGCTTGGGCTCAGCTTTTGGATGAAGTTCAGCCTTGCTGAGTGTGGTGTTCCCAGCCTGTCCCTCTGACAGCTGGGCAGGGTGGCAATGCCAGGACCAGGCTCAGCTACCTGCAGGCAGTGGGGGCTGGAAGAAACAGAGAGAAGCTGTTTGTTCCTGAGATGCCCTGTTCCAGCTGGGAGCAACACACCCAGAGCTGCAGAACACAACTGCTCCAGCTCCCTGGGGTGCCTAGCAAAGCAACCAGGCAGGATCTGGGCATCTCTCCCATGGAGACAGGCTGGGAGAACTGGGGGTATCCAGCGTGGAGAACAGAAGGTTCTGGGGAGACCTTAGAATCCCTTGCAGTGCCTAAAGGGGCTCCAGGAGAGCTGGAGAGGACAATGGACAAGGGCATGGAGTGACAGGACAAGGGGCACGGCTTTAAACTAAAAGAGGGGAAATACAGATTTGATTTTAGGGAGAAATTCTTCCCTGTGAGAATTCTTCCCTCACTGTGAGAGTGGTGAGGCACTGGCACAGGTTTCTGAGAGAAGCTATGGCTGCCCCATCCCTGGAATGTCCAAGGCCAGGCTGGACAGGGCTTGGAGCAACCTGGGATCGTGGAAGGTGTCCCTGCCCATAGCAAGGGGTCGGAACGGGATAAGCCTTAACGTCCCTCACACTCCAACCATCCTGTGTCTCTCTGATTTGGGCTCCCGACAAGAAGGCAGACAGGCTTGCTGGGGGCTGAGCCTCTCCCACGAGAACCGAGAGAACTTCTTGTCCCTCCCACATCCTTTATCTCGCCACGTCCCCGCGTATCTCCCCGTGTCGCCCACCGTGCGTGTCCCCCCGTGTCCCCCGTGTCCCCGAGCCCACGAGCGGCGCGGCCGCACCGCCGGTCTCACACTGACCCCCAGCGTCGGGCGGCGGCTGAGCCCGAGCTGCTGCCCCCGCCGGAAAGTTCGATGGGAATGGAACCCTAATTAAACCCTAATTAGAGCCTGTAGCGAAGCGACGTAACAAAGCGGGAAGCGGAGGGGCGGGAGCGCCTGTTCCCACGGCTACAGTTACTGCAGCAGTTAAATTGAGCCAGAAAAAGGTTTCTGTAGCTGATGCTTTTTAACAGCCAGGCCAAGTTGCCAGTAAATCATTAAAATCCTTGTAATCAGTCTCCTGGAGCAAAGGTAAGGATTTGGACCCAGTGAGACGCCTTGTGCTGGGAGAGATTTACTTGTTTTTGTGAAACACTTTAAAAATCAATATGCCAGGAGCAAGAGGGGCTTAGGGAGGGCAGGAGACCTGGGGCAGGTGGAATTCACTGGGCAGTGTTTGGAGGTGCCTTAGGAAGGATTTGCCAGGTAAACACTAGAGATGGTTACAAAAAGTGCATCGGTAGCAGGGAGACAAGAGCATGAGGCAAGGGTTTGGGGCAGAGTCCAGGCAGGGCTCCAGCTGTACCCATCACGGGAAGCCCAGTCCCAAACAGTCCCTCAGGCAGGTACTGCAGCCCCCCAGGCTGGGCTGGGCTCTCTGCACTCGCTGTTCTCCGATGTTCCTCATGGTTTGTCATTAACGAATGTCACAGGTTTCCTCTTTGTTGCTCTTTCTCACAAAGCCCACGTACAGCTCCATCGTGTTAATTAATTTCTTCAGATACTGCCTTTCCATGTTTGGTCGTTGATAAAACACTTGCTAGAAATCCAAAATAAGACTCAAAGAGATTTCTCACATGGCAAGCATAAAGTTTCATTATGTACTGTAAATTGCCTGTGATTTCTGTGTCAAGGCTCACCAGCTCCTGATGTGAGCACTACTCTGTGATGGAAATGAGAGGTTTATTCCATGTGAGAGGTGCTAAGGTCCTCAGGTCAGCAGTGCTCAGGGCAGCTGCATGGGAGGGCTGCAGATCCTTGTGAATTTCTGTTCTTGATGAGATATCAACTCCCAGAGAATTTCCCAGGACACAGTGCCTCTGGGAGCCCAAAACAGCAGCTCATAGAATCATGGAATCACAGAATAGCTTGGCTTAGAAGGGACCTTGAAGATCATCCGGTTCTAACTCCCTGCCATGGGCAGGGATGCCTTCCTTAGACCAGGTTACTCAGAGCCCCATCCAGCCTCAATGCTCACCAACATTACCTAAGCTGGCACAACACCACCATGTGATGGAAAGGAACAGCAGCTAAACATTTTTTCTTCAAATCTTCAACACAAGACCAACTCTTCCTGCCGAGGAGGCAGAGGAGGCAGCCAGAAGGATGCAGCAGGGAGCAAGGCTCCTGGTGCTGGTTACTGGGAAGTGGATCTTGCTCCTGCTTTCTCCCCAGAAGAATTCAGCCACTTGAACCCCACCCACCTTTTCCATGGCAGGAAAAGGCCAGCCAGCGCTCCTGATGGATGGCTGCTCAGCATGACAGACCTCGCATTCAACAGTTAACAGCCAGCATGTTTACAGGCAAACATTTTTTTTGGCTGCTGTCCCTGGCATGTCAGTCATGTTTAGCCAAATGAACTGGGAGGATTATAACAGACAGGGACACTGGTGCAAGTGACAGGCGCAGAGACAAGTGCTGCAAGAAGCTCATTTGCACATCAAGTTTCACAGCCCAGCTCTCCCTTCCTGCTCCATAAGCTCATCAGCTGCTGCTGCAGAGCCGCCAGTTTTCACAGGAATGATGGAGCTCACAAAACCCTCTTTTTATTTTTTCTTCCCTGCCTACTTAGACAACAGATTCTAACATAACCCATTTTTTAAAATATGGAGAATAAGCCCCCTTTTATGTGGAAATGTGGGTTTAATGTAAATAGCTCGTGCTGCTCTGATTCTCTCAGAGGGCTGTTGGCTGTTGACAGTCCCCCTGTTGCCTTTCAAGTCACTTGGGAGTCACTGCTGCTGAGGTGGGGATGGATCTCAGAGGGATCCACTGTCTCTCCTGGGTGCTTCCTGCACTATGTGACAGTTTTTATCTCAACAGTATTTCAGAATATGCAGCAACATCTGAAGCTGTGAAATTGTCACTACCTGCCCCCAAAATAACATGGTTAAAGGAGGGAATAGGGAGAGTGTGATATGAGAGCTCTGGATGGAGCCCTGCCATCCCAGCTCCATCTAAGCTGCTGTGTCCCTTGCACCCTGTGTCCAAGGCCACCCCACAGAGCCTCACGTGCTTGTAGTTGTACCTCACCCCACATCAGGTCACCAAAGGCCATGGGAATGCTCAGGGCTTTGCCACCCCCTTCTCAGTGCTCAGTCACATCAGCTTTCCAAAGCGGCATAAAACCCCAGAAACATACAGTGTTGTGAAAAGTATTTATTAGAATTAAATTTTCCTTACTATTTTCAGTTTGTTGTGGAAATTAAAACAAGAACCACGTTTTCCAGCTGCTGAAATGCTGCTTTTCAGCCAGCTTTAGTCTGCGGCTGTTTACAAGACAGCATAAGTTTTCACTGCCTAATAAAAACAATCATCTGTATTCCATGGCTGCAAGCAACAACACTGTGAGAGAGTGGAGCAAGTCAAGGAGGTTTTGGAGAAGAATATGAATTATCTCACCTGGAGAACAAAGCATAGATGGACCCTGAGCACCGAGGGAAATTGCACAACAATGTGCATGCAAGTCTCCAAACCTGCATGGTTTAACTGGGGGATTTTATACTTTTGAGAAAAAATGTATTTCTTGAATATCCCCATAGGTAAAGTCTTGCCACTTATTTCTGCGATTTAAATTGTTGCTTCTGTTTTTTAAGGCCAGGCTGAACGGGCAAGCATTTAATCAGCCAAGTTGGATGAAGGAGCACAGGTACCACTGAGACTCATGGGACAGCTCTGCAATGAGCAAGAACATTAAAGGCTGCTATAAAGAAACAAGCTCCTGTGCCCTCAGATGGACAGAATTATAAAAATCCCCACAGCATCCCCAAAGCACTGAATTAACTGGAGAAGGAGCTGTGTTTAATGTGATGGATGGAGCCCGCGGGCCCCATCGTGGGGACGTGGCCGTCAGGGCACCGGTACCTGCCACCGCTCCCCGCAGCACCTCCCTGGGAACATCAGACAGGATAATTACGTACTTAAATCTGGGTGCTTTACTACACAGAAATTCATCTGCTACCCTCAGAGTCCTTGAAGTTAAAGAGGGATTTGAGTTACTGACATAATTTGTTCCCTGAGGGCTGTGGAAAGCAGAGAGAAGAACATCTGAATAATAACTCTTCGACCACGTCTTGAATGGGAGCGAGCGCTGCTCCAGAGTGAGACACAATGGGAAGCAAACGATTTCAAATGTTTATAAGCTACATAGCTCCTAGGCAGGATGGGGCTGGGTTTTTCCCCAGGCAGCTGGGAGGGAGGTCCTTCAGAAACTGTAATTGCAGCCTTCCAATACTTGAAGGAAACTTATAGGAAAGATGAGGCAAGACTATTTAGCAAACCATGTAGTGACAGGACAAGGAGGAATGGGTTTAAACTGATAGAGAATAGGTTTAGATTGGATACTGAGAAGAAATTCTCAGCTGTGAGGGCGATGAGGCCTTGGCACAGGGTGCCCAGAGAAGCTGTGGCTGCCCCGTTCCTGGAAGTGCTCAAGGCCAGACTGGGCAGGGCTTGGAGCAACCTGGGATAGTGGAAAGTGTCCCTGCCATGCCAGGGAGTGGGACTGGATGATCTTCAAGGTCGCTTCCTACCCCATTGTGTGACCTGTGACAAGCTGCTTTGTGCTCATTTTGAGAAAGCTTCGTTAAGGTGATGCTGTCTGTGGTCCAAGCCAGGGCCTGCGGCGTGTGAGGGGCTACGGCGTGTGAGGGGCTGCTATGTGTGAAGGGCTGCTATGTGTGAAGGGCTGCGGCGTGTGAGGGGCTGCGGCGTGTGAGGCCGTGGGCTCCCCGCCCTCACTTGGCGGGATGAAGCTGCCTTTTGCCCGAAGCCCTTTGTCGGTGCCCGGAGCCCTCTGCTCTGTGCCCGGTGCCCGCGCTCGCTCCGGGGTTCCTGAACGGAGCTCCACAAGATGGCGAGCGCGGGCGCGCGCGCGGCCCAAGATGGCGGCGGGCGGCGGGGCGCGGGGCCGGAGGCGCTCGGACACCCGCGGCCCCGCTCGCCCGCCCCGGCCACGGCCACGGCCACGGCACCGGGCCCGGAGCTCCGAGGAGGCGGCCCCGGCAGCCGAACCGGCACAGCCCGCGGGGGAAACAGCCGACACGGCGAGACCGGTAGGAGGGACGGGGCCAGCTGGGATGGTATGGGAGGGAAAGGCCGCCGGGCCGGGCGATCACAGCGGGAGGATCGCAGGTGATTATTAACAGTTACAATCTGAGCATCATCATGTGAGAATTATAAGGACAATTGAAGTAAATTTATCGCCCTTCCCGCTCCTCCCACGACGTTGTTTGTGCCGGTGCAGAAATACAGAGCAGATTTAGCCGATTGCTGTGCCGGGTGATGACAGGCCTGGCACAGTAATTCCCATTAGCATCATCCTTAAGAAAATAAGAACATGGTGATTGACCTCTTACGGTGCTAGTTTATTCTCTGAGCCAAGTGTTTTTATCTTGGTGGTGATGGACTGTGTATTGTGGTTTATGTAAGCTGTCTGCTCCTCTTTTCCTCTCTTTATATGTACTTTATACTAATTACTTTTCTTAGAAGGTTTGGATCAAAATGCCACTTGTGTGATGGAGCCCTTCTGTTCCTTTGCACGTAAAGAGAGGAGGTGATTTTATTCTTTATTTCAAGTGAGCTTTACGATCTTGTCTTTTTTTTCTAACAGTGTTCATCACATGAAGCTGCTGAAGGACAACCTGCAAAGAGGATGAAATACGAAGAAAGCAATCTAAAATCAGAGCTAGAGGGACTCACATGTGAAAGTGGAAACCTTGCTGCGCTGGGGGAAACACCTAAAACATCTGATGAGGATGGAGGTTCAGAAGATCCAAGAGACAGCAGTGTCATCCAACAGGAAAGAGATGAAAGCATTCCAGAGACTGATGAAGGGAAGCAGGAGAAGGAGCATGGTGTTTCTCAGGAGCCACACACAGTGAAATCCAGCGGTGCTCCATTAAAAATGGGTGGGTATCTGCACCACTATCACGTGTTCAGTGAAGAGGAGAGCAGCTGTGGGAGCTTTGACGGGGCCACCTCGGAGGACGCAGAGTGCCCACGGAGGCCGATGTTCCTGGAGCACAGCAGTGGCCTCTCGGACGAGGACAGCAACCAGCCCATGCCAGTGCACCGGTTCTTTGGAGATGTTGAGCTGGTGAGATGATGAGTCTGTTCCTGCTTCAGACCCAGCCCTGGTCTGCTTAAAATTTGCCTCAAAACTCTTGGAGAATTTGGCCAGTATTGTTGGGCCCTGTACCCCAGATAAAACTGTCTCCATCAGAGATTAAATTACTTGCCCAGCTGAATTAATTTCAGGTGTAAAATCTTTCTTATTTAGACTTTTTTGTCCAATTCCATGAGAGGTATTTTTACTGATAATGACATTATGGAGGCACAGTATTGCTGGCAAAATAGATTTTTGCTGGTCTTTGGTTCTTTACAGAATCATAGAACAGCTTGGGTTGGAGGGATCTTAGAAATCACCCAGTTCCAGCCCTGCTGCATTGGGATTGCTTGGAATGGAAACTGGTTTCTGTCTACCTCAGCTTTTGAACTGACCCAAGGGCCAGAGTCTTATGTTTGAATCCCTTTAACAAGCATAACTTTGGGGCAAGTGATGCTGCTGTCTTTTAGGTGTTTCTTGTGGTATTTAGAGAGCAGTGAGGATTTGTTTAGGGAGCCCTTCACCCTCTGCCAATCCTCCTCACAGCAGTGGAAGGAATTCCAGGCCTGAGGCTGCCCATGGACCTGGTCTGGGGAGACTCCCCTCAAAGCACCACAACTTTAGCTTTGTGCCACTGCTCCCAAGCTGAGGGTTGGGTCCTATGTCAGCTGAGGGAGGATGGGAGCTGGAGGTAGGAATTCTGCCTCCACAGACTTTTTTCCTTGTTGATTTGATCTTTTCCCTCCAGCACCTCCCAGCAGTTGTGCTCCCGAGTGTGACGAGGAGCAGGCGAGAAGCCAGGAAGCTCCATTTCATTGCAAAGGAAGATGATGAAGAGGAGGAGGAAGAGGATGATGTCTAACAACAGACTGTAAACAAATTAAACCCTTCTTCTTTCTCTTTGTGACCACATGGCAATGGCTGTGTCAGTAACCTGAGGTGTCTGTTTGCCTTTTCTCAGGGAGAGAATTGGGAGAGTTTGTTTTGCTGGAATTGGCAGATACAGTATTCCAGTGATTATCTGGGGCAAATACTGAATTTTCAGTGATTTGGAAATAAAGTATAATTGAGCACTTTACCACTGATATTTAAGAAAAAACCCCAGGGAATAGAGAAGTTCTTATGGCTTTTTTGTAAATTTGAGCCTCTATCTTAAAAAAGTATTTGGTTTCACTCCTTTTTTTGCAAAATAGTCAAGAAAAGGATGCTGGAGCAAGGTTCTTTTAATTCTGCAATGTCTGTGGCATCCAGGTAATCAAGGAGCCAACTGACTCCCTGGTCCAAAGAAGGTCAAAGGTCTTCCTTGTGTGGGTTGTTTACACCTAACCCAGGACCAATTAAAGCTGTAAAATGCAGTTCTGCTGGCCAAATGAAATGCAGGATGTCAGAGTGGATTCAGGGTGCTCATCTCTGCAAGTTCAGCACGTTTTCATTGCACGTCAGCTCCCCAAACACCCACCCCATGGTGCTGCCTCCTCCCTCCACCTGCTGCTCTAAGTGTTGTCCTTCGTTGATTTCCAACTGGTTTCCAGCAGGGATTTTGGAAACAAATGCTTTGGTGGCGATACACAACAAATACCTTCCCTTGGATTTGATGGGCAGGGGAAGATTGCTGAGGCTGTGGGGCAGCCCCCTCTGCATGTTTAAAAAAAAAAACAAAAGGAGCAACCTCAGCCAATTCCAGGAACTGTTAATTCACCCAGTGTTTGTGGGAATATTTCTTTGAAAGTGTGATTATGCAATAAGCTTCTAGATATTGTTATAGCTCCTTCTATGTTTCTAAAAATAGACAGAAAATGTTATCAGCAGATGGTTTAAATAAATATTAATTTCTACAGCTAGAGCTTGTTAAACATTCAAAAGTTGTAAGGCAAACAAATTGTATATGCATGGCATGGTAATGCATTCCCATTTCCACTCCAGCTGATGCATTGTTTCTGTCAAAGATATTTCTTGGCTCCTTTTCACTCTAATTCTGTAATGCAGAAGAATCCAGATTTTTAAATTGCATATTCATAGTTCCAGCCCAGCTCTGTGTTGCAGCAACTCCTCCCAGCATTCCTTCAGTGCTGTGTTTGCTGCTGGCTCTTTCTAGCAAACACAGTTTCACACACAGACATTCATTTCACTTGCAAAATGCATTTTCAGTTTGGGGGACGTGTGCCACACAGGTGACACTGGGTTTGTCACCAGAATCCTGCCAGTGCCTTCCCCAGTGTCAAACAGTGCAGGAGGGGAAGCTGGAAGGATCAAGTGCATGCAGTGGAATCAGCAATCCTGTGTTAAAAATGCACCTCCTTGATTTTCAGACTGCACTGTTTGGGAGGAGACTGAGTTTGTTATTTAAAGTAAATCCATATTCTGTGTAGCAAAGCTTCCAAGACCCAGTAATTTGGGGCTCAGGCAGAAATATAATTTCCACACAATTTCATGTAGACTAACTGGTCCAGGACCAACACTATGAAGGAAAATAGAACTTTTTCTAGTTATTTACAGAGCAGTAAGTAGCTGGTGCTCAATTCATAAGCACATTTCCCTTCATGCTCTATCACACCTGAATAATGTCTTGTGCACCTTCACGTACGCACACACACACAGATATGGGAGCATTTTTTTATTTAAAATGTTCACATGATTTACATTGACAATCCCAAAAGTTCAGTTGCTATCAGCTGGTATTAAAAAAAAAAATTCAAGTAAAAAATTGAACTATTCCTGATTTGTTTGCCTGAGGTAGGAAATGTTTTACCAAAGCAATATTCTCCAAGGCAGTGGGTAAACATTACTGTAAACATGATCATTATAGCTGTCCTTTCTGGTGGTGCATCAAGTAAAACTCAAGCTGGAGGCAGAAAGCGTTAGAAAGGAGAGGGAAATCAGCAGGGAAGATGGCAAACAAAGATGGGAAAAGCAAAAAAAAAAGCCATGGTCTTGCTGTTCTTTCTAGGAGATGCACATCTGAAGCAATGGCAGAGGGGCAGCTGGCGATGAGGGCAGGGGTTTGGCACAGGTGAGGTGGCAGCTCTGCTGCTGAACCACCTTTGGAATTCCTGAAGCTACCTGCAAAAGGCACAGATAAAACGTGATCCTAAATCCTTCTTTGTGTTTTTGGCTTAATCTCCAGAAGAATAGGAGTCTATGAGCCCCTGCAGGTTAGTTTGTAAAAAATGTTTTATCCAAGTTTCATTTCTGTGTACTGTGTTGGCCTTAGATGACAGGGTAGAATCAGAGTCAGCCTCTGGCTCATTTTGTACCTTTATCACACTTGATTTGAGCTTGATTTGAGGGAAGCTTGTAAGGAGTGGGAAGGCAGGAGAAGAGAATTAAATGGGATATTGGAGTGTGCTTTGTGAGGCTCTGGTTGGGTTACCCAGCCACTCTTGTGCCTGGGATTCTCAAATAGTTCTTATTTAAGAAATTGGAGCTATTTAAAAACAACAGACTGACATGATTGAAAAAAACAGCAGGTCCCTTCCAGAGACAGCGCTAGGAAATCTCATGGGTTTGCTTCCTCTTTCTGAAAATTCTGCTTTTGTCACAGCTGAGGTTATGATTGGTTTTCTTATGGCAAGCAATATGTACGAGTTTTAAATTATCCAGGGTAAACAGCAGCTGATAGAAGTATTCCCAGTTCACTTCTCTCCCGTCTCGTGTTTTGACAGCTTCTGCCAGTTCTGGGACAACAGCACGTTTCTTCTCAATTCTTGGGGATACAAAAGAGAAGACAATATTGCCATCAGGAGTTTTTTCAGAATAATCAAGCCTCCATCTTCCTTTCGGAGCCAGGCAGAACTGCAATTCTTTCTCCATTACTAGGCATATGATTTTTTTTCCCCCCAAGGAAATTAGTTTAGCAAAGCTTGTTTGCTTCACACCAGCATTTGAAATGGTTCAGAGGGGATTTTGCTGGAGAGGAGAATTCACACGGATAGTGCAGTGAGGAGGGGTTTGCTTCCATACACAGAAAATCTGCACAGAAGCAAAGCAGCTAATGAGAGGCAGCATTTCATCTGTCTTCAGGGTTTTGTTCTCACAGCAGCTGCAGCATCCCAGCACCTTTTCTCACCACATATTCACAGCAGAGCTGACTGCACAGCGGGGGGAAGGGACTAAGGCTGAACCTTGCTGGCGAAGCTGAAGGCCACAAAGCAGGTAGGTCAGGATTAACACTTTGTACGTACATGTGGTCGAGGTTCCAGGTGCTGAAGAGGATCCTGCTTTCCCTGTTGCTGTAGGGGTTGATGGAATGCTTACATGGGCAGTCATCTCTGTCAAAAGGTCCCTGTGAAAGGTGTCACACTCGTCACCCCAGAGAGATCCTGCACCCACATTCCCCCCAGCCTGGCACTGCACCCAGGAAGCTGTTTCCTTCCTCTGATGTTGAAGGGGGAATGGGATCAAACTGATAAAAGGGGAAGTTTAAGTCAGATATATACAGAAGAAATTCTTCTCTGTGAGGCGGTGGAGCCCCGGCACAGGGTGCCCAGAGAAGCTGTGGCTGCCCCATCCCTGGAAGTGTCCAAGGCCAGGCTGGATGGGGCTGGGAGCAAACTGGGCTAGTGGAGTGTGCCCCTGCCATGGCAGGGCTGGAATGAGATGATCTTTAAGCTCCCTTCCCACCCAAACCATGCCATGATTCTTCAGGAAGGCTGCAGGTACCTGACAGGAGAACCACCCCTCTGCAGTGCACAGGCGTGCTGCCTCCTCCTCCTCCCTTCTGTCAAAGTAGCACCCGTTGTACTTCACAGATTTCAGTTTATCTGCCATCAGGTCGATTATCCCTCTGTAGGCATCTCGTGCTGCAGGATGAACGTTTGAAATAAAACCAGTAACCTAGAGGGGGGAAACCCAGCAATCACTCCTCTGTTCCTGTGGCAGCCCAAGGCTCTTTTCTACAAGCACAACTGTAGAAATACTTTATATTCCTGCAGCTAAAGAATTACTGTTACAGCTTGACATAATTTACTTCAACAGAAACTTTTACCTCTCTCATGTAGCCCCGCATTCTGCTCTCACAGCTATGCCGCAGGTAGCTGGATTTATTCTTGAACCGAGACTCCAGTCCTGGAGGGAATGAGATTATTTTGTACCTCAGCACAGCTCCTGCCCAGCTGGGAGCTCATGCTGGCTTTCCATTAACTCAGGTTGCACAGGTTTTTTAATTTCCTATTTTTATTTTACTGGTTCAGGACTACCGTACTCTTAAGCACTTAAAAGGCTGCTGTAGAGCATCTGCTGAAAAAGCAGGAGCTGGTGTTGTTATGTTTCTTGTTACTCTGTATATGTAGAACACCAAGAAATTGTGAAAGGAAAACAATTGTTGGGGAAGAACTGCAGTAATGGCTTGGGAATGGAAAGGGAAACTAGCAGATTATAAAGAGAACATAAAGCTGGCAGAGATGTCCCAGTTATCCATATACTATTAGCAAATCATTAAACATCATAAATGCAGATTTATATTAATGGGGGAAAATGCATTCCAGAGCTATCTTTATTAAACCAATAGGGAACCATTAAAAAAAACATTTTAGCTTCGATACTAATCTACTAACACATTTAGCTTTAGATACTAAATGTGCATGTACTTTACAGAAACCTAAAGACAAGTGCTAATGGAAGGGGTAACTAAAGCCCTGACCCAGCACCCAATCCCACCAGCCAGAAGAGCTCCCAAACTTTGCTTTAAGAGCAACAAAACTGACAGAAGTGACTTTTCAGAGCAGAGCAAGAGCTGGGAGTCCCGTAGCAGCTTCCTACGGCAACAAACGCGCCTTCAAACCATTTCTTATCATCCTCCTTGTCCTCGGCCAGGATGTTTTCGCTCAGGTTGTGGATGAGATCCGCCAGCAGCTTCTGCCTGTGGGGAGCCCGCTCGTCCGTCAGCAGCCTCCGCGCAGCCTCCACCACAGCGCCCTGCTGGCTGCAGAACGCGGCCAGGAGCCGCTCGATGTCGCTGGCACCTGGGGCAGGTGAGGCGGCACCGGCTGAGCCCCCGCGGCCGGCGCTGCCCCCGCGCCCCCCGCCCGGCCCCGCCGCACTCACAGCCCCGCCAGCTCTCCCCAGGGCCCAGCAGCACCAGCTCCGTCTGCGCCGGCAGCGCTCGGAAGTAGCTCTCGGTCAGCTCCGTGCCGTCCTCGTAGAGGCAGAGGCGGCTGCCTGCCAAGGGAAGCTGCCCCACGGGCGGGTGAGAGCCCGGCTCCGGGCCGGTGAGAGCCCGGCTGCGGGCGGGAGAGAGCCCGGCTCCGGGCGGGAGAGAGCCCGGCTCCGGGCGGGAGAGAGCCCGGCTCCGGGCGGGAGAGAGCCCGGCTCCGGGCGGGACAGACCCCGGTTCCGGGCGGCCCCGACCGCAGCGGCTGCAGCTCCGCACGCGTCTCGGCGGGCAGCTCCAGCCCCGGCCCGGAGCTGCGGCACTCGCTACTCCCGGTCCCGCCCAGCATCGGCAGATTCGCCCGCATGTGTAAGCAGCATCCCAGCCTGGTATCGTCCCGTCCCGTCCCGTCCCGCACCGTCCGCAGCCTGGTCCGCCCCGCACCTGCAGCAGCCGGCAGCCCTTCCTCAGCAACCCGCGCAGGTTCCCGGCCGCCACCCCGAACTTCTGCGGGCTGCCGCACCCGCGCAGGCGGAAGGGCCGCAGCGGCTCCTCCATGGCCGGGCCGGGCCGGTGGCGCTCCCCGCCCGGAGCCGGTGTCGGTGTCCGGGCCGGAGCCGGTGTCGGGGCCGCCCCGCGCAGGCGCCGCGGGGCCCGCGGGGCGGTCGCGCCTGCGCGGCGGGGCCGCGTTGCCATGAGAGCGGCGATGGCGCCGCGCTGAGCCAGGTGGGGCCCGGCCCGGCGCTTCCCCCCGCGCCCCGCTCTCCCTCCGCCCCGGGGACACCCCCAGGTCCCGCCTGGCTCCCCCGTGCTTTGTCCGCCGCCCGGCCTGGCTGTGCTTCCAGAGCGGTGCGGCCGGGACCCTTCCGGGCCTGCGCCGCCTGCGGGGTTGGGGCCGGCGAGGGGAGGGAGGAACGGGGCCGGTGTCGGTGCCATAACGCGGCCCGGGGTGGGCAGCGCTGCTCCCGGTGCAGCAGCCGCGGTGGGTGCGTGGCTTTCCCAAAAAGACTAAACTGACCTTGTACTTTGCTTTTTTGTTCGCCTGAGTCAGATACCCAGCACATGGTGCAGCTACAGGTTTGGTACAGGTTGCTCGTGTATGCATTTGGAACTCTTAGTTTCAAGGTCCATCTTGGATTAGCAGGTTTAATTTATTGGAGATTGCTCTGCAAGTGATCTAAATCCTCGTTTTGCTCAACAAAAGGTTAAAAGATCAGTTATATTGACTGATCCTTTATCTTTTGGTCTATATTGACTGACCCACGCCTAAAGAACATTTATGGTGCCAATGTTAATTAAAGGGAATATATATTTGCACTCATTATCCACTGACTCGACTGGCCTCAGGATGCAATTCTTTGATTGTAGTGCCTCAGTGGGTTTTTGTCACCCTTCCAGAGATGAGTCTAAGCTTGAAGGCCGTGGCTGTGACCAGCTCACCTGCCCAGGATGCCACACAAGATCGGTTTCACGGTGGTCAGTTCGTCGGGACACGAGGATGGGTTCAGTGCTCGGGAGCTGATGGTTCATGCACCGACAGTGAACGGGTGGCGCTCGCCCAGGTACTGTGAGGGGATGGCCCTGGAGCACTGAATATCAGAAGCACCAAGTTTAAAACGAGTGGCAGATGTACTGTGCATGGCCAGAGCAGTTTGCAGTATCCCAAACCAAACTGATAAAGCAAAAAAAGTTACTTTAATCCCATGGAACCCTCATCCTGGGGGAGAAAAGCACCTTGATTAACACCTAAAAGCACTGCATTGTATTTAAATAAAGTCCTGGAAAATGAAAATGTTTTGTTCTTGGCAGCCTTGGAGTTTGGCTTAGTGTGAAAAATCCATTTGACATCTTCTAAACATGTGTGGGGCACCTGAAGATATGCACGCAGTAAAGGGAAAGGAAAAGTGTTTCCACTCTACTCTTGGGATTCTGACAATATTTATAATATTAGCTTACAATTAATAACTTAAAAGTTCCATAATTAAATGTTGCTCAAGTTGGAAGTGAAATATGCTTTAAAATGATGATTGAATTCAGAAACTGTGTCTGTTTCAGGCTCTGTCAGTACCCCCAGGAGATCACCCTGCAGCTGGTGGAGAGGTGTCGGATCCGGAAGCTGCAGCTGCTCGCTCACCAGTACATGATTGCCAGCAAAATTGAGTTCTACATCAGTGAAAGTCTGCCTGAATACTTTGCTCCCTATCAGTCAGAGAGGTTTCAGAGACTTGGGTGAGACAGAAAGTTCTGGATCAGTTCATTGCCGTAATCAGAAAAGCTTCAGGGGGAAATAATACTCAGTGTGGGTTATGGGTGGTGCTGTGTGAGCAGCTGGGAGGTTCTGGACTTGTGTGGATCTGTGACAAAGCTGGAGATGCAGGTGAATTGCCTTGCCAGGTGACAGCACACAGTTATTTCAGTTGTGAGGTTATGAGGGGGGTTTCACAGTCGTTTCAGTTATGAGGGAATTTCAAACCCCACCTGAGTGTTTGGATGTATCCTCTGCTCATGTGTTATGTTTTCCTTCCCAGTTATGTCCCTCTCTCAGACAATGAGAAGACTGATTTCAGAGCTCGAGAGTTGAAATCTGTGTACATGGATGCAGTTGGCCAGTACCTGAAGCTGATTTTCCATAAAAATTATGTCAATAAATACAACTTGTATGGGCAGGTGAGTTAGAAGTCCTTACCTGGTAACCTAGGTGACACTTTATCGTAAAGAGCAGACACAGAAATCTGCTCCCTTGATTTATGGAAGCAAAAAATGTTGGTTGAAAGCTCCTGTGTTTATTTAAGTTTGTTTTAAAGCATAAAACACAAATAACAGGTTAGAAGTGAGTTGGGATCAGGTGGATGCACCTCATCCAGAACAAAGGAGTCAAGGGCACATTCTGTCACTCTTGTTTGTGCTGAGGTTTAGCCCACACAGCAGGGTCTGTGTTGAGGACAAGGAACTCCCTCTGAGAACAGCTCTGGGTTCACAAAGGCACTCTGAGTGTTTTGGAGGACCTGTTGTGGCATTAAGTGAAGGTGTTGCACAGCCAGCATGGTGCAGACACACAAACACCTGCTGAGTTCTGCTGGGACTCGTTTCAGACCATGGGGTTGTAGATTTGGTGATACATCTTCAATGGAGCAGGAGGCACATTTAGCACTCTGCTTCTCTCTGCTTCCATATCACCCTCCTGACCACAGGCCCTGGTTTTTATTCCAAGAAAAGAGGAATGAGCTTACACATTTCCATTTTCTATGAATTTCTGCAGGTGGCCCTGGTAGCTGTGAACATCATTGGGGATCCAGCAGACTATGGCATCGACAGCATGAGCAGTGTAAGTCCAAAGCATCCCTGTCCTTTTACTGATGCTCCATTTCTTCAAGAACAGGTTCCTGGAGTAATGGGATGAACCTTTCTTGTGCCAGTTCTTCAGCAGAGCTGTGTTGCATTAATTTATTTTTAATGTTCTCTTGAAGCAAGAAAGTTGAGCCTAATGTGGGAATACAAAAATTAAAATATAATAAATTGGGACATTTTCATTTTCATTGTCTCCAAGTTCTCTTGCTTCAATGTGCCCCAAAGCACAAGTGCTTTATGTTGCAAAACTGATGTTGGTTGTGGCAAGTCAGAATTCTGTCTTGAACACACACCTGATGTTGGTGAATGTGCATTAAGATTTTCTTTTTCCACCCTTCCAAAGCTTTCCAGAGAGAAGCTGATAGATCACTACTTGGGAATTAAATTGGATGACCCTGCCTTAGATGGAACTTACCTTGGGTAAGTTTGTTCTTTGCATATACCCTGGCAAAACCTCTGCTTGATGTAAAGCAGTTGTTGATCTCTGTATTTTGTTAATTGTTAATTCCCTGCTAATGAAAAGAGAAGCCTGCCTTATTGTGGTTTATTCATTCTCTGCCTTCAGGAAACTTGACTCCATTTCACCTCTGGATGATTTGGCCTTTGACATGTACCAGGACCCAGAAGTGGCTCAGATAATCCGGAGGCTGGATGAGAAGAAGAGGGAAGCTGTGCGTCTGGAGTGCTATGACCATGCCAAGAAGCTCAAACAGGCCATTGCAGACTTGCAGAAGGTGCTGTTGGAAGATCTCTGACATCTAAGTGGAGCAGAGCTCCAGTGGCCCATCAGGAATCACAATGATTTTGTTTGTGTGGAATCATAATGATTTTCGATATATTTCCCAAAAGATTAATTTTAAAATCAGATAGCTTGATTGAGTAATTTGCCTGCAAGCAATGAAACAAGTAGAGTAAGGTGGTTCCAAGAAATGCTCAGTAAAGTGATTCCAAGAAACGGAATGTTACATTTCCAAGAAATGTTCAGTGAGATAATTCCAGGGTGATTTGTACCAATCCTAGGTGGGCGAGCGACTCGGCCGGTACGAGGTGGAGAAGCGTTACGCGGTGGAGAAGGAGGATTATGACCTTGCCAAGAAGAAGAAGGAGCAGATGGATGAGTACAGGCTCAAGGTGTACCAGCAGCTGGAGCTGCACGACCTCCTGGATGCACAGCTGCTGGTGGGTGCTGTTAGGCCAAGCTAACAGAGTGCTCAAATAGAAATGGCACAGCAGCCAAACTTCATTCACAGGTTAAGGGAAATTTTGAGATTTACTAAAGCATTTCAGTTTTCTCTTTGGATTGTGGATTTCTTCAACCTAAGACTCTCAGTGTGGTGTTTTATCAACATGCTTAGTTCTCCACAAATCCCATTAAACTGTTGAGGTCTCAAGAAAATGGCATTAGAATCCTGAATGTTGTGCATAATTTCAAGACTACCTGATGCAGATTAATAAGGTACTTTCCCATATTTTGTAGGGGTAGAGGAGGCTTAGGATGGTATCAAGGCTAACCATACAGAATCCATGTGATTTTTTTATATCCATATGGTTATGTAATGTGCTCAGAACAGGAAATTTTATAATCTCTCCACACATGCACCCACACAGAATTATTTTCTGACTGTTTCATAAAATTGCATTCAGTGGGAATGATGACACACCTGTGAGCCAGGTTCAACTTTTACTTGAAATCACCAGAAGCCCGTTGACAGAGTTGTAGTTGTACTGACTGATTTTAGCACATTTGTAGCCTTGCTGTAAAAATCTTCCCTTTCTCAGATCCGAAAAAATGAGTTGCCCTTGGGATCTGTGAGTGGCACTGAGAGCCCCCAGAGCTCCCCTTCTGAGCCTGCAGACCCATGCCAAGGAGAGCCCCTGAGGGCAGAGCCTGTGCTGGAAGAGCAGTTGGTGGATCCCACTTCTTCTGAGCCTGTTGTTCCCTACCAGTCCCCTCTTTCTCCTCAGACTCAGCCCACAACCTCCAAGGAAGTGTTTTCCAAGGAAAATGTGAGTAGTGTTCCTTCTGTTAATACAGAAACCTGTCAGAGCAAACAATCTGAGGTCCAACCTTACAAATAATGTCATTCTCATTGCTAACTGGGGGGTGATGCTGCTTTGATGTGAGAAAATTGCACTGAGGTGAATCCAATTAGTGATAAAACCACTTCACATCTGAGTCTTTTCCAGAAGAATAAATTTTATTTTTTCTGGTAGGTTGAAATTTTACCTTATGATGAGAGACCTCTCCCAGCCATCTGCAAGCAGGTGGATGAAGCTGTTGCCTATGTTGAGCCAGAGGTGACTGAGGAGGATGTGGGTGATGCTCCAAGGACTGGCAATGCTGGGGAGCCTGAACAACTCACACAGAAGGCACTGAGGGAAGCCAGCCCTGTTGTGGAAGTTTTTGGAGAGACTTTGGTAAAACCCAGTAAAACAAACCCAAAACCCCGTGAAACAAACCCAAAAACCCCAGTAAAACAAACCCGTGGGTTATTGTGTTCTGTGTTAAGAGGATTTTTATGTGTTCGGAGCTGCTGTTTTGAAATCTGAGCTTAAAAATTTTACTTTGGCTCTATGGATGCCTGTTTACAGCATTTTTACCAATCTGTAGCTTTCATGATTGATTATTTGATGTGCTGATAAACAGACAGGATCCAGCAGACTGCTTTAGGGTATGGACCCAGAACACCCATAACTTGCCACTGTCTTTTGGAGGGAGAGAAACCCTCCCTGTGCCTGGAAGGGCTCCATGAGCCTGACCTGTTAATCCCATTTCACTCATCTCATTTCAAAATGTGTGCTTTTAATTAAGCCAGATTCCTGTGGGGAACACCTGGGGCCTTCATGCTTCAGTTCATGTGTTCTTTTGAGGCTGGTTCTCTATAAAAATGTTAAATATGTATTGAAGTATCTGTAGGGACCTTTTAAGAGATAGATTGTTCTGTGCTCAGGTTTCAGGAGCATATTCCAGAACTTGGTCATGTCGAGAAGAGGCTTTACTGGCTGTGTACCAGAAGCTGATGGAGGTGGCAGTGGACACTCCAAAGGAGGATTTAAGGAACATGCTGAGGGCTGCTGTTTTCCTTGTGAGGAGGGCCATCAAAGACACTGTATCTTCAGTAAGTTGGGATAAGTTTGGTGCTCCAGTGAAGAACTGGCAGCCAAAATTGCAGAACCATGGGGTTAGGATACTTTGAACAAATAGTTTATAAAGCTACTGTTGAATAAATCCGAAACCAAAACAAAGCCCCTCAAAACTCCCAAGACAACTGGGCAATGTCTGGAATTAAACAGATGGAGAAAACTGCCCTGGGCTGAGCCATGAGCTGATGCAGTAAATGTGCAGTGAGGTTGATCCTTTTTCTTTGTTAAATCTGAAATACAACAATGAAATAACTTCTAGTTTCCAGCTCAAAGTACTGCACTTAGCTGAAGGATACTTGGGCATCAAATAAACCTTAAATAAGAAGAAAAGAAAATTGAGCTGGTACTCTTTATGAAACAATTTCTGAAGCCTTTCACCTAAGTCCTAGCAACAGGTTTTCTGGAAGACAGTTGTCTGAAGTAGCTTCCATTAAGGGTGTTACTGTAATTCAGATTAAAAATAGATTTTACTGTATTGTCTGAAAACAGGGGGCTCTGTGCTATTTTTGCTCATTGTTTCCTTTTTCCTTTTTAACGTAGGTTTTTCAGGCTTCCCTGAAACTTCTAAAAATGATCATTACCCAATATATACCAAAACACAAACTGGGGAAGCTGGAGACCTCTCATTGTGTGGAAACAACCCTGCCACATTTGCTTTCTAGAACAGGAGACTCTTCATCCCGTCTTCGTCTTCTGGCTTCAACCTTCATCCAGGTGGGTGTTGCCCTTCAAATTAGGGAGCTCATAGGAGAGAAACACCTGGTCAGAATGGACTGTGAGACCAGGGTTGGCTGCTGTGAAGTGCTATAGCTTATCACAGAATCTTATCACAACTTATCACAGAATAGCTGGGGTTGGGAGGCCTCTTTGGAGATCATCCAGTCCAACCCTCTGCCAAATCAGGGTCACCTGGAGCAGTCTGGGGGTACCTGCTGCTGCTGCAGGTGTGACTCTTGAGTTCTTTGCTGCAAGTGACCTACAGAGATGAGAAAACTCTACTTTGCAGAGACAGGTAATTGCCCTTATCCAGCGTGCTCACTGACTCTGTGTGTTTCTAGGAAATGGCACTGTGCCCTGAAGTAAAACCTCTCCAGATTATTCCAGTGCACCTGGTTAAAACATTAAAACCAAACTCCCCAACACACCTGGCAATGAGTCACGTGGAACTGGTGGAATCTCTCTTGGCAGCCATGGGGACTGAAAGCTCCGGGTTTACCGTCAGCAACGTCATGAAGGTGAGAGGCCGAGGTTACAGCACAGGGAGGATTTTCTGATGGTTTTCTGGGGGCTTGCCTGGATTTTTTTGAGTGTTTGAGAATTCCTGGAGAGGTGTATTCTCCTGATCAACAGTGCTGGTAATAATGTTAGAGCAGGTTGGACAGGGCTTGAAGCAACCTGGTCTAGTAGGAGGTGTCCCTGCCCATGGTATGGGGTGGAATGAGATGAGCTGTAAGATCCCTTTCAACCCAAACCACTCTGGGATTCTATGAAGCAAGATGTTAATATCTGGAAAAAGGAACCAATGAGTTAAAAAGTGTTTGCAACAACCTGCCTTGTAGGAAGATTTCTCCTGCTGCAGGAGAGTCTTGGACTAATAAACCAATCCTTAAAAATGCGAGAAAAGAGAGAGATAAAAAAAATTTTTATCATTGTTTCCAGTTTGCCACGGGAGCTCTGGAGCACAGGGCTTATGAGGTGCGTGAGGTGGTGCTGAGGATCATCTTTGCCATGTACAGGGAGCACAGGGCAGCTGTGCTGGAATATTTCCCTCTGGACGACGCCAGCGCCCGCAGGACCGTGCGCTACAAAACTCTCTTTGAGGGCTTTGCCAAAATCGATGGGAAATCTTCTGAAAGTGAAGTGAGGGTATGTAAGGAGAGGCAGAACCTCCAGGGCCACTTCAGACATGGTGTATTGTGTTTGCAGGGTTCCCAGACGAAGGAAGGAATGATGGATCTGACTCCATGTTCTCAGAAGGCTAATTTATTATTTTATGATACTATATTATATTAAAGAATGCTATACTAAACTATACTAAAGAATACAGAAAGGATACTTACAGAAGGCTAAAAAGATAATAATAAAAACTCGTGACTCTTTCTAGAGCCCTGACACAGCTTGGCCATGATTGGTCAATAAGTCACAACAATTCACATGAAACCAATGAAATTTCCACCTGTTTATTATTTATGATACTATATTATATTAAAGAATACTATATTATACTAAAGAATACAGAGAGGATACTTAGAGAAGGCTAAAAAGATAATAATGAAAACTCGTGACTCTTTCCTGCCAGGTACAGAGAAAAGCAGCAACAGAAGCAGAGAAACAGACAAAGGAAGAAATGAAAGTTCTAAAAAGCCACCCAGCAGCTCTCAAATTAGTGTTACAAGCAGAGGTTGAAGATGAAGAGGTGAGCATGTTTCAGTTTAAGGTTGTTTTAATCCTTTGCTCCTTGGATATCATGGACTTAGATAATGAGCATTGGTGTTGTCTTATTAAAAAGAGTGAGAAACTCTAGGCATACCCTGGGTGACTTTTCTCCTCAGCAGTCCAGCATAAAATCTGGGGTGTTGTTCCTCCTAACATAGTGTAAAATTTAGATGCTTTATTAGAATGTAACAATAATACCAATATAATATAATAATATATAACATAACATAATATATATTATATTATATAATACCTTTAGAATATAACAATTATACCTTTATAATATAAAATAATACCTTAATACAAGTGATTTGCCCTAGAACCAGAAGCACAAATGTTGTAGTGCATTGACTCTGCTTCTAAATTTTAAATTCCAGACAGAAATCAGAATATAGTGTGTTCCCTTTCTCTCTAGAAGGCAAATTTCTGAGTTAAATTTCTTTGTTTGATAGGAGAAAGAATCTTATTTTCAGAAGACAAAGAATCAAGGTAGGTGGTAGTTTCAAAAAAGAGTTAAGAAATGTAGATGAATTAAATTGTGATCTTGGTTTAATAGTTCTCTCCTTACAGATTACCAGGTGTATGAAGCAGGAAAGATTCAGGAGGAACTTTCCTCTGTTGCAAATTACCTGGATAAGTAAGTGAGATGAGCCTCTAATCACCTTAAGCCCTTGGTGTCACCTGTGAGCTCCTAACAGTAATAACATTTTTCCAGTAGATCAAAGCTAATTCCTTCAGCAGTGAAACAATAAGGACTAAAATCTCTTCCAACAGATTTGAAATGATCACCAGGCAATCCTCAGTTCTTTTCTTTGAAGTTCTTGGATAGTGTGACTTTGTACTTTTTTTTTTTTCTGAGTATTTGCATGTGGGCTAAGAAGTAGCCACAGCTTTAATGTTCAGCTGCCAGTGTGAAATAAGGGAAAAATATGGTGTGGCTTTGCTGGGTGTTGTAGGGGGAGGGCACAGAAGAAGCCTTGGAAATTCTGGAGCCAGGAAAGCCAGTTTTGGTGAGGTGCTCTTGGAACTTCTGTAGAATTAATAATTCTCTAAGAAAAAATGCTCTATGCTTGTATTTACCCTAAATTACAACCCAGTACCTGCCCCATCCTAAGCTCAGCTCTACACAGGGGAAAGAAACTTTTCAAGATATTGGGTGTTTTTGAGAACAGCTTGGAACAGAAGGAACAGGGCTCATCTGTTTCTCTCTGATGTCACTGATGTTTGTATTTTTTTCCCAGCTTGTGTATTTTTTGTGGTGAAAGGAACGAGTCCTTCACTGAGGAAGGGTTGGATCTGCACTACTGGAAGCACTGCCCCATGTTAACCCGCTGTGAGCACTGCAAACAGGTCAGACTGAGCTTCCCAGAGCTGCTGAGACATGGTCTGCTGTTACTCTGGTTTAGATAGGCAAGATATTTATTACTGCAAGATATTTAACACATGGGCAGGTGAATTCTGAACACACCCGCATGATTTGGGTAGTGCTTTTGGAAAAAAAGCACCAATAGAAAATGAAAACTGGACTGAAATTTAATTTTCTCCTTGTCATTTTAGAAGGTGAGGCTGAGCTGATGAATCCCATCTCTGCTTGCTCAGCACAAACCTTGCTGGCTGTGTTGCAGATGCTGGAGATCTGCAGCCTGACAGAGCACCTGCTGACTGACTGTGACAAAAGGGACAGCTTTGGGAGGTGCCCACGCTGCAGAGAGGCCGTGCCCAGGGATGAGCTGCCCAGACACATAAAGAGCAGGATTTGCAATCGTGAGTAGCTCCAAACAGGAAGGTGGAACATCAGAGGTTCAGATTTCAAACACCAGGGATCTTTGGCAAGTCAGGCTTAGGGATCTAAGTGAATCCTCAGGATGGGATAAATGCCTGAGTTTTCTGGTGCTTGGCCTGTGTGAATGTGTGTTGGGAGGGTGAGTGAGAGGACTGGGAAATCTCTTCCCTGTAGATTATGCACTATCCCAGCACAGAAAGGACATGGCCCTGGTCTGGAGTGAGTTCAGAGGAGGCACCAAGGTGATCAGAGGGTTGGGTCACCTCTGCTATGGGGAAAGGCTGAGAGAATTGGGATTGCCTGGAGAAGAAAAAGCTTTGGGGTGGCCTAATTATGACCTTCTAGTAGGGGCTGAAGGGGCTACAAGTGAGGTGGAGAGAGGCTGTTTAGAAGGGCCTGGAGTGACAGGACAAGGGGGAACAGGATGATCTTTAAGGTTCCTTCCAATCCATGTGATTCTGGGTTCTGAGATTCCTTTTGATCTTGTTTTGATGATTAAACACAGGGCTTCTTTGGGAGCAGTTAATGGTAACAGGGCAGGAGCTGGCTTAGTCATGGGGTAGTTTTATGCTACTTGCTCTGCAGATTCTCTTCTTGTGTCTGAAATTAGCCTCTCTTTGCAATTCTTACATGATTTTCCAAACAATTTCAGCTGCCAAACCAGAAAATGTGGCAAACCACTGCCCTTTGTGCCATGAGAACTTTCCTCCTGGAGAAGAGGTGAGGCATCCTTCACATTGGGCAGATGTTGTTATGGGTTGGTTTAATGTGATGGACCTTTCAGAATATATTAAAATACTGGAAACATTAATTTCTATTTGATAGCAAGGAGCTCATACTTTGAAAAAGCAGATTAAAGTGCTGTTGATAAAAAGTTTGTACACAATTAAAGCTAATTTTGCTGGATTTGTGCTATCATTGCTTTGTAATTGACTTCAGGCCTGGAGACCTCACCTGATGAGCAGAGATGGCTGCAAAATGAACCAAAGGAGGACATCCCTCCTGAACAAAACCATTCTGCTGCAGCCTGGTAAGACATCAGTTAATGATAATAACATTTGTACTTTTTACTGTGTTAAAACAGTACAAAGCAGTACTTTTGCTTAAGGAAAGTGTTATATCCCCAAGAGCTGGGTCTCTACAACTCGTGGTTTGCATTTGGGTGAGCTAAGTGATAGTTCTTGTGCTGGAGCAGTGTGCCTGGGAGCAAATTCCCAAAATCATGCAATAACAGTCATGTTCAAAGGAGGACATGAGCTCAGCTGGTGGGGAACTGGCAGATTTGATAAATTGATCAGTTCAGGGATTTTTTCTGCAGAACAAGATGACCGTGAATAGAACAATCAGCTGAACAGTGTTCTGGAAAGCTCCTGAACGCTGACACAGGGAACCAGAGCCCGATTTAGCTTTTAGTGTCCAATCAAAGGTTGCTAATCTGATCCTAATTACAGGGTGAACTGAACAGTGAGTGCTGTGCACTGCTTTTCCTTTCCAGTCCAGACTCAGGAACCTGACAGATTTATCATTGTGCAGCTTTTTCACCATCAAAGAGACATTGATGATGTCAGGTGGTGTTTTTTCCAACAGTTTCCTTTATGAAGAACATGGAAAATCCTTTTATTTCCAGAGCACAGAAGTTAAACAAGCTGCCTGCAGCACCAGAACTTTTGGCCAGTAACCTCCAAACCTTTCCTCCTTCAGACTCTTTGGAGTTTTTTAGTCAGCTGTGTTTTCATTTCACATGCTCTGAGCTATGCTCTGCTCATATCTACATGTCACTATCCCAGGTTCCTGGAAAGAGCTGTGGAATTGTTTCTTCCAGCTGACCTAAGTGAATCATAAGGGTTAAACTTGGCACTTTCCAGTGTTAAACTGGATGCACAATCCTGTCTGTTTGTCCTCAGCTTTGCTGTTTGTACTGGCTAATGAGACACCAGTCAGTTGGTAGTTTGTTGCTGCTTAGAATTTGGAAACGGAAGCGAATCCTGCCTGGATAAGCTCTGATTCCAGAGCTGTTTCCCAGAGGTAGGAAAGGAGCCCTGACCATTCAGTCTGACACTGCTGGTGTGGAGCATGCTGAGGCTCAGTCATTCAGACTTAGCAGATCTTGGGAATCAAAACAGAGGATTAAATTCACTCCTGGGACTAGACGTGCAATAATGATCTCTGTTTTTCTCTTTGCAGCCAAAGCAGTTGGCCACTATTTAAGGAGACCAGGTCCTTCAGGAACAAAGTTTCAATCTCCTTCAATAGGAAGCAAGATCAGAACTCGAGGGGCCCCAAATAAAAACACTGGCAAAACATACTCCAAGCGATGACAGGAAAAGTATTTCTTCCTTTGTCTGAATAACTGGGCACATGGCTTTCCTGAGCTATTTAAAAATCGTAGGCAACTTGTATCATCTTTTGTGTGGGTTGTTTTTAGCCTTGGGCAGTGCCTGGTGTGATCCCCACGGCATTGCTGTCACTGCAGCACTGGGCTTTGCTTTGCTAGGAATGCTCATTTTGGAAATACCAAATGTTCTGGGACAAAAACATTATTTTGACAGATAACTGTGCTCTCCAATCCCATGTCAGTAATTTAATGGGTTCAAAGACATTAATTATGTCAGTGGAGAGAAGTCTATTTCCTGGTGCTCGAGGAACATGAACCACACGTGGGGGAAGCCTGGCCTTGTGTGTGTGTGTCAGATTTAGGGTTCTAAAGGCAGCAGAGCTGTATCCAAAGCACTGCTCAACCCCAGGAATTTGCACCAGATGGAAAAGCCAGAGGGCTGGCTGGATGTTTTCCTGGTTGTGCCACTGTGCAGGAGTTGACAGGACATTGCAGCCTCTCACTGTGCACCAAGTGCCTTAGGAGCCCACTTGGCAGGAGGGTTAAACTAAACCCTCCAAGTCTGTATCCCCTAGAAATGACCCCTTACAGAAATGAAAAAATTATCTTGGTTGGGTCCTGAAGAGCTTGAATTAGTAAATTTAGCCCTTTTTGCCTGCTTTAGTGCACTTTCAGCTCAAATACTGAGCTCCTCTAGTTAGGTATTGATTAAAATAACCATCCACAGACTGGAGCACGTGTCTTCAACAGCTTCAGAGAGACAAAGTCTATTAAAACCAAGGCATGAAGCTTTGTACCAAAGCAGCCATTCTCACATCTCTAACATTCTCTCTTTAACATTCCAGCTGTTGCTTTCCAGTGTGGAATTGGTACCATGGGCACAGGAATGAGTGGTCATGATAAGATGAGGGGAAATTTGGGGGTTTTTGCTCCCATGGAGTGACTTTGTGGTGTTGTTTTGTATATAGAGCTGATTTTGTAATACAGTTTTTCTAGTTTGCCTGCAGCCTGCATACCAGCTTAGGGATTTTCCAGGTAGATCAGTGTGCTTGGATTTCAAAATTCTTTGTATAAATTGTTTCTCTAACTCTTCCAAATACATATTTCAATATTTATACACACATTAGGAACATATATATAGGTATTTTTATTTTCCCTTTAGTGACATGGGTTCCTATTTGAGGACCTGATTCTCTATGCTAAATAAATAATAAATATCTCAAAATAGCCATTGATCTTGCTCAGAGATGTAAGGATGAAAACTACTCTGTGGTACAATAAGGAAATAACTTAGTGGTGATAAAATAGCAATTTTTTAGAATGTGAAAGGAGTACAGTAGTACCACCAGTGTCATGTTTAAAGGTGAATTTACTGGGATCGCTCCTTAATTAACAACCTGGGTTTGCTACAGAGGCAAAATAAACACTGGAGTGAAAAACACCATGAGGTTTGGTGCTGTGCCACCAAGTCCTGAGCAAAATATTCCAGAGAAAATCCATTGCACAGGTGTGGGTCTGGGCAGCGAAAGAAGGGCTGCAAAGTGTTGGACTGGAACCTGGATTTGGCTACAATGGGGCCTCAGTAGGAAAGCAAGGAAAGAGTATGGTCCTGAGTGATCTCTGTCCATCTGAGCTGTGCCTGAGTGTCAGCTGAGGCATTTTCATGTGTCACTGCAGAGATGGTTCCAGAGCAGCCCCTGTCCGTGTGTGCAGGAGTTGATCTCATCCCAAAAGACCTCCTGGTGTTCCACTACCCCCAAGAGAGCAATTTATACTGATTGCATGTTCCTAAGTGCTGGATGAGCAAATCACATGTTGAAATCTGGGAGATTTTATCAAGAAAAGGAGTCACTTGTGTTAAATGTCAGTTATTTTTATTGCACATATTTAATAAATTACTTTAGCCACTCTGGAGGGTACGTCTGCATTTTCCACCTGCTACAATGGAAATGGGTACAGAGTGGTGTGAGGCTGTGGTTCCTACAGCACGTGTGGGTACCTGTGAGTGCTGTACCTGTGTGAGCCCTGCCTGTGGGACCTGTACCTGTGTGTGAGCTGTGCCTGGACCTGCCTGAGCCATGTCTGTGTGACTTGTACCAGTGTGTGCTGTATGTATGTGAGCTGGATCTGAATCTGTACATTTGTGAGCTGTAACTGGACCTGTGTGACTTTTACCAGTGTGTGCTGTATGTGTGTTGTTCCTGGACCTGTGTGACCTGTACCAGTGTGAGCTGTAGCTGTGTAAGCTGCACATGTGTGTGCTGTAATTGGACCTGTGTGACTTGTACCAGTGTCTGCTGTATGTGTGTGAGCTGCACATGAGTGTGCTGTAATTGGGCCTGTGTGACTTGTACCAGTGTCTGCTGTATGTGTGTGAGCTGCACATGAGTGAGCTGTAACTGGACCTGTGTGACTTGTGAGCTGTACAGGTGTGTGCTGTAGCTGTGTAAACTGCACATGTAAGCTGTACCTGGACCTGTGTGACTTGTACCCGTGTGTGAGCTTCCCCTGTGTAAGCTGCGCCTGGGCCTGTGCGGCCCCGCTGGGGCAGACCCGCGGCTCAGCAGGACGCGGTCCCGTGTTTTGCCCTTGTTGAAGGTATCACTGCATCCAGGAGCAGCGATACCACCCCGTGCTGCCGAGTTCCCGCCGCGGGTTCGGCTGGCGGCCGGACCCTCCCCGAGGGCGGGACCGAGCCGGGGGCGGCCCTTGGACAGCGGCGGCGGCGCCGGGCGGGCTCGGGGCGCGATGGCGGCGGCGGCGGCCGGGCCGTGGCCGGAGCTGGAGGCAGCGGCGCGGGAGCGGCGGCGGGAGCTGTCGCTGGCGGGCGCGGCGGTGGCGGAGCGGGTGGCGGCGGGCGGCGGGCGGCTGCCGGAGGCGCTGCTGGCGCTGCCGCTGCTGCAGTCGCTGGAGCTGAGCGGCTGCGCGGCGCTGCGGGAGCTCGGCCCGGGCGTGGCGGCCGCGCTGCCCGCGCTGCACACGCTGGTGCTGAGCCGCAACGCGCTGGGCCCGGCCGGGCTGGGCGCGGGGCTGGGCGGGCCCCTGCCCGCGCTCCGCCTGCTCGACCTGTCCGGGAACGGGCTGGAGGCGCTGCCCGCCGCGCTCGGAGGGACAGGCGGCGGCGCGGAGGACGCGGCCCCGGCCTTCCCGCAGCTGCGCAGCCTCAACCTGAGCGCGAACCGGCTGCGGGAGCTGGGCCCGGGGCTCTGCCGCGCCGCGCCGCAGCTGCAGGAGCTGCTGCTGTCCGGGAACCGGCTGCGAGCGCTGCCCGGAGGGCTCCTGCCTCCCGAGGGGCCGCCCGCGCCCTTCCCGCTGCTCAGCCGGCTGGACGCGGCCGACAACGAGGTGGCCGAGCTGGGCGCGGACATCGCGGCGCTGCCGGCGCTCAAGGTGGGAGCCGAGCCCGCCGCCCCGCACGGTTCCCCGCCGCGCAGCCCTGACCGTCCCATCTCTGTCTCCTCCAGAGCGTCCCCATCGCGCAGCCCTGACCGTCCCATCTCTCTTCCTCCAGAGCGTCCCCATCGCGCACCCCTGACCGTCCCATCTCTGTCACCTCCAGAGCATCCCCATCGCGCACCCCTGACCGTCCCATCTCTGTCTCCTCCAGAGCGTCCCCATCGCGCACCCCTGACCGTCCCATCTCTGTCACTTCCAGAGCGTCCCCGTGGGGCACCCCTGACTGTCCCATCTCTGTTCCTCCAGAGCATCCCCATCGCGCACCCCTGACCGTCCCATCTCTGTTTCTCCAGAGCGTCCCCATCGCGCACCCCTGACCGTCCCATCTCTGTCTCCTCCAGAGCATCCCCATCGCGCACCCCTGACCGTCCCATCTCTGTCTCCTCCAGAGCGTCCCCATCGCGCACCCCTGACCGTCCCATCTCTGTTTCTCCAGAGCGTCCCCATTGCGCACCCCTGACCGTCCCATCTCTGTCACTTCCAGAGCGTCCCCGTGGGGCACCCCTGACTGTCCCATCTCTGTTTCTCCAGAGCGTCCCTGTCTCTGACCCCTGACTGTCCCATCTCTGTCTCTTCCAGAGCCTGGACGTGGCCAACAACCAGCTGCGGGAGCTGCCTGCCGCGCTGGCCAACTGCCCCCGCCTGAAGGAGGCCAACTTCAGGGGCAACCAGCTGAGGGACAAGCGGCTGGAGAAGATGGTCAATGGGTGCCAGACGAAGGCCATTCTGGAGTACCTACGGGCCGGGGGACGTGGGAAGGGGAAGGCTGAGAGTGGCAGAGAGGACGTCAGGAAGAAGAAGAGGGAGAAGCAGCAGAAGAAGGACAGTGGGGATGGGGAGCAGGATGAGGTGGAAGAGGCGAGCAAGCTGCTGGTGAAGGTTCTGCACGTCTCTGAGAACCCAGCGCCTTTGGTGGTCAAAGTGAGCCCGGGTGTCAAGGATGTGCGAGCCTTCGTTGTGTGCTGTGTGCTGAAAGGAGTGAACTTAAAGCCGGGAAATGCTCTCAAGAGGTTCCTGACCATGCAGGTAACAGGTGGAGCCTCGTGGTACTCATTTGGAATGGGAATGTTGCTGGCAGAGTTGGAAATAGACTGTTGTAGGCCTCTTCCAGCAGATGAGTTTGGAAACTTAAGGTGAGCTCCTCACTCAGCAGGTGCGAGGGTACAGGGTGAGTTGTCCCTGCCAGCAGCACATGCCTAGTCTGTCCAAAATCAACAGAACTGTTTTTGGGAAGGACCCATCAGAGCTCAGGTATTGCCATGAGGGCAATGGACGCGCTCACATTTGTGTTGTGACTGTAATGGGAGCTTGTTAGTACTGTGGAACCTGTTAAAAGCTAAAAATAACCCTGTGTCCATGTGTAGAGATCCCTTGGATTGGCTCCAGCTTCCCTGATCCATTAAAACCATGGTACACACCCAGCTTTCTGACTGAGGTATCCTGCCCACAGGCCTGTTCCTGGGCCTGCTGCTCACCTGTCCCTTGGGTGGCAGGTGAGAGCTGCTTTCAGGTTACAAGGCTTGAGTATTTGGGATTGCTTTCTGACTTAAAATTTGGTTTCCCTGTAGAAAAACATGTCACATGTTGTCAGGCTTTGCTACCCTTGCATTTGGGCTGTAACAGAGATGCAGATGAAGGGAAGGGCTCTGTTTTAGTCACCTGGCTGGTAGTGCTGCCAACATTAAATACAGAAGAATCTGCACATGGAAGGGATAAATCATATTGCCTTTTTGATCTATTTTGATGGCATCCTTTATGTTTCAGACCAAGCTGCACGAGGACATCTGTGAGAAGCGCACAGTGGCCACCATTGCCACCCACGACTTGCAGCTGGTCAAAGCTCCTCTGACATATGATGTTCAGCCTCCTGATGAGCTCAAGGTAGGGCTTAAGGGTGCTTTCTTACCTCATAGAACCTAGAAAACAAACTCCAGGAACTTTAGATGTTGTTCTGATTTCCTTGCTGTCCTGCTGTACCAGGTGCTTGGTTTAGTACTAGCGGCTGAGCCTGTTTTTCAAGTGGGTGTTACAGCAGTCCATGTGAAATGGAAAGTATTTCCGTGGTGAAAAAGGCATGACAACATGCAGGAATATTGTTTAATTATTGACTTGCTTACAGGGGAGTGTTGTAACCCTGGTGTTTGAGTGAAATTCAGTTAAAATGTTTTGTTTTCCCGCGTGGTGCAGATCACGCCCCTGGGTCGGAAGGAGATCAAGGCAAAGGATCTTCTCCGCCAGCTGCAGCTGGAGGCTGAGGAGCAGCGGAAGCAGAAGAAGCGTCAGAACGTCTCTGGGCTGCACAGGTCAGCGCCTTGTTGTGGTTTTCCCACATACATTTCGGTGACTCCACTGGGGATGTGACAGATGTGTTCGGAACAGCAGATAGAAGGGAAGCAGAGAGGATTGAAGGGTGTGTGGTGCACATGCTGTGAGCTGAGGGAATCGGGGATGAGGAAAACTTGACGTAGCAGCAGATGGGCTGTAAGGCAGTGTGTGGCCCTGCCCTGTGCTGAGATCACACACTGATTCCTTTTTGTCACTATTTCCTGCCATTGTGTCCAGCTGCTCTCTCAGTTGCTCACTTCTTGCTGCTTTGTTTCTCCTGGCAGGTACCTGCAGCTGCTGGATGGCAAAGACAACTACCCGTGCCTGGTGGATGCTGAAGGTGCTGTGATTTCCTTCCCACCAATAACCAATAGTGAGAAAACAAAGGTACTTCCCAATCATGGAAATACATCAATAATTAAGCAGTGTTTCTTTCTATTGTGAGATGTTTAACTCAAAGGCATACAGTTCTGTGAACCTTGTGCTTGTAGTCCAAGTATAAACTCTTACAGTTTATATGGGCTCTGCTGTCAGACTGAGAGGGATCTGGGAGTTACAGTTTTACCTCTGGAAATCTTTTCCAAAACACCAGCCTGCCTGTGCAAAAGCTTTGGAAGGGCAATAATATGGCTTTTGATTTGTAAAGAACAGCAGAGCTTTGCCCCTGATTAAACAGAGTGAAAGCCTTCAGCTCTGTGTGCTGGGACGTGTCCAGGGGGCTGTGGATAAGCTGCTCTTACTCCTGACTTGCTTCATCTCTGAAACTCTTACAGATTAGAAAAGAGACCCGGGACCTGTTTCTGGAAGTGACGAGTGATACCAGTTTACAGATCTGCAAGGATGTGATGGACACCCTTATCCTGGTAGGGAGTTCAGGAAAATATTCTTCTGTTCTTGGGGCGGCTCCTGCCAAATGTGTCATTGCTCACATGCATTGAGAAGAACACAGAAGCTGATTTGTATTTTTGTATTTTTGTAGTATTGTTACTCCCTCTCTTTGTTCCCTGCCACAGAATTGATGTTGTTCTCTGTACTTTGCTTTGCAGAAAATTGCAGAGCTGAACAGATCTGCCTTGGAGAACAAGGAAGGCTCTGGTTCAGATGTGGAATCAGATGCTCCCTGTGGACTAGGGAATTTGAACCTGCCCTTGGTGGTGGAGCAGGTGCGAGTGGTGGACACGGATGGGAACTTGAAAGTACTTTATCCTTCCAAAACAGACCTGGCCACAGTGTCCTCTCTGCTGACTGTGATCCGTTAGCAGGTGCCTGAGCTGAGAGAGGATTCCATTGCCTTTATTTGGGGTTTTTTACATTTATTCAACAACACAACTGATGCACAGTGAGATGGGTTTTTAAAGAAAAGATGTGGAGCATCCTGCTGGGAAAGCAATGGCTGCAGAGTTTGATGAGCTACAGCAAGGAGAATTGGGATTTTCATCCTTAACAGACATCATCCATGTTAGGCCTGTGCAGAAGAGCAGCATCTTCAAACATGGGCTGAAGGCAGAGAAGCTGTTGGATGTCAGAATGCAGTAGAGAAAATCATTGCAATGTTTAAAACAAGCACAGTCACATTTTTCTGCAACATCACTTTTTCCTCCTGGTGTTTCATCTGGATCATTATTATGGCAGCAGAGAAATGCAGTTAATTGACAGTGTGGAACTGAGGTCCTCTGCTGGGTACAACCTGGAGCCAGAATGCCAAAGCACTTTGCTGACATCTTGTTCTGCAGAATTTTATCTGGAGTAACTGTGAACATTTAGTTGCTGTCAGAAGCATTTAATTGCTGTCAGAACTTGAGGGATGCATTTTAAAGTGACGGTTTTTGCGTTCAGACATGAGCACAGCTTCCATTTTTAAGGGATTTGTTGAGGGTTTGTGTGTCCCAGTGCATTTCAGGGCCATCCTCCATCCCTGTGGGAATTGTGGTGACCTTGTGTGTGCCCAGAGAGTCACTGTGGGCGAGCACTGGCTTTGTTTTTGCTGAGGGGGTTTAGGTCTATTCAGAGCTGCCTCCAGCTGACACTGCTGAACTCCCTGTCCCCCCAGAGTACAGGCACTGATGCCCAGAGTGACCCTCCTGGAGCTTTCTGCCCTACCCACATATTTTTACCTTCCAAAATATGGGCAGTTGGAGCAGTTCTTGTTTGGCAGTCTCTGGGTGACCTATATGTGTGGGTGAGCACTGGTGGGCACTCACACCTCTCCTTAAGCCAGGGTAACCCCCATGACTCTTTTCTGGTAAAAATGATATCTCAGAGCTCTAACTGAATTGCTGCTATGTCAAATACATCCCCATGTTGGGACTTGCACATGGAATGGAAAAATAAAACAGCTTTTGCAGCCCTGGCACTGTCCCTCATTCTGGCATTGGGGGATGTTATGTCACTTAGAAACTTCCCAAGGCAAAAATGGGAATTACACACTGCCCAGCTGCTTGTAGCCAAGCCATCCTTGTGCTTCAGGCTTCTCTGGGAAGTCAAGTGTTACTACAGACCAAGGACTTCCAGTGACTTGTGCTCTGAGTTGGCTGAAACAATTGAATCAGATACTCCAACAGAACTTGGTGTCAGTAAAAAGAGTTTAATTTCTTGTAAGGCACCTGCTCCGAGCTGAGAGCCCAGAACCTGAGGCTGGTGATGGGTTCTGGCTCAGCCATCAGAGCTTTTCCATCCTGGAGGATTTCCTTCTCCTTGCTGGTGATGCTGTGCTGCTCTCGCTGCTGAGCAGTGACGTCCTGCTGCTCTTGTTCTTCAGCATCTGCTGGAACTCCGTCCGCTCGTTAAAGATTTTCTGAAAATCAGCCATGTGTGAAGAGGTGGGCAGGCTGGGAGCAGCACTGCAAAGTGTCCTCTTACCTCAGCAGTCCCTTCCTGGCTGCTGGAAGCTGTCTGGGAGAGCCACATACCTGCATTGCCTCCAGCAGTTCATCATCCGTGAGCTCGCCCTGGGGGTCCTGGATGCCCTCCACGCTGAACGTAGCCTGGATTATTTTGTTTCTATACCTTTCAAACTTTGGATAAAAGAGGAGAGCAGGTGTGTTCAGGCTTAATGTGCATTTGCACTGATCTACAGAGACTGTGAAGTGTTTATGTGAAATTACAGGCAGTTTGGGCTTCACTGAAAGTGCTGTGGTGATTATGTGGGTCTGGGTGGGCCAAGGCTCTTCCCCTGGCACCAGGAGATGACTTTAGGGTGGTTCTTGTTACCTTGGGTCTGGAAGGATGTTAGAAACCTGACCTGAACTCACCTTTCTCCAGAGTTTCTGGTATTTGAGGTCTCTTTTCTTTTTAAGTGGCACAAGAGCTGCCTGCTCCACACTAGGGAGCAAATGGATTGAGATTCCCAGGTGTGTCCCAAGAGGGAGACAGGGCTCTGAGGTGAAAGAGGCCACACTTACCTTGCTGCTGATGAGCTCCAGTGCCACTCTGGTTTGCAGCTCTGTGTGCTGCAGTGCCTCAAACTGGCTCTGGGTCTCCTTCTGGGCCTGTTTCTGCTCCAGGAGGTGGAGGCGGGTGGTCCCAACCTCAGCCTGCAGCTGGCTGATTGTCCCCTGTAACTCACTGATGAGCTTGTTCTGCTCAGCCAGCTGGAATTCCTGTTCTGCAACAACCTGAGCAGATACAGGAATCCAGCTGTCACTGGGGAGAAGAAAGTGAGCAAGTTTCACCTTATTTTCCCACTATTTGGTCCAAATGTTTCCTGGGCAGAATCTCTGGACTGACAATCTCACCAGTAGTGGTAGCTGTTATTATTTAGTGTTTTCTCTAAAACTACTTGGGTTAAGTGGGTTTTATATGCCAAACTCCACCAGCCCTAAAACCAGCCCAGTGAAGCAGCAAACACCAGACTTTTCTGTAGAGGCTTTGTTCAAATTCACCTCTTGAAGGTTTTGGTTCTCCTCCTCCATCATCACCACTGCTTCTTCCTGCCTCTGTTCTTCTGTAAGGCTGCAAAACTGGAAGGAGAATGTTGTACACTTCAGTTTCACAGCCACAGGTGACCCTCCTGCCTATGAGAGAGGGAATGTTGCAAAAATCCCAAATTCCCAGCTGCCATGTCTCCTGCTAGCCATGGCCACCATGCTCTTGGGCCACACCTTGTCAGACACAGCTTGGAGCTGGACTTCTCTCTCTCTGAGCTGCTTCTGGAGCAATTCCTTTTCGGATCTGATTCTCCGAAGCTCGGATTCTTGGATCTCCATCTGTCTTTGCAAGGAAGAGATGGCACCTGTGAAGTGGGAGAGTATTCTGTTAGCAAAGCAAATCCCTGCTGAACGCCCTGTGCCTCCTTTTTTCAGGTGAGCATAAGCAAAGCCACTGTGGGAACAGTCTGGGACCAGATTTGGGTCACATTAATGCTGCATCACAGTAGTTCTGGGTGATAATGTGGTTTGTGGGATGTGGGTTTGTACAGCCTGGAGAAGAAAAGGTGGTTTCACTTCAGTGTGACTAATTGTGGCCTTCCAGTGCCACAAGGAGCTGACAACAGAGACTGTTTACAAGGTGCTGGAGTGACAGGACAGGAGGGAATGGCTTCACACTAATAGAGAACAGGGTTAGAGTGGATATATGGAAAAAATTCTTCCCTGTGAGGGTGGCTAGGCCTGGCACAGGTTTTCCAGAGAAGCTGTGGCTGCTCCTGGATCCCTAGAAGTGTCCAAGGCCAGGTTGGACAGGGCTTGGAGCAACCTGGGATAGTGGAAGGTGTCCCTGCCCATGGCACGGGGTGGCACTGGGTGATTTTTAAGGTCCCTCCAACCCAAACCATTCTGTTATTCCATGTGTATTAAACGGCCTGGCTTTGAGGTGGGCGCTGCTCTGGGGACACGCAGAGTGAGCACCTCGAGCCCTGCTTTGCCACTCTGCTCAGCGCTTTCTCTGCTGGTTTTCTCGTGTTCTTCACTTCCAAGGGGAGAAAAAAAGTGTTTTCAAAACAAGCGGCTTTTCAGCCTGTGAGCGACACCCTGCAATGTTTCCAAAGTGAAAGCAGCCGAACTGAATGAGACCTAGGCAGGTAAAGGCGTGCTCTGGGCACCTCCCGCGGTACCTATGGCCATCTTGTGGTCATCCTTGGCTTTCCGCAGCTCCTGCCGGAGCTGTCCCATGGTTTCGGCGAGCTCTGCTCCCTGCGAATCATCGGCTTCCATCGCCCGGGGCTGGGGCTGCGGCCGGGCCGGGCCGGGGTCTGTCCTGCACCGCGGGGCTCGGAGCGGGGCCGCTGCCGGGCAACGGCGTGAGGCGGGCGGGCCTTCCGCTTCCGAGTCAGCGGGGCCGGGCCATGGGGCGGAGGAGGAAGACGCTGCACGACTACGCGGCCGAGTTCTCGGAGCTGTCGGTGCGGCGGGAGCCGGCGGGGCCGGGCCCGGCGGGCGCCGTGGAGACGCTGTTGTGCACGCCGTGCCAGCTGCCCCTGAGGGTGCGCCGCGACCGCATCCTGGAGCACCTCAGCTCGGGCCGCCACTGCCGCAACCGCCGCCTGCTCCGGCAGCTCGGGCTGCGCGCCCCGGGGCTCCGGTGAGGGACACACCGCTGCTCGGGCTCACCCGGCCTTTCCCTGCCTCATTCAGTCTCACCCGACCGACCCCTGCTCGGGTTCATCCTGCCCTTCCCTGCCTCACCCGCTCCATCTCAGCCTCACCGACCCTTGCTCGGGCTCATCCTGCCCTTCTCTGCCTCACCCACCCCATTTCAGTCTCACCCGACCGACCCCAGAACAGTGTCCCCAGCTGGACTAGTGCTTGTCCCCCTGTGCTGGGCACTGCTGAGGCCCCTCAAGTGCCATGCCCAGTTCTGTTCCTCACTACAAAACAGACATTGAGGGGCTGGAGCGTGGCCAGAGAAGGGCATGGAGCTGGGGAAGGGGCTGGGGAGTCAGTGCTATGAGGAGTGTCTGAGGGAGCTGTGGGTGGCACTTAGTGGTGTGGTCTAATTGACAAGGAGATGCTCAGTCAAAGGTTTGCCCTGATGATCTTGGAAATCTTGTCCAATTTTAATGATTCTTTAATTATCTGTCTCACCTGACCCCACTCAGGAAGTGTTTGGACAGCATCCTCAGACATATGGTGACATTCTTGGGGTGTTCTTATGCAGGGTGTTCTTCTCAAGAGTTGGATTTGATGATCCTTGTGGGTCCCTTCCAGCTCAGGATATTCTCTGATCCTCTGATCTCTGTCTCCTCAGCTCTGCAGGTCCCGACTCCAGCCTGAGCCTGAGCCTGCCCCTGCCACTCGACGTGCCCTCCCTGCTCTCCCATCCCTCCTTCCTCATCACCACTGGATCCAGCACTGGCTACAGCATGGTCCCCTCCCCACCCTCCTACCACAAGCTGCTGGTTCCCCACCACCCCATCCCCACCACACACAGGGATGACCCAACACCCTCCACCTCTGCCAGCCACCCCTCACCGCTGGCCACCTTCCACACCAGGATTGCACCTCTTGGCCAAAGTGAGCCCGCACCTGATGCCTCCAACAGCCCGACACCCCCCTCATGCCATGGTGGCAGCAGCGTCGGCCTCGTGCTCTTCGGCGCAGGGCTCGTGAGCACAGCCTTGTTGCAAAGCCTGCTGGAGGAAGCTGGATGCTGCCTGCTCTACGTGGTGGAGGATCAGCTGGAGGAGGTGGAACGTGCCTTTGGGGCCAAGGTCCCAGCTGGCGCCAGGGTGCTGCAGCAGCAGGAGGCCACCATCGCGCTCAGCGATCCGCGGTACTGACCAGCGCGGGGGCTTCCACACAAGCTTTGCCTTCCCCTCTGGAAACTCTGCAGCAGCCCCAGACTGTCCCTCTGTCCACCAGCTCTTGGATGTGGCTCTGCTCAGGGCGGGGGGCTCCATACCAGCCTTGCCTTCTCCTCTGGGAAACTCTGCAGCAGCCCCAGACTGTGCCTCTGGCCATCCGTATGGGATGTGAGGGGCCCTTTTGTTACCTACCCATAGGTCCTTCAGGGGTCTCTGAGCAGCTTAACTGGGCCCCAGATTAATGGAAACTTGGAGGTGTTTAGGTACAGGCAGTTTTGTTAAGAAATTAAAAAAAAACAAACATTTTCCTGCATTCCCACAGAACAATAATAAATGGCAGCTTCCCTGCTTCCTGCCAATTTCCCTGTTTCAGAGCAGTCAGCTGAGTTTGGTGGCTCTTGGAGCTCTGAGATAAGCGAGGGTTGGTGTAAATTGTGGGAGGATTGTGGCATTTTGCTTTAGATTGAACTGAACAACTGTAACATCGCTAAAGTGCTGTTGCTGTCAGGTCTAAAATATTGCAGGAGCAAAAGGCAGAGCTTTTAGGAAAGGCAGATTTGATACTAGAAAATAAAGAATCACAGGAAGCTAAGATGCATTGATCAGCAGCTCTACCACATAAATACTTTGGATTTCTGTGTGTGTGATAACTGTCAGGATTTAAATCCTTTTTAAAGGAAACATTTAAAAGACTTTCTCCTTGAAGACACAGGAAAAGCAATGCAATTCCTTTGTGCCACTTGTGATTTTAATCTATGTGTGTCACTACATTTCATCCTTGAAGCAGGCATCGAGTTCCTTCTATAACCCAGCTGGCTCTTCCAGAGCAATGGGGTTTTAGGTTTTTTAAACTGTTACCAAATAGAGCTTTTGAGCATTGTTTGATCTAGTGAAAACCTTGTTCTTACTGAAGATCTCTCTTGATTCCTGCAGAGTTTCTGGAGCCATTATTTGTTCTCCACCTGACAAAGCCCCTGAGATGGTAAGAGATGCCTTACGAGCAGGTGAGAGGAGCAGCTGCACATTCAGCTTTTCCCTGTGCCCGTTGATGTGCACTTGTGAGTGTGTTTATGTTTCAGCAGCAGCCCTGGAGCTGTGCAGGCTCTCAAACTGTGCAATTAAAGTGTCTGAGATCCCTGCTGATGTTAATGGCTGGACACCAGTGGGGTTTGTGCCATGCTGGTCCCAGTATGACTGGGCAGTGTCTCATCCTAAAATCCCACCAGGACTCACAGGAAAGCTGTCACCAAAACAGTCCCACTCCTGGGGTCTGGGACAGCTGAAACCACAGCAGGCAGGCAGAAGGGGGTAAATGCTGTCAAAACCAGAAATGTAACAAGCTGTTGCTGCAAGATCAAGGTGTTTTGTGCAGCTGTGTCTCCCCTGAGCCCCTGTGTGTCCTGTTTTGCACAGGTAAAGGTGTGTTCTGTGAGGGGCTGCCCAGCTTGGACAGACAGACAGCAGAAGCCTGTTTTGATGAGGCCGACAGGTGTGGGAGGCCACTCGTGTGTGGGTTCTACAAGTAAGACCAGTGGTTTTCCTGTGATTTATTTTTTATAAAATCCCATGTCTGGAAGCAGCACTGATTCCTCAGGCTTTCCTGACTTGGTCCTCAAATCAGCTTGGTTTCACCTTGAGAGGAACAGTGGATTTGTCTTTCCAAACAAGCTGTGGGTCTGCTGGTAGATAAAACCAGCACTGGGAGATAAAAAGAAACAATGGGAAGGATTCCACTGATTAATGAATGGAAAAAGATATTTGCTTTTACAAATAAACTTTAGGTTTGCTGATAAACGAAATTAGACATTGAAAGATGAAAGAAACAATGGGGAAGAAAAACCCCTAAATTCCATAAGAATTAAAAATGAAAAGGGAGGGTTATACATTTGAGGGAAATCTTTGGTATCAGGTGTATTAGGAAGTCTGTGCCTCTCAAGTACCTCAGCCAATGGGGACAGAGAGAAGGGAAATGTGGCTGAGAAATTGGGATAAAAAGGAGGCTGCATCCTCCAAAAATTGGAGAGATCCCAAGGGAATGCCCCATGGCCTCTCCCTTTAAAAAAATAAAGTAAAAAGGACTCCTCAGTCTCCTTTTTGGACATAAACCTCTGATGTTTGTGGATTAATTTTCCTAACAACCTCATCCTTGTTTCTCTTGGAAGGCGCTTTGACCCAGCCCTGCAGTTCCTGTACAAGAAGGTGCGGGAGAGCCGGGCCCTGGGCAGGATCCACCGGGTATCAACCATCAGCAGCCTCTATCCTGCAGCCTCTCTGAGCCTGCTGAAAGCCTCAGGTACCCAGCAGCTCCCTGCTGAAGAGTCTGGGCTTCACTCAGAGTCATGGAATGGTTTGGCTGGGAAAGGACATTTGAGCTCATCTGTTCCACCCCCTGCCATGGGCAGAGACACCTTAACCAGACCAGGTTGATCCAAAACCTGTTCTGGAAATGTCTCTGCCTTCTGTGGGAATTCCCCTGAATTTGTATAGCCTTAAGATCCATGGGGAGGAGAGTTTTTTGAGGAGTGTTTTCTTTACCAAACTTCACTTCTGTGCATTTTTTTGTCCCTTTAGTATTAGTTTCTTCACTGTGGGGGCTTTTTATACCATCTCTGTGCAGTTCAGAAATATGAATTGGCTGTGGGTTTCAATATGGAGACATTAATGCCCAGTTTTGCTTCTTCCAGGTGGAATTTTTTACAATGCTGCCGTGCATGACATAGATATTATCAGTTTGTTGTTGGGAGAGAGTGTGCCAGATACAATATTTTCCCTGGGCCATGCCTTCTGTGCAGGTAAGAATGAGTCTTTCTTTTGATAGTTTATTGGGTACCTCTGGACTTCAAGGTTAAAACTAGCAAGAAAGAAGGAATGAGAGCATTATAGCCATGACAATTGTTCCATCATGGAGCAGCTGAATAAACAGGCTGGTGGAACATAAGGCAGGTTCCTTGGGGGTATTTGGTGAAGATCTCTGAATCTGGTGAATCTCCTGCTGATGTGAAGCAGTTGAAGTGGAGTTATCATTGAACATGACTCTGCAGGACACCAGATTTGGAACCAGAGTACAGAAGATAACTGAGCTAAGGTTTGAGCTCACAAAAATGTCAATGAAATGTTCATTCTCTGCTTTCTCTGGCCCTTCCCTGTGGATCCCAGCACACAGCTGTGCCTTTGCTCTGGGTCATGTTGGGTTGATGTGCACACTCTGGGTTACCACACTCATTTAAACGAACCCTAAAATGTGGAAGGTGCCGTTTTTGAAATGGAAATGCAGAGTTTTAATTAAGGTAATTGCAGCAGCTGCCAAGCTTGGCTGGCTGGGGTGAGGAGGGGCAGGATGCAACACTCTCTTGCATGGCACAGCATTGAAGTGCAGCAAACAAGAGCCCTCCAGGAGGGTTCTGTACCCTCTGTCTGCTCCAGCAACGTGCTGGAAGTTGCCTGTTCCTGGAAGCACAGGTGGGTGCCCTCATTAGAGAGCTGCAGGCTGGGAGGGTGGAGTTGGGCCTGGGGCTGTGTGTTCCTGCAGAGCTGCCTGTGTTCCATCAGGAATGCTGGTGAAGCAGCTGGGGTGCTGTGGGAAGCTGTCACAAAGCCAGTGTCACCTCCCAAAGGAAGAACAGCAGTTTGTGGCTGTAGGATGTGCTGGTTTGCTGTTCCTGGGGTGAGCCAGGCCTGTTTTGTCCCCAGACATGGGCTGCCTGAGGGATGTGGACATGGTCACCATCAGCATGAAGTTCCCCAGCGGAGCCATTGTCACCCTGGACATCAGCCAGCACTGCACCAGGAGCTGTGACCAGCGGCTGGAGGTGGGGCCCTGCTGCTCAGTCAAGTCTGTTTTGACTCCTCTGAGTGTGCCTGCAGCACATTTCCCAAAGCCCCTCTATTACAGAATCATTGAGGTTGGAAAGGACCTCCAGGATCATCAAATCCAACCTGTCACCAATCCCCACCTTGTCACCCAGAGCAGAGCTTTAAGTGCCACATCTGTTTTGTTTGGCTGTTGCCTCAGCAGCAGTCCTTTTTCAATCTACAATCCACTTTCTCTTTTCTCACCCAAATTTTCTCTCTGTCCCATGCATTATGTGGTGTTAAGAGCTGCATGAATCATACCAGAGCAGGAACTGGTGTCAGCTCTCCTGAGGCTGAAATTGTGCAGATTTCCTTTGTCCTTTCCAGGGTGGTCTCAGCTGTGTAGCAGGAGTCCTGCATATGAAAGGGGAAGAAAAGTGTAAATTCCTACAGTAATGAATAATTACAGCTATGGGGGCTGGTCTTGGGAAGGAATTTCTGTTAGGCCCTTATAAAAGGGGCTTTGCTCAGGTGAGGTATCACAGAAGTGGAAGCCATTGTACTACAGCAGATCCATGGTGTTTCTGTTGTGTCTGAGCCATTCCAGGGCTGGGGCAGGTGTGACTCCTCATTTCAGAACCTACTTTTGTCTTGGTTTTACAAACCAGGGCTTCTCTAACCTGGCCAAGTGTGTGAGATTGAAAATGTGATAACTTCAAAATATTCTTTCTTCCCTGTTTTGCTCCTTCTCTCAGGTTCATGGGTCTCAGGGGACGTTAAGGGTGGACAACCAGAACCCCCTGGGCATCACAGAGCATGGGACTTCTGTGTCCATCTGTCCCCAAAGCCAAGCTGAGCGCTACAGAGATGCCTACAGGGAGCTCTTCCGGCACTTCCTGAGAGCCCTGAAAGGTGGGACAAGGCTTAAATGGATGGCTGGTGTTGCTTTGGGTTGGCTTTCTTAGGGATGCACTGTGTCAGGTCATGGAGATGGGTGGGGAATGATGATCTGAAACTCTGTGCTGGGTTTAAGAAATGAGAGTTGGGAGGGGAAACTCCCTTGGACCTTACTGCTGTTTGTGACAGCCAAGAGATTATCAGCCAGAGTCCTGGCTTCCCAGAAGGGATGAAAATCACAGAATCATGGAGTGGCTTGGGTGGGAAGAGGCTTTGAAGATCATCTAGCCCACACTATCCTCAGCCAGAGTCCTGACTGCCCAGAAGGGATGAAAATCACAGAATCATGGAGTGGCTTGGGTGGGAAGAGGCTTTGAAGATCATCTAGCCCACACTATCCTCAGTCAGAGTTCTGGCTGCCCAGAAGGGATGAAAATCACAGAATCATGGAATGGCTTGGGTGGGAAGAGGCTTTGATGATCCACACTATCCTCAGCCAGAGTCCTGGGTGCCCTGAAAGGATAAAAATCACAGAATCATGGAGTGGCTTGGGTAGGAAGAAGCTTTGAAGATCATCTAGTCCAAGCTATTTTTATTCAGCAGTATTTCAGTTGTTGTGGCTGCATTGCCAGGGCAGGAGGAGGGGTTGAAATGTTTTAAGTCTTGCGGCCCCAGTGCTGTGGGGGGATCTGTGCTCACAGGGGACCATGGGTTTCATCCAGTGCTTTGTTGCTGTCCCACAGGCCAGGAGCCCCCCGTGGTGACCAAGGAGCAGCTCCTCTGGACCATCCAGGTCGCTGCAGCAGCCGAGCAGTCCTGGAGGAATGGATCTGCCGTGGACTTGCACAGCAGTGCCACGGATCCGCCTGGGGTCAAGGCTGAGCTTGTGTGACAGCCACTCCCACCCAGTGGCCTCAACAGAAGCCTGGATGGTGGTTTTGGTGTTCCCACTGGGAATACCCAGCAGACAGAGGCACTTCTGAACCAGGAGCACTCGTTGCTGGGGCGGGGCAGGGTTCCCACCATGTCAGCCAGAGCCTGCAGGAAATTCCGTGTGGTTTCATTCAGGTGGTTTTTCCTCCTGGAGGGTGCTGCTGGCCACAGAGCTCTGTTTTCCTGGGAGAAGAGTAATGCTCCTTGGGCCAGGCAGGGTAGTGGAGGACCACCAGTATCTGGGATGAGGGAGAAGTCTCCCCTTGGAGAGGGAACAGCCACTGCCTGCCTGGAGGAGAAGTCACAAGCAGGCGCCTTCACGGCAGTGCCACAAGGGAGGTGATTTAATGCTCAAAAAAGCATTTAATGTTCACAGGAGCATCTGTGAGTATGTTTAGATTGGATATATGGAAGAGCTTCTTCCCTTGGAGGGTGGTGAGGGGCTGGAATGGATTTCCCAGAGAAGCTGTGGCTGCCCCATCGCTGGAAGTGTTCAAGGCCAGCCTGGACAGGGCTTGGAGCAAGCTGGGATAGTGGAAGGTGTCCCTGCCATGCCAGGGGTGGGATGGGATGAGCTTTAAGGTTCCTTCCAAACAAACCTGTCTGGGATTCCATGATCCTGTCTGGGACACAGACCCCAGCAGAAGGCAGAGCCACAGGCCAGTCAGTGTCTGCCAGGAGCTTTGGGCCTTTGTCGTGTGTGGAGCTCTCTGCAGATGTGAGGCTCTGACTGTTCCTGTCTGGCTGTCACATGCCAGTTTTCAAGATATTTTGAAACCTTTCTTTTTTTTTCTTCTTTTTTTTTTTTTTTAAATTTTTTTTTTTTTGGTATTTTTATTGAATTACAACAACATTCTTGACTTGTTCCATTTCAAGGCATTAAGTTTATAAACTTCTTGCAAGAACCTTTAGTTCAATCAATTTCCAATTCCTACCTGTGGAATATATACTCCTAAAACTAGAAATAATGGTGAAATTTGTGTTCTTTTTGGGAAATTGTTTTTAACGGTGTAATTTTTCAAGCTCAGAAAAACTGTGTCTTAATGCTTGTTCTCCATTCCATTCACTATTTTTTAGCCATTTATTAAGAAAAAAAATTTTATGTGTCCAGAAGCTGGTTTTTGCCTCTCTGTTCTTGCTGTAGCAAATTAGTACACAATGGTGGGTTTCTTTTTTGTTTCAGTAGCTTTAGGCCTTTTGAGGTCCTACAGTTGAAGGTTTACTCTGGGTTAAGAGGGCACTTTCTGTCCAGTTTTAATTTTTAGATGCAAGAATTCCCACATGTGCTTTTATTGTGTTACAAAAAAAAACCAAAACAACCAAACAACAGAAAAACAACCCAAAACAAAAAAGAGTAACCACATCTATAAAAATAACACATTTTCCAAAGATAACATTACAAAAAATACAATTCCTATCACAGAGTGATCCATTAATACTGCTGGGAACAGCCCTGGGAACTCTGGAAATGTGAGTGGTTGTTGCAAAAGCTTTAAAGCATTAAAGTGCTTTACTGAGCCATTTCCTGGGGACACAGATCAGTGTCAGCCACACCAGGGGAGCTCCCAGTCCCAAAGGTTCCCAATCTCTGTGATGTGAGGGGTGGGATGGCCTCAGGGGTGGTGACTGCACCTGCAGCTCACCAGTCCCTGAGGAAGAGGAGGGACAAGAGGCAATCTCTGTGTGCTGAAGGCTCCGAGCTGCTGTGGGACACCCAGACAGGGCCTTGGAGGAGGGTCCCATCCCAGGGCTGTGGGTGCAGCACATGCAGTGGTCACACTCCTGTCCCCCCTGCAGAGGGAGCAGCCACTGCCTGCCTGGAGGAGAAGTCACATCTCAGGTGAGCCCTGCTGGGATTTCAGCTCTTCTGCTCTTGCTTAGAGGGTCCAGGGCTTTGGGAAGGGTATCCAGCCCCTTCCCCAGCCTGGGGGTGGTGGGAAGCAGGTGCAAGGCTGCCTTTGGAGGCCTCCAGAGGGAGAGTGCAGCAGTGGGAATGGGCTGGGCAGCGTCATCTCTGTGCAGGTTCCCTCAGGCTGCCCAAAATCTCCAGTGACCCAGGGCTGAGGGGGCAGATGCAGCAGCTCCCTGCCCTCCCTCCCACAGCAGCAACTCCTGAGACTTCCAGTGCCTTTCCAAGACTTGTTGTGGGACATTGTCTTCCCAAAAGTGTAGGGAATAAACAATCAGGGAGGGAACACACCTATTTGTGTCCTTGCTTTCTGTGAAGGCTTTTTTCCCAGTCTGAATCAACAGAGAAATTGCAGCTGGGGAAAATTACAAGGAACAGAAGAGAATTAGGCAGCCAGTCCATGCTGTGCTCCAAAAAGATGGAAATTACACCATGACATTCCAGCTTGTCAGGTCTGACCTGTCAACAAAACTCCCCAAGGGAGCAGGGAAGGATTATCCAGACCTCTGGCTTCCCAGGACAATCACTGGCTTTTCCACAACTGCATGCAAGAGACTCAGAGGAGGGAAAAAACTGAGTTTTGAACAGATAAGGCTGGAGACAGGATTGTCTGCATGTTTACATGCTACAACACGGAATTAATTTACTTGACACTGCGGTGTCTCAGGAGTCAGTATCAATTTTTATAGCTTACATGAAAATAAATCTTTCTCTCTCCTTACAGCACAACGAGTTTACTGTATGTACATTCTGTTTATATACACCAACCTTTAAGTACAAGAACACATTGGTAATGGACAAACAGGATCTTTCTGGCTCTACTGAGGGCTGAGGGAAGGGGTGCATTTGGCAGTCCATGGAAAAGCAGGATGTGGCTTCACACCAGTCCCTGGCAATGCCTGCACAGGTCAGGGCTGAGTCTGTTGCAGTGCCAAAGCCCTCTCAGTTTGGGACACCATGAAGAACACGGATGGCGAGCAGGGATGAGAAAAATGTGCTGTCCTTACACTGCTGGATGCAGGGATGCTCCAGGAAAACACAAACCACACAGTGCCTCCTGTGCCGTGGGCAGGCAGAAACCCCGCTCTGTCTGCTGAGCTGGCTCGGCTGCCCTCCTCCTTTCCTTCCTCCTCCTCCTCCTCACCTCCAGTTTCCTCCCCAGGCAGGCACCTCCTGCCTGGCTCAGGGCCCGCAGTTCCCCTGGATATAACAAACTTAAACTTCTCCAGGTGCCCAAGGCTGCAAATACATTTTTGAGGGGTGGGGGGGGTCTCGTCACCCCGCTGGTGTCTCGCTGCCACCTCTGGAGCCCCTCAGTTGATCTCTCCCTCCGTGAACTCCTCCTTTATGGACTGTTTGCGGGATTTGCAGTCCGGGAGGTCGAAGCCGAAGTCGGCCCAGTCGTCGGCGGTGCCGCGGTTGGGGATGGTGATGGTGTGGCGCACGCGGAAATGCACGGCCTCCATCACCCGCTGCCGCTGCAGCTCGCCCGAGCTGCCGATGGAGATGGTGGAGGCGTTGCTGCTGCTGCTGGAGCGGATCAGCTGTTGGGCGCTGTAGTCATGGCTCTGCTTAAGCTCCTGCAGACCCCGCCAGATGATCATGCGGTACTGCTCCGGGATCTTCAGTGCTGCGAGATCCTGCAAGGACAACGCTGCTCAGGGCACGGCCAGCAGAATGGCACTGGACCAGCAGGAGAGAGCCCCAGGTTATGCTTTTGGGGAGGACACATGGGTGCAATGCCCAACAGAGCAGAGCCGGACCTCCTGCTGTGGCCAAGGGTCCTTCCCTCAGGTTCAGGGGTCTCAGGGGACGTTAAGGGCGGACAACCAGAACCCCCTGGGCATCACAGAGCATGGGACTTCTGTGTCCATCTGTCCCCAAAGCCAAGCTGAGCGCTACAGAGATGCGTAAGTTTGTTATATCCAGGAGAGAGCCCCAGATTATGTATTTGGGGGGACACATGGGTGCAATGCCCAAGAGAGCAGAGCTGGACCTCCCGCCATAGCTGTGGGTCCATCATGGTGCACCCACGGCCATGGATGCATCCCCTGGGTGTCGCAGACACATTTTATGAAAAATCCTTGTGCCAGGATTTTTTCTCCTGAGAAGCTCTTGAGAAGAGGCCTCAGAAATGATATGTAAACAATAATTATCTGCTGCTGTGGAACACAACAGGTGTGTCTTTGATTGGTCTCATGTGGTTGTTTTTAATTAATGACCAATCACAGTCCAGCTGTCTCGGACTCTCTGTTCAGTCACACGATTTTATTATCATTCCTTTCTATTCCTTGCTAGCCTTCTGATGAAATCTTTTCTTTTATTCTTTTAGTATAGTTTTAGTATATAATTTTCTTTTAATATAATATATATCATAAAATAATAAATCAGCCTTCTGAAACATGGAGTCAAGATTCTCATCTCTTCCCTCGTCCTGGGACCCCTGCGAACACCACCACACCCTGGGTTATTTCTCATTTGCAACCAAGTAACTGCAGGTGTGCATGTTGGAGATTTTTGTTGTTTTGGGAAGGGTTCACATCAAACTGATGTGGAAATGGGAGGGAAGGAAGGGACCATTCCCCTTGAACACAGGTTGCAGAGCAGCGTGTGGAGCATCCTCGTGGCTGTGCACCTGGGATGGCCTCTGCTCTGGTCCTGGCCCAGGAGGCTGGAGCAGCACCAGCCTCCAGCACTGAGGACATGACATGACACTGACCTCAGGCTGGGGACATGTGCCAGGACACACACCAGCACAGGGGGGAGCTGCCAGGGGTCCGTGTTAATGCCAGCACAGAGACTCACGGGAGCGTTAACTGGAGCAGACAGTGAGTATGCAATTAGTAGCTACAAACGACTCAGACACACAGCTCTGCCCTGACACAAGTTTTGGCCATTCCTAAACGTTCCCGTGGACAGCTGACAGGCAGTCATGGAGTTAGTTCAGCAAATGGTCCAGAACCAGGCTCAGGTTACACAACTGGCCCCAGCCACCAGTGACAAATCATCATCTCTCCTGCGGGATGCTGCAGCTGCCAGGTAGAGACACTGCTACACCTGCCTGGGGCAAAACAAGGTCAAAACAGGGTCGGGCAGGAGCTCTGTCTCAGTCAAAACATCAGCTCGGGGATTTACAGGGTTTTCCATGGATCAAAGCGTTCCAGGATTAGTTTTTGTTTTCCTTTTTCTTGTTTCTCTGATGGGCTGGGGAATAGCTTCAGTGCTGACCCTGGTACCAGCACCAGAGTGTGGCAGCAGCAGAGGATGATGCTCTGGGCACACACAGGCATTTCTAGCATCCCCTCCATGCTTCTTCTGACAGCTTTTGCCTGACCTGGGCTATTTCATTCAAGACTTCAGCCTCTTTCATTCTAAAGATTAGCAGGGGAAGAGGTGAGACCAGATTAAACCTCCCTGAGCTGCTGTGGGGTGTCCCTGCTGGCTCTGTGGGATATGGGGTGTGTTCCCCTGAGCACCTCAGCTGTGTTCTCTGTGTTGGGAGGAAAATCTCCCTGAGCTCTGGCCTGGGGATCTTTGATCTCTGTTGTTTCTGAGAGTCTGGAGGAAGCAGCTGAGATTGGTTGTGGTTTTTTGGGACTGGTTGTGATTTTTATCAAGGCCTGAGCAATAGATACCTCCAAAGGACCAGCAAGGGGGCAGGAATGACAAGCATCAATCCTGGGAACATATGTTCTCTGTGAGGGGTTGGGGCACAGGTTTCCCTTCCTCCAAAACACATTTGGCTTTGCTTTTCAGACCAACAGCTGTGGGAAACAAGTGGTAAGAACAGATCTCCCCAAAGCATTTACCTCTATGGATAGGTTCTGCAGGTGGTAAATATTCTGTAACCCTTGTGAGGTGAAATAGTCGATGCAGTTTGGACACCCCAATCCTGTTAAAAAACTGCAGAGAAAGTTTGGAAAATAAAGTGGCATTAAGTTCTCATGAACAACAGCTGTGTCCCATCTCTGTGGGACAGACCATGTCAGGTGGGGGACATGGAGAGCTCCATGGGTGCTCCACTGGCACTAAGGTCAAAGCACAGTGTGGGGTTGAGTTCGTTCCTAAACTACACATGTTTTTCTCCTGATTGTCTGAGATTTTGGCTCAGGAACTCATATAATAGGAGGGAGCTCAAGCTACTGGGGAGGGGGATCAGGGCATGCCCCGGGCTCTGCCCTGTGTGGATGCTGGCCCAAGGTCTGTCAAAGCATCCGTGGTCTTTTTAAAGGCCAAAACATTCAAAACCTGCAGAGCTGTTAATGCATTTCTGACTGAAATAAGCCACATGGACCCATTTCCAGGTGTTGCTGGAAGGGGAAGGGGGAAGCTCATAAAGCTATGTGCTGTTGGACAGGTAGGACAAGACCCTCTTTAGGATGTGCTTAATTTCTAATTGATCAGGGATTAGGGAGGTGTATGAGGGCAGTGGGGGCTCCTGACTGATTGGTGGCCGGGCTTTGGTTGCTCAGGTGAGAGGAGCAGCAGTGATTTCTCAGTTGGGGCCAGTGGCCAGCTGACCAGTTGCCAGACAGATGGGAAGGTTAGAGCGAGGGACACAGCAAGGAACAGAGGACAGACAGACAGGACACCAGGTGCCTTCCCTACCTGACGAGGCTGGGGTCGGCGTTGTAGGGCGGAGGGGGGGTGCAGTGGGACCCCGACACCATGGACTGGGAGGAGTGGCCCCCGTTCATTTCTCCATTGCTCTGCATGGGGTGGCTGTTCAGCATTCCAGGTCCTGGGCAGTGGCAACAAATGCACCCATTAGACACCACCCAGACCTGGTAATCTGTGGGAACCCAGGGCACGGGAAATATTTCTCTGTCTGCTCTGACCCCCAGAGAAGCACTGGCTTTGACCCTCACCCATGGAGAAAGCTGCCAGGACTTCAAGATAGACTGGAGTCTACAAAAGTGTGAAATAGATTAGAGAGATTAGTGTAGTATGTCACTGGGGTGACAAAGTTAGGTTTTGGGATTTTTAGTGTGTTGTAGATGGAGGCAAGATAGAGGGCATTGGGCATTGTCCTGAGCTGCTGCTTCTTCTTAATCTACTCCATTTTCTGCAGTGTTGGTGGCACAGGGTGATTGGTCAAGGAAAGCTGCAGTTTTAGGTTACGTGGACAGACAAGGGATGAGTTATTGGTAGATAGGTAAAAATAAAGTGCAATTTAAAAGTTAATTGGATGGGGCAACTTTAAAAGACCTTGAAACTGTACATCTGTAGCCATTTTGCAGTGCTTTTCTTGTGTGCAAAGTCTGGTGTAGATGGTGTGCTCAAGTTTTGATACGATAATAATAAACAACTAGCTGAAGACTGAAAAAATCCAGTGCATCTCCTTTTCCTGACACAGAACTGCTCCAGGAGGGTTTCCCCCAACAGGGAAATCAAGAACTCGATAATAACCCCCACTCCTGGGCAGGGAGATCCCAGCCTGCTGGCAGAGGACGTACCCATGGGGCCCAGGCTGGGTGCAGAGCTGGAGCCGTGCTGGGCAGGCTGTCCCACCAGCTGGTTCACAGAGGGCAGCTTGTTGATTCCTCCTCCGTGGACTTTGTTCATGGGGGAAAGGACGGGGCCGTAGGAGGAAGGAGTCTGCAGCTGGCTCCTGTTTGGGGAGGGAACACTCTGGTCAGACTGGGGTGGGTAGGGTGGAGCTGCCCTGCTCTGTCTGGAGCTCCCTCCCAGCCCATCCAGCCTCCCTAGCAAGGGTGCTCAGGGGCTGTGGGGGTCTCAAGGGGCTGCAGGGGCCTGAGGGGGCTTTAGGGGTCTCAGGGACTGTGGGGGTCCCAGGAACTGTGGGAGTCTCAGGAGGCTGCAGGGGCCTGGAGGACTGGGAGGTTCTCAGGGACTGTGGGTGTCTCAGGGATTGGGAGGGTCTTGGGAGCTGAGAGGGTCTCTGGGACTTTGGGGGTCTCATGTGCTCTGACAATCTCAGGGGCTGTGGGGGTCACATGGAGTTTTGGGGGTCTCAGGGACTGTGGGGGTCTCAGGGGCTGTGAGGGGTCTCAGGGTCTGTGAAGGTCTCAGGGCCTGTGAAAGTCTCAGGGGCTGTGGAGGTCTCAGGGGCTGTGAGGGTCTCAGGGGCTGTGGGGGTCTCAGGGGCTGTGGGGGTCTCAGGGGTTGTGAAGGTCTCAGGGGCTGTGGAGGTCTCAGGGGCTGTGAGGGTCTCAGGGGCTGTGAGGGTCTCAGGGCCTGTGGAGGTCTCAGGGTCTGTGAAAGTCTCAGGGGCTGTGGAGGTCTCAGGGGCTGTGGGGGTCTCAGGGGCTGTGAGGGGTCTCAGGGTCTGTGAAGGTCTCAGGGTCTGTGAAAGTCTCAGGGGCTGTGGAGGTCTCAGGGGCTGTGAGGGTCTCAGGGGCTGTGGGGGTCTCAGGGGCTGTGGGGGTCTCAGGGTCTGTGAAAGTCTCAGGGGCTGTGAAGGTCTCAGGGCCTGTGAAAGTCTCAGGGCCTGTGGAGGTCTCAGGGGCTGTGAGGGTCTCAGGGGCTGTGAAGGTCTCAGGGCCTGTGAAGGTCTCAGGGCCTGTGAAGGTCTCAGGGGCTGTGAGGGTCTCATGGAGTTTTGGGGGTCTCAGGGCCTATGGAGGTCTCAGGGCCTGTGGAGGTCTCAGGGTCTGTGAGGTTCTCAGGGACTGTGGAGGTCTCATGGCCTATGGGGGTCTCAGGGGCTGTGAAGGTCTCAGGGGCTGTGGGGGTCTCATGGAGTTTTGGGGGTCTCAGGGGCTGGGGCAGGACTCACTGCCTCTGATGGAGCTGCTGCTGCTGCTGCCGGTAGGAATCCACCAGCTGCTGTGGGACCAGCTCCACCAGCTCCAGGCTCTCCTTTATCTTCATCAGGATCTCAAAGTTCTCCCTGCCTCGCACCTGGAGGAGGGAACAAGACAGGACTTTGCTTTATTCCCATCCCACGTGGCCAATTCCTCATTCTCCCTTTTTTCCACCCAGACTGACTGTCACTGTAGCCAGGGACTGTTTGGGATGCCTCAATCCCTTGGACACATTTGTCCATGGATGCTTTTGCTCCTATTCCCAAGGCCCCTGCTGTCCTACAGGAGCCTGTGCAGCCCCAACCTGCCTGACATCCCCTCCCCAAGGTGCTTCTGGCAGAGGGGACAATGCCACCCCTGTCCCAAATGGCTTTCTGACCCCATTGCAGCTCACCCACACTTACAGGCACGTAGTACACCTCCTCCTCCCCATGCCTCCGTTTCTTAATGCCAGTGCCCAGCGCTGGGATGCCCTGGGGGCTCTGCTTGAAGGCTGGAAAGAGGAGGGAAGAGAATAGATATAGTCGTGTGTAACCGTGTTCACAGGGGTCTTAGGAGGGAAGACCCCTGTGAAGAGGGAAGAGACGAGGATCTGACTCCATGTTTCAGAAGGCTTGATTTATTATTTTATGATATATATTAAAACTATACTAAAAGAATAGAAGAAAGGATTTCATCAGAAGGCTAGCTAAGAATAGAATAGGAAGGAATGATAACAAAGACCCTCTGTCCAAGCCAGCTGGGCTGTGATTGGCCATTAGTTAGAAACAACCACATGAGCCCAATCCCAGATGCACCTGTTGCATTCCACAGCAGCAGATAACAATTGGTTACATTTTGTTCCTGAGGCCTCTCAGCTTCTCAGGAGGAAAAATCCTAAAGAAAAGATTTTTCATAAAAGATATCTGTAACAGTCATGGGAGACAGGATGTGGCAGGGAGTACCTCAAGCTGTGCAGGATGCTAAAACCATTCCCTTGGGGTCTGGCATGGGTGTGTGCCTTTGTTATTGTCAATAATAAATAAACATATCTGGCCATGAGAGCCATGCCCAGGCATCTTTGGGTTCTATGAGAAGAGGGGTGGAGTCCAATTTATGAGATTTAGTGGAGGAAAGTCAGAGCATCATCCCTGAGTGTGGATTTGAGCCCAGACTTGTGGAGCACAGGGATTTTTGGAGCCCCCCAGCCCTGTCAGGGCACTCACTGCGCTTGTTGGCGTTGCCATTCTTGGCCGTGCTCTCGTTCAGGGCTTGCTGCTCTCGGAAATGATCCTCATCAGCTTTCCTATCCCTGCCGGGACAGGCACAGATCCGCCCCTCGAAGGATCTCCTCCCCAGGACCTGGCCGCTGGGAGAACAGCACAATCAGTGGCCCTGCTTCCCCTTGGGAAGGGCAGAAACCACATCAGCGACCCTCAGCGAGCCCCTGAGCAGCTGGGGGCAGAGGAAGGCTCCAGCTGACCAGTCCCTGGTCCCTCCATGCCAGCCCCTGTCCAAGCTGGCAGAGGGGAGCATTGCTGTGCTAAGAGCTGGGGCTGCCCCATCCCGTTCCCTGGGTCTCAGGTTGCTGTTTGATATTTGCTGCCCTGAGATGTGCAGGGTGTCTCTGCTTCGGCCCGTGCGGCTGAAGAACGAGTCTGGACTCTTCACTTTTCCGTCTTGAGGCTGTTTATTAATTCTTATCTATAAAATTTTCTTTCTGCCCAGCCAAGATCTGCTCAGCAGGGCAGCCATAGGCACTCTGACCGCCCCCGAGGCGGTGTTGTCCTTTTATACTATAAACTAGATTTAACATATTTACACTTAACTCCCAATACCCATCACCTATGTTAGACAGTGCACTTCTACTCTAAACCAATCCCAAAGTGCCAACATCACTGCAGAAAATGGAGAACAAGAAGAAGAAGAAGAAAGGCTGGACACGCCCAAGTTCCTCCATCTTGTCCCCATAACCCCCATACCAAAAATCCTAAAATCTACATTTTCACCCTGTGATACTTTTATTATTACAGCATTCAAACCTGTGTGACTTTCACGTCCTCATACAAAGTTGGCAACTTGCTCCAAGGGTCAAAATCAAATCCCCAGGTGTTCTGGGCTGGGTGCCAGGGTCTCTGAGCCCCCAGCGGGGTCCTTGGCAACTCTGGACACCCAGAGGGATGCACTGAGTTCTGACACCTGGGGATGCTCCCTGCAAGGGAGGGTTCCTTCCCCAGCCCTCCCACAATGGGCGGGATGCCCAACCCTGCTCCCACAGCCACTCACTCTCTCGTCTCCAGGGTGATGATGATGAGGATGGGCCTCCTGTTCATCCCTCCCACGCAGCTGCTGTTGCACATGAAGTTGTACAGGATGGTGGTGAACTCGGTCCCCACCTGGCCGGGAGGGGAGAGCAGGTGCTGAGTGGGGAGTGATAGGGGGAGGCAGGCTGGGATCCCCAGGGTGTGAAGAAGAGGAGGGGAGGTAGGCTGGGATCTCTGGGGAGTGAAGAAGAGGAGGGGAGGCAGGCTGGGATACCCAGGGTGTGAAGGAGAGGAGGGGAGGAAGGCCAGGATGCCTGGGGAGGGAAGAATCAGGGCTGGACCCTCTGGCACAGGGCTGGTGCTTTAGCAGGATGAGCTGGGGAACACTTGGGATGGTCCCAGCTGGAAAAAGGGGACTGTACAAGGATTGTGGGGGCATCCAGAGAAGGAGCACCTGGGTAAGGGTACTCCCTTCCACAGGTACCTGTGGAAGCATCCCAGTGATATCCTGTTACACCCCACTTCCCAAGACCAGGCTGCTCTGGGATGCTTCACAGGGCTGGGAGCCGCAGGTTCTGGAGTGTAGCTGCCACCAGTGCCAAGGACGAGCACAGAGTGGTCTCAGATGGTGCCAGGGCAAGGGGCACACTGGGCCCAGCAGCCCAAACCAGGGAGGCAGGGGCTGCTCCTCGTCCCTGCCACGAGCAGCCAGGTACCTGTGGGGGCTCGTAGGGCACCATCACGCTCTGCCGCCCTGTCACTGGGTCATCCACGTACTGGGACAGGTTGTTGCCCTCCACCCGGATGAGGTGGCTGGCAGGGGCTGACTGGCCTGCAAGGAAAACCTCCCGTTAGAGCCATGGCTGCCCAGGGTGCTCATCCTGAGCACAGGAGGGCAGTGACACCAGGGACATGCAGCCCTCACCATCATTGAAGTCACGGCCCAGCTCGTGGTTGGGGCAGCGTTTCACCACCTCGGTGACGTGCTCTGCCTTCTTGTAGACGGGCATGGCCCGGATGATGGTGCCAGGGGGTGGTGAGGTGGACACCTTGATCTGGATGGGGCATGTCTTGGCAATCTGACAGTAGAGCTTCTTCAGCAGTGGGGAGTACTGGAAAACAGGAGACATCCCTCAGGTGAGCATCCCTTGGCAGATGGAGGGTGCTCCCCCATCCAACCTCAGCTTCCTCTGCTGCTCTGGTGCAAAGGCAGGGCTTCCTTCTCTTCCCTTTCCCTGGAAATGTTGAAATCTGGCAATTTCACCCATGTAAACCAGATACAGCAGGGAAGGGTTTCCCTGATGGGCAAGGGGTCTACCAGAGCAGGGCACCACTGCACTGAGACAGAGGGAATCTCATGGAAAACAGGAGACATCCCTCAGGTGAGCATCCCTTGGCAGGTGGAGGCTGCTCCCCCATCCAACCTCAGCTTCCTCTGCTGCTCTGGTGTAAAAGCAGGGCTTCCTTCTCTTCCCTTTCCCTGGAAATGTTGAAATCTGGCAATTTCGCCCCCACTGTGTGGTATCTGCTGTCCATGTACACCAGATACAGCCACCTCTTGGGGCAGGGAAGGGTTTCCCAGATGGGCAGGAGCTCTGGCACCACTGCACTGAGACAGAGGGAATCTCACTGGAAATCACCAAAACCCTCATTTGTCCATCACTAAGCCCATTTTGGAAATATTCCCAAGTCTGTTCTCGCACACAGAGCACACTCAGAGCACTGACACATCACAGCCTGAGGAAAACATGCTTGGTGCCATTAGCACATGATTAGGCAGGACCTGGGAGCTTAGTTCTGACACAGATGGGTTTGTCCTGATCCTGATTCAGGACAGCCTTTGCAGCAGCAGTGGTTCATGGAGGGGACAGGGTAGGGACAGGATGGGGACCACTGCCTGGGCTGGCTGTGGGAGGAGGATGCTCTGTGGCAGCTGGAGGCAGTGCCAGCAGTCATTGCTGAGCAGAAAATGGTGTGTGGCCACCAAATTCCTCCCTGTGAGGGCACAGTGAGTTTTGCTTGGTGGCAAACTTGTCTCACAAGCCCCTTGGATGGGGGATGCTCTGTGGGCTGCAGTGTGTGCCCCTCCAGAGAAGGGCTGGGGAAGGAGAGCCTGTCCTTCACCTTCCAGGAACTGCCCAGGTGTGGGGATGTGCAATTCCCTTCCACCTCAGCCGTGCCATGCTGTTTTCCATCTCGCAAGGAATGTGTTTGCTGTACACCAGCCCACCCCTGTGCTCAGAGCAGCCCGTCCCTGCATGGCAGGGCATGTTCCTGCTCCAGGTATTTTATCTCATCCCCACAACACAGAGCCCGGTGCCAAAAAAATACCACCGTGCAGAGAGTGTTTGTGGGGATGTTAAAGCTTGTCCTGAGCCATCCAAATACAGGTGTGCCAAGGACAGGCTCTGCTCTCCCCGTGCCAGGCAGTTCCTGAGCTGGGGCTGCCCAAAACAGGGGCTCAGCACAGGGCTGGAGGGTGTTCAGGGGCTCAGTGATGGCTCAGTGCCCATTTTCCTGGCTGTGAGCATATCCCAGTGCAGCTGTGGGTCAGGCAGGAAGGATTTGTGTCTCCCAGTCCTGCTGCCCTGGATACAGGAGTAGATTCACCCATGGCTGAGCAAGCTGCTCCCAGCACCTGGACTGGGACAGGGCAAACGACAGAAACCATTTCTGGGTTTGTCTCATTCAGGTGGTCTCTGTGGAAGTTCTGGGAAGATAATAAAGGGTAGAGGATCTACCAAAGCAAACAGCAGCAGCTCCTGCAGCTCCTCCAGCACTGCACTGGTGGTGGCCAGCTGCAGGTACCAGCTCAGTGGTGTGTCCTGGGTGTCCCAAGGTCAGAACCTGCTCAATGGGGTGTCCTGAGTGTCCCAAGATCAGAACCTGCTCCATGGGGTGTCCTGAGTGTCCCAAGATCAGAACCTGCTCCATGGGGTGTCCTGGGTGTCCCAAGATCAGAACCTGCTCCATGGGGTGTCCCAAGGTCAGAACCTGCTCAATGGGATGTCCTGAGTGTCCCAAGATCAGAACCTGCTCAGCACTGGGGGAGCAGGAAGATGCTGTGGTCACTGGAGGGTGGTGGCTGAGAGGTGTAACATGCACTTGAGCCTGACAACAAGAATTAATCCTTATTTTTGTAGGCACTTGGACTCGCCCAACAAGAGAGGATGCTTGGAAACCCCTACTGAAATCCCCAAATTTTGCACTCATACCGGATGATGCTGACTACACCTTGACTCCATGGCCAGGTTGGCTTCCTGGGTGTGATCCTGCATCCCCAGCAGGGATTCTCAGGGATCAGGCCTGAGCTGGAAGCATGGGTTCCACTCACAATGTGGTGACTCTGCTCTGCCTGGCTGGAAACTCCCATGTGGTTGCAGCCCACGGGACCCACTCACCCACCACAATGGGGTTTAACACCCTCGTTTAGAGGAGCCACCGTGGCAAAACAAGGGTTATTTGGAGGGGGCTCTTCCTTGCCAGGTGTTAAAATACTGACAACTCCTGTCAAAGGATCTTTTCATGTCGACATTCCCGGGCAGCCCTCAACATGCCTGGGAACTATAACTGCTCTGGAAGAGCAGAGGTGCATTATGGCAAGTTCTTTGGTAACAAATTCTCTCATTATACCATGTTATGACATGGATAAATCTCTGTTAAATAGCAGAGTGATGCCCTGCAGGGGGAAGGCGGCCGCTCCGTGCAGACTTGCCTCTGCTGATAACCTTATCGTGTCCCAACAGCTCCGGGATCGCCTTCAAAGATCCCTCCACAATAACAAACCATTCTTTTAAGGAACTCCCTGCTGATAATTCTGGGCAAGAAAAGTCCAGGCTGTGCCCTGGGCGGCCGTGCTGCTGATTCCTCTCCCTGTGGAGCCGTCCTGGGCCACATCTCCAGCTGCAGCCAGGGCTGAGAGGTCCCACAGAGCCAGGCTGCTCCTGGTCATCGCAGCCAGCATTGTGTTTTTGGGATGGCAGGTTCTGCTCATGGCCACCAGGACAACCAGCATTGTGTTTTTGGGATGGCAGAAGGTTCTGCTCATGGCCACCAGGACAACCAGCATTGTGTTTTTGGGATGGCAGGAGGTTCTGCTCATGGCCACCAGGACAACCAGCATTGTGTTTTTGGGATGGCAGAAGGTTCTGCTCATGGCCACCAGGACAACCAGCATTGTGTTTTTGGGATGGCAGGAGGTTCTGCTCATGGCCACCAGGACAACCAGCATTGTGTTTTCGGGATGCCAGGAGGTTCTGCATGCCTAGCTTGGCAATGCACACTCTCTTTAGGGGACAGCAAAACCTGCACTGTGTAGAGTGCCCCTGGACAGACACCTCTCTCCTCTGTTACCTGTATTTGATAATTATCAGCCCCATGCACATCTCTGCTGGGCTCTGCTGAATCACCTGAGGTCCTGGTACCTCCCAGCACAGCCATACCCTGCACAGCACCCTGCAGGAACCACGGGCACCATGTGCTGCTCAAGTGTAACATGAGGCAGTGGCAGAGCAGAACCACCAAAATGCTGGGATTTAATCTCAAACCAGCGCTGCTGCTTGGCTCTCTGTGTGCCAAGGATGTGCTCCTGCCACCTGCATGGGGGGAACCTCAGTCTGCTCACCCACATCCTTCCCATTCTGCAGTGTTTAGACAAACTGACCTCTCAGGATTGGTCACGTGTGGCAGCTGGGTCACAGCCAGAGTTCAGGTCAGCTGTGGCCAGCTTGCTGCTGGGCATAGGAACAACATTTTGGGGCACCTGAACCCCTTCCTGGCATGTCCAGACCTCAGCTCCAGGATTCCTTTCACGCCTACAAAGAAGCCAGGGTATGTTCTGCCCTGGGCATCTCCTGTCTGTGTCTCCACACCCTTTTCAACCCTGGGGACGTCTGGTGTCTGTCTCCACGGTTACATTAGGAGACTCAGGTCATCTCTGTTCCTGGAACACATTGGAGACTGTCTGTTATTGAGTATTACCATGTGTTTGAGGGACACAAATGGTTTCTGTGGCTTGTGGATGCTGGGTTGATTGAACCAGCACAGAGCAGCAGCACTGACAGTCTCCCCTGGAGCCTATGGAAACACACAGAACCTCTGTTCCTTTGGGATTTCCTGCAGCTTCCAGTGTTGCCCTCAACTTCTGGGCTGGTACTGTGATGCCAGCTCTGTCTCTGTCCCTTCCCTGCTACTGCTGTCTGTCCAGAGTACTAGGAATAAGCCAAAAAATGGAAAAACCAAATTATTTAACTCCTAGCAGCCTATCAGCTCTAAGCTCTGTTTCCCCAAGAGCTTGGTACCACAAAGGGCCTTTGGATGTGTTTGAAATGCAGCTGCTTTTTTGGGTGAGATGAGACCATGCTGCACCACTGCCAGATGGAACAGGACATAAACCAGTCACTCCATGGTGCCACTGGCCACTGTGAAGCTTCACCATGGTTATCCTGGTTATCCTGGTGCTGCTGCCCCAAGGAAATGTTCTGGACACCACAAGATTCCACTGAGTGAATGCCCCACAATGGCTCCTGGATGTGGAGCCTCAGCATCCATCGCTGCCCACCCTGAGAGAGCACCAGGAGATGGCTCCAGAGGCTGCTCAGCCCCAGGGCTGCCTCCCCATGCAGGAAATGAGCAGGGAGAGGTCGTTTTCCCCATGGATGCTGACAGCCTCACACAAAAAATAACCTGAATCCTCTGCTGGAAAGCCTTCCTGGCCAAGTCCATCTCGCCTGGCCGTCCCTGGGCAGCAGAACCGCTAGGAGGATGTGTCCCAACAGATTTGGAGCTGATAAAATCTTATTTATCTTCAACTGTTGACACCTAAGCGTCTAGACTTGCCTGTTGGGGAAGGCGCAGCCAAGGCCTCCTTTCCCTCTAGAAGGAAATGATTTGCTCAACAATTGCTTTTTCCACAAATCCTCCCCTCCTCCTCCTCCTCCTCCTCTTCTCCTACATTCCAGGCTTCTCATTAGCTTTACTCAAGACGTGTCCAGGACTGCAGTCAATGGATCCCCAATAAAGCCACTGGCCTGGCAAGGGGGAGAGAAAGAAAAGCGCTGCCTCCGGCTGCTAATTTCCTTGCACTCCCCAGCAAGCAGCTGCAGAGCTGCATCCTGGGACAGGTTGGGGCAGATCTCAGGCGAGAGGTGATAATAACGTGTCTGTCATCTTCCCCGGACATGTAGCATCTTGCAAACCGCAAATACCGTTAACCGGCTCGGACGAATCTGTTACGACAGATCCTGGAAGACGTGCCGGCGGCACAGCTAATTTTTTTTTTTTTCTCTCTCTCTGTCTAATTTTTTTTTAATAACTATTTTTTAATCACCGGCCTGTAAACTCCTCACTGAGCTGGAAATTCCTCCCCGAGCTGCTTTGTTGCTCATTTACTACGAGCCAGGTTTGAGTACGACTGGTGGTTGAGAGGAGAGGGGAGTGTCCAGCGGGGCCTGAGGTACCTGTCCAGCACACAGGTGGGCTGAACAGGGGGATATTGCCCTGGGGATGGCTGTAAGAAGTACCCTGGTGCCCTGTGCCTCCAGTCCCTGCACCACAGCGGTGATGGATTGAAGAGATGGCCATAAGAGATGCCCCAAAACTCATCTTCCTGTGCCTCCAGTCCCTGCACTACAGCGGTGATGGATTGAGGTGATGGCCATAGGGATGCTCCAAAACTCATCTTCCTGTGCCTCCAGTCCCTGCACTACAGCGGTGATGGATTGAGGTGATGGCCATAGGGATGCTCCAAAACCCATCTCCCCATGTCTCCATTCCCTGTGCCACAATAATGATGGATTAGGGTGATAGCCATAAGGGATGCTCCAAAACCCATCTCCCCATGTCTCCATTCCCTTTGCAGTGGGAATGGATTGAAGTGATGGCCATAAGGGATGTCCCAACACCCACCTCCTTGTGCCTCCATTCCCTGTGCTGCAATAATGATGGGTTGGGGTGATGGCCATAAGAGATGTCCCAAAAGCCATCTCCCCATGTCTCCATTCTCTGCATCACAGCAGTGATGGATTGGGGTGATGGCCATAGGGATGTCCCAAAACCCATCTCCCCATGTCTCCGTTCCCTGTGCCACAATAATGATGAACTGATGGCCATAGGATGCCCCAAACCCCATCTCCACACATCTCCATTCCCTGTGCCACAATAATGATGAAATTATGGCCATAAGATGCCCCAAACCCCATCTCCACACATCTCCATTCCCTGTGCCACAATAATGATGGATTCGGGTGATGGCCATAAGGGATGCCCCAAAACTCATCTCCCCATGTCTCCATTCCCTTTGCAGTGGGAATGGATTGAAGTGATGGCCATAAGGGATGTCCCAACACCCACCTCCTTGTGCCTCCATTCCCTGTGCTACAGCAATGATGGATTGAAGTGATGGCCATAAAGGATATCCCAACACTCACCTCCCTGTGCCTCCAGTCCCTGCACCACAGCAGTGATGGATTGGGGTGATGGCCATAGGGATGCCCCAAAACCATCTCCCCATATCTCTGTTCCCCGTGCCACAATAATGATGGGTTGAAGTGATGGCCATGAGGGATGCCCAACACGCACCTCCCTGTGGTCCCAGTCCCATGGCAGTAATGCCTTGGGGTGACACCAAGCCACCACCAGCTGTGCCCAGCACAGGGGGTCTCAAGGCACTCAGCAGAGCCCCCTGATCACCCCAGCCATCATCAGCTCTGTGCCCCACAGGTCCTCCAGCCCTACAGACCGCTGAGGTCTCGGGGCCCTGCAGCAGAGCAGCACATGGAGGCTCCCTGTGCTCCAGCCTGTGTTCTTCTACCTTAATTAGCATGCCATTGCTGCTAATTGAAATTCCTTGGTTCATCCCCAAAGGACTCCTCTTCCTGCCTTCCCCAGTGAGCACATCCTTAAAATAACTTCCAGCGGGGATCTCTCTCACTCCCTGCTGATCCAGCGCTGGCACTCTGAGGGTTTAATCTCTTCTGGTAGGTCTGACTCCCTCTGTGTAGTGGATACTCAGATCCCCTGTCCAAGCCAAGCCCAGAGCTCCCTCCCACTCAAAAAAGGAAGCCACAAATCCAGCAAGGAGGTTACTTCACCCTGCCAAGGGTGCAGGGAGCAGGCTGGGAGGAGAGGGAAGGGAAAAGGAGGCTGAGTTGGCCTTGGGAATTGCTGCTGGGAAGGAAATGCGAAAAGCAGCACAGCAAGAGCAGGATTTAGGGGGAAACCACTGGCTCTGGAGCATGCCAGGAGGGCTGTGCCATGCAGGAGGGGCTGCTCCTCTGCTCTCTCTCAGCCGCTGCCCGGGGTGGGCACGGGCAGTGTGTGGGTTTGCCAAGGGCACACCAGCATCCTTTCCCCCTCCCGTGCAGCAGAGATCAGGGCTCCCAGCCCTCTCCCACCTCTCCTGCCAGGGAGCTTTGCCTTCCCCATGGAGCAGCATTGCCAGGAAGCCATTCCCTTGACCTGTGCATACCAGACACGTTCAAGATAGTGGAACTGATAGCGGGATCGTGTTGGAACATCACACACCGAATTCCTTTGCCTTTTTTCTTAATTCCATTGTGTCTGGAGCTCCTGGAGCCTCATCCACACCCTGAGAGAGCTGGTGGAAAGCCTCCAGTGGTTGGCTTCGATGGGCTCTGGAGCAAGCTGGTGCTGCTTTCCTACTTCTGGCACACCAAAATATCCACACTCATCTGCACAGCTACTCAGGGTGTCCTCAGCTGTTTCTGCCCAAATCATCTCCAGGCCTTGGCTGTTGGACAGCAACCTCCCTGGGATATGGGAAGGTGCCAGAGAGAGTTTGCAGAGGGGGTTTGTGGTACAGAGATGCTCCTGAAGAATTTTCCCTCCTCTTCACTATCTGCCTCTACCCCAAGAAACCACAGACAGTGACCAGCAAGGGGAGAACCTGCCTCCCATCCTCCTCACTCAGTCAGGACCGGAAAAAGCGTTTCAGCTCCCCTGTTCCCATGCTCCAGCTGCAAGATCTATCAAGCAAGTGGAAGCAGCTCCACGCTGCCATGTCCCACTGGCTGAGCACTGGGATGCTGTGGGTGGCTGCTGGACAGCCATCCGTGGGAGCAGGAGCAGCTCTCCTCCTGCCCAGCCTCCCCCTCGCAGGCTCTTTTCTCCCCGAAACAGCAACAAGACAACCCCGGGTGTAGTTCCATGGGTGTATCAGAGACTCCCCTTCCTGCCTGCTCGGGGGTTTGTCCATCTCCTCCCGGCTCCAGGAGCTCCACACTTGAGCTGGAGCCCCCACGTCCCTTTGCAGCCCGCCCGCGGGAAGCCAAAGACCCCATTAACACCTCCGCATCTCTGGCACATGCGACAGCGCTCCGCCGCCAACCCGACTTGAGAAAAATCCTAATTATCCGTCAGTTACCAGCTGGCTGGCGTGGCGAGGGGCTGCGGCGAGAAAACCACGGCGATGGGGCCGCTGTGGCTGCAGCGTGTCCGGGCAGCGGAGCCGCCGGGGCCGGGCAGGATGCCGGCGTGCCCCGGCTTGCCGTGCCGCAGCTCCCCGTGCTCTGCCTGCCCGAGGGGGGCTTCCAAGCCGCAGGGAAAAGCTTCTTTTCGGCATCTGGCCGTTGGTCTCTGCGATAAGAAGGCCATTAAAAATGAAAAGGGAGGTGGGAGCGGGTTGGAGGGCTTCCCATAGGATGGGCGGGCACGGCTGCTGCTGTCCAGGGCTGGGGACAGCAATGTCACCCATCACTGCTCAGAGTCCCTCTGCCAGGACAGAGATGGGTAATGTCAGCCCCAAGGCTTCACCTTCTCCATTCACCTCTTTTCTAAAATTAGAAAATCAGCATTTTGAAGCAAGAGAGAGCAGCTGATGATGTCCTGCTCCCATTGCCCTCACTGTTACCCTCAGACCCCTGATGATGTTCTAGTGCCATTGCCCTCACTGTTACCCTCAGACCCCTGATGATGTTCTGGTCCCACTGCCCACACTGCTACCCTCAGACCCCTGATGATGTTCTGCTCCCATTGCCCTCACTGCTACCCTCAGACCCCTGATGATGTTCTGCTCCCATTGCCCTCACTGCTACCCTCAGACCCCTGATGATGTTCTAGTGCCATTGCCCTCACTGTTACCCTCAGACCCCTGATGATGTTCTGGTCCCACTGCCCTCACTGCTACCCTCAGACCCCTGATGATGTTCTGGTCCCACTGCCCTCACTGTTACCCTCAGACCCCTGATGATGTTCTGGTCCCACTGCCCTCACTGTTACCCTCAGACCCCTTCCTCCTCCTCCTGCATTGAGTCAGGGGTGTCTGCTAAAGCACATCTTATCTCTGGAGAGATATGCAGACTCCTCATTTGAATCCTTCAGGAGTTGGGAGAATCCACCACATTCCTTGGTAAGATGTTCCTATGGTTAATTATCCTCGCTGCTAAAAAAAAAATATACCTCCTTGTTTTTAGTCTGAATTTGCTTGGCTTCAGCTTCCAAGTGCTGGATCTCATTCTGTCTTTTGCTATTAGATTAAAGAGCTGGCTGCTATCAGGAACCATCTCCTGGGCACACCATAATCAAGTCCCCTTGCTCTTCTTGGGGGGAACTTCGATGCAGAACATTTCTGTGGTATTGCTCTACATCTGTTCAAAACTGTTCATTTTGTTCACATCTCCCTCCCAGGCCATGTCTGTTTTTTCAATAGAGGGTTTGAAGTGTGGGCAGGAGCACCGTGTGTGGACAGGGCTTGGGGACACCCCTGTCCAGGTGACGCTGATTTGCCCAGCCCTGCACAGCAAAGGGCTTGTCCAGCACTCTACAGGGGCCAGCTCACCTGGTCCTTAGGAGCTCTAAGAGAGGGAGAATGGGTAATGCCACATCTCCCAGAGGGATTCAAGTCAAAACCCTTCAAAACCAGGAGGCCATTGGGCTACACACCTCCATCAACCAAAACTTGTGACTATATCAAAAAATGATGCTAAAACTTTTGACAAGATGACTCACACAAACCATTTGTTTTGGCATTGCCTGCTCGCCAGCTGTCCTTTCCTCTGTGGCCAGATCCTCCATGATTCAACCCCAAATTGCAGGAGACTTTCAGCTGAGGCTCCTTCCAGTGCAGCAGAGCCCTCGCTGCTCCAAAATGCTGCCCAGAGCGTTGGCTCTGCTGAGCTTGTGGTCAGTGCTTGGTGGCAATTGATCAACCATCCTGGCATGGATTATTGGGTGCAGCAAAGCTCAGAGTGTCCAAAAGGCACAAGGAACAGTCTGGGCTGGTTCTTCCCAAGGGCTGCCCCAAATCAGAGCACCAGGATGGTTGGTGCTGCTGTGTTTGGTGTGGCCATCACTGTTCTGTCAAATGCCTCTTTCTGTCCCCAGCCCTGCTGACCAGACATTTACCTTCACTTCCCTGCATTCCCCAATGGCTTGTTTTTTTACCTTAGGTGCGTGTTCCCAGCTCGTGTGGAGGCTCACACAGAGTTATTTGTGAGTTCATTGACAACATAAAACACATCTGTTTTGCTGAGTCCCTTTCCCCATTAAAGCAGGATGAACTTTCAGGTGTGGCAGTGGCACTGCAGAGCTCATAGTGAGTTGGAGGAAGGCATTGGCCTCATCTTCCAGCACTGACCATGCCTGTGACAGCCCCAGCCAGGAGGACCCCAGGAGCACAGGGAGTGACACCAGGAGCACAGGGAGTGACACCAGCTGCCACCACAGCAGGACCATTTCTCATGTGGCACCGTGGCAAGCTGGACATGCTGCACCCGCCCTGGCAATCCTGCAAGAATCACTGCTGCAAATGAAACAGCCCCTGTGCTCTCCAGGGTCCCTGATGCTGCCAACCCACTGCTGCTCCCCTCGAGGCTCAGCTCCAGTGCAGGTGGGCACTGGCCCAGCAGCCAAGCTGTTCTGGGGGATGCAGCCACATCAGCATTGTGGCTCAGAGGGTCACACACCTCTGAGTGTCCTCCTTAGTGTTAAAACCACTTCAGGCATTCAAATCCTCACTCTCGACCCTTCCCAGGACCCCTCCTTGCAGCCGTGGGTGGCTCCCAGCCCCGGCTGGTGGATGCGTCCTCCAGAGATGCTCCCAGATTCTCCAGGCAGCTCCCGGGTCCAGCTGCTCCCCCGAGGCTGGGAGGGTACCGTGTGGCATTGCCTGCCCTGAATCCCACAAAGGCTTGGGAAAAACAGCCACGTCCTGTCCTGGTGAGCCGAGCTCCCAGCGGGACACAGCCAGAGGAGAACAGTCAGCACAGGGTGATGCGAGACAGCCTGAGCTCCCTTTAGAGCCGTGGAAAGATCCCGGGATGGCTCTAAGGAGGGGAGCCCTGCTGCGCTGGGTCTGCTCCACCCCAAAGCCATCCCACTCCTAGCTGGGGACAGTGGCAAGCGAGCACCGGGCTCGTTCTGGCCCCCATCCCTGCGTGCCGGGACAGCACACGCTGCAGTGCCTGGTTTCGGTTTCCATTGGGACGCTGTAGGACGGGAATGCCTCCCTTCCCTGGGCAGGTCCTGCGGCTGACAGGAGTTATCTGTCCCCCAGCAGGGACAGGAGCGGGCTGGAATCACATCCTGCCCGAGGACCTCCGCTTTACTCACTTCCTAATGAAATGCTGCCAGGGAACACAGTGGAAAAAGTGGAGATTTAACCACCCTTGAGAGAGCGGGGCGCTCAACCACGGCGCTGTCCCGAGTCCCCGGTCCTGTGAAGCAGCGGGGAAACTGCTGGACTGACCAGCCGGACTTCGGCTGCTTTCAAATGCCCGATGGCTGCTGCTCTCCCACTGCAGGCACCCATTGGCTTCGGCGGGACGCGGCCCCAGCGCTGCGGAGCTGCCGGAGCCCGTCCCATCCCCGCATCCTCCCCAGCACAGCCGGGAGCATCCCGTCGGCCGCTGCCCGGGGTGTCCCCGCACCACAGCACCCGAGGATGCGTCCTGTCTGCCGCAGGAGGGACTGTCGTGCCAATTAAACACGTCACCTTCCGCAAACAAAGGTCATTGTCACAGCCGGGCTGGCTTAAATACCGCTGGGCTGCTCTGCCCGTTCCGTGACAATGTCAAACCGCAGCCCCGGAGGGAACTCTGCTGTTCCCATCCCAACCTTCCTGCTCTGCCAGTGCTTCCCGGAGGAGAAAACCCGCCCGGTTCGAGCGTGGTCAGCAGCTCCCTCGGAGGCACCCGCTGCGGGATGGACACTTGTGCCACAAGTCCTTAAAAACACCGCGCTGAGCCAGCAGCAGGGCTGAGGATTTAGGATTTTTTGCCACAAAAATCAAAGCATTTCCCGTGCGGTCTGCCCGGCCCCTGGGTCCCTGCTCGCAGAGCTGTCCCGTGCCGGGCAGCAGGAGCAGCCGTGGTGCCAAATCTGCAGCGACAGCAGGGGCTGTGCAGCCACCCCTCCGGGCATCGAAACCTGCTGCGCTTAAAATCCTGCTCGGTTATTTTCTGTGACTTGGAGGGATTAAGTTACTCCTCTAATACGGGATGGAGGATGACTGTAAATGACATTTTACAGCACAGCTGTAAATGGCATTCACAGCACAGCTGGCAGACACAAGCAAAGGTCCCTCTCACCCACGGCATCGCCTCTGACAGCACCCGCTGGCAAATACCCTGGGAAGCACCGTGAGAACAAGGCAGGTACTTTTCCGGGACGGAGAATATTTACCCACAATTTAGGGAATCGCCAAGGAGAGAAGTGACATCCCAACCGCTGTGCTTCACTCCCCTTTGGGAGAAATACCCTGGGAAGCACCGTGAGAACAAGGCAGGTACTTCCCCAGGACATTCCTTTTCGGAGAACATTTACCCACAATTTAGTGAATCGCCAACGAGAGAAGTGACATCCCAACCGCTGTGCTTCACACCCCTTTGGGAGAAACCCCCTGGAAAGCAAGCAGGGATGTTTCCAGCTACTTCCCTTCCCAGGGCCACCACCTGTGCCCGTGAAGCCGCCATCAGCGGTGGCTGCATCCCTTGTCACCTCCCCGCGCCACCACCCTGAGCGCGGTGAGGACCCGCTCGGCCGCGCTGAGCATCTCCCCGAGCCAAGGCAGGAAAAAACAAAACTCACAGTCCAGGTGGCCGATTTGGCGGTGCTGGATTGCTGGAAGGTCACCTCGAAGTGGTGGGGACCGGGGTAGTCGGTGTTGGAGGGGATGACGGGGGCCGGGGACATGGCGTCGAAGGTAGAGCTGGGCTGCGAGTAGGGCGAGTGCGTTGGGACATTGGAGGTGTGCTCGGAGCTGTAGGGGCTGGTGGAGGCTGCTCTGCTGCCGATGCTCTGATCCATGCTGTTGTTCAGCAAATTGAACTGGGACTGGAGGAAGGGAAAAGGGGAGGAGGGAAAAAAGAAAACACCAGCCAGTTTAGAGACAGGGAAACCTCAGGCACCTTTCTGCAGTGCTGGGGTGTCCTGTTACAGCCTCCTTAAAGGGCCAGCGTGCGGGATGGGAGTCAAAAGGAGCTGGTCTGGGTGGCTCGGCTTTTCTGACAGGTCGCCACTTGTGTGAGGGATGAAATCCGTGTGCTTAAATCACCCCCGCCTCGAGCTGCTCCATCCTCGCTGGAGGCAGCGAGGTGCCCCAGTCCCGCATTTCTGGAGCACCTGCCTCGGGAAAGCCGCGCTCCTGGCAGTGGGGAGAGGGCAGGGACGTGGTGGGGTTTGCTCAGCTGTGGGAAATGTTCCTCTGCAGGTGGGGAGGGACACCCAACCCTTTGTCCCTTGCCAGTGTCACAGCTCGGTGAAGCCACCGCGCCCAGGTGAGCAGCAATCCCTGGCAATGACACCGCTCCATCACCACGGCGATTCCCAGCGGGTTTTCCACCCTCTTTTCCAGCCTGTCCCTGGTGTGCTCACTGGTCAGGACTCACACACCCCCACACCACTCCCGAGTTGTGGTTTGTAGCTGGTTTCCCAGCGGGATGGCTGCTCCCAGTGCCTGATGCAGCTCTAATTTGGGCAAAGCCTCAAACCTACAGAGCAGGCTGTGATGCACAGCACTGCAGCAAAGTCACAGGGCAAACAGAGCCACTTAGGCAGGTCCCGGCTCTTATTGCAGACCTGTTGGACCAAATAATGACTTTTTACAATTTTTTCCTTATTCCTCTTCTGACCAATTACTGTCAGATTCTTCCAATAAGAGCTGGCAGCTCCTTTACCCAAGGCACAGCCCAAACACAGTGACATTCCCAAGAGCTGTGTGGCTAAAGAAATCTTAGTATTTCCTTAGAAAATCAGGCTCAAATACAACTCTTTCTCAGAGCAAGTGGGAGGGATTTTTTTCCCCCAGAAATCTGCAATTCCCGGGTTTTTTCTCCCCCTGAAATCTGCAATTTCTGAATTGCTCAGGGGATGGGTTTTTCCCCCAGAAATCTGCAATTCCCGGGTTTTTTCCCCCAGAAACCTGCAATTCCTGAATTGCTCATGGGATGGGTTTTTTCCCCAGAAATCTGCAATTCCCGGGGTTTTTTCCCCCAGAAATCTGCAATTCCCAGGTTTTTCCCCCCAGAAACCTGCAATTCCTGAATTGCTCAGGGGATGGGTTTTTCCCCCCTGAAACCTGCAATTTCTGAATTGCTCAGGGGATGGGTTTTTTTCCCCCAGAAATCTGCAATTCCCAGGTTTTTTCCCCCAGAAATCTGCAATTCCCGGGTTTTTTCCCCCAGAAACCTGCAATTCCTGAATTGCTCAGGGGATGGGTTTTTTCCCCCAGAAATCTGCAATTCCCGGGTTTTTTCCCCCAGAAACCTGCAATTCCTGCATTGCCCTCACCCTGCAGCCCCAGAGGCAGTGGCAGTGCTGGTGACCATGCACAGTGTCGGGTGGATTGCCGTGTGTCCTCCCGGCTCCCAGCATGGGAGCAGGGACACAGCAACCCCTGGGCTGCCCTCATCCCTGTCCCCAGCACCCTCTGGGGCAGCTCTGGGATGCCAAGAGCTGTGGAAGCAGCCGTGGGCACAGCCAGCAGGCTCAGCCTTCTCCAAAGGGCTGCAAAGGCTCACGGCTCAGGAATCAGGAAACGTGTTTTAACTTGGGATCCCAACCTCACCCAACCCTCTTCGATGTGGAATGGTTTAAAGGCAATCATCCTTCTCCAGGGAAGTTCTCCTGTTGCCTGCATCTCTCACAAGGTCGTTGGAGCCTGTGACTAACTGGAGGAATGCTGAACAAGATCTGGCTTGCTTTTACGCATCCAGCCATTTTCTCCCCTAAAATATGTGCCTAAATCCCTCTATTCCTCCTCACAGCTCTATAAATAGCCCAGCCGAAGACAAGCCAAGCTCTCCTTAATCCAGGCTTCACCTGGAGAAAAAAACTTATGAGAAACTCTGGCAAAACAGGCACGTTAGGAAAGCTCTTGCCACCCAACTGGGAAATGCAGCTGCTGCGGGGACTGCAGGCAGGGCAGAGCCACTGAGGTGGCACAGGAAAACCTGAGGGATCAACCAGGAGAACAGCAGCAAGGGAAAAGGGATTGCTGCTGGATGGGGCAGCATCCAGGAGTATCGGGATGATACTCAGCTGATCCAGGAGTATCAGGGCTGAGCTGTTTTGCTCCCATCCTGAGACATTCATGGTTGAAGCCTGTGGCTGTCAATGGGCCGGTGAATGGGGACCCACCACAGAACGGAGCATCCTGAGCTCTGTGTGGGAGAAAACCCTCCCTCAGGAAGAATGGTGAGAGGTGAGACCCAGGGTGTCACCTCTGCCAGGCTGGGCTGCCTTTGCATAAAGCAGGAGGCAGCACCCTGAGTGCCCCCAGACTTTGAGAATCTGCTGGTGGAGAGACCCAGAGTCAGGTGCGCGGGCAAAACCCCAGACTTGCTGTTCAAAATTGATGCAAAACCACAGACTTGCTGCTCAAAATTGATGAAATCATGGAAACATTCCCCTAAAAGATGAATTGAAGGCAGGAGTGTTTGTGTGTGTGTGCGTGTGTAAATATGTACAGACACACACAGGGATAATTATTCACACAACTGCAGCAACGACCTCCCATGGAACAGCCTCAACAATGGGACACAAGGGCTTGGTACCAACACACTTAAGGTAAAACCAGGAATGAAGGGATTTCCTTCTGTCTCCAACTCCCTCTGTGCCTGTGCTGGATGGTTCTGAATGCCAGGGACAGACACAAACCCTTTTCCCTAAGGAAACAATCTCAGCACTTGAGCACAGGGCTGGAAATGCATTACCTGCAGCACAGGTACAGCTTCACCTGCCCTGCCCTCCCAGGGATTTCCACCAGGGGAAGGAAGCCTGCCTGCGAGGACAGGTGAGCAGTGTGGGCTCAGCTGGGATGACAGAGTGGTGCTGGAGGTGTCCAGCACCTCCAGGTGCTCCTTGGATGGATGCTCAGGCTGACCTGTGCACACAGAGCGGAGGGACCCTGCACCCCCTGCACTTGAGCTTTAAATCCCACCTTGGGTGTGATTTATAGATGGATGCTCAGGTTGACCTGTGCACACAGAGCTAAGGGACTGCACCCCCTGCACCTGAGCTTTAAATCCCACCTCGGGCTCTGCAAGAGGCAGATGGGGCAAAGCAAGAGGAGCAGCCACTGCCTGCCGAGGCTGCAGCACCTGCACCAACACAGGGCTGGAGCAGCTCCAGGTCCTCCAGCAGCTGCAGGACAGGGACAGGAGTGCACTGGGACAGCCCCTGGAGCATCCAGCACCAGGCTGGGCAGGCAGAGCCAGATCAGGTAAAGCGAAGGATAACTCAAAGGGGAGCATCAAAGCAAAGCAAGCAGCACCTACCGTGGTGTAATGCTGCATCGGGTCGCTGATGTAGAGCATTTTAGTTGTCTCGGGGCTCGCGGAGCGCGGGGCAGGCTCCTGCCACGGGACTCATGGGGTCGGGCCGGCCGCCGGGGAGGGGAGGCGGGGAGGGAGGAGAGCGGGAGCGGGGCCGGGCGGGCAGCGCCAGGGATGCTGCGCTGGCCACCCCGTCCGTGTGCCGCCGTCTGTTGGCTTTTTTTTTTTTTTTGCTTTTTTTCATCTCCCTTAGTTCTGTCAACTCGCTGCATCCAACAACAAAACGGGGCCCACCCCTTCTGTCCCTCATGACTATTCATTAAAGCACAGGGCAGGCCCCAGCTTGCCCAGTGATGGACTGGGCGATACCAACCATTCCCGCTGCAGGGAGAGCAGGGGTCCGGCTCCACCACCAAACCTGCCCAGATCCCACTCCCCAAAGCTTCTTCCAGCCACACAGGGGGATGGAGACCTGCTGGGCTGGCAGCTGGCACCAGCACAATGAGGTGCCCACCCTGGCACTGAGCTGGCAGGGCTCTCTCCATGAGAGCTCTGTGTCTGGGAGATGTGGATTGTGGAGGGATGGATGGACGGATGGATGGAGGGATGGATGGACAGATGGATGGATGGATGGATGGATGGATGGATGGATGGATGGATGGATGGATGGATGGATTGATGGATGGATGGATGGAGGGATGGATGATCTAGAGGGACAGACAGGAGTAATTAGGGATAGATGCCTGACAGAGCATTGGGGTGACCTGCTCTGGGCTGGCAGCTGTCACCAGCACAATGAGGTGCCCACCCAGGTACTGAGCAGACAGTGGCTCTGTGAGAGCTCTGTGTGTGGGAGATGTGAATTTTGGATGGATGGAGGGATGGAGGGATGGATGGAGGGATGGATGGATGGATGGATGGATGGATGGATGGATGGATGGATGGATGGATGGATGGATGGATGGATGGATGGATATCTAGAGGGCCAGACAGGAATAATTAGGATAGATGCCTAACAGAGCATTGGGGTGACCTGCTCAGCACCACCGAGCACCAGCACCAGATGCGTGCCAAGAACAGCAGGAATCAGCACGGACTGAGCGATCCCTCCCCTCTCTTGCCTTCCCCTCAGGCTGTTGGCATCCCGTTACCAGAGCCCTTCTTGTCCAGAGCCCTTCTTGTTGCTCACCCCAGGCTGCCCCAGCCCCGCCGGGCTCGGCTTTGGTGACAGCAGCAGCGAGGGGAAAGGCGATGCTCGCTCAGTGAGGGGCACAGGCACAATTAGCAGCACTCTGCCCAGCCCCTGCCCGCTGAGAAGGGCCGGGGAAGGGAGGGAAAGAGAGCAGAAAGCGAGGGAAAAGGGGCTGGGGGAGGGGAGGCAAGCTGTCGGGCGAGGGAAACGGCGACTTTCTGGAGGGAAAGAGCGATTTCCCGGAGGGAAACAGAGATTTTCCGGAGGGAGATGCAGCCACCAGCCGGGGCAGCCCCAGGGATGCTCCCGAGCATCCCTGAACACGCCCAAGCGGCCGGGATGCCTCGCACGGCCGCGATGCTTTTCCGAGACTTTGTCTCAGACAGAAGCAAAGGTTTCTGGCAGGAAAGGCAGCGGCACGGACCTGGGGCTGTGCTGGGAGCACGGAGTGCCCCCTCTGCAGCAGCTCTGCCTCCTCAGCAGCTCACAAATGGCTTTTGTCCCGGAGAGAATGGCACTCTGCTGCTGTCTTGGTACTCACCTAGAACTGCTGCCCCGCTGCTGCCTGCACTGATGTTATCTAACAATAAATAGCCATGATTTTACTGACCCTTGTGCCATTGATTAACCCTGCCCCAGCAAGGTTGGTTTCTCCCCCAGAGCCCCCAGCCCACCCCTGCAGGGAAATCAAGGATATGCCCGGCTCTGGTGCCCGTCCCTGCTGTGTGAGCACACTCACCATCACCGAGTCAGTCATGCCTCTCATCTGGAACACGTCCATGGTGACCTCTGTGCTGTTGGAGACCTCATTGCTGCTGCTGGGGTTGGCTGGAGGCAGGTCGAAGTAGGTGCTGTCTGGTTCCCTGGGCAGGAGGTGAGGGCACAGTCATCTCCCAGCTCTCCAGCACAGCCTGTGCCACCACCACCACCCTCCCAGAAACTCACAGTCCCCTCAAACCTCGTCCCTTTCTCAAACCTCGTCCCTTTCCCAAACCTCATCCCTTTCTCAAACCTCGTCCCTTTCCCAAACCTCGTCCCTTTCCCAACTTCTTCCTCCATCCTCTGCTTTTATTTCCACCTGGCGGAGCTGTAGATGTGGGAAATTCTGCATCCACCCAGCTACTCCAGCATTTCTGTCACCTTGGGATGCCTTTACGTGTGAGAGGGCCAAGGAAGGAAGATTAAATGAAGCACAATCCTTCTCCCTTGCTGGATTAGAGCATGAGGCTCAAAGGCCAGAAGACTTGCAAATATCTTGGTGGGGCTGGGAGATGTTTAATTTTGGAATTAAGGGTTCCAGCTTGAGGGGAGCTCTGCTCTGGCCCTGGAGCATTGCTGCCCATGGGACAGACATGGGAAATGGAATGCCCTGAGCCAGAGAATCTGAAACCAGGGAGCCAAATTTGCCAGGTGGAAAAGGAGTTTGTGGAAAGCAGAGGATGCAAAAGGGAATTTGTCTTTGTCAAAGAGCCACTGCTGCCTTTGAACACCCCCATGGGGAATGAGCACACCCCACTTACAGCGAGCTCCAGAGGTGCTCAAAGGTGGGGCCTTCATCAGCTGGGGATGGCTGGGACATCTTCAGAGCAGGGGAGTCTGACAGAGGATAGATCACCCTGGGGGAAAGGAAACAGCAGGGTTAGTGCTGCCAGAGTGCCACTGAGTGCCATGCCATTCTGCTGTGCTGTGCCATGCCGGTCCATGCTGTGCTGTGCCATCTCACCCCAGCAAAGCAGCTCTCCAAGGAATCCCTCAATCCCAATTCCCTCCCAGCAGCACGGCAGGGACCAGAGAGCCCCAGAGCCCCTGGCAGGGGGCACACAGGTCAGGGACCCCAGGGTCCCTTGTGGGGGACACACAGGAGCAGAGCCCCTCAGAGCCATCATGGGCACACAGAGCAGCAAAGACCCTCAGGGGCCATTGTGAAGGACACACAGGACCAGAAGCCTCCAGAGCCCAACGTGGGGGATACCCAGGACCAGAGACCCTCAGAACCCAATGTGGGGGACACACAAAACCAGAGCAACCCAGAGCCCATCATGGGGACACAGAGCACCAGAGACCCCCAGAGGCCATTTTGGGGGACACACAGAACCAGAAACCCTCAGAACCATTGTGGAGGACACCCAGGACCAGATTCCCCCAGAACCCTCATGGGGACACACAGAACCAGAGCCCCCCAGAGCCCATAATGGACACACAGAAGACCAGATCCCCCCAGAACCATCGTGAAGGACACAGAGGATCAGAGCCCCCCAGAGCCCATTGTGGGGGACGCTCAGGACCAGAGCCCCCCAGAACCATCTAGGAGGGGACACAGGACCAGATTCCCCCAGAACCATCGTGAAGGACACGCAGGACCAGAACCACCGTGAAGGACACTCAGGACCAGAGCCCCTCAGAGCCCATCATGGGGACACAGAGCACCAGAGACCCCCAGGGGCCATCATGAAGGGCACACAGAACCAGAGACTCCCAGAGCCCATTGTGGGGGACACTCAGGACCAGAGACCCTCAGAGCCCATCATGGGGACACAGAGCACCCCCAGGGGCCATTTTGGGGGACACACAGAACCAGAAACCCTCAGAACCATTGTGAAGGACACCCAGGACCAGATTCCCCCAGAACCATCATGGGGACACCCGGGACCAGAGACCCCCAGGGGCCATTCTGGGGGACACTCAGAACCAGAGCCCCCCAGAGCCCACCCTGAGTGACCACAGCACTGGGCAGCCCCGTGGCCCATGGTGGGGGACAGTGCCCACAGCCCAGCAGTGCAGGCCAGGGCAGCAGGCAGGGCTGAGCCAAGCTCAGTGAAATGAACTCGTTTTCCACCCAAACCCTCCTGGCTGCTGCTGCACGGTCACAACCAGAGCCACACTCAGTCCAGGCCATTCCCCTTGTGCCTGCACGGGGATTTTTGGTGCAGAACAGCCCAGCCCAGCTCTCCTGTGTGCCCAGAGCCTCTCAGAGCCAGCAGCTGCAGCCGGAAGTTTCACGGAGCCATCTTGAGCCTCGTGCTGCCTTCCCCTCTGGACAACCATCATCCTCCTCCCTCAGCCTCTCTCTGCCAGCAGCAGGACCTCTTCCCTGCCCTGGCTGACACCCCCAGGCACAGCTGGCTGTCCCTTTTCCCCTTGCTGATGTTAGCATCCCATCTCATAGTGAAAACCTGACACTTCCTGTGCTTTGGGCGGGAGATGCTGAGTGCAGGGCTGAGCCAGGGATGCTCCAGTGCAGGGAAGCTGCTCCTTGATCCAGGGATTCTCCAGTGCAGGGCAGCTGCTCCCCGAGGCCAGGGACGCTCGAGTGGGGTCCCTGGGACTCAGCTGGGGACTGACTGGCTGCAGGGCACAGAGTTAGAATGAAAGCGGGGAAGTTTTCCCCGTCAGTTTTGACAAAACACAGCATCCGCAGCCACCCTGCCTGGAGGGATTCCCATGGCACAGGAGGGCACAGGAGGGCACAGGAGGGCACAGGAGGGCACAGGAGGGATCATTCCCCACAGGTGCCGTGTCAGGGACAGCTAAAAGCAGAGTCTGATGTCCTCCCATCCCTCCTCACCCCATGTGTGACACACACACAGAAACGAAAGGAGCCACGAGCAGCTCTGAGAGGAGCCCAGAACAGACGGCACAGGGGACAGAACAGGGCTGCTGGCGCTCTTACCCCTCTTCCATGCTGCTTTCCCTGGCCCAGAGCAGCTTCAGGAAGTAGCCAGGCCTTTTCCTCCCGAGGAGAAAGCACCTCTGCACCGCCCCGGCTGTGTGGTCATCAGGGTGACACCAGCTCTAACCACGTGGCTGCTCTCGGTCTCAGAAGGGAAGAAATCTGACTATTTTAAGGGCGTTTCGGAAGTTCCCTTTCACTCTTTGTGGCTGTGCAAAGCCAGCACAGCTTCTCCTGGTGTTGGAGCTCTGAACTGAGGGGTACAAGGGGAAGTTGGGGTGGTGGGTGCTGTTAAAGAACATCCCTGCTGCTCTGATCCCTGCTCATCACCTCTGCAGCAACAGTGACAGCCCAGCACCAAGCACCTCAGAATTTACCGACCAATTTACCTACAAATAGGGTTCCCCAAAGTTTGTCTGGTTCCCCAAAGTTTTTCAGGGATTGCTGGAGGCTTTCACATTTGGGAAGCTGGGAAGGCACTGTGGTGTGATAAATAAATGTGATAAATAAATGTTAAAGTAGTGATGTGATGGTGAGGTGTGATGGTGTTCACAGGGGTCTTAGGATGAGGGAAGAGATGAGGATCTGACTCCATGTTTCAGAAGGCTTGATTTATTATTTTATGATATATATTACATTAAAACTGTACTAAAAGAATAGAAGGATTTCATCAGAAGGCTAGCTAAGCTAAGAATAGAATAGGAAGGAATGATAATAAAGGCAGCTGTCTGGGGCTCTCTGTCCGAGCCAGCTGGGCTGTGATTGGCCATTAATTAGAAACATCCAACATGGGCCAATCCCAGATCCACCTGTTGCATTCCACAGCAGCAGATAACCATTGTTTGCATTTTGTTCCTGAGGCCTCTCAGCTTCTCAGGAGGAAAAATCCTAAGGAAAGGATTTTTCATAAAAGATGTCTGTGACAGTGAGGTCCTGCAGAAGGAAAAGTCACCCTGTGGGAAGCAGTGGGAGCTTTGTGCAACACCAAAATCAAAGGTAAATTGGGAAGAGCCTTAGAGCCTAATTGTGCATTGCTCTGGAAGCATTCCTGGTGGCTGGGATGTAATTCCTGTGCCCAAGGATGAGCAGATGGCACCTGGGGCTGTGCTCAGGAGCAGCCATAGCCCAGCTCAGCTCCCTGCTGGCACCAGAGGGAACACCTGGGGCTTCATCCTCACTTCTTCCAGCGAGAGTTCTCCACCCAGGCTCCCCCAGGAGGATTATCACCTGCAGAGACCCCAAACTGCTCATTAAAGTGGGGATCTCCTCTCCCACCAGGGAAAGGGTGCAGCAAGGAGAATTCCAGCAAGGAATTCTCCATCCCTCCTGTCACAGACATCTTTTATGGAAAATCCTTTCCTTAGGATTTTTTCTCCTGAGAAGCTGAGAGGCCTCAGGAACAAAATATAACCAATGGTTATCTGCTGCTGTGGAATGCAACAGGTGCATCTGGGATTGGTCTCATGTGGTTGTTTCTAATTAATGGCCAATCACAGCCCAGCTGGCTCGGACAGAGAGTCCGAGCCACAAACCTTTGTTATCATTCTTTCTTTTTCTATTCTTAGCTAGCCTTCTGATGAAATCCTTTCTTCTATTCTTTTAGTATAGTTTTAATATAATATATATAATAAAATAATAAATCAAGCCTTCTGAAACATGGGGTCAGATCCTCCTCGTCTATTCCCTCATCCTCGGACCCCTGTGACCACCATCACACCCTCCCACCTCGGTGAAGCACTGGGGGATGCTTGGCACGGCTGCCACAGCTCGGGAGGGACCCGCACTGGATTTATTGCAGGTTTCTAAGGGGAAAAAAAAAAGACCAAAAAGTGCAAACCATGGGGTGGTGCTGGGATTCAGGGTTGCAGGGTTGCCGGTGGGATTTGCCGGCGTTCAGCCGCGCTCCAGCGTTCCCTGGGTTGCTGCTTCCCTCTGTTGCTTGTCAGGGCATTGCAGGGAGGCTGTACACGGGAAAAGAGCCCGGCAGCGGGGAGATAAAACCTTGCCAGGAGGTGATGCCCCAGCTCTGAGCCCCGCGGGACCCGGCTCAGCCCGGGATGGGGCTGCCACCCCCGGGATGCGGGACCGGCTCCGCTTCCCTCTGCCCACGGAGCTTCCCTGCGAACAGCCACTGAAACAATGCCCAAAGATTAGCATGGAAAAGCTCCGGGTACTCAGTTTTCCACTGGAAAACCCAGCCCCAGATAGAGGGAGGAGGAAAAGGAGGGATCAAGGTCCCTGCAGCCACCCCAATATTGGAGAAGAACTCCCTGGAGAAGAAGAGATGAACCTCAGCCCATCCAACCGTGCCTCACTCACGTGCTGTGACCACAGAGGTCACATAATAAATAAGATAGAAATTCTAATAAATATTAGAATGATTAATAAGGTCTAATGGATTATTGGAATGATTTGGAATGATCCCTGGAGAAGCAGAGCAGATGAACTTCAGTCTATCCAACCGTGCCTCACGTGTTGTGGCCACAGAGGTCACATAATAAATAAAATAGAAATTCTAATAAATATTAGAATGATTAATAAGGTCTAATGGGTTATTGGAATGATTATAAACTCGATTTTTTTCATCAATATTGGAGAACAAGTCCCTGGAGAAGCAGAGATGAACCTCAGCCCATCCAACCATGCCTCACTCATGTGTTGTGGCCACAGAGATCGCATAAGAAATAAAACAGCATTTCTAATAAATATTAGAATGATTAATAAGGTCTAATAGACTTTTGGGATGATTATAAACTCAATTTTTTTCATCACAATGAGGTGAAGGGCACCGTGGGCTCTCAGCCCTGCTGGGATCTGGCTGGGTTTGCCCACTGAGTTTCTGCACTCTCTGGAAGGAGCATCTTTGAGCTCACTATCAACTCCAGCGCTCAGGTTTAGCACCAGAAATGCTCAGAATTTGTTATTCACCGCCATCCCACCACTCCAACAGCCCAGAAGGAAACATGACAACCTGAAAGGGAGATAAATGCACAAACTCAACCTAACAGGGCTACAACTAATTCCTAAGGACCCTCTGGGAGAGCAGGAATTCTGAGAGCTGTTTCCACCTCTCGCACGGAGCTGCTCCATGACTTGGGATCTGGCCCTGCTCTTTCTCTCCTCCTCACAACGAGACCCACCAGGCTCATCCAGCCCACAGCAAACAACTTAATGTCTGCAAAAAATGCTGCCAGTCCCACAGTGCCACCACTTTGTGCCCTGTGCTACATCATTCATTTATCCCAGACTGTTACATTCAAAATGAGCTTTGTAAGAGCAGTGGAGAGCCAGGGAGCTTTCCTGCGGCACACTTTGAATCTCAGGACCCTTCCAGCAGCTTATCAACAATTTCCTCCTGAGAAGGAGAGAAATCCCCTCGTGATGGGGCAGAAGGCTGGGGCTGCTGCTCCTCCTCCTTCCCTGGCAGCCCTGCGCAGGGATTTGGGGTAGCCAGACCCTGCATCCCACCAGCACCCAGCCCCTCCATTGCTTCTCCCATTCCAGGCTCCTCCAAAAGTGCTCTCACTCCAGAGTTAAGGCACTTGGAAGCAAACTTTCCAAAAACGGTTTTTTCCAGAAAAAGCACCAGTCCAGTTGGTATCTGGTGGTTTTTTTTTTCCCTTAAAAGATACAAGCATGGCTTGCTTTTCACTTTCCAAAATAGTCTTTTTCCAGAAACTTTTTCCAGAAAAGCACCAGTCCAGTTGGTATCTGGAGAGGTTTTTTTCCCCTTAAAAGATACAAGCACCGCTTGCTTTTCATTTGTAAAAGCAAGAGGGGGAAATAGCATGAAATAGAAACATTAAAGAAGGCGAACTCATAGAAAACTTTCAATATTCTGTCACAACCCTGCCACCAATCATCCCCCAGCTGTATTATATAGGAACTCACACACCCCCAGAGCAAGGGGCTTCCTTTTGTAGGGTTTTTTTCCTCCCCTCCTACCTGAGTTTTTGAGTTCCCCCGGAGGTTTCCCGCAGGCAGGAGTGGCCTGGGATTGAGGATCTACGTTATTCACTGCCCTGCACACGGGAGTAGCGTCCCGGTCGCCAAGGCAATGACATTGGAGCCGCTGGAAAGCTCCGTGAAAAGTGAGGCAAAAGCTCCTGCGCTCCTTCCTGCCATAGGAGGCAGCTGCAAAAGGGGGTGGGGAGTGCTCAGCCAAGCGTGCCAGGGAATTAAAGCTGGACAAAGTGACGCCGGGGCAAGCCGGGCTGTGAGGGATGCGAGAGCGGGGCCAAGCCGGTGTGGAAAGCCCAGAGCACACAGGGAATATTTCTGTGCCTGTCCTCTGAAAGATTCAGGTGTCCTGTGGCTGATGTCTCGCTGTGAATCCTTTCTTTTAAAAAAAAGTATCCTACATAGCATAGTTTCTATTTTGACATTTTTTTTATATAACCTAAAACTGTATTTAACACACTACTTAAGAGAATTAACACAGCATCACTTTCTAACGCAACACATATAATATTCATTTTAATGTTTGCGAAAAGCCAATCATAAAATGCATGCATTTTTCACATTGCTCCCATCCACAGCACACTAAAAACGCCAAAACCTCAAATTCTCACCAAGTGATGCACCTACACTACTGTCTGTAATCTATTCCACACTTTTTGTGGATTCTAGTCTATTCTGGAGTTTAGGAAACTTTCTCCATGAATGAGGGTGAAAGTCAGGGCACCCCAGAGCAGACCCATGTTGTGGTGTGATGTAATGGCCTGTTTCAGTCATCCCGGTTATCAATTCATGCCCTACTTTGTCCCAAAATTGAATATTGTGGACTTCTTCAGGACAAATTTGTGGGAAGTGTAGAAAAAGCCACCTTATGAATTGTTTCTAAATTTCCCTTTAGAGAACGATACATTTCCACTGTCTAAAATTCCAACAGTCTGATAATGGGAGATTGTACTGTGCCTTTTACATCTAAAATGGGCTCTAAATTAAGCACAGCACAAAAAGGAGTGTATTATCAAATTGTTGGGATTTTAGTTAGTCTGCATTGGGGGCTCTTTGGGATCAGCTATTGGGTTAAAAGGGAAAATAATCCAGGTGTCAGCTCTTAATTGGATAGTTTAGTTTTAAAAGCCCTTGTACCAAGAGATTGTTGCCATTTTGGGCCTTCTCATGAAAAGCTGCAGAACTCACAGCAGTGAGACTGTTTTACTGATAAGAAATAACAAACACCTGAGTGTGAACATGAACTCCTGTCTCAAGTGCCTTCAATCCAGACCCAGAGGAACCCACAACTGGGACCCCCACAACCAGCAGCAGCGCTGGGCTTTAATCAGCCACAGGGTCAGGGCATGGTTTGGGTCGGAGGGGCGCTTAAAGATTGTCTGGTTCCACCCCTGCCATGGCAGGGACACTTTTCACTGTCCCAGGTTGCTGCAGACCCCATCACAGAATAATGAGGTTGGAAGAGACCTCTAAGATCATCGAGTCCAACCTATGCCCCAGCACCTCAACCAGGCTATAGCACCAAGTGCCATGTCCAGGCTTTTTTAAACACATCCAGAGATGGTGATTCTGCCACCTCCCTGGGAAGAGCATTCCAGTACTTTATTGTTCTTTGGGTGAAATTTTTTTTCCTAATATCCAACCTATCCCTCCCTTAATGTAGCTTGAGACTGCGTCCTCTGGCTCTGTCAGAGACCGACCCTACCTGTGTACAACCTCCCTTCAGGAAGAAAGGGGCTGTTTCCCAAAGGAATACGTCCTCTGAGAGGGGTTATCAGGGATCTACCCCTGGTGTGCCTATATTTATTTATTAATTGATCGATTGATTGATTCCAGTCAGTTCACATCCTTTTTACTGCGGTACCTCTATTCCAATCATTAGTTCCTCTGTCCTCTCCGGCGAATCTGGCGGGACATCCCACCTGTGCCCCCACTGCTGTCGTTAATTAGCCGGCAGTAGTGATTAGCCCGAAGGGCTGATTAATTAGCCAGAAGGGCCGGTTAATCAGTCAGGACTATTCCATGCGCGGGATGCTGCCCGCGGAAAGGCGCCAGATAAGGGAGGGTTCCCTGAGGATATGGAGAGGAGGGGGAACGCGCCCCTCAGCTCATTAACCGCGTCATTACCCGGCTCATTAGCGGCTCATTTGCATACCAATGCGGCTCGCGCGCGCCTTTCCCGCGCGCTTCCCGCCGCCGGGCGCCCCCTGCCGGGTTGGCGCAGGGACTACAACTCCCGGCGTGCCCCGCGGCGGCCCCTCCCGCGCGGCCCCGCCCTTTCCGGCGGTCCCCGGCGGAGCGGAGCGGGGCGGGCGGAGCGCGGCGGGTTCGAATCCCGGCGGCGCCGCGCCCGCCATGAACTTCTCGGAGCTCTTCAAGCTCTCGGGGCTCCTGGGCCGCTTCTCCCCCGACGGAAAATGCCTGGTGAGTGCTGGCCGCGCTCACCGGGGCCGTGCGGCCCGGGACAGGGCGGTTGGCGCGGCCCTCGAGCGGCCGCTGCGCGGGGCCCCCCGGGCCGGGCCGGGCCGGGCTGCGGGCGGACGCTGCGGGGCAGCGATGGAGCCCCGGAGCCTGCGGGCCTGAGCTCCGAGGCTGCTGCCGAGAGGCTTTGAGGCACGGAGGGTCAACACCGGAGACCTGAGTTTGGTTTAATTAACCGTAATCAGTTAGATGAATTAGTACTTTAAATTAAGGACTACCTAAAGGGAGCCTACAGGGAAGAGGGAGGGGACTTTTTACAACGGTTTGGAGAGGCTGGAGGAGGAAGAACAGCTTCAAACTGCCAAAGGGCAGGGTTAGATGGGATATTGGGAAGGAGTTCTCTGTGAGAGTGGTGAGCCACTGGCACAGGGTGCCCAGAGAAGCTGTGGATGCCCCTGGGTCCCTGGAAGTGTCCAAGGCCAGGTTGGACAGGGCTTGGAGCAGCCTGGGGTAGTGGAAGGTGTTCCTGGATGGGCTTTAAGGTCCCTCCCAACCCAAATCATTAAGGGATTTTATGAAATAAAATAAGGTATCAGACAGAAAGTAATTTTTTAAAAAACTGGAGTTTCTTGCTTAGCAATTATAGAATTGAGGATTCTGTTTACTACTCTAAAGCCCCTTTCCCCCGGGTTAGTTCTCACTGTAGTTTGCAGTGGAGCTCAGTGCATATAGAATAGAATACAGAATCCTAGACTGGTTTGGAGTGCAAGTAACTTTAAAGCTCATCCAGTCCCACGCAGGAACACCTTCCACTGTGCCAGGATGCTCCAAGCCCTGCCCAGCCTGCCCTTGGACACTTCCAGGGATAGGGCAGCCACAGCTTCTCTGGGCACCCTGTGCCAGTGGCTCACCACCCACAGGGAGGATTTTTTTTTTTTTAAACACAACATTGAGCTCTCTGAGCTAAACCTGGCATCACAGCGAGCCTGACAGGGGCAGCCCTGGTGCTCCATCCAGGATCCTGCCCCAGCTCAGCCCTGTCCCTGTCCCCCCCAGGCCTCGTGTGTGCAGCACCGCTTGGTGGTTCGGGATGCCAGCTCCCTGCAGATCCTCCACCTCTACAGCTGCATGGATCAGATCCAGTACATCGAGTGGTCCTCGGACTCCCAGTTCATCCTGTGTGCCATGTACAAGCGGGGCATTGTCCAGGTGAGCATGAAAGCAGCACAGGGTGTGTGTCCTGCTGGGGTTTGGGTGTGATGTGAGTGAGCGCTTAAAAGCCAGCACTAGTCTGAGGCTTTGCTGAGGCACCTGATGTTATTGATAACACAGTTTGAGGATAACCCAGCACGCCGAGGTTTTGAAAGCCATGACAAAAATCTTAGTTTGAAAAGGAATATTTTGGATAAAAATATCTAGCAAAACAGATCAGAATTGGAGACTATCCTTCAGAAATAAATAACATGCAAGCTTGTTAAATGGCCTAAACCCGTTTAAATGTTGGATATTCAGTATATTTGTCACAGAAAAAAATCCAACCCCACATCATTTGCCCTTTCCATGACCGCACAAAGTACGGGACTCACTTTTGCAGCGGGATCCAGCGCCAGTCCTTCATGGCTGCGGGTGGTTGGGTGTCGCTGAGCTCCCTGAGCTGGGATGCAGGAGCCTGTTGCCAGCTGCAGGGAATCCTCCTGAGCAGAGCTTTGGCTGAGCTGATGCTTGCTGCTCCGTGTGGTTGCTCCCTGCCCCAGGTCTGGTCCTTGGAGCAGTCGGAGTGGTACTGTAAGATCGACGAGGGCTCCGCGGGATTGGTGGCCTCATGCTGGAGTCCGGACGGGCGTCACATCCTCAACACCACCGAGTTCCATGTGAGTGTGCAGGCAGGCTTGCTCCCCTCGGTGTCAGGTGTTGCTGTCTGCCCTTTGCCTCCTAAAATAACCCAGAGCCCTTAAAGCTGCAGCGGTGGCGGAGAGCGCGGATGCAGCTCTGTGCTCCTGTGTGTGACTCGGGTTAGTGCCAGGCTGGGTGTTTGTTGTTCCACTAAGTGGAACATTTTAAGTGTTTTTTCCTCCTGCTTCTGGTGAGAAGGTAGAAAATGGAGACTTAAATTTGAAGGTAAAATTGTGTGGTTTAGAACATATCCTGATGTTTTGGATTTTGATGGCCTTCATCAAAGCAGTCTTAGAAATCCAGTATGTTGCTTGCATGGTGAGAGAAGCCCAGGATTTCTAGTTAAAAACTCAAACCATAAACATTTCAGAGTGATTTTAAATTAAAACTTACAGACCTATTGACCTATGAGATTTAGATCCAGATCCTGGAAATATTTTCCCAATTGTTTGATTTGACACACAGGAGCCAGACTGCTGGTGGAACTTGTCAAATTAAAATTATAACACCTTTAATGCTTGTTGAGACCCATATTGGGGGATGCTACTAATGTAGAATCCAAATTAGTTTGTGGATGGTCAGTTTTGTTGGAAAGCTTGTGGATTCTGACTTTTCCACCTTTTGGATTAGAGCTGATGATTGCTATTATTGAGTACAACAATGAAGGGTCAGAAAATAGCCAAGAGCAACATGTGAGACACTTTCTTTTTGTATTTACTCCTTCCAAACCTGTGGAAGGGTGTTAGCTGACAGGATCTTGTGCCATAACTCTGGTTAGCACAGAATTCACATGCTGCAGTGCAAGATTCCCCCTTTTTTTGGGTAAATCCCAAAAATTAGTTAGTAGGATATTAGGATATCCTGAAATTGTTAGTAGGATATTGCTGTGGACAGACTGTGTGTGTGTACAGACCCACTCCCCCATCCCTCTAGACAGGAGTGATAAGTTTAGACCTTGGTATTCCCAGGTGTGAGCTGCCCTGATAGCAGCAATAAAATTAAAAGCAAGCCCAGAATTCCAGCCTGGAGGCAGAGCAGCCATCCCTGCTGGTCAGGCAGCAGCAGAGGAGGCAGAACTGCAGGCTGGGGCTGTGTCAGGCTCCCAGAGAAGATCTCGTGGCACGTGCATGTGGGGGTGGACCAGGGAGGATTTATTGCCTCCCAACAGAACTCGGTTTGACCTTAGAGGATTTCATTAAGCCTTTGCCAAGTTGGCATCTGTGTTGGGATAAGTTTCCTTTCCAGCTGTAAACAGGTTGCTAAATTAGCTGTTGTCAGACAGCTGCCAGGGCCAGGCCGTGGTTGGAGCTGTGTTTATTCCCTCCCTGCTAAATCCACAGTCTGGGGGGGGTGGATGTGGGCAGTGCTCAGGATATTTAATAGCAGTGTCTTATCAAATCCACGGATTGCCTGGAGGGTTTGGGGGTTCCCTGTCAGCTCAGCTGGGCTTTGGTCACTTCCAAACAGCACCAAGTAACCACTTGCTATTCCTCAGATCAATGTGTGAACTCCACTGAGAGCTCACAAGGAACTTTCTTATTCCCTGAGGAATAAGAAAGGGTTTTTTTTTTAAAGGTTATGGTTGGGCTAATTTCTTTCTAGCAATCTGTATTTACCATTTTGCCTCAGAAAAATCATTACAGAATCCCAGAATAGTTGGAGTAGGGAGAGCCCCCTGGAGATCATCCAGTCCAACACCCCTGGCAAGGCAGGGTCACCTGGGGCAGGTGACACAGAAATGCATCCAGCTGGGTTTCGAATGTCTCCAGAGAGGGAGATTCCCTGCCCTCCCTGGGAAGCTGTTCCAGTGCTCTGCCACCCTCCATGAAAAGAAATTCTTCCTCATGTTGAGGTGGAACTTGATGTGTTTTAGTTTATGGCCATTGCTCCTTGCCCTGTCACTGGCACCTAAAAAAGGAGTCTGGCACCGTGCTTTGACACTTGGAATTCATCAGCTAATTTGTAGGGTTTCTTTGTGGTCAGTGTTCCTCCTGTACTGAAATCCACTCTGGGAGGCAGTTCCACATTATCAGTGTGTCCTGTGGAGGGTCTTGAACCCCATGTGACTCCTTCCAAGGCCAAAATTTACAGGCACAGGTAGAGCTTAACCAACAGCTCCAGGTAAAGGATCTGAAGGAAATGGATCCTCTTCACATTTCTGAAAGTGCTCAAAGCCAGGTTGGACAGGGCTTGAAGCAGCCTGGCCTAGTGGAAGGTATCCCTGCCCATGGCAGGGGTGGGATAAGATGAGCTTTAAGGTCCCTTCCAACCCAAGCCATCCTGGGATTCTCTGCTTCCTCATGCCCCTCACATTTTGGGATAAATAGTGTGAAGATGTTCGGGAGTGTTTCTCTGAAGAGCTGTGCTTACAAACTACATACTTGGTGCTTTGTCTCATTCCATGTCAAGTCCTCAAGCATTAAGGAGCTTCTTTGGAGCTGCAGCAGCAGGGAGAAGTGTGTGTTTCTGTGTGTATCCCAGTTAATCCTTAGTAACTGTGCGTGGCTGCGTTGGCTGAAAAATGCTTCCTGGCGAGGAATGTACTCTGAATAATCTTCTGAAATCCAGTGCTGACAGACACTGCTATGTAAGGGGGCTGAGTGACCCAGTCAAGTCTGGGACAAGAGTTGACAGTCATTTGAGCTGTAGGTTGTTTAAAAGTGTGTTTTTGTCTGTTGAAAATCACCAGTCCTACACCTGCCTGGAGCTGTCAACATCGGGCCGTGGTCCTGGGCCACTGTTTATCACGTTACCATCTAAATACTTTTTATTTCTCAGCTGTTTTTAGGCTATTTTAAAAATGCTTCTGCTTTTGGTTTGTTTTTCCACTGCAAAACAACAGCTGAAAACTTCTCAGACACCATTATTGTGAGGATTTGAGTTTGACAACTCCACTCAATCTATGCTGAAGAGAAGGTATTTCCCAAAAGGAGCAGTGGAGAAGGGCTTGCTGCAGACTTAACTAATCATGGGCTGTTCTCCTTCTATAAAAACAATTGTCCCTTCTCCATGAATTCCCTGAGAAAGGCAATGAGCAGCAATGGAAATTTCCTGTCATTTTTGAAGCGTTTGGTTTCTTCTCTCATCCTCTGTGTTTGGTGTTTCTGTTGCTCCTGATCCTGTCTGCAAGCTGTGACATAATCCTTCTAATCTTCTTCATCTCATTTATGTTGGCAACTTAAATGAGATTGTGGAATGTTCCAGGTGGGAATATGAAGGTTTTCCCTTTCTGTCACAATTCAGTTGTAAACACAACGTTAAGGGAAGGGGGTGTGAAATCCATACATTAAGCACATAATGTGTGTTTCTCTATAGGAATGTCTGAGTGGGCACAAATGGAACAACAGAAAAGATCCTGCTTTCAGGAAGCAAAATGATCTGGTTTCAAATGTTCCTAGCACTAGACCAAACCATCCAGTTGTGTGAGTTGGATGAGAAATTACACTGGAATTACAGAATGCATCTGTGTGCTTTCCTCTGAGCCTGCAGCCCTTGCAGGGGAGAGAGTGGAGTTGAGCAGACAGAGAATGACAGGATGAGAGGACACAGCATCAAGCTCTGCCAGGGGAGGGTCAGGTTGGACATCAGGAGGAATTTCTTCATGGAAAAGGTGGTCAGGTGCTGCCCAGGGAGATGGGTGGTGGAGTCCTCATCCCTGGAGGTGGCATTCAGTGCTCTGGGCTGGGTGACAAGGTGGGGATCAGGCACAGGTTGGATTGGACTTGATGATCCTGGTGGTCTTTTCCAACCTCAATGAATCTGTGAATAGAAGATTTGAAACAAGATGATCTTTAATGTTCTTTCCTGGCTGTGATTCTTTGATCTTGTTAGATATTAAAAGTGTCTTGTGGCTGACAGATGGAGTGAAGATGAGGGCTCTGCTTTTCAGACACTTAGAGGCATCTTTAGTTGTAGTCTGGGTTTTTGCAGGTGTATTTTTGTGTGGGTGACTGTGCCATGCAAGGTGTGCTGGCCTCCTGAGGCTTGGAGCAGGCAGTGTGGTCCAGGATGGCAGTGTGTTTGATGCCCAGCAGGCCAGGGGAGCTGTTCATGAGGCTGAGTAGCAGCACTCAGATGCCTTTGTCAGGAAAAATGATGATCCAGCCCTGAGCATTCGAAGCCTGCAGCTGCTAAGCTTGTATTAAGTGGCTGGAGAATGTGTGCTGTGTGTTTTGCTCAGGGGAGGCAGGGCAGCCAGTGCATTTAGGGATGCAATTAATAGTCCCCAGCAGCATTTCAGTGCTGCAGTTGCTGCAGAGGAATGTGTGGAGGCATTGTGTTGGTATTTTTAAAGTAAATCTTGCCTGAGGAGCAGACTGACAGCGCTGGCTTTGGGTGGCCGGAAGTGAGCGGCCCCAGGGTCATTAATCAATAAAAGTTGATTCATGTTCATCTCGTGGGTTCCTCCAGGAGCTGCTGAACTTAGGGGAGGAGGTTCTGCCCCTCTCTCCTGCCCAGGTGAGACCCCACCTGCAGAGCTGCCTCCAGCCCTGGGGTCCCAGCATAGGAAGGACCTGGAGCTGCTGGAGAGAGTCCAGAGGAGGCCCCAGGGTGATCAGAGGGATGGAGCAGCTCTGCTGGGAGAGTTGGGATTGTCCAGCCTGGAGAGGAGAAGCTTTGGGGTGACCTCATTGTGGCCTTCCAGTGCCTGAAGGGAGCTTACAGGAAAGATGGACAGAGCCAATTTCCAAGGGCCTGGAGTGACAGGGCAAGGGGGAATGGCTTGCCACTGACAGAGGACAGTGAGATAGTGGGAAGAAATCCTTCCCTGTGAGGTTGGGCAGGGCTTGGAGCAACTTGGTCTACTGGAAGGTGTCTGTGTCCATGGCAGGGGCAGGGACAAGATGAGCTTTAAGGTCCCTTCCAGCCCACATCATTCTGTGAATCCGTGGGGAAAGATTTCTGTGTTTTTTCTTCAAATCTCAGAAGTTTCCTGATGTGTAAGGCAGAAGGGTCTGTTTGGGATTCCATGGATCTCAGATAGGGAGGCAGTGTTTATTGGGATTCTGAAGCTTGGTTTGAACCCTGTAAATCCCTTGAATTCTGCTTCCCACCAAAACTGATCATGTCAGCAAGGGAAAAACCTCCAAATTCTGTTGCAACACAGAACCTGCAGTGCTATCAGTGAAGCACATCCACAGGCTGCTCCCTCAGCATCCTTTGTCACCATTGAGCATTCCAGGTCCTTCAGGGAAGGAAAAGCTGTCAAGGACAAACCTGCAGAAAGGTGTAGGAGCACCTTCCTCCCAAGACTGCTGGGCTGTGTGGGGTGTGGGAGGAGGAGGAGGAGGAAATGGGGACAATTCTGGCATTTTACATAATGGATCAGAATTAATCTCAGTGTTCAATTGTTCAGGGAAAGCTTTGTGATAGAGGTGCTTCACTGGAAAAAGTCCTACCTGTAGCTGTTCCTTGGTGCAGTAAAATGCAGGAAAACACAAGTTCAGAAGCTGAGTCTGGAAACATTCCTTGCTCCAGCTCCAAATCCAAAGGTTCACGTGCCACCCTGGTGAATGCCCGTGTGTCTGGGCTGCCGTTGCTAAGGGAGAGGGAGTATTTGTTTTTAATTGGGTAATGTGCAGATGGCAGGGCAGAGCCTGCAGTGCAGCTGTGACCTTGGGGAGCTCTGGGGAGGCTGGGTCTGCCTTGGTGCTTGTGGAGGCACAGTTCTCCAGAAATCCCCCAAACACCAGTGTAAAGCCTTGCTTTGCATAGCAGGTTTTGGGTGTCTGAATTTTTCAGTAATTCTGTAAGGGTGCCTGAGGAAGGAAGAGCAAAACACAAATCAGCCATCAAAGCTGAGGGTTTCTAAATGTTGTAAAATCCAGCTCAATGCTCATACTTGATAGCCTTTTCCCAAGGGATGCAGTGTTCTGAAGGGGCTGTAACTTGTCATCCATTCATAAAGGCAGGAAACTCCCCATCTCTCTCCAGATTCTGTGATGAATCTGTTTTTCCAACTGCACAGTGACTCTAGCACAAACATCTTCCCAATCTACTGCCCAGTGTCAGGAACTTCAGTGTTTGTGAAGAGGTTTCCTCCATATCAGTGCTGTGAATTTTGTATCCCATCTTACTTGTGTAAGTTTGGGGTAAATTCCCTGCTAACCGCCAGAAATTGGGACATAATTCCTCATAGCTGCTCCCCATGTCATTGTGTTACACAAAATAGCTGCAGAATTAATTAATCACAGAAGTTTCATTGATCCACTTTGTGTTGCTGAATTAGGTTGATGTTTTCCTGTTAATTTTTTTTTTTTTTTTTAATCTACACAAATAACCAAAACTGCTCCCTGTCTCTGTGCCAGCTGCGAATCACGGTGTGGTCCTTGTGCACCAAGTCCGTGTCTTACATCAAGTACCCCAAAGCATGCCAGCAAGGTAAGTAACACCTGGCTGGGAATGGTCCTTTGATGTGGCAGAAAGGGAAAATGACTTTAATGTGACTGCAAACCCCATTTTTGGGAACAGGCTCTGGTCCTGTCCCTTCTGCAGCCAGGTTGTGGTGTCTGAGTGAAGGATTCCAGTTGATCCATGTGCCTGCTCTTCACATGTGCATCTGTGTTGTGTTTGCCTCTGAGGGATCCTTTAAGACATTAAATTATGCTGGACGTGCTCCCGATGAATTAATCCAAAGTGACTTTTGTCATCTTCTGCATATGGAAAGGCTGGAAAGGGAAGCTTGTGTCAGGGCTGTCAGACCACATGGCTGTGGTGAGCAGTTTCCTGCCCAAGGCTTGTATCCCAGAGATGACAAAGACAATTATGTATTCCATGTAAAATCCAGGAGCATGGGGAGCAATGCCTGGGAGTTAGTGGAGACCTGATGGTTGCATAACTGATCCATTTAGCCAGGCTAAATGAAGTGGTTATTTGAAATCTGTTGGGTTTATATAACAACTGTCAGTGGTTAGATGTGTTTTGAAGCACGCTGGAGCTTTTCATCCTGAGAAATTGTACATTCTGAGCCTAAAAATTGCTGACACAATGAATCAGTAACACCGTGCTTTGCCTTGATTAATGTGACCTTCTGTGGAGAGATTCTGGCTCCTCTTTTAGTTCTGCTTTGAACTGGGAGTAACTGTGCCTCGCTGAAGACTCATCAGCTCTTCTGCCTTGTTGTCTGATTTCTGTTTAAGCCAGTTTTAATTAATCTGTGCCGTGGCAGGGGTGGCTTTCACCAAGGACGGGCGCTACATGGCCGTGGCGGAGCGCCGCGACTGCAAGGATTTCATCAGCATCTTCGTGTGCAGGAACTGGCAGCTCCTCAGGGTAAGCTCTGCCTCTGCTCCCCCTCTGCTCTGCAGGAGGTTACCTGCACAGTGAGAGAAACAGTGAGAGTATCAAGTGCTTGGTACTTGGGACATGTGGTATAAAGTATTCACACATGGGATCAGTCCATGGAGGGTGGCATTGGCCACGGGCTGGATCTGGGCAATTAAACCTCACTAAGAACTTGTCTGTATCTTGTGTCACCTCTAATTTGGGAATTCTGAGCCTCAGCAGAAGCTGAGAGAAAATTTGGGAAATACCCCTAAATGTTTGTCATGTTCCTGAGCTCTCCCCTAATGAAGTGGAAGCTGTGGCTGTCCCATCCCTGGAAGTGTCCAAGGCCAGGTTGGATGGGGCTTGGAGCAACCTGGGATAGTGGAAGGTGTCCCTGTCCCTTCCAGCTGTCCCTGTCCCTGTAAGGTCTCTTCCAGCTCACACTTTCTGGGATTATGTGATCCTGTACTGGGCTTTAAGACAAGGAATTAGTTTTCCTGGATTTTTGACTGATTCAGTGTAACTAATTTAATTCTCTTATGAAATGCTGTTCATTTGAAGGTATAGAAACTTTCTGCTTTTCTGTAGAGGGGATCAAAGATCCACTGAATGCAGCATGTATTACAGGAAGAAATATTTTTGTTGCTACTCTGGCATATAAAAAGCTCTTTTGTGTTTGTGGTAGCCCTTGAAAGGTTAAAACTGAACATTCTGTCATCTTAGATGCAACAGGATTTGTTGGCATGTTTCAAATGGTTTTGTGGTTTCTCTTTTGTGGGCAGCATTTTGACACTGAAACCCAGGATCTGTTTGGGATTGAATGGGCTCCCAATGGCTGTGTGCTGGCAGCCTGGGACACGTGCCTGGAGGTAAGAGGAAAAGCAGATTATTTTCTTGAAGAGCTCAAGTTGGTCTTTGGCCATCATGTATAAAGCAGTGACTAAAATAATTAGTGTTTAAAATGTTTCTTTTGAATATAAGAGGGTGTGAGTCCAGCTTTTGTTAAACGTTACATTTGTATTGGGGATGGGTGTCCTTGCAAGTGGACGTGGCTGTTCTTTAAATCTTCAATGACAGCAAATTATTTCTAATTTATCTTGTAAAAAAATTGTAAACATTGTAGAAGCTGCCTTCATTATTGAAATAATGGAAGAAGAATAATGGAGGAGTGTAAGAGTTTTGTACAGCTTTACTGACATTGCACTTGCACAGTGATTTTACAGTTACTGAAAGTATTCATCCAAAAACAGAGCAACGAAGCCTCTTTAACTCATAGATAAGAGACCAGTTGTACCTTTGTATTTAACTTGCATGATAAACAGGCAGAGTTTGGCAGGATGACTTGCCTGCCTGTGGTTTTCAGCAGCATTGCTGGATTTTGGAGTGGCTGTGCTGTGTTTCAGTACAAGGTGCTGCTGTACTCCCTCGATGGGCGCCTGCTCTCCTCCTACCGTGCCTACGAGTGGCCCCTGGGCATCAAATCAATTGCCTGGAGTCCCAGCAGCCAGTTCCTGGCCATTGGCAGCTTTGATGAAAAGGTGAGAAGTGTTTCCTGCCTTTTTTATTTAAATCATTTGAAGAAGTTTGCCCTAACAGTCTCTGCTTGCTGTGTTTCCTGAGCCAGGTGCGTATCCTGAACCATGTGACGTGGAAGAAGATCACAGAGCTTGAGCATCCAGCAGTCATTACCAGCAAAAAGACTGTAAGTGTGGATCCCAAATCCATGGAGACCTTAGCAGAGCTTGGGTGCTGCTGTTTGTATCTGAAAGATGCTCATTAATCCATTTAATTCTGGGGACTTTTTTTTTTTTTTTCCTCCCAGGGCTTGGGAAATTGCATGGCAACCTGGGAATGTAACAAAAAAGGGGAATCCTCCTTTCAAATTTGGTGGAATATGTGTCTGTGATCATCTCTCTTGAGCAGTAATAGATTTTCAGATGCTCCTGTCACATGCCAATGTATTTTGGGTGTAGGTGGTGGCTGCATTACAGATCTGGGTGTGCAGCCGATGGCAAACTGGAAAACTGAACAGGAGAGATTTGTCTCAGCTTTATACAATTCCTAACTTTAAACAGTGCTGGAACTGGATTGTGTTCAGATTTTCCATCCTGTGTGGACAGGCTCATCCAGCTCACCTAAAGGGCATTTCCTGGAACATCTGTCAGCATTGATTTTTATCCTTTATACCTGTACCTGCAAGGCCTGACAGATTCTGCGCTGTTGGCAGCAGGTGCAGAGCTGCTCTTCCCAAAATCCCGAGCTGATCTCATCCCTGGAGGTAATGAGAACAGTGTGTGGTGCTGTTTGCCATTGCAGAGGGACTGAACAGACCTCCTGGAAGAGTTTGTGTGTGGATTTTAAGCCTGCAATATTCACATGACTCTGCCTCTTAGCCAGAAGCCAGGCACGAGCCATTAAAGCACCTCAGCAAAGCTTCTCACGGCTGAAAAATGCCTTAACTTCCAGTTAGGTGTAAAATGTGTCATGGAAAACAAATGGAAATAGCTCTGTTAATCTCCACTACACAGACAGGAATTGCAGTTGCTGTGTTTTATCCTGGTGCTTGTGTTCAGGAATATGTTGCAGGCACACTAAAATATTTTTGCTATTTTCCTTCTGCAGCGCTGCACTTTGTTTGTGACAGAATCAGATGAAAGATTTTGGGTTGTAAAAATGAGATTCATGGTCCTGCTATAATGGGGATGATTTAATTTGCTGTCAGAAATAATGAACGAGGTGCATTCCCTGGGGCTTATTCTCTGCTGTGTTTTTCCTGATCATGGTTCCAAATGGCCCATAATTCACTGGGAATACTGGATTCCAGATCTGCCTGGGAATACTGGATTCCAGATCTGCCTACTGAAGCCCTTTCCTCTGTTGATGAACCAGGGGATGCTGAGGTGTACTAAATGTGCAAATGAGCCAGTGGGATGTGGGTATTTGGTAACAGCCCATGTTCAAACTCTCCAAGGCCCTTCTGTAGAGCTCTCACTTGTTTCTTTGTAGATTGTGTATAAAGAAGTGGAGAAATCCCCAACTCTTGGCACAGAGAGACTTTCTTTCCCTCCAACAAGAGCATTGGCTAGTTCTCTCTTCAGCACACAGAGTAAATGTAAGCCAAAGTTTACTCAAACCAGACACTTGAGTTTGCCTTGGGAAGTCTTTAAATAAACATTGTAGGTGAACTCTGCCCCTTGGACGGTGGAACAGATCCTCTGGATGTTCTCTAAGGCAGTAAAAATCAGTCTCAGTCTTTGTGGCACTGTAAATCACCTTTGGTTAACAGTGTTTGAAATAGTAGTTAGAAGGTAGTAGAAAAATTAATCTCTCCTCATTTTCCTGATTTAATCTCAGTCTTGCCTGAATTTCCAGCCTTTCCTTTTCTGTAGGAGGGCAGGAATAGTAGTAGGGTGGCTGTGTGAAGATGTAGTATCTTTAAAGCAGTTGAAATTCTGATTGGAACATCTTGGAGAAGAGTAAAATATGGTCCTATCACTTCAGAGATGAGGGGTTTTAACAGTTGGATATAAATGCATTATCCATCCAGGCTCACTTAGTGACATACTTTTATTTCCTGTTCCAGATGACATTTGCCAAGTGCCAGTTTCTTTACACTACATCAAACCAGTTGCTGACAAGGCAAATCCCAAAGTGGGAGTTGGGATGTTGGCCTTCAGTGCAGATAACTGTTTCCTGGCAACCAAAAATGGTAAGTTCCGACTGCCCTGCCTTAGAGGGGAAACCATGAAGGGCATGTGGGGGTTTCCTTAGCAGAAATGATCCTTTGCACTATAAAAAGAGTCATGGCCCTGTAAAATCAGCTCTGTTGGGAGATGTGTAACTACAGGGGAATCCCAGCCTGTCTTGTAGTGTGTGTTAACTGTTGTGAGCTGCCAGAGCTGCTGATCAGGGCATGAACTCAGCCTTGGCTCTGTATTTAATGAAAATAGTGGGGTTTTATATTTCTTCAAGTTTGTGTGAGCACACTGTATTGAAAATGAAACAAATCTTCCCACTTACAGCCTGGGTCTCTTAAAAGGCAGAACTCTGCACGACCTATAGCAGGAGGAATTCTGACTTCCTGAATAGTGAAAGTCATGGAATTAAGGTTCCATTTTTCCCTTTGGTCCTGAGGGGCTGTTTGTGCCTGGATGCCAAAGCTCTGGGTCAGGTGCAAAACTCATCAGACAGACAAATGTGATAAAAGCCAGGGAAGGACTGGGAGATGGTCTAGATCACTTTTACCTTTTTTTGCAATATTTCCTGAAGGCTCTGCTTGGCATAACTCAAGTAGTGCTAACCCTGGGGATGTACCTAAAGATTTGTGTTGTACGGATTTGTCTGTTCCTGTGCATTTAGAAAAACCACGTGTGATCCTTTATCCTCCAGCTATCACACAACTGCTGCTTCCTTTGCAGATAACATTCCCAACGCTGTGTGGATCTGGGACATCAGGAAGCTGAAGCTGGCAGTGGTGTTGGAGCAGCTGTACACCATCCAGTGCTTCCAGTGGGACCCCTGCCAGCCCCGCCTGGCTGTGTGCACGGGCAGCAGCAGAGTGTACCTGTGGTCCCCAGCTGGCTGTGTCGTTGTGAAGGTGCCTGGGGAAGGTGAGCACACGACCTCCCAGCAACTGCTCCGTTGTTGGAACCCTGGCTGCTGAGAACTTTTAGATTTTCTGTGCTGGAAAAAGTTTCTCCCCAGGAGAACGCTGCATTTGACCTGAGGCCGTGGAGAAGGCTTCCAAAATGGAATGATGGAACTGGGATTGGGGGTGTGGAGTTTGCATAGAAGTGTGTGATATCAGAGGGTGGAAAACCTAGAGTTTAAGGGTTTAGAATATAAGTGATATATATATATAGCAAGATGGAAGTTTTAGAGTGGATGCTGGCCCCTCCTTCCCCTCCTTCCCCTCCTTCCCCTCCTTCCCCTCCTTCCCCTCCTTCCCCTCCTTCCCCTCCTTCCCCTCCTTCCCCTCCTTCCCCTCCTTCCCCTCCTTCCCCTCCTTCCCCTCCTTCCCCTCCTTCCCCTCCTTCCCCTCCTTCCCCTCCTTCCCCTCCTTCCCCTCCTTCCCCTCCTTCCCCTCCTTCCCCTCCTTCCCCTCCTTCCCCTCCTTCCCCTCCTTCCCCTCCTTCCCCTCCTTCCCCTCCTTCCCCTCCTTCCCCTCCTTCCCCTCCTTCCCCTCCTTCCCCTCCTTCCCCTCCTTCCCCTCCTTCCCCTCCTTCCCCTCCTTCCCCTCCTCCATGGGTTTGGGTGGTTTTGTGGAATTGGATAAAACTCCCCATTGCGGGGCCTGGGTGGTTGGTCATTGGGTTAAAAATAAAAACAATTTAGGTGTCATTTCTTAATTGGACAGTTGATCCTTAAAAGGCCTTGTAGAGAGAGAGACACAGCTCCATTTTTTGCCAGTTAGAGTGAAGTGCTGTAGAACTCAGGGTTTGTGAGACTGTAATAGAGCTAAGAACTAATAAATGTCTGAGTCCCAACAAGAAATCCATCTCACACATTTAATCCTGACCCTGACAGAAAAGAACTAAAGAATCCAGACTCAGTGAAAAATAATATTCCATTTATAAATTGATCTGAGTGTTATCCTGGAAATAGCTCAGGTGTGTTCTTGGAGCTGCTTGAAAATGGCTGTTTTCACCCTCAGGAAAAGAGGAGCTCATAGTGAGACACAGGAAATGTCTCAGGGACAGCATGGGGCCAGCAGGGATTTATTTGTGTGGCTGATTCCAGCTGCCTTTTCCTCCAGCAGGAGGATGGGCTGCCCGCTCCTGGCTGACACACTGATCTCTTCCTGCAGGTGACTTCCAGATTGTGTCTCTCTCCTGGCATTCCAGTGGGGACTCCATGCTGCTCCTGAGTAAGGACCACTTCTGTGTGTGTTACTTGGAAAGAGAAGAGGTAAAATAAAAGAACTAAAATGCATTAAAACTGCTCCCAAGTCTGAGGAAGAAAGAGGAAAAGGATTGAAAACTTGTTGCCCAGTCTGAAGTGTTTGTATTTATAAGTTATTTATTTGAAGGAGCTCCAAGCTCAGTGTGTGAAATACTGTGACTGCATTTGAATGAAGTGATGTAGCAAGTGAAATGTAAGGAATGAGTGTCTATTGCAAGAAAACCTGAATATTGAGGCAGTTGGTATTTTTCAACTCTGAACCCTTATTTTCTAAAACTGTAGCTCTGTGTATATATAATGTATAGCTATTATTTAAATTTTCTATTTCCAATAAATATTTTGATAGTTACAAACTATAAACCTGCACCTCTGCACTTGAAAGTCTGTTTCAGTGTCATCAGTGATGTGATGTAGTGATTTACCCCAGCACAAGGAAACTGTTACTTGCACACAAATAATTTTGGGTGACAGTAACTGTGCCTGGGCCACCGTGGATTTATTACATGGAATCTTTGCCAGAGGGATCACAATTTGACACTTGAAGATGCTGAATTACAGGTAACTGAAATGAGACTTTTTGTCCCAACTCTGGTTCCAAATAGGAGTGGATGGTTTGGCAGGGAAGGAGCAGTTGGAATCCTTCCTTGTTTTTCCCTGTGTCCTTCCAAGGAGGGAACCTCTTGTTTAGGAATTTACTGGATATTTTTTCTTTTGTTACCTAATTTCACAGCCTCAGTCTCCAGAAAATGAAGAACAAATGCCAAGTAAGAGTTGAAATTTTAACTTTACTGCAAGGTTAATGAAAATTGAACAGGTAACTTAGAAAATGCACGGAGAAGCTTGGAAAGCTGGAGTCAGGACTGACTGCAACAGGAGTTTCACAAACACTCACCTACATTAAGATCAAAACCACTGTGGCACAGTGTTCATCCAGCTCTGATGAAAGGGCATGGAGAGAAGGTCATGCACAAGGAAAAAGCTTGTTAGAGTCACCTCCTGAGCAATTACAGCTGTAATCTCTTCTGAGTTTCATCCCTGGATGAGAGGTTCAGTGCAGGAATGTATGAATCAAGGCTGACACACAGTGCTGAAAGTTTTCTCTGTCTCCGTTAAAAAGTCCTGGCTCAAACTAGCGTAGATTTAAGAAAAATGGCTAAGAGTATCAATCTAACCAAAATAGAATTCCATTTCAGTTCTACAAAGAACAGCTTTGAAGGCAAATGTGTTCGTGAGGCTTTTGGCAACGTTCTCTCACAACAGTTTTTATTCTGTGGCTGCAGCAAAGAAACAGAAGTAGAGAGGAAGTTCCAGTAGGTTCTTAGAGGGATTTTAACAAGAAGCTCAGAAATGCATATTGAGTTCACAAACTGCTGCTGAGCAGGTGGAACAGTGGCAGCTTTAGCAAAAGCTAGCAAATACTGTTAAAGACTGACTGACAGCTTTGAAAATTCCTAACAGGCATTAATCAGAGCTCTGAGATCATGGTGATTGGAACAGCAATTCCTCTTAAACAACACAAGGGAGTCCCAAGCACACGACAGGATTTGAGACCGTACACAGGGATACAGCAGGGCTAGGGCACCAAGGTCCTGCTGTGCCCTGGGGGCTTCAGCAGGTTCCAGTGGCACCAAGGTCCTGCTGTGCCCTGGGGGTTTCAGCAGGTTCCAGTGGCACCAAGGTCCTGCTGTGCTCTGGGGTTTCAGCAGGTTCCAATGGCACCAAGGTCCTGCTGTGCCCTGGGGGCTTCAGCAGGTTCCAGTGGCACCAAGGTCCTGCTGTGCCCTGGGGGTTTCAGCAGGTTCCAATGGCACCAAGGTCCTGCTGTGCTCTGGGGGTTTCAGCAGGTTCCAATGGCACCAAGGTCCTGCTGTGCCCTGGGGGCTTCAGCAGGTTCCAATGGCACCAAGGTCCTGCTGTGCCCTGGGGGTTTCAGCAGGTTCCAGTGGCACCAAGGTCCTGCTGTGCCCTGGGGGCTTCAGCAGGTTCCAATGGCACCAAGGTCCTGCTGTGCCCTGGGGGCTTCAGCAGGTTCCAATGGCACCAAGGTCCTGCTGTGCCCTGGGGGTTTCAGCAGGTTCCAGTGGCACCAAGGTCCTGCTGTGCTCTGGGGGTTTCAGCAGGTTCCAGTGGCACCAAGGTCCTGCTGTGCCCTGGGGGTTTCAGCAGGTTCCAGTGGCACCAAGGTCCTGCTGTGCTCTGGGGGTTTCAGCAGGTTCCAATGGCACCAAGGTCCTGCTGTGCCCTGGGGGTTTCAGCAGGTTCCAATGGCACCAAGGTCCTGCTGTGCCCTGGGGGTTTCAGCAGGTTCCAGTGGCACCAAGGTCCTGCTGTGCCCTGGGGGTTTCAGCAGGTTCCAATGGCACCAAGGTCCTGCTGTGCCCTGGGGGTTTCAGCAGGTTCCAATGGCACCAAGGTCCTGCTGTGCCCTGGGGGTTTCAGCAGGTTCCAGTGGCACCAAGGTCCTGCTGTGCTCTGGGGTTTCAGCAGGTTCCAGTGGCACCAAGGTCCTGCTGTGCCCTGGGGGTTTCAGCAGGTTCCAATGGCACCAAGGTCCTGCTGTGCCCTGGGGGTTTCAGCAGGTTCCAATGGCACCAAGGTCCTGCTGTGCCCTGGGGGTTTCAGCAGGTTCCAGTGGCACCAAGGTCCTGCTGTGCCCTGGGGGTTTCAGCAGGTTCCAATGGCACCAAGGTCCTGCTGTGCCCTGGGGGTTTCAGCAGGTTCCAGTGGCACCAAGGTCCTGCTGTGCCCTGGGGGTTTCAGCAGGTTCCAATGGCACCAAGGTCCTGCTGTGCCCTGGGGGTTTCAGCAGGTTCCAATGGCACCAAGGTCCTGCTGTGCCCTGGGGGTTTCAGCAGGTTCCAATGGCACCAAGGTCCTGCTGTGCCCTGGGGGTTTCAGCAGGTTCCAGTGGCACCAAGGTCCTGCTGTGCTCTGGGGGTTTCAGCAGGTTCCAATGGCACCAAGGTCCTGCTGTGCTCTGGGGGTTTCAGCAGGTTCCAGTGGCACTTGATGGATTGGGAAGAGCAGGCTCTGGGACACAGAACACACCACGGCTCATTCACCCTGCATAAGGACCAGTGAGGGCTGTAAATAAGGTACAAAATACAAGGCTGGCACCACCCTGTGTCTGCTTCAAATCCAGCCTGTGCATTCCCCAAACAACCTGGGAACTGTCCTACAACGTCCCCCTTTCCTTTCTTTTCCATTCCTTCCCCTGGCAACTTTACTTTATCACGTGCTCTGCTGTCAGCACCCTCTCCCCAACTCACTTGCCCTTGAACAGGTGACACACAAGGGGGTTTAAAATCCAATTTTGCCTCTTGTCATGGAGTAGCCCAGCTTGGCCTCGTTGTTGATGAAGGACATCAGTCCCAGGTAGGTCTCGATGAGGATGGGCCGCTCCAGCACCAACACCCCGTTAGCACTTCCTGGCACTGGGCCCTCCTTGTGGGCTTTCTTCACAGCCTGGATCAGCTGTGTTTGAAAGTTTTCCAGCTGGAAGAAAAGAAATCACCTTGCTATGGCATTGTTTTGCAAACTGTTAAGTAGCTGCTGATAGGGAATGGTGAAGGATTAGCATTAAAGCTGTAGCTGTCAGGGCTCTATGGACTGCGATAGTCACAGTCTGATATTTAACCTCAGTGATTCAGTTAATTTCACACAGGACACTGCTGATGTGTGACTTAAACTTATCAGTGACCAGGTGTTTATTTCTGACTGTGGTTCTGCCCTGCTCACTGATGTGTTATGCTTAATAGGGTTCTAATTTTAGACAAACCTTCAGAGGGAAGCACCTATTACAAAAAGAACAGAAAACCACCTTGGTGAAGGTTTTCAGTGAGCAATTAAACTGTCTGTTAATTAGCTGGCAGTCCTAGATGAAAAGTCCATCAGCCTGTCAGGTAAGTAAGAACAGAAACAGCCCAAGATCCATTTGCTTTTGGGCTTTACAGGACTCTGTACATTCGGAAGTTTTGGCTTCCTCTGTGTTTCACCCAGTTATGGGTGGCTGGCAAAAGGGGGCAGTGGGGCCACCATGCAAGTCAAAATTTGGAGACTGGGGAGATGGAGCTCCAAGTTCCACCTGTGCTGTAACCGATTTTGTTTGATTAATTGATGTGTTGAAGTTGTGTTTACCCCATGAGCTCAATGAGGTGCCTGGAGCAGCTCCTTACCCGGCACAGGGACGAGATCTTCTCGTCAGCATCTGCCATGGGGTGCTCGGTGAAGGTCATGTAGGGGATGTTGGTGGACCAAGGGTTCCACCTGTTGATGAAGGAGGCTCGGCTTTGCTTGTCCCACTGGATGCGGATACCGACACCTTCCCTCCTGACAGTGCACAATGAACAGGGTAAAACTTGGCTTTGAGCAAGGTTAACTAAAAATGTTCTGTCTGAAAAACACCTGCTTGGATCCAGAAGCTATCTTGAAATACAAGTGATAGTAAATTTTACAGTAGGCAAGAAATGCAGTAATTCAGGCCCTGGAACATGCAAAGGGACACATGCTTATGAGCTGAGAGCAAGAAGGTGAAGCACCCGGGACACCCTGGCCATCCCTCACAGCCTGTGACAGCCCCTGTATCCTGCCACTCACAGCTTTCTACTCATGCGGAGGTGGTGTTAATACTACTTACTGCATTATGTAATGGTGATGAGTTTCTGCTCCCAAATATACTCCTCTTATCTTGAAAGTCCTTGAGCAACTTGCTGTTAGTGCAACTACTCACCACCCCAGCAAACCAGCAGCTACCCTGAGCAGTTCTAGTAAAGCTTCAGGAATTGTTTGCAAAGTTAAGCAAACAAAAGGAAGAATTCTCAGACCATTCCAAATAACCTGTGCCTGCTTACTTGTTGAGAGATTTGGGTGGGAACACAAACTCCCCCACGGAGATGGTGTCCACGGCACTGAGGGCAATCCTGGTGACATGCTGGCACTGCAGGCTGATGAAGTTGTACTTGCACACCAGGAGGGACCAGTCGGTGATGAGGACAAGGCGCTCCTTCTCGTTGTTCCAGTGATCGATTCTGGGGAGAGAACACCACTGAGTTTAAGTGGTTTTGACTCATGGCTAGGAACACTCAAGAGCTTGGCAGAAAGGAGAATTGCTGAGGAGAGCAAATCTGTAGTCTTGGTGACGCTGTATTTTCTGTCACTTTGCTTTGCATCTGCAGGGCCAGTGCAAGGCTGAGGGTCTGAGCCCTGCTGCACACACGGGGCTTTGGGTCAGTTTGTTAAAGCTGTGCCTGTGCTTTTCTGCAGGAGTGAGTTCTCTACGGGACTGGATTTAGTAAGGGGTTAACTCGGGAGCGTTGATCTGGAGCTGAAGGGCTGGGTTATAAAGAAATAATGAAATAATGATGGCTGCAGCCTGGACCATGGAATAATATTCACCAGGTTTAATACCGAATAGCGCTTGGGCTGTGCGGCTCCGGACCAACCCCGCGGCGGCCGAGGCTACCCTGGCTCTCATCTCCCCCTCCCGCAGCGCCCATCCCAATCCCATCCCAATCTCATCCCCTCCCATCCCGCCGCGGAACTCACTCGGTGAGCAGCCACACGCTCTGCACCTCCCCGTCCTCTGCGGGCAGCACGACCACGCGGATCTCGCTCACCGCCTGCTCGATGGTGCCGGGCTGCGGGGGGGACAAGGCAGAGAGGACAAGGCAGCGGTCAGGGCGGGCGGGCGGGCGCTGCCCGCGGCCGCCCCCGCGCCCCTCCCGGCGCGCACCCGGAACACGAAGTACTGGCGGAGGCGGCCGGCGCGGCCCGCGGTGCGGACACTGAGCGGCCGCAGCGTCTGCCGGGCCGGCGGAGCCGCCGGCTCGAAGGGCGGCCCGGCTCCCCCCGGCACCAGCGTGGCGGCCCCGGGGCTGCCGGGGCTGCCGGCCGGGCCGGACTCGTCCGCGTCCCGCAGCTGCAGCATCGCGGCGGCGGCGCCGGGCGGGCGCTCGGAGCCTTCCGGGGCGGAGCGGGGCGGGCGGAGCGCTCAGAGCCGCCTCTCGCTCCGCGCCGCGCCGGGAGGCGGCACTGCAGCCCCGGCCGGGACCCGGCCCGGCAGAGCCCTCCCTGCCCGGGAACCGGCACAGCAGAGCCCTCCCTGCCCAGGACACGGCACTGCAGAGCCCTCCCTGCCCGGGACCCGGCCCTGCGGAGCCCTCCCTGTCCGGGACCCGGCCCTGCGGAGCCCTGCCCGGGACCCGGCCCTGCAGCCCCGGCCGGGACCCGGTGGGATGCGGGATGCGAGATGAGGCCCTGGTATCGGGTGTTGTCATCGTCACGCAGCGACGGCTGCTGGGACTGTCGCTGTCGCACACCTGGGGCTGTACAAAGCGGTTGTTCTAAGATCTTCTTTGAGGGGGAGGCCTTATTGGCATCTCGGGCTTGTGACAGCTCAGTTGCTTTTTAATCTTGGTTGCTTGGATAACATGTGGCCACTCTTTACGCCGTTATAAAGTCTCCTGTATAACCGCGGTGGCTGGCACAGAATTTAGCAACCCTAGATTTGCTATGGCTAAGTCATTATCTTATCATTAGTCATTATCTTATGGCTAAGTCATTTGCTATGGTGCTGTCATTATCCCTTGCTCAGAGCTGATTAGGTACCAGGTACTGTCACTGTCACATGGCCAGGGCTGTGTCAGGTGCTGTGACCATCGGACACTGGGTGTACAAGGTGTCAGGTGCTGTCACCATCACACAGCAGGGCGGTGGGTGCTGTCACTATTGCTGCTCAGAGCTGGGTTAGGTACCAGATGCCATCGCTGTCACACACTGGGGCTGCATCAGGTACTGTCACCATCACAAACCTGGGTGGGTGCTGTCAGATCCCCTGCCCAGAGCTCTATCAGGTACCAGGTGTCATTGCTGTCACACATCTGGGGCTGTATGAGGCGCCGGGTGCCACCATGGTTGCAGACCCAGAGGTGTTTGAGGCGTCTCTCAGCCCTGCTGTGGATTTTCAGGCCTAAGACAAGAACCCACACACATCACACAATGTACAGTGGGAGGCCCTGAGCTCAGCCAAAATTGTGCTCTGCTCTGCCCAGGTGGTCTGGGCAAGACTCTCACATACCCATAAAGGAGCAAGATGTGTGGGTCTACAGAGTTCAGGCACAGCTGCTGTGAAGCAGATCTGGGTCAGATGTGCAAAATCCTGAAATATCATCAGGACAGAGCTCAGGAAGGTACCAGAGGAGGGTGGGATAGGGACAGGATTGTGCATGGAGAGCCCTGGCGCCCATATCATATCCAGCACATTGATAGCAAAGATTAAATAATGCTGGGGAATGAATGGCACGTTAATGTTTCAGTTTCTGTGGTCTCTGGCATGACTGCAGATATTATCATCAGTATTTATAGAGCTGTATCATATCTTGGACCCCTTTCAGGGCTGTTTTTCGTGGAGCCAGAGGATGACATCCTTGGCGGGCAGCTGTGCTGGGAAATGATATAAAATTGAAAACACACTAAATTGACTTCACAGACAGGGTAGGGTTTCAGATATCTGTCTTTCACATGTGTCCCATGAATCCCCTGCTCTCCACAGCCCTTGCTCACGTGGGCCTCTTTAGGTGGGAAACCTCACTAGTGGCTTTAAAGGGCCTTTAAAAGGACTGCAGAGCTGAGTTTGTGCTGGGTCACTCCTGGCTTTAAAGGGCCTTTAAAAGGACTGCAGAGCAGAGTTTGTGCTGGGTCACTCCTGGCTTTAAAGGGGCTTTAGAAGGACTGCAGAGCTGAGTTTGTGCTGGGTCACTCCTCAAAGCACAGCTTTTCCCATTGGACCTTCCCCTTCTCCCTGCAGGCAGCCTGGCTGGGGTGGCTGTGGCGGGGAGAGTGGCCATGCCAGGACCCTACAGCGGGCTGTGACAGCCAGGATTGTCACCTGGGGCAGTGTGGCAGCTGTGGCTGCCCCGATCAATCCCCATCCTTGGCCGTGTCCTGGAGAGGGAGCCCGACTCCCGGCTCTGCCCAGTCCCTGCCCACTGGGAGCAGCCTGTTTCCTACTGTAAGGAAGTTCTAACTTTCTAATCCCAGACAGAAAAAGAGAAGCCTGGATTTATTGTATCCTGGAGCTCTCTCTGTTGTTATAAAACATCTTTATGTAGCTGCCTTTCTTATCAAGGAAGAATGAATGATGTTTTCTTCCCATCCATTAGGCTTGGCTGATATTTTACTGCTAAGTGGAAGCATTAACCCCCCTCACCTGCTCTTTTCTTTTACTTTAGGATTTATGGCACTGCTGCGACCTTGGGAGGGTTCTGGTGTAAGGAGCAGCTGCTTCAGTTTTTCCCAAGACTGAGCAGCTTTTGGGCATGGCCCTTGGGGGCTTTAGTCTTGATTAATGGCTGTCCTTCAGCCACAAAATATGTCCATGAAACTATCCCAGCCTTCCTCCTTCTTATCCTGCTTCTGTGATGGAAATCAGCACCTGCCCCAGGCCAAGTGAGCTCTGGAGGGCCCTGGGGCAGCTCAGAGGTGCTGCTCTGGTCCCTCCTGGCCCTTGTTGAGGATTTGCTTGAGATGTTTAGTGCAGCATCCCTGCTCTCCTCCTCCCCATCCCGCTGTGCCAGCTGCTGTGTGCAGTTGGAGGTGTCCCTGCCAGCAGAATTTCCTTGGGAAGCAATCAATTTTGTTACCTGCTGGAGTGCATGGGGAAAATTGAATCTCTGTGGGATGTTTCTCGAGCTTCTGGGAAAGGGATTTGGGCTGGTGTGTCCGCACACAGCCTTGGGTAGTGGAGGAGCAGCCCCGAGGCACCGCTGCTCCATCCCTGCATCCTCCCCCTCCTCTGCTCGGGGCTGGGCACCGCTCGTGGGAGGGATTTCTGACTGACAGCGAGCAAAGAGGCATGTGAGGGGAAGGAGCTGGACCTGGGAAAGGCAGGGGGAAGTTTTGTTACTGCCCTGACCCGCAGGGAAGCTGCTCCGGTGAGTGTGTGTGCCGAGCTCCTCTCTCCCGGCTCCGGAGGATGCCCGCAGCTCTGTGGATGCACTGAAGGATCACCCTGCCTGCTTCGGGAAAAAAACCCCTTCGAGGTGAGATTCTCCTGCCAGAAGAGCACCCCCTCCTTCCTCCTTTCTCCTTCTCCTTGCCAAGGGCTGGATTTCAAAGTGCCTCGGGAAGGGGATGGCAGCTCCGGAGCAGCTCAGCCCGCATGGGGCTGCTCTGCTGGGCACAACCCAGCTCCTGTGAGCCCCCAGCTCCTCGAGCTTTGCCAGGAAAGCAAATCCCAGGAGGAAAAGTCACTTCAGCGCATTTCACCGCCAGCAAACCAGCATGAGAAGCCGGGTTTGGTTTGGGGAAAAATCCAGCTGCAACCTGCGCTGTGATTTCCAGTGGAGTGAAGAAAGTGGCTGAGCGGAACCGGAGAGGGAGGAAGCATCCAGGAAGGATAAATCCGCTCTCCCCCTGTGCTCCCACAGCTTCGTCCTCTGCAGGGACAGACAGACACGGGCACGTTGGGAGCAGGAGGCGGCGGGATTCCCGGGATAACCGCTGGAAGCACCTGGAGGGAGAGCGGCAGCTGCGATGGAGTTTCCTGCCGTGGCACTGTCGCTCATCGTGGCGCTGCGAATGTCCCCGCTGGCTGCTGGCACCAAACTGCAGCCCCACATGTGAGTAGCAAGGAAAGAGCTCCGGGAGGGGTTTTGTCGGGCAGGGGATGGGGAAGCAGGAGCCAAACGCAGTGATTTCAAATCAGAGAGTGAAGGGCCAGTGGGGAGGAGGAAGCTGTTGTGGGTTTCTTTATTTACTTCTAGATGTGCAGAAAGGGGAATAGAAAATTGAAAATGTGGATAGTCTTTTCTTGTAGGAGGGAGCTCCTTGGTTCAGCTGAAACTTTTCTGAGTGCAAGAGATGATTCCTGTGTGAATACTTTGCCCTTTCTTCCAAGACCTGCTGCTTTTATTTCACTTCACTTTCTTATCCCGCGTTCCTCCCCGCCTGCTGCTGTTACTCCAGCAGCACGTAGGCTGCTCTTTTTAATTACATTTTACAGTTACAGTTTGGTGTTAATCATTTGGCTGCTCTGGAAGACTTCCTTGCAAATTTGGCCTCCTGCCAGAAGATGGTCTCTGAGAGCCAGGGGATCACTGTAATTCCCTTTGTCCATGGAGCCCGTGTGGTGTGGGGTGCAGACTCCAAGCCGCCCTCCCCGAGGGGTTTAATTCTTTACAAAAAAGCGTGTCCTTCAGAAGATAAAGGTTTTGGAAGGAGCAGCTTTTTCTCCCCACGTCAGGGTTTTGTGCTCCTGCCCTGGCAGTTACTTTCAGGACTTCTTGGACGGGGCACTGGAGCAGAGCCCTGTGCCAGCACGCCGGGGTTGGAATTGAGCAGCCTGGGGAATTCGGATGGCAGCTGTGACCTCTAAGCTTCACCACGTCCAAATGAGTTATTTTCACTTTTTTTTTTTTTTTAATAGAAAGTACCTCTAAGAAAACTCTGGCTCCTGTTGGAAGCAGCAGAAGCGGCCCCAAATACCAAGTGGCTCATGGAGTCAGGGACAAATGTCTCACTCTTCATCCTTAGTTAAACCCACTGACTTGTGCTTGGAGAAAGAGTTGGGATTAGAGAAGAAACAAAGTACATTTCTTTGATTTATTGGAATTAGCCTCACAGCCCTTAGCTCTGAATGAGCATGAAACCACCCCTGTGGCTGGTGGGCCTGACACTGTTTCTTTCCCCAGCAGTGATTAACTCATTGAGGGGTGGATGCAGGAGGTTGCCCAAGCCCTTCCTGCCCTGCCAGCAGGAAATCCAGGCAGTGGGAATGCTGCACCCCTCACAGCTGTGACCCCTGTATTGGTTTGAACAGACAGGTGTCTGCTAAGGCAGGCAGGAGCCTTCCTTGAAATGGAAAATGTAAACCCCTTCCCTCTGAATTGTTATAATTTTGAAATTAAGGGGCTCTCCGTCAAAGATATGGGAATAGGATAAAAAGTTCTTTACTAGGAAAATTAAAGTACAAATGCAATAGTACAAACAAACAAAGAAAAATCCCCACTGACAGAGTCAGACCAGGCCCTGCCCCCTGTGTGTCAGGGGGTGGCACAGCCCCATCCCATGGGGGCTCAGCCCTCCTGCAGTGCCAGCTGTGGCTCTGCTGGAGCAGGGATCCTGCACAAGGGGGGAGTTTTCCTCTGCAGCTCCAGGGCTGCTGGAGATGGGCCTGGGCTCCCTCTGGCCATGCAGGGCAGCAGAAGCTGCTCCTCTGGGAATGCACTGGGCAAAGGCTGCTGTGCTGTGCCAAACCTCAGATTGTATCCAGGCAGAAATGCTCGGCTCCTCCCCTGGGCGCAGCATCTCCCCATGGGATGATGGAATTGGATCAGCCCTGCAGGGACACTCAGTGGCCATGGACAGCAGAGATCTCCCAGCTAAACCTGAGACACCCCCTGCATCCCTCTGCATCCCCTGCATCCTTCTGCATCCCTCTGCATCCCTCTGGCTCCCCCGCATCCCTGACACCGCTGCATTCCTCTTTTCCAGGCTGAACGTGTGTGCAGAGCAGGAGCTGGGGGTCATGGGGCTGTGGCAGCCCCTTACACCTGTGACCCCCTGGACCCCTCTGGTTCCCCAGCATCCCTGACACCCCTTTATTTCTCTTTTGCAGGCCGAATGTGTGCGCAGAGCAGCAGCTGGGGGTGGTGGGGCTGCGGCAGCCGTGCGTGCAGGCTGCCCGGGTGTGGCCGCAGGACTGCGGCGGCCGCCGCTGGTGCGCAGGCTTCGAGCGCAGGTGGGTGCTCCTCCCTCCGCCCCGGGCTGCTCCTGCTGGGAATGGGGGGATGGAAAATTCCACGGGCACTTCCAATACGTTAAGGGTTTTTTTTTAGGAGAGTCTTACTGAAGTAAGAGATGATAAAGTTGTATTTTTTTTCTTAACGCTGATGTGATGTTGTTCACAGGGGTCTTAGTTTGAAGGAAGAGACGAGGATCTGACTCCATGTTTCAGAAGGCTTGATTTATTATTTTATGATATATATTATATTACTAAACTATACTAAAAGAATAGAAGAAAGGATTTCATCAGAAGGCTGGCTAAGAATAGAATAGCAAAGAATGGTAACAAAGGCAGCTCAGACTCTCTGTCCGAGCCAGCTGGGCTGTGATTGGCCATTAATTAAAAACAACCACATGAGACCAATCAAAGAGGCACCTGTTGCATTCCACAGCAGCAGATAACCATTGTTTACATTTTGTTCCTGAGGCCTCTCAGCTTCATAAAACATGTCCGTGACAGTACTACCACTACTATTATGAAAAACCCATTGCCCTTCCCAAAGAGAAGGTCTATCCATTGTTCTCGTTCTGAAGAAGCTTTGTCCTTGTGGTGTGCTGTTTCCCATCTTCAGGCAATGTTTAACATCTGTTTCTTATGATCCAGCCACGTTAATGGAATGACTTATTCTCATCGTGTGCACTGTTCCTGTTATCTTTAGGTATCTCCTCCTTAAAGCCCCTCAGTGCCTCTTGTCTGACAGAGCTGATGGCAGGAGCTGGGTCCCAGTGAGGGTTATTGGCTAAGATAACAGTGAAAGTGGCCGTGGTGCAGGGGATGGGGCGGTGCAGGGACTGCTGGGGTCAGCAGGATTTCCTGCAGGGTCACCTTGTTCCTTTCACTCCCTGAGCTGCACCGTGCTCAGGCCCACGTCAGAAGAGCTTGAGCTGGGCTTGCACAGGTGAGCACAGGGCTGGACCATCCCCTGAGTGCTTGTCCACCTAATCACAGCATCCCTTGGGTTCCCAGCTGGCCGGAGATGGGAGACTGGGCAGGAGGCCCTGCAGAAGGAGGGCTCTGAACGCATGTTAGAGCACAAAAATGGTGTGGCATTCACATTCTCTGAAACAATCCCTTTGCCCAGGATTTTTCTCCTGGGAAGCCTCAGAGAAAAGGAAAACAATTCTTATCTCATTTGCTTCTCCTGTGTTTTGCTGCTTTGGAATGTGTTTGGAGATTACCACAGGTGATTGTTCCATTGGATTCTGCTGTGAGTTGTTTTCACTCATTGGTCAATCAGGACCAAGCTGTGTTGGGACTCTGGAGAGAGTCATGAGTTTTCATTATTATCTTTATAGCATTGAGTAAGTATCTTTTCTGTATTCTTTAGTATAGTATAGTATAGTATAGCATTCTTTCTTATAATATAGTATCATAAAATAATAAATTCGCCTTCTGAGAACATGGAATCAGATTCATCATTCCTCCCTGCAAATACAACAAAAAGGAACTTTTCTTACCTGTGCAGCAGCCAAACTACAACAGTGCCCAAGATGCTTCCAGCCTCCCCCTGCTCTTCCTGCCTCATTAGGGAGTTACAAGCCTTCACAGAATAAAAGTGGTAGTTTGTCGTTTCAAAGAAACATCTTGGACTCAAGACAGCTTTTAAGTCCTGTCTTTAGGAATTCCTCCTAACCTGTAATTGTCAGTAATTGCCCTGGTGATGAGATCTGTGTCCTGGTAACAAAGGAGCAAACAGAGTCCCACTCTTGGCTGTGTTTTCAGGGAAGGCTTTGAAAGGATGGGTGCCCTGTCTGCTTCCACTTCAAAGGCTGGGAGCTCTTCAGCCCCAGCAGTCCCTTCAGCTCCTTAAAGGATGGGCTTGACACCACAAATCAAGGGACTGAAATGAAATAACTTTCTGTTCTGCTGCATTACAAATATCAAAATAACTCAGTGCTAAAACCAATCCTGATGGAAGCACAGAGAGGAAACCACAGAGGGATCTCACCCCAGGAACTGTGAAATCCAGACAGGGAAAGGACTATCAGCAGACCATTTTCTGGGCAAGGTTTTGTCCCAGATCTCCTCTCTCTAAACTTCTGGGTGGGAGTTCCCAAGCTTTTCCAGGAGCTGGGAGCTGTCCTGCCAAGCTCCCTTGTGCTGAGCGGCCGCGGCAGCCGAGCGCGGTGCCGGCGCTCGCAGGGATGCTGGAGCTGCTCCAGTTGGACCCAGCTCTGGCAGCTCAGCAAGAGCCTTCACAACTCCAGGATCTGGCCTGAAATTGGCCTTGGAGTTCCTGGAGGTGACTGGGAAAAGCAGCATCTGCTCGGCTGGAGCATCCTCGAGCTGTGCTGCTCTGTGTTCCTGCATCCCTTGTGCATCCCTTGTGCATCCCTTTGTGCAGCCTCCCAGTGAGTAATGACAGCAAGGTAGCTTTGCTCAGCCCTCCATAACCAAGCCTGAAGGAATCCCAGCACTATCCCAGAGGGGCTGGAAGGGGATTTTCCAGCAGCAGGACACAGCAGGATTCCCTGGGTTCCATTAGTTCTGGCTCATTCCCTGTTTTCTGTGCCAGGGACTCCTTAAAACACAAAAGAAAAGAGAAACACTGAAGATAAAGTATCTCCTGTGTGGCTCTTTCCCATCTGCAGCACCCAGATACCCAGAGACGCCAAGGCTGTCACAATATTTGCCTGTTCTGAAGGGTCTGGAGTGTCCAACAGAGCCACCCAGGAGGGTGGGATGAGGCTGCTTAGGGCACTGCTGGGGCACAGGGAGCCCTGAGCTGTCCTACATCACTATTTTGAGCTTTTCCTCCCCATCCCTGAGCTTTTCCTCCCCATCTTTGTCATGTTCACACCACCCTGCATCCACCATCTCCCTTTTCCTTGCTGGGCTGGGCTGGAGAGGGCTCCTGGTACCAGGAGCATCCTGGTGGGCTGGAGCCTGGTGCCTGTGAATTGCTTTCTCAGCTGCTTCTGGAGCACAACAATTTCCTTCATAATTTGTTAACAGCTCATAATAAACCAAAACAACAACAAAAAAATTTGGTATCTGCTTTTATTTTTCTCAGCTGTGCTTCCACATGCTGCTTGGCACGCAGGAGTTGCTGAAGGTTTCCTTCCCAGGGATTAAAGGTTCACTGTTATTTAGGTTTTTTTTTGGTAGGAACATCCAGACAAAATCAAACAAGTCGACTGAGTTAGGATAAATATTTTCAGTGGACATGCACAACACATCTGCCCTGCCAAATATTTGTTGTTGTTTGCCCGATTCACTTTGGTGGAGCAGTTTCATGTTCTGCCAAGGGAGCCTTTTAAAAATCAGCTTCAGAAGTATTATCTGTGTTTCAATTCTCACAAACACACAACACCAAATTTCCGGGGCAAAAAATGTGTCGCTTTTATTTATTTACGCTTCAGATCAGTCCCTGCTTTACCCCCCCAGCTCCTGTCCTGGAGGGAGCTCCTGGGTGTGTTAAAGGGACCCTCAGTGTTCCCTGCCAAGCTGCCTTGCTGTGTCCAGCACAACTTTTGGAGTAGCTTGGTGTTGCCATCAGGATTATGTTGATTTTTTAGCTCAGCAGCCCCTTAGAGACACCTACTCCTGCTCACTGAGGCGGAAATACCTGTTCTTAAAATTTACATTTCCTTTGTGAGCAAGCAGTGTAAGGGAGGAGCTCGGAGCTGTAAATAGTCTAGAAAAGGAGGAAAAAAAAAATAATCTGGGGTGTTGTGAAACCTGGGTGTTGTCTCTTGTGTTCCTAATTAGAGTAAATTAGGAGTATTTTCTTAGCATCAGTGATCGCTGCCAGGCCATGTGGAAAACAATGGCAGCACTTTTGCAAAACCTCATTTTATTTGCACCCATGGCTACAAATTCTGTTCCTCCCCTTTCCCTGCCCTGCAGGAGCTGACTTTGGCTGGGTTTTTGTGTTCCAGGGTTGTGTATTACACAGGCTACAGGCAGGTGTACCAGCTGAGGTCCCAGACCACCTACAGGTGCTGCCCAGGATGGTCCCAGCTGGCAGGGGATGCTGGCTGCCTGCACAGTAAGTGTCACTTACTCTGCTCAACTTCCTTGGGCTTGGCTCGTTTCAAGTCCTGTGCCTGCAGGAAATGCTCTAAAAATGTCTTTTAAAATGTGCTTTTAAATAATTGTCATGGTTTTTTATTAGTTTTTTTCCCTGGTGTAACAACAACAACAAGAACAATAATAATAGCAATAATAATAGCAATAATAATAGCAATAATAATAGCAACAATAATAGCAATAATAATAGCAATAATAATAATAATAATAATGTTTTTCTTTTATTAATAATTTTACAATAGCAATAATATGAAAAAGTAATAGTATTAGTATTATCAATAATTCATTATAAAATTATTATTGTTGTTATTGTTGTAATAATTATTGTTACTGTTACTGTTGTTATCATTATTATTAATAATATAATAATAATAAATATTATTATAATGAATAATATATAATATATAATTATATGATAATCATCATATAATAATATAATAATATAATTATTATTATATAATAAACAATATATTACTATATATGATAATAATAATATAGAAAAATTATTATTAATAATAGTGTTTAGTTTATTAATGATTTTACAGTAATAATATGAATAAGTATTATTATTATTATTATTATTATTATTATTATTATTATTATTATTATTATTATTACTAGCTGCTCTGGCTTCCTGGGAAGCACTGTGCAGTGCTTTCCATTTCTGGAGAATTTCTACATTCTGAGTGTCCCAGCCATTCTTCCACTTGCCAAATGCTGCCAAATGTTTAAAATCAAGGCCAATTTGATGTTTCCAATGGTGCCGCTGGCAGAAGCTCTAGAAGCTTCTTTGGGAAGGTTTGTCAGGAGCTGGGTTTGTTATTTTAGGACTGGCTGAGTTGGGGCTGCCCCTGTGAGAGGTTTGGGATCTCTGCATCCTCCTTTCGCCTGCTCCCTCCCGTATCCAGAGGGTGAGTGGGCTCAGGGGGGTGATTCTGGTGATTCCAGGGCAGTGGCAGCCTGGAGGAGGGGACACAGCCGCAGGGAAGGGGTGGCTCTGCTGTGGAGACCCAGAATTTGCGGCTTTGGGATCTGTGGTTGAATTCCTGCTCTCTTCCAGGGCAATTCCCTGCCAGACAGGCACAGGAGTGTGTCCCCCCCAGCTGTGGGGGAAGCTGTGAGATGTATTCAGGTTTGCACATGATGGGGATGTGCAAATATCAGCCTGTAAGATGATTTTATGCTGTTGTTGAGGAAGACAGAGGCAGCTTTATCCCCGTGGGCCCCACATTGCCCATTTCCCTCCAGATTCTCTGTCTGACACGGGAGGCAGCTGCTGTGGCACTCCCCAGACCCTGCAGCCACATCCAGCTGGGGAAACATTTAACTGGGAGCTACTTCTGAGGTGTTGAGAGCAAGGAAAAACCTCCTGAACTGAACCAAACTTATGTGCAGCACCAAATTTTACCTTGTGCAGAGCCCTGCACTCTCCTTGTGCTGTGGGATGAATTGTTTTGCTTTCCTAGCCCATCACCTTTACTCACCTCTGCTGCACTGAGGGTATTTTTGTCCAATGGCTTCTGCCTCACTTGCACAGAGATGCTTTTGTTATAACTTTTAAACTTTTAGCTTATTCCATACAACCTCGGTGCCTGATTCTTCTCTGATTTACACCTTGGAGCTGCTCTCCACCTCCCCACAGAAAAGCAGCTTTGGATTTTAGTGGTTTTAGTGGACCAGCAGAGCATTTTGGGGTCTGACCTGCCCTGCCATCAGAGCAGTCACAGCCAGCTCCTTGTGGAGGCACTCAGGGTCGGGATTGACCTCCAAGACAGGAAGGTGTCTCCCACATCTGCTTGCCTTTTGTTCTGTGGAGAGGCTGTCTGTGCCTTCCTCAGGCTTTGATGCTTGTAGCAAAGCTTTTTTTTGTTTTAAAAAAAAAGGATAAAAAGGTGTGCCAAACAACCAGGCTTTATTCCTCCTCTCCCAAGCTGTGGCACAGGAGAACAACCCACAGGGGGGAGGAAGCTCCATGGGTGCCTTGTAGCCCCTGTCAGTGAGCAGATAATAACCTCAGCTGAACTCAGAAAAGCACCTTCTGTAATGAGTTTTCCTGCCAAGGAAGTGAGTAATTCCATGCAGGAAGGAAGCAGAGAAAAGGAAATAGAGCTGCTCAGGGCACGCTCTGAACTCATCTCTCTCATCACCGGGGCTGGGAATGGTCCTCAGGGGCTGCTCACTGCTGGGTTGGGCTGGAGGGGAGAAGAGAGGGACAAAAGCAGAGTGGCACCAGCCCAAAAACTCCTGCAGGAACTGCTGATGAGCTGCTGGGGAGCTTGAGGTGGATCTTGACCTGGAGGTGGTGAGCTCTGTCCCCATTCAGCCCTTCAAACCCAATTGGACATCACCCAGAACATGCTGGAACCTTATTTCTGGGACAGAAAAATAGGTATTTGTGTGCCTCAAGTGCAACAGGCACAACAGGGAGCTGACCTCTGCCAGCCCTCAGCACAGGCAGGGGGCAGAAAATAAAATTACATTGCTCTGTGAATCATCTTCTGAGCAGCAGCAGAGCAGCCAGGTGAGCTGGTGGGAATTCCCACCTCACCAGGTTAGGGCTCAGGTGGGAATTGTGCTCTCTGTTTGTGTATATATTATAATATATAATATATATTATATAATATTATATGTGATATTATATATGATACATATTTATTATTTATAAATAAATAAATAAATAAATAAATAAATAAATAAATATAAAACTCTGTGCAAATGAGACAGAAGCCATTGGACAAAAGTATCCACAGTGCAGCAGAAATGAGTAAAGGTGATGGGTTAGAAAAGCAAAATAAATTCTGTAACAACTGTCTATTGGGTTTAGAAAGTTCTATATTGTGTTGTAACAAAGAACTTGTGACTACTCTGAACTACGGCTGAATGTTTGCTCCTCTAAAATCTCATAGCCTCTGAGACTGACGTTTATCTGAGCAATAGATCATTCTTAGCCCCAAAATAGTCCCATCCCTTCATTTCTCAGGGTGACAATGACACCCCAGCCCATGTGAGGGGGAATTTTCAGCACTGCAGGCTGATGTATAACCAGCCAAGGCCCTGTGCCACCCCTTGTTTGAGCACGTGGCACTGTCTGACATTGATGGTGACCCTAAACACTGCTATGGGATGGGAGTTGCCAGCACCCTGTCCCAGGTCAGGGGAGCTGTTTGGCCTCTCAGAGCTGTCCTGGTGCCTGGATGAGCAATTTGCCTTGTTGCAGCCCCTGCACTGGGGGTGTTCACTGTTAGCACAGGTTGTCTGAAGCAGAACTGGGCTGTCCCCCCTTCCTCAGGTGCAATTTGTGTCTCTGAGCTCTTACAGGTGAAGAAATGTCCCCAGAGCAGAGCTGTGGGGACAGTATGGCAGCTGTGGGCTCTGCTGGGAGCAAAGAGCTCGGAAAGAGATGGAAAATGACATAGAAACAGAGACCTCACTGAATATTTGGATTTGTTCCTCTCCTTGTGTGCCCTCTGAAATGGTGACACCCAGCCTTGCTCCTGCCACCCCAGGGCTGCCAGAGGAGAAGGCAGGGAGCCCTGACCCTGGCAGGTTCTGTCTTTTGTCCCTTCTCTTCTGGTGGTAGCAGAGGGTGAGGATTTGCTGCCTTGCATTGCCCTCTGTCCTGTTCCATCTCTGTTCATCTCTTTGGGAAGGAGAAGGGTTAGAAGTCAAGGAACCCTTTGCATTTTTGGGATGGCATCAGGTCCTTTCCCTGCCTGATCACTGATAGTTTAACTCTCAGACTGAGCTGCCTGCTTTCAAGTGGCCTCTGAGATGCTGCTTAAATTCCACCTGGGTTCAATAACTCAGGTAAAGCCCTCAGTGATTAGGTGAGGGGCCTGCATGTCTGCTAAGCTCTGTGATCTCCACTTGCAGCTGGAGATGCTGAAAAGCTGAGTCTGGAACTCTTGATGTGCGTGGAGGAGCTGGAGCTCAGCCACCCCCAGCATGTCTGTGCTCTTGGGCCAGCCTGACAGGGTCCTCAGAGCTGGCACAACCCTGGAGCCTGGCATGGCCCTGGAGCCCAGCACAATTCTAGAGCTCAGCACAGTCCTGGAGCCTGGCATGGTCCTGGAGCCTGGCACAGCCCTGATAACTGGCACAATCACAATCCTGGAGCCCAGCACAGCCCCAGAGCCAGGCACAGCCCAGAAGCCCTGCTCTGTCCTAGAGCCTGGCACAACCCTGGAGCTCTGTCTTGGAGCCTGGCACAAGCCTGGCACGATTCTAGAGCCCAACACAATCCTGGAGCTCAGCATGACCCTGGAGCCCAGCACAACTCTTGAGCCTGGCACAGCCCTAATGACTGGCACAGTCCTGGAGCCCAACACAACCCTGGAGCCTGGCTTCTCCTGGAGCTTGGCTTCTCCTGGAGCCTGGCTTGTCCTGGAGCTTGGCACAGCCCTGGAACCTGGCATGGCCCTGGAGCCTGACACAGTCCAGAAGCTCCACTCTATCGTGGAGCATGGCACAGCCCCGGAGCCTGACATGGCCCTGGAACCTGACACATCCCTGGAGCCTGGCAAAGCCCTGGAGCCTGGCATGGCCATGAAGTCTGGTTTGTCCCTGGAGCTGGGCACAGCCCTGGAGTCTGGCATGGCTGTGGAGCCTGGCACAGCTATGGAGCCCAACACAATCCTGGAGCTCAGCATAACCCCAGACTGTGGCACAGCCCAGAAGACCCACTCTGTCCTGGAGCCTGGCACAACCCTGGAGCCTGGCACAACCCTGGAGCCTGGCATGGCCCTGGAGCCTGGCATGGCCCTGGAGCCCAACACAGCCCCAGAGCCCAGCCATGTGCGCTATCACGGGGGGGCAGCTCAGGTTTGTGATGCAGGTTGGAAGCTCGGCAGGAAATGCATCTGGCTGACAGTTTGATTTCCCTGAGAGGCAGCTTTGCTTTGTCCATCACCTCCTGGCTGCTGCAGGCACTTTGTTTAGTCAGCTGAAAGGCTGTGACTGAACTCCTGAACCTCTCACCCGAGATGGAGCTCAGTGCTGGGTAAAAGTCCATCCTGGGCTCCCCTGGGAGCTCCATCTCTGCCCAGGCAGGGGGCTGGACCTCGGGGAGCCCAAACATTGCTTTTCTTCATGGCTCTTCCTCCTAAATCAGTCTCATGTCTCCGACTTCCCCGGGATCCCGCCTGGCTGAGCTCTCACAAAGGACACAGCCTGGCCTCTGAGCAGAAGGCGGTGATGCTTCCCATAATTTATTCTTTCTCTGAACAGTGTCATTACCCTTTCCCCAAATTTCATCACATTAAACTCTGTCGCTCTGAATTAGGAGCTCGTTTGCAGGAGGCCTGGAGGGCACAGAGGGAGAGACCCGGGCTGGGAAGTAGGTTATCATGATTTCCACTCGGTATGTGCCAGCCTGCAGTACAGAGCAGGGAATTGTCCAGCTCATTCAGGAAATCTGGGGCACTGCCAAGAATAACACCCCTGTCTTCTAACCCCTGATTTGTGTCGCTGAAATTGCTTCTAATATTTTCCATTGTTGTGCTTTGGGTCTCGCTGAGCTGCTCTGAGAGCTGAGAGCTGCTGGTGAGTTGGGCTCCCTTGGAGCCAGGCTTGGCTCTGCTGGGACCCTGATGAAAATGTGGTTTTTTTAGGTGTTTAAGGTGAAAGATTCAGGAAAAAACCAAACCACTGTGTAATTTGGCCAGGCAACCCATTCCCTCTTCCGGTGCCTGAAGGAAAGGACTAAAAGAAATACCAGCTCCTCTTGCATGATCAGAGCTGGGAAAACCTGGAGGCTGGAACACCTTGGCACACACCTGGAGATAGAAAGTTGCTCAGGCCTCGCTGTGCAGGGAAATATTTGCAATCCACAAGCATGAGGATGAGCAGGATGCTTGGCAAAGAGCTTCCCAAGTTCCGGTGCTCGGGATTGATCCGGAATTGATCCAGGATCACTGCAGTCCCCAGGGATACATGGCCATGGAAAGCAGCTAAAGTTTTAGATGAGAAGATAACTGGCTTTGTGAAGCAGCATTTCATCACGGGCTCATTAGTTCCAGGAGAGAGTGTTTGGGCTTCAATGGTACCTTTGTCTTGTAAATAATCTTCTCTTCTGGAGGGAGGGGGTTTGAAAAATCATCAGGTCCTTAAGAGAGGCAATGCTGAGGCTGGTGGATTTCTGCTGTAGTGGATTTCTGCTGTAGTGCATCAGAGGTGCAAAGTTTGTGGGATTTGGCCTAACCCAGGGTGTCCCTGTGTGGTAAAAGAATTGATAGAAGAAAGGCCCTTTAAGCAGGTATGCAGCTCTGTCTGGAGACGGTGTGTTTTGATGGCAAATGTGAGTATTTGGAGAATGGCACATTCACCTAAACCTTCACCAAACCTCCCTAATCGCAAAACATCCCAAATCACAACTTCCCCAGCCAGTGCAGCCTTGGCAGAAGGTGTTGTGTGAGCCAGGAGCAGGATTTAGCACGGAGGAGAAATCAGGAAGCTGATTGTGTTCCTGTAGGAAAAAAACAGAGCCAATATTGGATGTGTGGGAGATTCAATAGTGGGAACACAGTAACGTGGTTATTAAATTTCCATGTACAATGGGTTAGAACTGATTTTTCAGGCGTGACAAGCTGACACCCACCAGCTCTGGGTTCCTTTTGGGAAGGTAATCCCTGCCTGTTCCCAGCTTGGATTTCGTGTGGCTGCCTCACACTTTTGAGTTCCCTTTGACAATTGATAACTTTGCAGCTTTATCTCCTGGTGTGCACAAGCTGTCCTGCCCCAAAACTGCAAGCCCTGCCTTGCACTGTTTCCATCTGTGATCCCTTTTTTCTCTGAGTGCACAATTAGTGTTTTGGAGCCGGCCTGGGCGGTTTTGTGCCAAGAATTTCGGAGCCATTTTGGAAGCCTGCGCGGGGTGCCAGTTATAATGACACGAAATGAAATGTGTAATCACAGACCTGCTTCTTCTGTCACTAATTAGTCACAGCTTTAGCTGGAACGGGAAGAGAAGCCAGGGGGGCTCCCAACTTGCAAGCAGGAGGGAGAAGCTGCAGCCAGCACAGCCCACGTGCGTGGGGGACCCTGGGTTCAGCCAGTGCTGCTGTAATTGTTGCCAGGTGGTCCCAGATTGTACAAGGGGTTGTAATTTAATCACAGCTCTGTGTGTTTGGTTGGTAACTGACCTGAAGGCCCTGTGACACCATTGGTGGCTGCAGTGTGCTCCTTCCTGGGATGCATCAGTTGGAATAGATTGGTCCCCATGGCTTCTTTTAGCCCAGGGCTCTCCACAGTCCTGGGCTCAGCAGAGGTGTGGAGTGGCTGAGAGGGAGCTGCTGGAGCAGGGACCACCACTGTGTATCATGCTCTGTGTCATCAGTTGATGCTCTTTGCTCCAGGTTTGCCAGGTTTTTGTGAGATGTGTTCCTACCAGTCCTGTTGCTCTTGGAGTTTGGAGTAATTTCATCAATGAAAAGTGGGAGGAAAAGAGGAGGTGAGGGAAGAAGAATGAAGAGAGGAGCTGGCCGTCACCACAGCTCTGTCCAGATCAGTGAACAGAGAGAAAATTTCATTGTGCAAATCTTTTAAACAGATTTAGAAAGGAAGATGAATGCTTGTTCTGTGTCCCTGCCCCTCAACAAAGCACCACACACATGACAGTGCCCCTGCTCACAACGTTTCTGCTTTTGACATCAGCATTCCCCAGTGGGAAATATAAACCACGGGCTGCATCTCATGAGTTATGAGAAGCACACACTCCCCTGGAGGAACCATAACCTTGTTAGTGGGTTTGTGGGGACAGTTTGGAAAGGTGGATTTCAGAAGCCTAATTGAGCATTCTGTGTCTCCGTGTCCATTTTACACTCGGCTGGGTGAGAACAGAGAAACGTGGCTGCTCAGCCTTACTTACAGTTTAGTTCCATTTCACCCTCTGGGCTGCCCAAAGGTGACGCCACCATGGGGCACCAGCTCCCAGGGAAGCTCAGTGCAGAGATGGGAGCAGCTCCCCCTGGACTGTTCTAGAAAGACCCCTCCAATTTCAGCACTTGTGTTTGTTGCCTCGAGATCTTGCGTGAGTTGTTTTCTGACTGTTTCACCCACTTGTTGGCTGGGAAATCATCATTTCATCACAGACCTGATGTTTTCCTATGATTCTCAAGGAAAGCCATTGGACATTGCCTGAGGAAATTTCCTTCCTATCCTAAATTTTGAGGCTTTGTGTGTTGAGTACTGCACTGTCAGCTAAAAGAAAAAATCAGCTTTCCAAAAGGGTTAAATGTCGAGTCTTAACTTCTTTTTGCACGGGTCAGGATTAAATGTGTGAGATGGTATTTCTTGTTGGGACTCAGACATTTATTAGTTCTTATCTGTGTTACAGTCTCACAAACCCTGAGTTCTACAGCACTTCACTCCAACAAACTAAAAATGGAGCCCCATCTCTCCCTCTACAAGGCCTTTTAAGGATCAACTGTCCAATTAAGAAATGACACCTGAATTATTTTTACTTCTAACCCAATAACCAACCACTCATGGCCCGCAATGGGGACTTTTTTATCCAATTACACAAAACCACCCAAACCCATGGAGAAGGAGGAGAAGAAGAAGAAGGAGGTGAAGAAGAAGGAGAAAAAGAAGGTGAAGAAGAAGGAGAAGAATAAGAAGGAGAAGGTGAAAAATAAGGTGAAGAAGAAAAAGAAGGACCAGCCACTGCCCTAAACCCTCCATCTTGCTCTATATATATCACTATATTCTAAAACCTTAAACTCTTAAGTTTTCCACCCTGTGATATCACAGACTTCTATCCAAACTTCATACCCACAATCCCAATTCTGTCATTCCATTCTGGAAGCTTCTCCACAGCCTCAGGTGAATGCAGTGTTCTCTTGGGAGTCAGTGCAGAAAGTCTGAAATTCTCAGTGACCAGGGTTCCAACAGTTAAACAGTGTTTTTTAATGACTATTCAGCTGTTCTCTGGGGCTCTGGGCATATCACCAGGGATGGGGTGTTTGCCCTTCTGATGATGAGTGTGAGATCATCCTCATCCTCCTCCTTGCAGCCACCTCTGGTTGCGGCATTTGTCTCAAGGGTGGGAATTGCTGAGAGGGATCCCTGCAGCTCTGTCACTGCTCCTCTGGCTTCCAGGGCCCTCACTGCCAGCACAGTCAGCAGCCCTGCCAAATTCCTCCTTTCATTCCAAGAGCTTTGGAGCGAGGGATGTCCTGATTTATTCACGTTTTACCCTCGCCGTTGTTTTATCTGCAAAACTCCAACAATCTCCTCTTGGCTTTTGTGATGCTCGGGGAGCTTGGATGTTTGGAAAGGAAATACTTATCATGGCTTGCTGTGAAACACAGCTCTGTGCTGTACAATAGCCTTTATTCCTGGCTGCCATCCGTGGCGGGATTTGCTGGAACCAGAGAAGGAAGCTGATTAAAGTTGGGTCAAACAAAGGAACCCCGGGGTCACAGGCTGTGGGGTGAGCTGGCCCAGGGCAGTGCGGCCGCCTTGGAAAGGAACCTGGTTGTGATGGTGTTCACAGGGGTCTGAGGATGAGGGAAGAGACGAGGATCTGACTCCATGTTTCAGAAGGCTTGATTTATTATTTTGTGATATATATTGCATTAAAACTATACTAAAAGAATAGAAGAAAGGATTTCATCAGAAGGCTGGCTAAGAATAGAAAAAGAAAGAATGATAACAAAGGTTTCTGTCTCGGACTCTCTGTCCGAGCCAGCTGGGCTGTGATTGGCCATTAATTAGAAACAAGCACATGAGCCCAATCCCAGATGCACCTGATGCATTCCACAGCAGCAGATAACCATTGGTTACATTTTGTTCCTGAGGCCTCTCAGCTTCTCAGGAGGAAAAATCCTAAGGAAGGGATTTTCCATAAAAGACGTCTGTGACACCTTGTATCTTTGGCCAGGCTGCGTTTTCGGGCTGCTAAGCTTTATTTAATTAACCTCTGTGAGATGTACAAGCCTCTCTCTTGAAGGTTATTGAGTTTCCTGTATTTGGTGGCTCACAGATGTTCTGGGTTGGGAATATGATAGTTCATAGCAAACAACCCCTAAAAGCTGGAATGTTCCTTGGGCTGCAGGGACACATGGTTGTCTCTCTCATCCCTCTCACTGCTGAGTCTGCAAGGCCCAATGTGGTGTTTTTTGTCTTTTTTTTTTTTGCTAGAGTTGGGATAAAATGTGGGAGATGGTATTTCTTGTTTGGACTCAGATGTTTATTAGTATTTTATTAGATTAGATTTATTTTATTCTTTATTATTATTAGATTTTATCTATATTGATTAAATATAGATAAATATATATAGATAAATATATATAGATAGATATAGATAAATATATATAGATAAATATAGATTAAATCTATATTTATCTAGATTTTATCTATATTATTACTATTTATTTTATTCTTTTATTATGATTAGATTTTATCTATATTGTAGTCTTACAAACTGTCCAATTAAGTGAGTAATTGCTGTGAGTTCTACAGCATTTCACTCTAACAAACTAAAAATGGAGCTGTATCTCTTTTTCTACAAGGTTTTTTAAGGATAAACTAATTAAGAAATTACATCTAAATTATTTTTACTTTTAACCTAGTAACTAACTACTTGTGGCCCACAATGTGGACTTTTCTATCCTATTACAAAATGCCACCCAAAACATGGAAAATAAGGTGAAGAAGGACTTCCGCCCTAAAACCTCCTTCTTGCTTTATATATATATTACTATATTCAAAACCTTAAACTCTTAAGTTTTCCACCATGTGACACACTTCTATTCAAACTCCACACCCACAATCCCAGTTCCATCAATGGGGTAAATGTTGTGTGCGTTTTCCTGTGCAAAACCTGAGAGGTAAAAAGCATTTTCACACTTGGAAATGTTTAGCAATTCCCACACTTACAATTGGTTGCAGCTTTGAAAATTGAACACACATTTTGGAGACCCCCAATGTTTTATTAGAAGGGAAATGGTTGGTTTGATTTGGAGGAGAGGAAAATTCTGGAGTGGCACTGATGTTACTCACCTTGCACAAGAGAGACCTGAAGTTGGGGCTTTGGGTGTCATATTTTAAATCAAGGTCTGAGATCCTGAATATCTGTTGTCAGATCCCACTGTCACCATTTTGGCAGAGTGGTGGGAATATTTTAAATAAAATATTTTAAGTAAAAGTCTGTCATATTTTAAATAAAAGTCTGTCATATTTTAAATAAAAGTCTGAGATCCTGAATATCTGTTGTGAAATCCCACTGTCCTGCTTTTGGCAGAGTGGTGGGAATATTTTAAATAGAATATTTTAAATAAAGGTCTGAGATCCTGAATATTTTAAATACAAGTCTGAGATCCTGATCAGTTGTTAGATCCCACTGTCACCATTTTGGCAGAGTGGTGGGAATGGGCTGTGAAAAAGGCATGGCCAAGGATACACAAGGACACAAATTGTGGCTCTGCTACCTGAGTTTAAAGGCAGAAAGCAGTCCAAACTCTGGTGTTTTGGAGTGAACTAATTACAAGGAACAGGCAAGAATGTGAAGCAGAGGGGATAAATCATTCTTTGTGCAGCTTGTCCTGAGTTTGTAAAGCATTAATTGCCCTGTTGCCTCCTGGCAGAGGAAAGCTCAGCTGAACCAAGAGCATTCCTCTGCATTTGCAACCTCAAATTATTTTCATTCCAGGGTGATTTATATTTCACACCCAGGGCAGAGATGACCCCCTGCCACCCCCTTCTTCCAGACAGCACTTTGCTCTTTCCCAGGCCTATCATTTGTGAAGGTTTGAGCATTTTCATTGCCTGCAGGTGAAGGACAGATACAGGCACAGGGGACTGGGGACAGTGTTCGTTTTGCAGGCACCTTCAGAGAGCTTTCCTGACTTTCCAGTTTCATTTTAACTGTGGTTTCCATCCTGCTTTTAAAGAGATGTTGCCCCTGAAAAATTCCAAAAGACCAACGAAACAGCTGTGTTAGCCTTAGCTTGCAGAAAATTCATATTATTTTTGTCTGTTTCTTGATGCCTTTGGTTATTTGCAGCGTTTTTCAAAACTCACAGTCCTTGCCATAGAGAATGTGCTGATTGAGGATACAGCAAGGCCCCAGTCACAAGATCATCCTTCCCTTCATCTTAATTTCTTACTGGCTCCTGTCAATGGTTCTCTTTGGTAGAAGAGAACTTCCTTTGGGCAAATAAAGATACTTTAAAAAAGATACTCCAAAAAAGATAATTTTTCTGGACAAAATTTCTGGTGAAAACCCTAATTGTCTGGATTTTCATTTTCTTTTTCAGTGTTAAAAGTGCTCTGGGTGGTTGGCTTTGCTCATCAGTCAACATTTTGTGCTGGATTTTCCTAATAGGATGAGAGGCTGCTGTGGGGTGGGACACCTCATCAGTGACTCATTCTTTCCTTATCTGCCACCTGTCAGAGGAGCTGTCCTGGTGTGTGAGATGATGGTTCCTCCTTGAGAGAGGATGGAGTCAGTACTGGGCTGGAGTGGCCCTGGATATGGGCAGGACAAGGCTGTTTGGTGGAAAGGACATGAAAATAACCCCTGTGCTATTCCATACCTCACTCATCTTCAAGAAATCTCAAGAAATCCACGTCTGACCCTAATGGAACCATTTTTTCTTGCCTGGAAAGAAATACAGATGTGTTTTCTTTAGAGGCAGGACGCTCCCTGTCCTGGCCAGACTCCTATCAGAGCTTTCAGCACGGGATATTTTTGCTGGCCAGCCCCGAGCAGCAGCAGCAGCTCCCCAGTATTTACCCTGGCTGGGCAGCAGCAGCTCCCCAGTGCTCTCCTTGCAGGGTGAGGTGCTGTCCTTCCTGCTCTCCTGAGCTGCTGACAGCCACAGCATTCACTCATCCTCTGGCTGCAATCAGAGGGAGCTCTTGCAGGAAGCTCTGCATGCTCCTGTCCAGGTCTCAACACCTTTTCTGTTGCCTCTTAGTGGCTTTTTGATCCTGTCAGTGTAGAAATGGATATTTTTTTTTCCCTGTTCTGCTTGTCCACCTGCCATCAGGTGAGCTTTAATTTGCAGCAAACTGCAGCAGAGGTTGAGCTGGACAATAGTTCAGCCTCAGGCTGCACCAAGGGAAATATAGGTTGGATATTAGGGAAAAGCATTTTACAGAAAGGGTGATAAAGTTTTTTACAGAAAGGGTGATAAAGTATTTTACAGAAAGGGTGATAAAGTTTTTTATTGGAAGGGTGATAAAGTTCTGGAATGGCTGCCCAGGGAGGTGCTGGAGTCACCATCCCTGGGTGTGTTTAACAAAGCCTGGATGTGGCACTGGCTGCCAGGGTTTAATTAAAGTGTTGGGGCTGGGTTGGACTCAATGATCTTTAAGGTCTTTTCCAACCTGAGGATTCTGTGAATTCTGTGAATTCTGTGAATATTACAGTGACCACAGACTGAGGAAGCAGCTGAGCTGTCCTGAGCTCCTTTGGTATCTCCCATCCTTGATAGATGAAAGGGTTGTAAATGGAGCATTCAAAGTTAGGGCTGAGGCTCCCTTTAGAGCTCCTTTCTGGAGGCTTGGACATAAATGACCTTTCAGTGCAGGCTCATTGCTGCAGGGAGGGGGTGCTGGGGAGCCTGGGCTCTGCTCCAAGCCTGCCCAGCCTTCCTGGGAATCCTTGGACCACCCAGAGCTCTGGGGTCCAGGGCTGCTGAGCCCATCAGACCCCATTGAGTGCAGCAGGACGGGACCTGTGTGTGCTGGGGCTGGGAAGGTGGGTGTTGCTGGTGTTATTTACTGGTGTGCCCTGCTGGAAATCAGCTGCTGGGCTTCACCCTTCGCTCCCTGGAGCCTCCCAGCAGAGTGGATTGTTTCAGCAACACTCACGCTCCCGGGGCTCTGATGGGGGAACTGGGCTGTTCCTGATTAGCCCGGCTGTGTTTTGAGGCCTGGGCCAGCCCAAACCTCCTTCTGCTGGCACAAAGGACAGGTCAGCTGTGGCAGCAGGGCTGTGATCAGTGTCTGTGCCTGGAGGCCTGCTCGGGTGGCTTTGTCACCCCGGGAGTGACACGGCACAAAGCACCAGGACTCCATCAGAAGGGTGCATGAGAGGGATGTTTTATAGCGACATATGTAAGAGGGATTTGGTATAGTTACATGTTTATTATAGCAGCATGTTGCTTTTATACTTTTTCAAGATTGTAGGAGCGACGGGGGGTAGGACGGTTGGGATGGAGGGAGATGAGAGATCTCTGGAGCCAGGTCATGGAACTTGGGGTTTATTGCAAAGGGCCTGGGTGCAGGGCCCTGCTGGGAGCTGCCAGCCACAGCTCAGAGCAGGGCTGAGAGAAGTAAAGAGAGTGGTAAAGAGGATGAGAGAGAGAGAGAGAGGATGAGAGGATAAGAGAGTAAGAGGGTAAGAGAGTAAGGTTCTCGTTACAATACCATAAATCTTCTTCTGTATTGGATACTCTGATTCTCACTAACCAATCTAGTACAATATACAAATCCTATAGCATTTACACACAACCTATAAGAATCATTACATTACCATACTGTGTTACATTTTAAACCCTAAAAACTCCTCTTTGGGCCCCTTCTGCCAAGCTGGCAGGGTCTGCTCTGACCCTTGGGCCTGTCTGCAAGCAGAGGGTGTTGTTCCATCAAAAGGGGATCACCTTCAGCCAGCCATGCCATTGTTTTCCCATTGTTCAGTAACTGCGGGATCTCAAAGCTTGCTTTCATTTCAATCTCGCTTATAGTTTCCATATTCTCAAAATCTTTTGCCTGACAATCATATTTATAAGGCTTTCCTCTTTCATCTTCCCCAACACAAGATATTTACATTATTTACATTTACTTAACACACACACATTCACTGCCCATTGGTCATAAGAAAGAAACAAAGTTCTCAATAGGTGAACAAGGAGCCACGTCACTCTGTGAGCCAGCTAAAGTCTGTATCTTTTAACTTTCTCTCCTTCCATCACGTTTTCATGGGGATAGCCTTGGTGTCTTCCTCAAGAGAGATATGGGGCTTTCCTTATCTTCAGGAAGCCTTTGCTGGCTCAAAAGAACAACACAAAATGCCTTTTCTACAACCCTGCTTCAGGAGACCAGTATTGTCTCTTTTATAGCACTGCCCTGGTTTGCCCAGCCTTGGAGGTGTTGTTTGATTGACTAAGGACCTGATTTCTCCTGCTAATCTCTCCGGAGCTGCTCACTTGGAAGCCTTTGGATGTGTTAGGGCTGGGACAGAGGGGTTTGCTGGAGGCCAGAGCAACGTGGGACTGCGAAACACTCAGAGGCGTTGGAAGCTGAAATGGGAAGGGTTCAGCCTTTGGAAGCAAAGGAAAGCACAGGCAGTATTTTCTTGGATCCAGGAGCCAGATGCTCTTTCCAAGACGGAGAAACTCGCGTGACAGCGCCAGTTCAGACTCAGGTGACTTCCCCAGCCCAAGCAGAGCCCGGTGCAGACTTCAGGATGACGGTAGCAAGAGTCTGTGATCGATGCTTCCAGTGCATGAGGCCAATTCAAAATCCGTTTTGTGGAATTAAATGGCTGCAATTGTTCTTCAGCTGTCAGCTCATTGGAGAGAATCCACGGGTAATAACACCAGGGCTAAATTAAGCAGAGCACTTCTCCCAGCAGCCAAGAAGTCCGAGTACTTTTATTTATAAGCAGCCTCCTGATTCACAAGGTTAGCCTTCTGCTGGGGAGGGGAGAGGAGTGCGAGGCCAGAGGAGATTCCTGCTGGGATTTTCTTGTATTTTGGCTCAGGAAGGCAGTGGAACAAGGGCGGCTTGTGCAGGGCTTGGCCACGTCCTGTGCTATCGGCTTGTCCATCAGCCAAGCATGGTATTTAAGAGCTGGCAAACAGGTAGGGCTGAGCTCTTTGAAGAAATCTGTGAGAGGAAACAAGCCAAGGCGATGCAGGGGCTTATTCAGGTAAAAAAACAGCTTTTGTAAAGGCAGTTTGGAAGAAAAGAGGGAGTGTGCTGGAGCCAGGGGAATGTCTGTTGTTGTACCTGCTGAAGAAGTGTCCTGGGATTTTTACCTGCAGGGTGAAGAGTCCTTCACTGAGATATGTTGGTCAAAGACGGCGCTGCTCATCACACCCAGCACCACCTCCTGCAGGGCAATAACTCTGTGAATAACTGGGCAGTTTATATAATCTGAGTTTCTAAAGGTGAACTGGAGTACACCGAACAGCCTTTTGGATGTGTGTGATGTTGTCCAGCTCTGTCCAGCTCCGTTGGTGAGTGATGGAGAGCGTGCAGAGGCAAAAGTGTTGCTGGCCATTTGTTTAAAGGAACATGACAGTGGGTGAAGCAGAGCTCAAATCTGATGGGCTTTGGTGGATTTGAAATATGGCTGGCTTTGTTCTTTTCAGGCTTTCCTTGGGCTGAGCTCAAGAATTAAGGATTTCGTGACCATTTAAAAGAGATTATCATATTGGGTTGAAGAAAATATACGGCTCAAGCCCTTTGGATGAGTTGTAGCCCTCTGCTTAAGTTTTGGCAAATAAATCAGAGTGGAATCTTTTCCACTGATTTGAAACGTTCACACAGATCTTTACTGCTCCTCATGCTAAGATCCGCCAAGGGCAAGAAAACTTGGGAGGAAATGACTCATTGAGCCACCTGAAGAAGACAAAACCCCTGCTTTATTGTGAGGGATGGGTACCTTGGGCCAAGTCATGTGAAGAGCTGGATGGCACCTTCAAAGCTTTGCATCCCCTTCGGTGAGGGCTGAAGCTCCCAGCACCTCCCGTGATCCCTCCTCTGCCGCAGCCCCTGCTCCAATCTCCCTGCAAGGAGATTCCCAGCCAGCTGTGACCAATTAAACAGGGGCCAGGGCTGCAAAACCCCAGCTGGGTGAGGGCTGGGCAGAGTTTATGGCTCTGAGAGCAGCAGAGTCTGCCCGAGGTGTTTTCTTCCCGTAAACCACCCGAGGAAAGCCAGGCTTGTGAGCTCAAAGGTGAGTCAAGGGACATTTATGGAGGAGAATGGATTATTTTCCAGGCAATGTGGAATGCTGCAGTGTAACTGGACCGCTGGGATCCCATCGTGTAATTGGTAATAAGAAGGATTTGTTACACAAATGCAAAGGAAACTGAATTAAAGCTGAATTCTTGGATCGTTTCTGGAGAGGATTGAGCCCATCCCCTTGGTCAGGTAGCCAAGAACCATTCCAGGCTCACAGTTCCTCACCAGTTACTGGTTTCTTGCAATGAGAGAGAACATGATTGTGAGTGAGAGACTAAAACCTTCAGGTCTTCAGTGGATTCACAAAAGAGAAATAACGGGGACCAGCTTGACTCCCTGACTGTGACAGAACCATCAAACCCTTTACTTTGGAAAAGACCTTTAAGGCCATCAAACCCAATAATTCCCTGAATCTTCCCCTGTTTTCAAAGGATCTTCTGCAAGTCAGTGGTGTGGGAGCCACACTAGCCATGGGCACAAGGGCCAGGTTCCAAGTGAAACAGGAGGATTGGAGAGTGAGATGAGGAGTGAGGGCAACAGCAGGAACGAGAAGCATTGCTGCAAAGCTGCCAGGAATTTGTAGAATTAATTTATGCTTAAACACACAGCCCACTCCACAATAAATCATTGGTATGTTATGCTTTCCGTTTCTGGGTTTGGAAAGGTTGGAGAAAACGTTTTTTTAATTCATCAAGTGCTGCTTTCTCTGGGGCATCGTTTTAAAGCCATATTCTCTGGCAGGTGGTAATATCTTTCAAGCAGTCTCTCCCCACCTCAGCAACAGGTTTGCCTTTCATTTTTCCCTCGTTTGTTGTGTTTCTGTTTCGCCTCCCATGCTGCATGGGCTCAGCACAACACAATAATGGGTTTAACAATTCAGAAACAAACACATGTTGCGATTCCAGTTGTTACAAATACCTTTTTTTTTTTTTTCTGGGAAGATGCTCAGAGGGTTCTCTCCCCATAGGTCTAATCCACGTGAGTTATGTGAGGAAAGGAGGACACTTTCCACACATTTTTGATCCAAGTTTCAGTGCATGCAAGTTCCTCTTGTGTTTTTCCCTTGGGCTGGAGCTTGATATTCTGGGCAGCCTGGATCCCAACTGAGTTGATTGATAGTGGAGAAGGAAGAAAATTGCCCACTAACAACCTCCACAGAGAAATCCAGGAGGCACCAGCCAGTTAAGGAGGTTTTCATGGTCACTTTTTACTTTTCTACAAAGTTCAAATGGAATATGGGACTCCTCTTGCATCAGTGGCACCAGCATCAAAGCACCAGCTCAGGGGATTTGTACTTCTGCAGCTTCTTTATCATGGAATTACAGAATTATAGAATTATTACAGAATTACAGAGCATCCTGGGTTGGAAGGGACCCACAAGAACCATCAAAGCTGTGCTGGGGCTGGAGCTGTGACCCTGGGCCTGGTTCTCCCTGCACGTTCCTCAGCAGAGGAATCTCTAGACTGAAAGCAGAGTCCAGGGGACCCTCACCATCCTGGGCTGAGACTCCCCAGCCCCAGCATGGCTGGTTTCCTCCCAGACACACTTAATTTTATGGGGCTCAGCTTGCAGACAGTGACACATGTGCTGCGCGGAGCAGTGCGGCCGCTTTCCCCTTCCACGATTCCATATTTGTGGGGCCTCTGCACCCCCTCAACATTCCTGCTGGCCACAGGGGCACCTGTTCCACCCTCCCTCTCTCTGTAAACCAGCCAAAACCCAGCTCTGGAGGCCAACAGGTGTTTCTAGTTTGCGGTACATTAATGGATATTGACTGCCTGTCTTCCCGCCTCTCCAAGCCAATAAACCCATGGACCTGGAAATCCTCCACTCCCCGCTGCAGCAGCAGGCCCAGCACGGGATGCCAGGAGGCCAAGCGAGCTCACAGGCCGGGTGCTGGGGCTGCTGGCCCCAAGCTGCTCTCTGAAGTCATTCCTTAGCGTTTGACTTTCCATTTAGCCCGGAATGTGGGCTGGAAAGCCTGGGACACTGCAGCTTTCTGGGCACCGCTGAAGCGATACGCGGAATAAACAGAATCCACAGCTCTCGGGGCTTCTGCTGCTCACAGTGACCCCGAGATGTGTTAGAAAGTCTCTTTCCCCAGCCTGGCGGTTGAAGAAGGAGTCAGAGCTCTTCAGTTTTTGGTGTCAAGGTTGTTTATTGCTTCTTATCTGTAAAATTTTTTCTCCTGTCCTGCTGAGGTCGGCTCAGCAGGACAGTCAGAGGCACTCTGCCTCCCTGGGGTGATGTTATCTTTTTATACCAAAAACTACATGTACAATATTTACAATTACTTCCCAATACCCATCACCTATGTTAGACAGTGAGCTTCTACTCTAAACCAACCTAAAAGTGCCAACATCACCCAGAAGATGGAGGCCAAGAAGAAAGAATGACAAGCACGCCCAAATTGGCTCCACACCCAAATCCCTCCATCTTGACTTCTTCAATCATGGCATCTCCACGAGCTCTTGTAGGTGGCAGAGCCTTGGTTTGAGGTGGGACCCTGCTGCAGATGCAAAAAGAAGCAGAAGCAGAATAACCCATGTTTACCAGTTAAAATAGGGATTCTTTTCCTTTAGAAATTTATGTGGCTTGCTTAAAGACTGGCTAGACCATTCCCAGAGGTCCAACCCAGCCTCCCCTGGCCAGGAGCTGTTTCGAATCACGGATAATGGGAGTCAGTTCCGTGATTCATGGTCCTGATGTGGCTGTCAGAGATCAAAGGGCCAAAATAACCGAGCCCGGTGTAAGGAAGGCGGTGGAGGAAGGGGCAGGAGGGTTCCCAGCAGTTAAAGAGGATCCAGGGATGCTGTGCCTTTCCTCGGCGTGCCATTGTGCTGTGTGAGGGGTGTTGGGTTTCAGCCCCGCTGATGGATGCCAGATGTGTGTCATTAGAGGATGCCTCTCCTCACCAGCTGCAAATTGTCCATGGCTTCCTCTGCTGTTTTCACCGGGAGAAGCTTGAATTCCCGCTATTTCCTGCCATCTCAGATGTTGTCAGGCTGCTCTTTGGCTGGATTTCTGCAGCCCAAGCCAGTCACGTGTGGCAAAATCAGGCATTCTGTGTTGATTTGTATTTTTGCAGGAGCTCGGTGAGGATTTGCCTTGATAAATTTGCCCATAAAATTGCATTTTATATTTAACTCGCAAAATGAATCCCCAGAAAACTCTGAGGATTTTGCTGGAAGAATGCTGTAGATGGTTTTGTACTTATGTGAGAAGAAGACATGGCTTTTCACTTTGTGGTCTCTGGTGCAACAGGATATGCTCCTAAAAAATGTGTGTTCTTAAACTGAAGAAATGGTTAAAAAAATAGGAGCACAGAATGCTCTGGGTTAGGGATAAATTCATTAGGAAAATGTTCACACTTTACCCAGACTTTTCTCCAGCAGGAATCTGAGGTTTCTGTGAGGTTTTATGTGTTTGATACCTCGCTTGTGGAGTTCTGTGTGAATGCACCATTTTCCTGGCCCTTGGCAGCCTTATCTCCCAGGCAGAGAACTTTAGCAAGATCCCTTCTGGAACAGCCTGAGAGGTCTTTTTTATTTTTTCAAACCTAAAAGCAAGATTCATTATAAGGAAAACAAGGACAACAACTCCTTTTCCTGAGCACTTCCCATGGGTGGCTGTTCCCACCTGGCCTTGCCTTGGGGCTGGGTCTGGATGAGGAGGAGGAAGGTGAGGAGCATCCCATGGGCTCCTGTGGCAGAGATGAAGGAAAGGAGAGGAAAAAAGGACCTGGATCTCTTCTGAGGAATGTGTTTGGGGGTACCTGTCCCTTCCATGCCACCATCCTGGCATGTTCCATGGCTGGAAATGCAGCATTGGCTTTGACCTTTCCTAATATTCAGCAGAGAGTGGGGGTGTTTGAAATACACAGGAGAAACAGATGTAGAAATTGAGTTTTGGGAAGCAGCAGACCAGGTAATTTTTCTGGTTTAAAATGATTTAGGCATTATCCCCCTCTGTACGGGCTGGGAACCTGCCTTGGATTGCACAGCAGAGTAGTGACTCCTGGCAAAAATATACATTATTTCAGTCTCCTTTTCCCCCAGTTGCTCAGGATCTCACCTCATTAATAGTGGAGATTTTGGAATGTCAGATATTTGGCATATCTGGCTATTGGAGCTGTACAATAGATCCCTGTGGCTGGCTGTCACTGAGCCCCATCTTTCTGTGGGGAGGTGTTTGATCTGCACCTGGTTGTGCTGGGACTGGCCCTGCCCAGGAAACTTCTCCCACCTAAAACAACTGCTCCTTCAAGGAGGTGAATTTCCAGTTTAAAACATTACATTTATGCTTTTCTTTTTTTTTTTTTTTAACTCATGAATCTCCCCAGAAGCGAGTAGCCCTGACCCTTTCATTAGAGACAAAAGGGAGTGTGTATAAATGTCTTTTGTGGCTTGGCAGTAAACTTGCTGAGGACGACATAAAACGTGCTCATTAAATGCTCTTTACCCAGCATTGCTTTTTGTTTTCAGCAGCACTGTGATGTTTCATCCCACCATTAATTGCCTAATACCAATTATGGCATAAACAAGCCATTTGCTAGTGTAACTTTTTCCATTTATTTTCCAAGATTCTTACTCCTGACACCCATTATGCATCTGGGAACGTGAGGGGCAATATTTGTGGGGAAATATAAATCATGAGATCGTCGATCAATAGTTTTACCCAGACCTTCCTGTGCTATAAACGTGATTGTGGCTCTTGAGAACCCTCCAAAAGGCTCCCCCCACTTGGATGCTTTGTTGTATTGAGCTTAATTATATGGAGACAAAGAGACTTGGAGGAGACTCTTTTTTCCCAGGGATGTGCCAGTTTTTTCAGTGTAAGACACGGACTGCAGTTGTGTGCTGGCAGCAAAGCGAGCGGCCCCGAGGGAGAGGTGGGCACTGCCTGGGTGTCACAGACACCCCAAACGCTGCCAAGTGCCTCGAAAGACTGGGCACAGGCACAGGGGCAGAGCTGACCCCTCCTTGCAGCCCTTCTGCACGAGGCCATCCTGTTCTTTGTGGCATTTTAGCTCCTGGCTCTGTTCTGGCCAAAATCTGGGAGCTGGCTGGAGTGAGCAGCATTGCTGCAGAATTTTGAAATATTCTGATTTAGGATTCCCTTTGGAAGAAACAGTGTGGCTTCTGGAGCCTCCTATCCACATGAGTGAGTTTAAACCTGAAAGGTGAATGTCTTCGTTTGAAAAGACAGGTGTCTGCTAAGGAAAATGAAATGGAAAATGTAAACCCTCTCCCTCTGAATTATTAGGATTTTGAAATTAAGGGGCTCTCAGGCAAAGATATGGGAGCAGAAATAACAGTTCTTTATGGGGAATAAAATAAAATATAAAATAAAATAAAAAATAAAAAAAAAATAAAATATGCAGTAATACAAAACAGAATAAGAATACAACCTGACCCCCTGTGTGTCAGGGGGTGGCACAGCCCCATCCCATGGGGGCTCAGCCCTCCTGCAGTGCCAGCTGTGGTTCTGCTGGAGCAGGGATCCTGGAGAAGGATGGAATTTTCCTCTGAAGGTCCAGGGCTGGTGGTGTAGATGGGCCTGATCTTCCTCTGGGAATGCAGGGCAGCAGAAAGCTGCTCCTCTGGGAATGCAGCAGGCAAAGGCTGTCGGCGTTTTTCCAACCCTCAGATTGTATCCAGGCAGGAATGCTTGGCTCCTCCCCTGGGCGGAGCATCTCCCCATGGGATGATGGAATTGGATCAGCCCTGCAGGGACACTCACTGGCCATGGACAGAAGATAATTAATAATTAATGGCCCATGAACAGCAGCGATCTCCTGGAGGGAGGATTGGCTGTGGCAGAGATAAAGAAAAAACTGCCCAATGAACAGAAGATAACTGCCCCAGCTCTGACAGATGGGGATAGAACACACACCCCCACCCACATCTTGCAGCCCCGGACAGTGGATATCTGGATGTCACACTGACTCCTGCCATGCCTGTAGCTCTCATTTCTCAGTCTGGTAGCAGAGATTTATCCTTTGTCATTGCTGCTCCTTGAAACACAGTGTCAAGCGTGGTCCCCCCAGTGCAGAGATGGGCACTGACAGGCTCCTTGTGTGAGGAATCACAGCTAGATGGACTCAGGAGGGAGGAGAGACTTTTGATGTTTAGCTGGAGAAATGGGAATGAGCCAGGGTTGTGAGCCCTGGCTGTGGGAGTGAGCCAGGGATGTGTCTGGAGCCCAGACCTGCTGCCCCAGAGCCATCCACTCCTCCAGCCCCTGTCTGAACCCTGTCACAGACACATTTTATGAAAAATCCTTTCCCTGGGATTTTTCCTCCTGAGAAGCTGAGAGGCCTCAGGAACAAAATGTAAACAATGGTTATCTGCTGCTGTGGAATGCAACAGGTGCATCTGTGATTGGGCTCATGTTGATTGTTTCTAATTAATGGCCAATCACAGTCAGCTGGCTCAGACTCTGTGTCCAAGCCACAAACCTTTGTTATGATTCTTTCTTTTTCTATTCTTAGCCAGCCTTCTGATGAAATCCTTTCTTCTATTCTTTTAGTATAGTTTAATATATATAATATATATAATATATAATAGTATAGTTTTAATATATATAGTATAGTTTTAATATCATAAAATAATAAACCAAGCCTTCTGAAACATGGAGTCAGATCCTCATCTCTTCCCTCAACCTGAGACCCCTGTGAACACCGTCACAAACCCTTTACAGCTTAGCCTGGTTCTGCAACATTTCTTCTGAACCTCCAACTACATCTTGCTAATTTTTTCCCCTTAATTCTATATGAATCACTTTGGTTTTTAAGCAGTGAGAAGGAAGCTCTGTGTTTTTCTCCCTGCCGTGCTGGCAGCAAGTCCTGGTCACTGGTGTCCATTCAGAAGCCACCTGCCATGGGGGACACACCACTGAAGGTCACCAGGTGAGCACAGAGCTTCACCCTGGCACAGATTTTGCTGTGAGAAACAACTAAAAATGGGACAAACCTGCTGGAGACACTTAAACCTCCCTATGCTCAGCTTTGGCAAAGCTTCTGTGATCTCACAGAGCTGAGGTTGCTTCAAAGGGTTGGAAAGTTTGAAGGAAGTCTCTACACTTCTCTATAAGAGGAATACAGGTTCTTTCCCAGGAGAGTCATCTTCCTTTCTTCCCATTAAATACAGTTTTGGCCATACAGTGGAAAAAAATCATCAAAGCCCAGCCTGTGCTCTGAGCTCCTGAAGGGAAGCCTCGGAAAGGCTGCCAGGCACAGTATATTTTTTATTGCATCCATTATATAATGTGTCAAAAAAGAATTCTCTCCACTGTGGGGAGATATTTATAGTCCATAGGGTTTTATGGCAGGAGTGGAGTGTCTCAGGTTACCCTGGCCAAGCCAAGCCAGGCTGCTGCCTCTGGCTCCATGGGAGCAGCTCTGGGAGCCTGAGGGTGATCTGAGGAAAGGAACAGCTCATCATGACCTGTCCCAGCTCTCCATCTCCTGAGGAACCTCGGCAGGACCAAGCAGAAATTTTCCCAAACTCTAAACAAATTGGGCACTGGAGCAGGTAGAAAACAGTGGCAGGATTTAGGAGTGGGCAGGAGGAGGAGGAGGATGTCTCTGGTGAGTCTGCCTGAGGCTCATGTTGGTCAAGGAGCTGAGAAAACAGCAAATGATGTGACATCCACAGGGAAAAAGTGTGATCTGAGTGGAGAGGGGACATTTGATGGCATCTTTGCCTCGCTCACTCACAGAAGGTGTGTGGGGGACACCTGGCACAGGTGTGGGGATACTCCTGGATCCATGTCAGCTCGTCTCTCTTGTGGATGTTCCCCCAGCACATCTGCACAGCCCAAAGCAGCTCCTTGCCCTGACCTGGCACACACATTCCAGTGGGATGGAGGCAGATGAAGAAGTCCCAGAAGTCTCCTTTAGGCTGGGAAGATTCCAGTGGCAGTTTCCCTGGAAGTGTGGTTACCTCCCCTTGCAGGAGGCAGCTGGAAAAGAGATGAGCAGAAATGTGTTAACCCAGACTGAACCACTGGGTTTGAGCTCAGTTTCCTCAAACTGGGTTTGAGCTCAATTTCCTTAACTGGGTCTGAGCTCAATTTTCTTCGGGCTCAGTATTTGAGCTCAATTTTCCTCTTCTTTAAAAAATAAATACCTTAAAGAGCAGCTAAAACCCTTCACAACTTTTCACACCTCAACCTCCCTGTCAAGGAGTGAAGTTCCAAAAGACCTGCAAAGTTTACAGACAGCTTGCTTATGCAACCTTTAACTTCATGAGGATTGAAAGCCCTGACTATGGTATTGATTAAACCTTATTTGGCCATCTGACATATTTATATTTGTGAGGAGTTTAGAGGGAGCCAAGTCTGATAATGCAGTCGCTCTGGGGAGGCTGGCTGCACTAACAGGGGGTGTCAGGTTGCACATGCACGGCTGGTATGTGTGGGAATGATGCCACTGTGATAAAGTGAGCCTGTGGTCCCCTCTTCACCTCTCCTGGGACTCCCCAAACCCAGGCAGGGCACGTACGTGAGAGTGCTGGTGCATGTGGGATCTCTCCACGTGTGGGGTTGTGTTTTCCGACATCCACATGGCTGAACCAGCATCCCCAAAGTGCCTCATGCCCCTTAAATTAAGGGGCTCTCACCCTCCCCTTCCTGCCACAGCAGGTCCAGACCTGGCCATGCATGAGGAAAACATCACAGAATGACATGATCAATCATTTTGGGAAAGACCTTCAAGGTCATCCTGTCCAAGCTGTGCCAAATCCCCACCTGGTCACCGAGTGCCACATCCAGGGATGGGCACTCCAAACCTCCCTGGGCAGGCCCTTCCAAGGCCTGGCCACCCTTTCCATGGAGAAATTCCTGCTGATGTCCAAGCTGATCCTCCTCTGGCACAGCTTGAGGCTGTTTCCCCTTTTTCCCTGTGACCTCCACCTGACTGCACCCTCCTGTCAGGTTCAAGACCATGATAACCAAAAAGCACCAGACAGATCAGCAGTGCTTGAAAAACTACCCAAAGATGACAGATGACATCAGTTTGGATGGGAAACTGAGGAAGAAATAAGGGGTGAAGGAAGAAGCAGTGCCTGTGGCACGGAGTCAGCCTTATCTGAGCACCACAGGAAGCTGCAGAGCTGTGCTGATAATCTGCTCCCTGCACAGCTCCCAGCAGGCACAGGCTCCTTTTACTCCCCCAAAAAAAGAGATTTCCTGGAGGTGCTGTCTGTCAGGGCTGTTTTGTGATGTCTCTGTTACTGCAGGTCAGGAGGAGCCAGGCTGGGCTTGTCTCAGCATTTGATATAATCCAAAGAAAGGCATTGGATTTATGGATTTACAATTGGGTTTACAGAGTGTTGGATTAATAAGGAGGAGAATTTGGATAGGAGCTCTGGAGATATGGGAAAATCTAAAATATCTCCTTACAGTTTCTCTTTTTCACCACTCTGTTTACACCTTTGTGTCTTGCAATTTGTCTTTGCCATCCCTGCTGGTGAATCTCCTGGAGACACCATGGGATTCAGGGATGGAAATCCCAGAGGGTGCTGAGCTGGAGAGAGGGGAAACAACACAAAAAGGAAGGAGGAAAACAACAAAGAAACAAAAAAAACCCCACGGAGCCTGGGATTTGTGTGTAATCCCTGTGTGCTGGCAAACTTCAGCAGAGCCCCAACACTGGGAGGATTGTGCAGCCTCATCCCCCTGGCACAATTTCAGAGAAACAAGGGACAGGCTCCTCTTTCATCCCAAATTCAGCCACGCAGAAGTGCCTGCAGGACCCACAGCATCCTGCCAGTCCCGTGCTTAACTCCTTAGTTCAGCATTTCAGTGCCGGAGAGAGAGAATTGTCTGATTTCCTTTAGGTTATCAGGAGGGTGTGTTCCTGGGGGGATGTTGATGAGTTTTAAGGGCTCAGATCCCCAGGATGTCACAGCCTTTCTCCCAGCACAGCTGGTTCCAGGAAGATCTTCTACAGCAGCCTCATTTTTAGTGAATAATTCCCCAAAGCTTCTGTCTGAGAGTGTGTGTGGTGTCCTCTCGGCCAGAGGGAGGGGGTAGAGCATCTCTGCTGGGCTCTGCTCTGCTCCTGTCCCTGGAGCTGCTCTGTGCACTGCCTGTCTCCCATTCAAAACCTGCACAGTTATCCCTTTGGAGTGAGAGAGAAAAACATTTTACCCCAGTTTTAACCACTATTAGTCTGTATAAACTCTACTAGGTTTCTTCTTTTTATCTTTTTTTTCTTTTTTTTTTTTTTTGGCAAACAAAATGCAGAAAAAATGCAGAAATCTTTGTTTACTTTTTTGTCTTATCGAAAGTTACTCACTTACCAAAGAACCCAACAAAAAACCAAACCAACCAACCAAAAAAAAAACAAAAACCAAAACCAACACCCCACAAAAATAAAACCAAAACCACAAAAAAAACAACCAACCAACCGCCCATCCACCCAAGGCCCCCAAAACCTGGTTCTCCTTTCCCAAGGAATTGGATCTTGGTCCTTTTTCCCAGAAAATTGGATCTTGATCCTCTTTCCCAGGGAATTGGACCCTGGTCCTCTTTCCCAGGGAATAGGAGGAATAGGATCCTGGTCCTCTTTCAGAAGGAATTGGACCTCGATCCTCCTTCCCAAGGAATTGGACCCTGGTCCTCCTTCCCAGGGAATTTTCAGCATGCAGATGGCTGAGGTGCTTTGTGTGCTCTGGAGAGCTTTCCCCTTTTGGGGTCACCAGGATAATGCACAAAAATCCCTTTTTCCCTGCCCTGAGTCCCGGATCTGAGGTGTGCACTCCAGAGCTGAGGATGGCTGTCACCATCTGGGAAAGCTGGGGGTTTGTTCAAGCCAAAGCCAAACCCTTCCAAACCGGGGCCTCTGGCATTTCAGCTTCCTTCAGAGCTTTTTTTTTACCGGAGCTGTAAAATCACCTGACAACAGGCCATGAATATTAATGGATTTTAGCCCCAAGGCAGAGGGAGAAGCAGGGGTTTGTTATCAGGTTAAAAGTGGACGGCTGCTTTCATGTGGGAGTGTGTAACTTCCATAAATAAAACACCAGATGTGCTTGCGTTCTGTTTTCCTTTAAACGACTTGGGAATTCTCATAAAGAACAGGAATATCAGGACTTTATTTCAACCCTTTCCTGGCAGGAGTCACTGCCTTGGTTTGGAAAGACAGGTGCCTGCTAAGGAAGGCAGGAGCCTCCCCTGAAATGGAGAATGTGAACCCTCCCCACCCCTCCCAATTGCTATAAATTTGAAATTAAGGGGCTCTCAGGCAAAAAATATGGGAGCAGGAAATAACAGTTCTTTAATAGGGAAAGGAAATAAAAGGACAAAATAAACAATGCAGTAAATTAAAACAACACTGACAGGGTCAGAACCCAACCTGACACCCTGTGGGTCAGGGTGTGGGCAGCAGTCCCATTGGAATTGTGGCTCAGCCCTCCTGCAGTGCCAGGGCTGGTTCTGCTGGAGCAGGGATCCTGGAGAAAGGTGCAGTCTCTGCCTCTGAAGATCCAGGGCAAGAGGGAGCTGCTGTTCCTCTGGGAAACCCAGTGCAGAAGCTGTGCTGGTGTTCCAGAATCTCCAGATTATATCCAGGTAGGAATGCTTGGCTCCTCCCTCTGGGCTCACATCTCCCAATGGGATGCTGTAGTTCTTATCAGCCATGCAGGGGCATTCAATGGCTGTTATCAGCAGTGTCCCCTCCCGAGGGAGGAGTGATTGTGGTCACTCAGAGAGAGATAAGGAAAATGCCCATTTGACAAAGGACAACTGCTGTCACAGACACATTCTATGGAAAAGCCTTTCCTTAGGATTTTTTCTCCCGAGAAGCTGAGAGGCCTCAGGAACAAAATGTAAGCAATGGTTATCTGCTGCTGTGGAATGCAACAGGTGCATCTGGGATTGGTCTCATGTGGTTGTTTCTAATCAACGGCCAATCACAGCCCAGCCGTTTCGGACTGTGTGGTCAGTCACAAGATTTTATTATCATTCCATTCTCTTCCTTCTTTGCAAGCCTTCTGATGAAATCCTTTCTTCTATTCTTTTAGTATAGTTTTAATGTAATATATATCATAAAATAATAAATCAAGCCTTCTGAAACATGGAGTCAGATCCTCGACTCTTCTCTCGTCCTGGGACCCCTGTGAACACCACCACAAACTGCCATACAATAGAATACATCTATTACCAGAATTCATTGTTATTATTGTTGTTATTATTGTTAGAATACATACAAAACAATAATAACTATAATAACAATAATAACAACAATGTATTCTGGTAATAGATTTATAGATTTATAGGTGTATATAACAATAATAGAATACATCTTGCCTTGCAATCTGGGACAGTCACGCAGGGGGAGCTGGTGGATGCCACGATGCTGCAGGGTGGGTACCACATCCTGGTGCTCTGAACCCTCCAGATTAAGCCAGGCTTACCTGTAAATCCTCCCAAACCAGACCTGTCTGCTCACAGGATGTTGGTGCAGGTGCTGCAGGAGGATGGTGGAGCACACACCACGGGACAGCCCCATGCCCCAGGGAGGGGAAGATGCTGTCAGTCCCTTCCTCTGCAGGGATTTGTGCTCAGAATATATTTGAAACAAATCTTGCACAGGTGCAAGGCTGGAGGAGCAGGATGGGATTCTTTCAAATAAGAATATTTTTGTTTTTAAATGAGCTTGGATTGTCTGGGAAAAAAATGTGCTATATGGGTGAAAGTTCAGAGCAGTGTTCTCTTCTTTCTTCCTTGAAAACAAAGAGCAAATGTAGGTGTTTCACAGGCAGATTATTTGAAACAGTTTTGACAGAAATCATGGAGGAAGTTTCATATTGAATTTATTTCTGTTTCCACAGCATTTTGATTAAAACTAACAAGTTTTCCAGGAGCTCCTAAACATCCACTGTGAGTGACCTTGGAAATCAAGTATTGCTGGAGCCTGTGGGGTGATTTGAGGTGACCCATCCTTGGTTTCAAGGCTCTGTGGGAACCTCCAGGAGGAGTGAGCAGTGCTCTGTGCCTGCTGCAGTTGCTGCACGAGTCCTTTGGTGTCTCACGACCGCAAACATGTGAGCACAAGAAAAACCAACCCCTCACTGCTGAGGATTTACGTGGTGCAGTAGCGTTCTTGAACACCGGCTTGGTTTTGTTTTGAAAAATCACCTGAAAATGACATTTCTGGGTGATGTGAAGGGTAGGAGTGATCAGGACACAGCAGCTGCACCTGAGTCATCTCTGCTGTGAGTCCAAGCCAGGATCAATCCCTCAGCTTGGATCTGAACTGCAGAGTTTGTCCAAAGCTCACAAAACTCAGCCCTAAAATGATGGGAGGCAAATCCTCACCCTCAGGCAGTGATGCTGAGCCTGTGGTGAGCTGGGGGATGAGGAACACTCCTCCTTTTATTTATGGATGGTGTGCTTGGGTCAGGGAGGAAGGAAGTTCCACAATGCTTCGATAAATACAAGCTCTGGGGAGCTGCAGGAGTGTTTGCAGAGCCCAACCACAAAGCTTATTTTGACAAAAACGTGGAGGCAAGGATCATTCCAGCTCTGGAGAAACTCAGGGCTTACAGGGGAACCTGCTGAGACTGGGTCTGGTTGAAAGATTAAAGGGAATTTTATGTGAAAGCTGCAGTTAAACATAATAATAACAATGATATCTATTATTATTATTATTATTATTATTATTATTATTATTATTATTATTATTATTATTATTATTATTATTATTATTGTTACTACTACTATTATTATTAAGGTATGCTGGGCTTCATGTGGATCCATACCACCCCTCAAACAGACCCTGCATTTAGGCACTTAGTCTGAAAATGTAATTAGAATTTATGAAATTCTAAGAAAATGTAATTAGAATTTATGGAATCCATACTTTTAAGGCCCTGCAGAGTGCAAACTGCCTAGAGTCCTCCTCCAGCTCCCTGCCTGGACCCTGCCCTGCCCAGAGCCCTTGGAATGAGCCCCTGTCTGCAGGTTGCTGCAGAGAGGGGATTAAGCAAATATAAACCCTTGGGGATTTCATTAAGCTCTAGCAGGTCTTAGGATTTCTGAAAATAAAACAAAACTTGCAGGGTCTGGTGTTTCTGAGCAGCCAGGGCGCTCTGAGCCCAGACAGGACCGAATTAGAAGAGGCTGAGGGAATTAAACTCTGAGGCCCTTTGATCACATCAGCCTTGTTTTGATTGCTGTCCTTCTCCAGCTCTGTTCTTGGCTGGAAGTGCATTTAATTCTTCATGACTTGACAGGTTGGTGTGCTGCCTGCAGACACCTTTCCTTGCTGCTGCTGCAGGGCTGATCTGGGGCTGGGTTTATGCAGAATAAAAGTGTCAGTTCCAGGGATGGCCCTGTGTTGAAGATCGCCATGCAAGATGTTCTCAATTCCCATCTGTGTGGCAGATTACCTTTGTCAAGTGGGCAGTTTGCCTTATCTCTCTCTGAGTCACCACAATCACTCCTCCCTTGTGAGGGGACCCCTGCTGATAACAGCTATGGAATGTCCCTGCATGGCTGATAAGAACTACAGCATCCCATTGGGAGATGTGAGCCCAGAGGGAGGAGCCAAGCATTCCTACCTGGATATAATCTGGATATTCTGGAACACCAGCCAAGCATTCCTACCTGGATATAATCTGGAGATTCTGGAACACCAGCACAGCTTCTGCACTGGATTGCCCAGAGGAACAGCAGCTCCCTCTTGCCCTGGATCTCCAGAGGCAGAGACTGCACCTTTCTCCAGGATCCCTGCTCCAGCAGAACCAGCCCTGGCACTGCAGGAGGGCTGAGCCACAATTCCAATGGGACTGTGCCAACAGCCTGACCCACAGGGTGTCAGGCTGGGTTCTGACCCTGTCAGTGTTGTTCTAGTTTACTGCATTGTTTATTTTATCTTTTAATTTTTTTTTCCTTTCCCTATTAAAGAACTGTTATTTCCTGCTCCAATATTTTTGGAGCCCCTTAATTTCAAATTTATAGCAATTTGGAGAGGTGGGGAGGGTTCACATTCTCTGTTTCAGGAGAGGCTTCTGCCTTCCTTGGCAGGCACCTGTCTTTCCAAACCAGGACACCCTGTCACCATCCACATTCTGCCACCCTTCCATCCCCATGGATTGTCACAGGATTCCCTCTGCAGCAGAGATCTGGGAGTGATGGGAATGGGGCTGGCTCTGGATGAGCAAGGGAAAAAAACCCCAAGATTTATCTGCAGTAGCAGAAGGAAACCCTGAGCACGGTGTGGCTGAAGCTCATTCCTGGCACAGCTGCAGCCCATTCTTCTTCCATCCAGCCCTAAAGCCTTCAAACCCTATTTGTCTCCATTTTTCTGCTGTCTTGTAAGAAGGAAATGATGCTTTACAGAGAAAAAAAAAAATTAAAAAAAATCAACTTCTTAAGCACAGATACATTTTTGAAGTGCCTCACTCGGTGCCAAATGTCAGAAATTTGCCAGCAGCTGATAAATCTTTGTGAAACCACCCCATATATTCCACACATCCAGCTGAAACTTGGAATTCCCTAAACTTTGGGTTATTCTGATCTGTGTCCGAAAATAATGGAGTGGCCTAGCAGTGATGCAGGGGTGGGGAGCATCTCCTGTGCTGGTTCAAGGATTCCAGGAGGATTTTGGGGAGGATGGAGGATGCTTCAGGGGGGGAAAGCTCAGGTTTTAGCTCCTTTAGCTCCCCAGTGGAATCCGTGGGAGCCGCTGAGGGAGGGAGAGATCCGGTAACAAGGGGGTGGTGATTCCTCCCTTCTCACCTGGTGATTAGTCACTCACTCTAATAAAAGGTAATTTGAGAAAAGTGCTCTCTGTGCCTTCCAGGTCTGGCCCACGCCCTGCTCAGGGGTAGGGAGAGCTCTGGTTTCGGTGGGGGAACGTTTCTCATCCTCGACTTGAGTCACAAAAATTGGTTGAAAATGCAGAGAGGTGTCTATTTTATATTTTTCAACCTTTTCGTTCAGATTTCTGTGGATTAATTCTATCCAGGGTGCTTGTGTGTGTTTATTTGAAGGAATTTTAGCTCTCTGTGCCTTCCAGGTCTGGCCCACGCCCTGCTCTGGGGTAGGAAGAGCTCTGGTTTTGGTAGGGAACATTTCTCATTCTCTACTTGAGTTACAACAATGCATAAAGGTGTCTGTTTTATATTTTTCAACCTTTTAGTTCAGATTTCTGTGGATTAATGCCATCCAGGGTACTTGTGTGTATATATTTGAGGGAATTTTAGTAGAAAGGGATAACAGTTCTAAGACAAGAAGGAAAACTTCTAAAACAACAGGTCTACAATGCAGAGAAGTTTTGTCTTCTCATTTTAATGAACAAGAAGGCTGTTAGAGAGTGAGCCAGAGAGTTGGGACATCAGGTGTGTTCTTATCCATGTGAGTCCCTCCAGGACAGGAATATTTTGGGTGATATCTGGAGTGTTTGGGCAAGGAAGGACGAGGAAGTTTTGTACCTGCTAATATTGCTTTTTCTTATTGGTACTGAAAGCTGGGAAATGGTAAAAAGAGCTGCAGGAAAAATAAAAAGCAGTTGGGTTTGGGTTTGTGCAGCATCTCCAACACAGGCAGGAGGTTGTGGTGATCGAGGTGGCAGTTGTGGCAATTCCCTTGTATTTTATTGTTAACCTGATAACAATAAAATACAAGGGGAAATGCCTTGTATTTTATTGCTTCAAAGATGAGATTTTTCCTTCCCAGTTTGTTCCCTGTTCTGCCTCAAACCTGGTCCCAAAATGGAGTGGAAGAGCAGCCCCAGTGTGTCTGTACATGGAAACCCCCAGTGCCAGCTGTGCTCCAGGTGCCCTTTGGGCTCCCACAGCTGGAACCAGCCCTGCCTTGCTCTGGGAGGGATTTCCATCCGTGTGAGAGCTGCTGGTGCAGCTCAGAGTCAGAGAAATGCAAGAAGCTCTTTGCCCATCAGAGCCAAGAACAAGATGACAGTTTTTGGATGGTGTCACAGCCCCAGGATTCATGGAGAGCACCTTCCCCAGGCTCCCCCAAAGCCCTGGATTCCCTGGAGAGACCTTGAAACACCCACCCAGGGCACTCTGGGGGTTGCTTGGGATGGTCATGGCTTTGTGGCAGAGCTCTTGCATGTTTTCAGCACTGGTTTGCTTAGCAGGAGACCAAAAGTATTCAAATAATTAACAAAGATTGCTGACGAACAGGGAAAGAGCTGTTTTCTGTGGATATCTGCTTGGACATTAAAGAATTCCACAGAAAAAATGTCACTTTCTTGCCAATTTGGTACATTTGTCTTGTTTTGTTGAAAATAACTGAAAAGTATTTCCTGGCTCTGTACCACTGTAGAGATGTGTGAAATAAACAGCTCTGCCCTTATCTTAGCCAAGTGAAAATATTTCCAGTTTCCCCACAATTCCCCTGATGAGGATTAGCTTCTCTGATGATTAAGAGGTTCAGGATTTTGGTGGAAACAAGCAATCCTTTTAAAAATTTTCTTTTTTTCTTTTTTTTTTTTTTTGGCCTTTATTTCTTATACTTTCAGGGAGGACAGTGTGGATCCCTTTGCACATATTCTTGGAATAATTTGTACCTCTTTGCTCCCTGTTTCTCCCTCATTGCCCCTGACTCTGTCTGGGGTGCTCTGAGTGCATCCTGGAGCCCCTCATCCATCCTGTGTGGCTTTGCAGGTCTCATCATGCCAAAACAGGACACTTAAGGGAGATTAAACCTTAAATGAAGTGAGAGAAGGGTTTGCACTGAGCTGCCTCACTCCTGCTCTGCTGGAGTGTAAATCTTTCCAGCCCAGCAAAGCCGGTGTTGAGTTATTCCCCCACGGCTGCACTCCTCAAACAACCCCACTACTGTGTCAGCGAGGGCACCCTGCTGTCCTCACCCCTTTCTACAGTAATTTCTATTTTTTTTACATCAGATAAGAAGCTCTTTCCAAACTCCCCACATGCTCTCACATGTTTTCAGGAGAGGACGGGGTTGGATCCGTGTTTGTGCAGACAGCGAGAGTTTAAGGCACTGATTAATGTTTACAGTTTGCAAAAATATTCAGCTTGTGTTGGTCAGAGTCCTGATGGAGCCTGAATAAAGCTGCAAACCACAGGGTCAGATATTTGGAGGCCCGTGTTGAGGGTTTGGAGCCCACACCTCTCCTGAGGGTGGGCCAAGAAGAGGAGCTGGGGGTTCAGGGGTCAGCACTTGAAAGGTTTCATCCTTGGGATTTGATTCCTGGCTTGCAGTGACATCAAGCTGGGACTTTCAGAGTTCTCTCTGAAGTGTCTGCTAAACAAACTGCTCTGCAATAGCATCAGCTTTGTGTGGAGAGGAGGAGAATACCAGGGACCAGAGTTTTGAAGGGAAAAGCTTCATCTCAGCCACTCAAGAGCTTCCCAACCTGACCTCTGGTCAGAAGGAGGAGGATGTTGGAGCTCAGTGTTCCACTTTTCCTGGCCAGAATTGCCCAGATTTTGTTGATTCCCTCCCAGCAGCAGCACAGACAGGGGTGTCACAGCTGCCATGGTTTGTGAGGCATGGCAGGTTCTGGTGTTGATGTGGCTCTGCCCCAGGAGCAGGCGTGCTGGGGCAGTGCAGTGGAGAGCTCTTAGAAAACATCCCAAACCAACCCCAAAACCACAATTCTCACAAGATCTTGTTTATTTTATCCCTCTAAGCACCACTTGACATAGAGAATTATATTTGCACTTTGCATGGCCTTCACAGGACAAGGGCATTAGCTCCAAAAGTAAATGAAAATTCACATTTGAGCTGGATTGTGCATAAACATAAACCTGATTCAGCACATGGAGGGGGTCTCAGTTTAGTTCCCAGCTGATATTACACACAGAGAAATTCAAAAACCTGTCTGGAATATATTTGAGCATGCAGCCCAGGACATGCTGGCCCCAAATCACCGACCTCATCCTTCAGCTTGTTCCTTTCCTCACCTCTTCCATATTCCACCTCCTGCATGTTTCTGCTTTCCCAGTCTCCATCTGGCCATTTCCTTTTATCTGGAGTCCTTTTTTATTTTTATTTATTTTAATGTCAGAAGAAATATGGTTCAAGGTTTAGGGGTTTTTTTTTTAGGTTCATGGTTTAGGTTTAGGGATTTTTTAGGTTTAGGGGTTTTTTAGATTTTGGGTTTTTTTTGGTTTTAAGTTTAGTTTTTTGGTTTTTTTTTTTGGTTTTAAGTTTAGTTTTTAATTTTTTTAGTTTTGGTTTTAGGTTTTGATTTTAGGTTTAGTTTGGTTTTTGGTTTTAGTTTAGGTTTTAGTTTTGGTTTAGGGTGAAGATTCCTGCACTCCTCTTTACCCGAGCAGGTTGACTGTGCCTGTGCAGGGATGCATTAACTCTGGGGCTCATGATGCTGCTGAGCTGTGAAGCACCACACCGCCAGCTCTGATGTGTTTGGCTCTGTACAAGAATCTTAAGACTGAATCTGAATGAAATGCTGAGAGAGGCAGGGGCCCAGCCCAGCCCTGTCCCTGTGAAAGGATGGCACTGCTCTCCTGGCTGGCTCCCAGCTGCAGCAATGACCTGCTGCAGATCCTCATGTGTTGCCACACTCCAAACAACTCTTGGTACTCAATCAGCTGAAGTAAATTAGGTGAGGAGGAAGCTGGAGCTGGCTCTGACCTGGCCAAGCATAACTTATGACATAAGCAGGGCTCAGTTGGTGTTTGAGCCTGATGTGCTTTTGATGCCTGGGCTGGACCCCTGAGCTGTCTGCAGCAGTCTGAGCCTGGAGTCAGGCCCAAGGAGTCAGCCCAGCCTGGAGCAGCCTCAGTTTTGTGACCAAACTTGTAGGACACACAGAGCCACAACCTAAATGAGGATAAGGATTGTGACTTTCTGTCAGTTTATCGGTCTGTTCAGCAATTCTGGCTTCTTTGATTAGCTAGTCCAACATTTCTGAATGCAAGAATTAATTAACTGCTATTAATATGGAGGGGCCACTGTTCATTTCCCATCTGTGACTCTGCAGGGTCTCATTCCCAGTTTGACAACTGTCAGTGTGACTTCACAAGGTGCTGCCAAGCACAGGAGCTGACCATGCTCAATTATCACCTTCCCTTCCAGCCCTAAATAGAAAGGATGTGTGCAGCAGCACAAACATTATATATTATATTATATTAGATTACATATTATATTTTACATATTATATTATATTATATCATATTTTTATATTCATTATGTTATATATATTATATCATATAGTAGCTTATATAATACATCATATTTTATATCATTTTTATCATTTTTATATCATATCATGTTTTATATCATGTTTTATATCATGTTTTCCTCACTGTGCTGAGGTTTTTATCACAGTCCAAGGAAAGGGGATTGAGCAGGTTTGTCACAGAAGTCCCACTTGTTTTGGAAGCTGCAGGAGGAATTCCCAGCTCCTGGAAGACCCCTTTGGTGGCTGCCTGAGGAGTCAGGAACTCCCTGGAAAGCTGCTCACTGTGCCTCATCTGCACTCCAGGCAAGGCTAATTTAAGATAGACAAGTCTTGGTAACATTTCTGAGCAAAGGAACCCAGCCTGGCCCGTTTTTCACAGCTCTGTTCATTTCTGCTTGTCAGCACCTCTGTGTCAGAGCTCCCCATGGCAGTGCCTGGGCTGGAGCATCATTCCCAGCACCTGCTGTGGGCCAGCAAGGACAATCCACGTCTTGCTACAGGATATTTTGGAACAGATGAAGTATTCAATAATTCCAAGTGGCTCCTGGCAGGGTGGCAGCATGTCTGTGCACAGCAAGGGCTGCTGGAAGGCAGCACTGTGGCACATGGGGAGTGCAGGTGGAATTGCTGGGGGCTCTCAGTGACCCCTCTGACATTTCCCTTTCTCCTCTCCCATCTCTTTGCTCCCTTGTGGCATTCACATTCTCTGAAAAATATCCCTTTGCTCAGGATTTTTCTCCTGGGAAGCTGAGAGGCCTCAGAGAAAAGGAAAACAATTCTTATCTCATTTGCTTCTCCTGTGTTGTGCTTGTCTGGAATGTGTTTGGAGCTTGTTTACCCACAGGTGATTGTTTCATTGGATTCTGCTGTGAGTTGTTTTCACTCTTTGGCCAATCGGTGCCAAGCTGTGTCGAAGCTCTGGAAAGTCATTATAAGCTGATTTATTACATTATTAGCTAATAATGAAAGAGTTTTCATTATTATCCTTTTAGCATTCTGTAAGTATCCTTTCTGGATTCTTTAGTATGGTTTAGTATTCTTTAATATAATATAGATCATAAAATAATAAATCAGCCTTCTGAGAACATGCAGTCAGATCCACCATTCCTCCCTGAAAATGCAATACTCCCTCAGTACTGAGCATCTCCCTGGGGACTCTGCTGGACCCTCCAGACAGTTTGAGCAAAGTCTGTGTAAACCACATCAGGTTGGACTTCTCCAGACCATTTCTAAGCATTCACAGCATCCTTCAGAGAGGTCACTTTTTTTTTTTTTTCCTTCACAAAGCAACTGACTCAAAAATGTGTCTGTTATTTTTGTTAAAATCAAAATATTAACGAGGAGCATGTGGGCTGTTGCCTTGTGTAAATATTAAGATGAGCTGAAGTGGTCCCTGAAATGTTAGGAAGCTGCTCTTGGAACAATCAGCAAAGGGGACTCGTGACTGGAGTCCACCTTCCTTTGGAAATTGCTGCAGCAATAGCATGAAATCCCTATTTTCCTCCTGGATTCAGCCTGTTTCAAAATTTCTCACGGAATGCTGTTCATTGCAGCCTAAACCACAAGTTTTAATTTGGAATTTTACGATGGCCAAATAATACTGTGAAAACGTCTCAGAGTAGCAGGGCCTGCTCCCCCCACCCCTCCCCAGCTCAGCCCTGCGAGCACATTGTTTCAAAACATTCCAGAAAGTTAAATGAGGCTTTTGAGCTTGCCTCTGGAAAATCCAATAAGCTATTCCTACTTCTTATTTAATGAAAAAGGTAAAATAAAATTCCCTTTCTTGCAGGAAACGGGAATGAGCATTATGGTTTTCTTTGGAGCAGCCACCGTGGCTGTTCCTCATTTCTACTTAAATTTGGTGATTAAGCTTTGCTTTCTGTCGTTATTTTAAGACCAGAATTTTGGTGTTGGGTGCTGTTTTTGGGGAGGTGTGATGGTAACGAGGCACTTCCACAGTGAAACACTCCCTGCTCGGTGTAACCCTGGAGTTGTGTAACTTGGTGTGGTGTAACCACAGCAGCCTGGTGCTCCAGGGGGAAATCCTGATCCCCCCTGCCCGCCTTCCATCCCTCCTCAGCCTGGTTTGGGGCAAACCCACAGGTTTATTTCGGGGTGGAGGATCAGCCTGAGTCCCAGGGCTGGCTGTGCATAATCAAAACCAAACACAATTCCTAACAATAACAAACAAAAATTTTACAACTATTTATCTACCGTTGAAAAAAAAAGAGAAGAATTAAACATTACCAAAAAAGAAAATTAAAATTACATTACTAAATTATTCAAATATCTACTCAATAATTTCCCAAACCTCAGCCTGGTGCTCCAGGGGGAAACCCTGATCCCCCCTGCCCAGCTCCCATCCCTCCTCAGCCTGGTTTGGGGCAAACCCACGGGTTTATTCAGGGTGGAGGATCAGCCCAGCCCCGGGTGGATGCAGCCGTGCCTCCCTCGCCCCGGGAGGGTCCCGTTTCTCCACGCGTGGGCGGCGGGGGCAGCTCCGGGTCCGGGCAGCCCCGACAGCTCCCGCCCGTGCCGGGACAGCTCCCGCCCGTGCCGGGGGGCTCCGGGGCGCTCCCGGGCCCGGCGGTACCTGCGGGGGGCGGAGCGGGACCGCCCCCACGGCTGAGCCGCCCGCGCCGCCCCGCGCATCCCCGGCTGCGGCCCCTGCTGCGGCCGCGTCCCGTCCCTGCTCCATCCCTGCCGTGTCCCTGCTCCATCCCTGCCGTGTCCCTGCTCCATCCCTGCCGTGTCCCTGCTCCATCTCTGCCGGTCCCTGCTCCATCCCTGCCGTGTCCCTGCTCCATCCCTGCCGGTCCCTGCTCCATCCCTGCCGTGTCCCTGCTCCATCCCTGCCGGTCCCTGCTCCATCCCTGCCGTGTCCCTGCTCCATTCCTGCCCGTCCCTGCTCCATTCCTGCCCGTCCCTGCTCCATCCCTGCTCCATCCCTGCCGCGTCCCGCTCCGTCCCTGCTCCATCCCTGCCGTGTTCCAGCCCTGTCCCGCTCCATCTCTGCTCCATCCCTGCCGTGTCCTGCCTCATCCCTGCCGTGTCCCGCTCCATTCCTGCCCGTCCCTGCCGCGTCCCGCTCCGTCCCTGCTCCATCCCAGCCGTGTTCCTGCCCTGTCCCGCTCCATCTCTGCTCCATCCCTGCCGTGTCCCGCTCCATCCCAGCCGTGTTCCTGCCCTGTCCCGCTCCATCCCTCCTCTGTCCTGCTCCGTTCTGCTCTGTCCCGCTCCATTTCTGCTCCATCCCTGCCCCGTCCCGTTCCAGCCCGGTTCTGTCCCCACTCCATCCCCGCTCTGTGCCGCTCCATCTCTGCCCCGTCCCGTTCCGTTCTGCCCCGTTCTGTCCCTGCTCCATCCCCGCTCCATCCTTACCCCGTCCCTGCTCCGTCCCCGCTCCCTCCCCGCTCCATCCTTGCCCCATCTCGCTCCATCCCCGCTCCGTGCCGCGCTCATGGGCCGGCCCTGGGCGCTGCTGTGGTGCCTGGGCTGCCTGGGTGGCATCCCGGGCTCCTCCGGCGAGCATTACCGCTACCTGTGGAGGAGCTGCTACCCCTGCTACCTGGGGCGAGCGGGCTACCCCGACCTGCGGCCAGGTACGTGCGTGCCCTGGGAAGGTCCCGATAGAATCAGGCTCTTTGTGGGTTCTGTGTGCCGGGCTGGGCCTCCCCGCAGGGCTCTGCCTCGAGGGGTTTGTCCCCAGATCCCCCAGCTGCAGGGTGGGGGTCCCAGGCTGGCAACCATCCAAGTGACAGACTGGTGACCTGGCTGTTTATGTGCCTGTGCTTTGTATCATTATATTTATTTTTACATTATTATTATTATTATTATTATTATTATTATTATTATTATTATTATTATTATTATTATTATTATTATTCCATTATATTTATCATTATTATCATTATTATTATATTCCTATTATTATCACTATCATTATTGCTGTTATTACTGTTATTACTATTGTTATTATTACTCTTCAGTGCATTTCTTACTCTCAAAAATCAGTTCTGGGCTCTGGCAGGGTGGCAGAGAAACAAGAGTTTCTCCACGTCTGTTGCTGTCCAGCTGGGTTAAAGATAGCTCCTGTGCCACATTCCTTAAAAAGCCAAATGCATGCATTTTGCTAGGGTATGTAGATTGCTTTTTTTCCTCAGCTCCAAAGGATCTCGCCCCAGTGCAGGGCAAAAAGTGAAATTTTGGTGTTTTTAACGTGAAAAAATGGTGCCTTTCTCTCTGGCTGAGGTTTGCTGGGGCTGTGTGAGGGTGGCTCAGCAGATTCTCCCCCGGGCCAGGGCTCGGTATTATTTGGGGTTGGGTTTGTGCGAGGGGAATCCTCTGGCAGCAGCAGAGCTGGGCATGGCCGGGGGATGAGGCAGAGGAGCCGAGTCAGGGATCACTGCCCTGGAACACTCAGCCTCAGTGTCTTTTGGAAGCAATTCCCAGCCTGCTGCAGCGTGGGAAGAGCTTGGCCAGACTTCCCATGGAGCAGGTGGAGGGCATGGAGCCCTCGGTGCTCCCTCTGCACGTGGCTCACGTGGGGTGGCGTCTGGGGACACGGAGCCAGGTGTGGATTCTGCCACTGCACCCTCCCTTCCTCCTCTGCCGGTGCTCAGCTGCCTCCACGGCAGGAAAAGCTTGTGGGGGTTTAGGAAATAACAGAGAATATGCGAAGGTCGCTGAAGAATTGGGATGCTTGGGCGTAATGCAGACATCAAGGAATGCATTATCTCATCCTGGGGTAATGCTGATAAATAAATAAATGCCCCAAGCAGTGATATCAGGAGAGTTGTGAGATGGGCCAGAGCTTTGGGAAGGGGCGAGTCACTGCCTTGTTATTTATAGATCAGATGTTTGTCTCAAGCTCACATTGTATTTTGCTGTCTCCATCCAACTGTGTTGGCTCAAAGTGACTCTCCAAGACAAGCTCCTGAGAGCCAGCTTTGTGCTGGATCCAACCTTCCCTTCCCCAGTGCAGAATTCCTCAGATCCTCAGGATCCTGATCCTGTTTCTGCTCCTCTCAGCTCCATGGACAGGCAGCTCTGTGTGGGCTTGGCTTTATCTTTATCCTTGGTGTGAGGTGCACAGCTGAGGGGTTTTCTCATGGGTTTTTATCCATGTTGTGACTTATCCTAAACTGGTATCACTGTGTGTCACAGACATCTTTTATGAAAAATCCTTTCCTTAGGATTTTTCCTCCTGAGAAGCTGAGAGGCCTCAGGAACAAAATGTAACCAATGGTTATCTGCTGCTGTGGAATGCAACAGGTGGATCTATGATTGGTCTCATGTGGTTGTTTCTAATTAATGGCCAATCACAGCCCAGCTGGCTTGGACAGAGAGTCTGAGCCACAAGCCTTTGTTATCATTCTTTGCCATTCTATTCTTAGCCAGCCTTCTGATGAAATCCTTTCTTCTATTCTTTTAGTATAGTTTTAATGTGATATATATCATAAAATAATAAACCAAGCCTTCTGAAACATGGAGTCAGATCCTCGTCTCTTCCCTCATCCTCGGACCCCTGTGATCACGGTCACAACTGTGGGTTTGCTTAATTTGTTAAATTTCTCCTTCTATGCCTCAGCTTCTCTCTGACAGGTAAGAGGAGCTGTCTGGGTGTGATTTCAGAGTCCCAGATGTTGTCTTGGTGTGATTTTTAGGGTCAGTGTGCTGCTTTCCCCGCAGTTCCCATCTGCCCAGCCAGCACACGCGTCCCCACAGCCGTGTCCCCTCACAGGCAGCTGCCACAAGGCACAAAGCTCTGCTGTGTGCACATCACCAGCAGCTCTGTGCGTGCCAGGAGAGGGAGGAGGTGCTCTCTGCAGCACGGCGTGGCTCTCACCGAGCTCTGGGTGCCTGGATGTGCTCTCTGTGTGCAGACAGGGCCCTGCTGGGGCTTGGTTGTCAGAACTCAGTGCATCCCTCTGGGCAGGGGGCTCAGAGACCCTGGCACACAGCCCAGAGCACCTGTGGGTTTGATTATGACCCATGGAGCAAATTACCAGCTTTGTATGAAGGCCTGAAAGCCACAGAAGTTTAAGTAGTGTAATAATAAAATTATCACTAGGTGAAAAAGTAGATTTTGGGGTTTTTAGAATTGGGGTTTTGGGGACAAGATGGAGGGACTTGGGCGTGTCCAGCCTTTCTTCTTCTTCTCTACCTCCACCTTCTGCTGTGATGTTGGCACTTTTGGATTGGTTTAGAGTGGAAACTCACTGTCTAACATAGGTGATGGGTATTGGGAAGTAATTGTAAACATGTTATACGTAGTTTGTAGTATAAAGAGATAACACCGCCCTGGGGGCAGGCAGAGTGCCTCTGTCTGTCCTGCTGAGCAGACCTTGGCTGGACAGGAGAGAAATTTTCATAGATAAGATACAATAAACAACTCTGAGACCGAGAACTGAAGAGCTCCGACTCGTTCTTTGAACGTGGGGGCCGAAACAGAGACTGCTCACGTGTCTTGGGGCTGCAATAAACTGCAAACTCCTGAGACTCGGTGTCACTGCAATGGCCCATGGCAGCCCTGGGTGTTGTGTCCTCACACAGCCGCCCCTACAGGAGGAGCTTTGTGCTCTGCTGGGGACTCACCATCCATCATCGCTGGGATATCCTCTCTGAAGCAGCCAGAAACCAGCAGAGCTGTTGTTTGATCCTGCTCCATGAGCTCCTCCAACAGCTACCCCAGAGGTGTGGGATTCACATTCTCTGAACACAGAGAGAAACAATTCTCTCTCAGATTTTTTTCCTGGAGAAGCAGAGAAAATAACGATCAAAACAATTCTTGTCTCATTTGCTGCTCCTGTGTTTGTGCATGAGTGGAATGCATTGTGGAAGGCTGTTTACCTGAAGGGGTTTGGTAATTGGATTCTGGTGTGAGTGTTTTGTTTTCTTGGCCAACCTCTGCAAGCTGTGTCCTGACAGTCAGTGAGGAGAGTCACGAGATTTTGTTCAGTTTAGTTCTTGTTCAGTTTCAGTTTAGATGTAGTGTAATATAGTACAGAACAATATAGTATAATAAAGTAATTAATTAGCCTTCTGATCTCATGGAGCCCTGTGTAAGAGTGTGCTTCTTGCTGATGGAGTGACAAAATTATTTTTTGTCTCCTTAAAAGGAAAGAAGTCCAGAAGTCTCTTTCTTTGATTAAGTGAAAAGACACTTCATAGGACTTAGGGGACCTCACTTCAAATTTAAGGACAGCTAATTGAACAGAAGCTAAAAAGCCTTGCCTAGGCAATTAACTAAGAAAAGGAATGAACAAAGAAACTAAATTGCTTTTGTGAGGTGTTTTTATTAGAAGCAGGAATGTCTAGCACTTGGCTTAGTTTTTCTGTTTGTTATTTTGCCTTTTATTAAACCTTTTTGTTTCTAACACTGCAACAGAAGCCATCCTGCTGATTATTGTGCCTCTAATAGTAGCTGAACTATCTTAAGTATGTTATGGCCTTCCTAGAGCTCGAAGAAGTTATTATAACAGTCCTGCTCATCATCCTTCTTGCCAGTCAGGCAAAATTTCACCGATACAGGAGCTCCATCCCCAGCTCTGTGCCTGGGGAGATCTTTCACTCAAGAGTGAAAGCCCGCACAGGGAATGGGGTAAAAAACAGTGATGAGAGAGGGTTGGAGAGGGTGAGAGCAGCAGCAAGTCCAGAGCAAGTCCAGGTGCTTGTTGCTGCCTGCACCTCTGCTCTGTGCTGAGTAATTCCCAATTACAGCCCCATCCCCAGGCACTCAGGGGAGCACAGGGGGGAGCTGGGCCACTCTCCCAGCCCCACTGCTCGGGGGCAGGAAAAGGTGAGCTGAGGACAAGGCCTGGAGCTGAGGCAAAGCAGAGTTTTCACTGCAGCAGATTGTTCTAAAGCTGATGCACCCATTCCTTTGGAATTCTCTGCTGGGCATGGCACAGATGGTGCGGGGAAGCTCTGGGCATCTCCCACCTGCAGTGGAAGGATTATCGGCCTCAATAACTCCCAACAGCTCTTCAAGTGCTCTCTCAAATGCCTGGTTTAGGGTGAGATGAAAGCTGAGGGTGTGGAGGTGCTCTGCCTGCCCCAAATATCCTTTTCCTTCCCTCCAGTGAGTCACTCACCTTCCCAGCTATCCTTCCTCAGCCTAGAGGAGGAAAAAACTTCCAGGCTGGCAGAGAGGAGATGAAGCATTGTCCTCTCCCATGCTCTCCTAGGTCTGTTGGACCTTGCCACAGCTGTTTTTTCTGCATGCAGGGAGTGTGGAATAACAGGGCATCCGAATTCCTCACGTTATTCGTGTTGGGACTGTGTGACACGTGCAAGAAATGAAGTAATGCAGAGGGTTTTTTCATTCTAATCTGTGTCCATAGAGTGAGATTGGCTGTGCTCCCTTGCCCAGCAGCAGGGGCTTTTGGGTCCTCTCCATGCACTCTTTTTACTCCTTGAAATTGCTGAATTATCTTCAACAAACTGGTACTGGGAAGATAAACTCAGTAAATCCCACACATGCTCATCTCGGTGGATTTTAATTAACCTTTTCCCCACAGCCCTGCTCTGTAATCCAGGCTAATTGCTGCAGGGATTAGGGCCTGGCACTGCTGCTCAGCCAGACATTGCAAACCTCAGCAGTGCTCCCAGCTGGGCTCCATCGCCTCCTCCCCAGCCCTGCAAGGAGATGAACTGCCTCCCTACCAAATACCTAACACTTTGCAGGGCTGCTGTTGCCACTTTCTTCTCCCTGACGTGTAGCTCTTGTAGGAGAGAAATCAGTGTTCCTTCTGGGAGGACCTGTGTGTGTGCAGGGAGTGCAGCCAGCCCAAGCCATCTCCTCACTCTGTGCCCTCTTTTTTTGGTTTTGTGTTCACTTTCCCTGTGTTTCATTGCTGTATTACCTGTGTTAGTCCATGTAGGTGTCTCACCAAAACTTTTCTATGGGTTTGTATTCATCTCCCCTGTGTCTGATTGCTGTATTTCCTGTTAGTCCATGTAGGTGTCAAACCAAACCTTTTTTTTTGGTTTTGTGTTCACTTTCCCTTTTTTTGATTGCTGTATCCCCTGTGTTAGTCCAATGTAGGTGTCTAACTAAACTTTTTTTTTGTGGTTTTGTGTTCATCTTCCCTATTTTTGATTGCTGTATTCCCTGTGTTAGTCCATGTTCACTTTCCCTATGTTTGATTGATGTATTCCCTGTTAGTCCATGCAGGTGTCTAACCAAACCTTTTTTTGGGTTTTGTGTTCATCCTCCATATGTTTGATTGCTGTATTCCCTGTTAGTCCATGCAGGTGTCTAACCAAACCTTTTTTATGGGTTTATGCTCACTTTCCCTATATTTCATTGCTGTCTTACCTGTGTTAGTCCATGTAGGTGTCAAACCAAACCTTTTTTTATGAGTTTGTGTTCACTTTCCCTTTTCTTGATTGCTGTATTATCTGTGTCAGTCCATGTAGGTGTCTAACCAAACCTTTTTTCATGGGTTTGTGTTCATCTTCCCTGTGTTTGACCACTGTGTTATTCCCTGTAGGTGTCTGAGGTTTCAGGGATTGTTTCTGCTCAGGGAAGGGGCTGGGATGACCCCTCCTTTCAGAACTCCAGTTTCTTTACACAGCAGAGATCAATATCTCTGCTGTCTCATTGATCCAAGCCCCATCCCCAGCCCTTGCTGTGTTGGGCTCCTCCTCAGCTGGCTTTGCCTGGTACCCACTGCCCTGTGCATGCAGAGCAGGGCTTGGCAAACCCTGTCCTGGCACGGCTCTGGCTTGCTCAGAGGCAGCTGAAGAGAAGCCTGTATGCTTCTCATTTGGTCTCCTTTGGAATTATTAATTCCAACCAGATTTTTTTCAGCTCTCCAGTAGGAACAGAACCGTGCTGTGCCACGAAGCACAGCTCACACGGTGTCACGTAGGGCTCTGGGTCCTGCTGCCAGGACCTGCCCAAAGCTGCTCCTCCTGGCCCTGGGAGCAGCTCCTGTTGCTTCCCAGCCTGTTGTATTTGCAGGGAGGGATGATGAATCTGACTCCATGTTCTCAGAAGGCCGATTTATTATTTTATAATACTATATTATATTAAAGAATATATATTAAGGAATATAGAAATATTAATAATATATTAAGGAATATAGAAATATATTATTTTATGGTACTATATTATATTAAAGAATATAGTTATAGTAAAGAATATAGAAATATATTATTTTATGGTACTATATTATATAAAGAATATAGTTATATTAAAGAATATAGAATATTTTATGATACTATATTATAATAAAGAATATAGAATATATTATTTAATGATACTATATTATATTAAAGAATAAATATAGTTATATTAAAGAATATAGAATTTTTAATGATACTATATTATAATAAAGAAAATAGAATATATTATTTTGTGATACTATATTGTATTAAAGAATATAGTTATGTTAAAGAATATAGGATATATTATATATTAAAGAATATAGAATACTATACTATACTAAAGAATACAGAAAAGATATTTAATGAATGCTAAAAAGATAATAATGAAAACTTGTGACTCTTCCCACAGTCCTTACACAGCTTGGCCCCAGTTGGCCAAAGAGTGAAAACAACTCACTCTAGAATCCAATGGAACAATCACCTGTGGGTAAACAATCTCCAAACACATGAGCAAAACACAGGAGAAGCAAATGAGATAAGAATTGTTTTCCTTTTCTCTGTGGCTTCTCAGCTTCCCAGAAGAGAAATCCTGGGCGAAGGGAATTTTTTCAGAGAATGGGAATGCCACACCAGTCCATATTCCCATTGACTCACTGGCTGGAGGTGCTGCTGGTGCCAGCCTTGGCGGGTGGATCTGCCCTGGGGACAGATTTATTTTGGTCACACCATGGTGCAGGGTGTCCCCAAATCTCCCTGGGGCTGCAGGAGGGGCTCTGGGATTTGGGGGTGGCAGGGAAAGGTGATGCTGCTCTCCCCAGCCAGGACGGGGTTGGGATGGGGACAGCAATCACGGAGATTTAGAGGGTGAAAAGTACAAAGGGGGAAGAGGAGCCACGGAGAGAGGAGATGTAAAAGTGCTGAGTGTGAGTAATGGGGTGAAAGTAAGAAGTTTACTCAACACATCACTAAGTTTCTTGGACAGTGAATTCTCAACAGTTTCAGATTAGAGTTGAAGGGAAGCAGTGGAATAGTCATTTAAATTCAGACCAAAAAAACTTTATTGTGCTACATAAAACCTTCCCAAACCCCAGTTTTCCTGTTCCTGAGCTGAACAGAGCCAGCTCTGTGTATTAATAGCTAATCCTGCCCACAGAGATGAGCAGGGAGTGCCTCAGGGGCTCTAGGGCTCTGCAGTGTCCCAAGTGTGTGCGGAGGAAAATGATTTAATCAGAATTAGGTTGCTTTGACCAGCATCTCAGACTCATGCCATCACATTTTTCCCCTTGAAAAGCCACTTTGGCTTTGGCTCACTCTTCATAGAGCATCACTCAAAGCTTATGTTTCACCTCAAAAATCTACTCATTTTCCTTTCTTTCAGTATTAAGTGTCTTGGAAAAAAAAACAGGAAGAAAATAGCAAAACCTCCTAAAAGGCTCAGTCCACTGAGTAAAGCAAAGGGCTGGCATTACAGAAATGAGCATTTTGCTGGGTTAATGGAGACCACAGCTGCAGTGGGGGCTCTGCAGGAGGAGCCCAGCACTGCCAGTGCAGCAGGACACCCCAGGACAAGGTTGGGGGTTCCCTGGGAATCACTGGGGCAGAGGAGATGTTTTTATGATCTCTGAGCTTTAGGTTTTAATGCTTTAAGCCTTTCTGAGAAAAGGGCGATTTTGTATTCTCACTGCACAGCTCAGAAGACTCAAACAGGCATCACCTTTCCCACTTTTCCCATTTCGCCCCTGACCCAGACCTTCCCTTGCTGCTGGCTGATTTTCTTGGCAATTAATGTGACAAACATAAAAATTTGGCTCAGCCAAGGCTGTGTTTCTCCAGTTTTTGGTGCCCTTTTCCTGCCCAGTGGGAGCTGTGGGTGAAGAAGAGCTGGGTTGGGGCACCGGGCACGTTTCTGCACCTCTGGCGTGCGAGGACACGGCCGGGTCCCCACCCTGCTGTGATTCACTCAGGAAATGTTTCTTTATCTCCTCAGTAACAGTCCTGGATGGGAACTGAGCTGGCTCAGGGCTGGCCTTGCTGGGAAGGGCTTGGGGGAGCTGGAGGTGAAGAAAGTGCAAAGAAAAACCCAAATGGAGAAACCCAAGCTGCCGAAGCTTTTCTCTCCGTGTGGAAGTGTGGTGCTGTTCACAGGGGTCCCTGGACGAGGGAAGAGATGAGAATCTTGACTCCATGTTTCAGAAGGCTGATTTATTATTTTATGATATATATTATATTAAAATTATATACTAAAAGAATAGAAGAAATTATTTCATCAGGACAAGGGAAGAGATGAGAATCTTGACTCCATGTTTCAGAGGGCTGATTTATTATTTTATGATATATATTATATTAAAATTATATACTAAAAGAATAGAAGAAATTATTTCATCAGGACAAGGGAAGAGATGAGAATCTTGACTCCATGTTTCAGAGGGCTGATTTATTATTTTATGATATATATTATATTAAAATGATATACTAAAACTATACTAAAAGAACAGAAGGAAGGATTTCATCAGAAGGCTTGAAAGGAATAGGAAGGAATGGAATGATAATAAAACCTTGTGACTGCTCACAGCCTCGACACAGGTGGCTGTCGCTGGTCATCAAGTAAAAACAATTCACATGCTGGGTAAACAATTCTCCAAAACACATTCCAAAGCAGCAAAACATGGGGAAGATGAAGTTCCCCAGCTTCTCAGGAGAAAAGATCCTGTCAAAAGGATTTTTCATAGAATGTGTCTGTGACAGGGAAAGGAATGGCTGGTTGGGTGCTTTGCTGCTCCTGGAGTGGGATCTGGTTCTCCCCTCTGATCCTTTCCAGTCTGAAAGGTCGTGTAGGTGCACAACTGTGCACACCCACAAATGGCAGGAATTAAGGAACTGTGCAGCTCTATCCACGTCATCTCCACGTTTCTGATTGTGGCACAGGGAGAAATCTACCTCAAACACTTCCTTTGACAAGCAAGGAGGTGTAAACTATGAATTCATCCATTATTCTGGAGTCAGTGGGAAAGGTGACCATTGGCAGGTGAACAGAGGAGGATGGTTTGTGCTGACTGACAAATCAAATTGGGTTTTTGTGGTTGTTGTTCATTGATTGCAGGTTTGTCCCTGGAATTTCACGAACAGCTTGACTGACTGAACATAACAAAATGGCCAATCTTGTTCCCTTTGCTTTCATCCCTCAGATCAGAGTTGGACAGCAGAGGATAGATATCCCTGAGCCCAGACACCCTCCTGTCCACTCTCCTGAGCTTTCCCCCTTGGTTTTTTTGCAGATGTTGACGAGTGCCAGGTGCACAACGGGGGCTGCCAGCACCGCTGTGTGAACACCCTGGGCTCCTTCTACTGCGAGTGCCAGCCCGGCTTCCGCCTGCACACGGACGGCAGGACCTGCCTCGGTAAGGCTGCCCTGCAAATCCCCTGGCAATCTCTCCTTTCAGCCTTTTTCCTGACAGTAAATCCGTGGCAGTGAACAGAAGACCTCGATTTCCTCACTCCCTCCCATGCTCTGTGCCCTCAATGTGAGATAACGCTGATGGGTTTGGGTTCCTCTGAGTCCCTGTGTCTTCCCTCACAGTTTGTGTCCCTTTGTGCAAAATATTTCCATGTGGTCACGTAAAACTGGGGCTGCTTTGCTGTCCCTGAGTTTATTCTGGTTCAGGAGAATCACTGGGTTCAAAACATTGGCTGTTCTTCCATGTGGTCACATAAAACTGGGGCTGCTTTGCTGCCCCTGAGTTTTTTCTGGTTCAGGAGAAATAACTCCCAAGTGCTTTGGTGCTTCTGCTTTTGATTCAGGATATATCAGATATGGCATTCTCAGAACAGATACATAAATGAAATTATGAGGATTTTCAAGTCAGGCTTCATTTTGACCTCAGTATTTCCCCAGAATTTCAGTATTTTCTCAGTATTGCTGTGGGCAGCAGGTGTGACAGACAAGTGACAGTAAATGTGGCTGTGTGTGGAGCTGTGGCCATAATAATCCAAACCCTTCTCCTCTGGGATGCTGGTCCTGCATTCTCTTGGATGGTGCTTGTTCAAACATCACCATCCAGGCACCAGGTTTGCCCTGCAGCTGATTTTGGGGCCAATTCCTTGAAATGTTGTTTTCTGCCTGCCCCAAACTGGAGCTCAGAATGGAACTCAGAGTCTTCCTCCAGCATCTGTGGCTGTTTTAATTAAACCACTTCTCCCCCACAGCTTCATTTGACACATTTTTCCACTATTTGAGGGATATTTTCATGCAAGTGGAAAGAATTCCCGGGCCGTGGTGTTTGCAGAGTTTTCTCGGAACGCAGTCACGCTCCAGAGTCTGCCTGTGTGTTCCAGTTGGGAATGGTGATATGTGAGCAGGAAAAATCCATCCAGGGAAGCTGTGCCCAGCTCTGCACTGACACACATCTGCCCACAGCTGCCTCCAGTCCGTAATGACACCCAACCAAGTGAGATTTAAGGTGCAGGATCCCCTTATTTTGCTGGAAAAATCCAGAAGGGAAAGGATGGCAAGGAAGGGACAAAGTCAAGCTTGGCAGCCAGCACTGAACTCCACGCTCATGTCGGGGTGAGGAGCTGCTGCTGCTCACATGTAAGTGTGCTGTGGTCTGTCATCTCCTAATTGTCTCTGGGATATGTTGCTCCCTTTCTTGTGGTGAGCAGTGATCCCGTGTTGCCACATTTCTCTTCACGGAGAAAAGCAAGGCACGATTCTTCCCAATAATATTTCTGGGTTTCACATTCTCTGAACCACAGAGAAAGGAAAACCAATCCTTATCTCATTTGCTGTGCCAAAGTAGAATGCCAAATGGAGATTGTTTACCCAAAGTGGTGGTGTTTTGTTTCCTTGGCCCATCAGGGCCAGGTGTGTGTGTGTGTGTGAGGACTGTTGGCTGACAATCACAAAAAAAGAGTGCAGTTATGTACAGAGCTGAGTGCTTAACAGATTCAGTTTAGCTGTAATGCAATATAGTGCAATATAATAGAGAATAGTGTAGTATATAAAGTAATTAATTAGCCTCTGATGTCCATAGAGTCCTCATCATTCCTCTCCTTTGGGGGCAAAAATATCAACGATAATCCCGCAGCCTTGCAGAGCGAAACGTGGGACAGGCTGACACCAGGAGTGCTCAGCAGCCCCAGAAGCTGGAACAGTTCTCAGGGAAAACATTTAATAGATCTCTAGAGGGAGGAATTCTCTTCTTTAAGGGGAGTTTTTTATGATTTTCCGTTGCTCTCCAGGCTTCCCTGCTGGTGTGGCTGAGCATTCCCACAGGATCCAGCCCCGCTCCTGCTGCCCGTGCCCAGCGCTGCAAACCTGCTTTGCATTAAACTTGTGAGCAAATATTAGCCATAAAGTGCAGTGCTGGAATTCACCTGCCAAAAGTGAGAGGTCTCTGTTCATGAAATCTGATCATGAGTGAGTGGGGCAGTTCCTGAAGAGCAGAGCCTGCAGGATCTGCAGTGAGTTTGTGGTGCTGGTCCCCCTGGGATCCAGAGCACCCAGGAAAGCAAAGCAGACCAGGCAGGGCAAATAGAAACCTCTCACTGCATAATTATCTAATAATGTTTCTAAAATGGGGCTTTCTCATTTCAGGACTGGTGGCTTTTTCTCTTTACACATCTCTGCCTGTCCATGTGTATATGTGACACCTTCACAGAACTCTGTACTAACCCAGCTGTGAGGAGGGGTGGAACATCTTTTTCTTAGAAAAGCTCAGAACAGAGCACAGGCTCAGAGGTGCCTCCTCTGCTGGTGTTTGTGGCTGTCCTGTTGTACCCACAGACACCAGATTGCCTTGTGGTCAGTTCTGAGGGATTTGGGGTTAACTGCTCAAAGCTGTTTTTCTCCTCAAGCTGGGATGTCCTCTCATTTTCTGTAGAGATTCTGTGCTGTTAAAATACAAAATATTGCCACTAGATATAGGGAATAAGCCAGGAATGAAGGGAACTGGGGACAGCGAGCATCCATCCATCCATCCATCCATCCATCCATCCATCCATCCATCCATCCATCCATCCATCCATCCATCCATCCATCATCCATCCATCCATCATCCATCCATCCATCATCCATCCAATCCTTCCCATCCATCCAATCCTATCCATCCATCCATCCATCCATCCATCCATGCATCCATCCATCCATCCTTGTCCTGCTGAGGGAAGATCGCAGCTCCACACTGGGACAAGCACAATTTTGGGTGGTAGGAAGCTCCTGTCTGCCCCAGCCAGAGTGTTCTGGGCACAGAAAGAAGCCTTTGCAGTCAAGTTTCTTGTTAAGGGCCATCAAATCATGGATCTCATTCTTTAAATGCTTTCTGCTCCCCACAAAACCCACAAAGGCTCCGATGATGGATCGGCAGCGCTGAGCTGGAGCTCCACAATTCCCCCACAGTGTGCTGGGTTAGCTGGTACCTGGGGCTGTGACTTAAATGGCTTAAAACCCCCTTCCTGCGCCCAGCTCTCAGCTGGTGCTCTGCAGCTCCGTTGTGCAGGATCCTTTTGCTGTGTCTTTGTTCCAATCTCTGCTGAAAGAGGGAGAAAAGGAGCAGCAGCTTCCACTGCGAGTGAAACAGAACAAAGAGAGGCCTTGGGCGTCCTGAAATCACCTCTTTCTTCATCAGAACCACATGGGCAGGAGGCAGGAAGCTGACATCTCCAGGTCCTTCTCCACTGTTTCAGCAGAGGGATGCAGGCCAGGCTGAGGCAGAGGGGTTTGATGGGAGCCAATTGCTTTTGTTGGCCTGAGGAGCAGAGAGATGGTCTGGATTAACACACAACATGTTTCTGGAAGTTGTCTGAGGTTAGGAGGAATCAGTTTGGGATTACAGGATGGAGCAGAATGTTTATATCAGGAGAACTTCAAATGAAGAAATCTCAGTGACAGGGGTGATATAATGAACAGAAGGACCAGGCCAGGAGGTTTGTGTGGGTTTGAGCTGTGTGTGCAGGGACCACATGTGCTTGGTGAGGCTTTCCATTTTACAGACAACTCGCACATTTTAGGGAGTTTGACCTTTTCTTTGCCCAGTCGCACATTTTTCAGCCTTTTCTTAGAATTGCTGGGTTTTTGTGACACTGCAGAAGGAACATCCTGCTCAGTTCTAGCTACAGCTGCTCACAGTCACTCTTGGGGCATCAACTCGCTGGTCCTGGTGGCAAATCACCTGTCTCTAAAGGAAAAGTGAGAGAGAGGAAAGAGGAGAAGTGAGAAGAGAGAGGAAAAGTCAGAAGAGCAGCTGGAGGGTGCAGAGATCAGGTATTAAATCATCTCCTGTGTTAGGCTGCTGCTGCACAGATCCACTTCCTGGCTGTAATCAGCAGCAAAAATCTCCTTTCCATCCCTCTTTATCCATTTCCCAGGCCTGAGAGGGTCAGAATCTGGGAGCAGCACTGCACTCCCCCCAGACAGCAGGGCTGGAAGGAACCTCCCTCTCTCAGACACTGAAATATCATCTGTGGAAAATCTGTCTGCGCTGTAATTACAAAAATCTGTGTGATGTACAGGATGACACTGGGCTTGGCAGCCTTGTCACAGAAATGTTAAGCTCGGGCAGAGCATCTGGGAATGGAAATATTTTTAGAGTGGTTCTGTAAACAGAATAAAAACCCCGAGCAGTAATTAAAACAAGGCCAGCAGCGAGGTCTGCTGGCTGTGACTGCGAGGAGCCAGCTGAGGAGACCCAGCCTCACACGGGCTCTGTCTCCTGAAATCTTGCATGGATGAACTCAGACTTTCGATTTTTTTTTAGGAATTTGCGAGGAGGCCGTTATTTAAACTTCAAATCAATCCGAATAACTGCATCCTGGGTGGTTATTTTAGACACAAGATGCATTGGCTTGTTCCATGTTGGCCCAGTGCTTTTCCCAGATGAAGGAATGTTTTGGCAGGCATCAGCATTGTTTGACTTGTTTTGTTTTTTTTTTTTTATTTTAAAAAAAGGCTCTTTCCAACAAGCACATTATTTATGGCTATTTTTGAATATATGTTATTAAACACTTAAATATATTGGAATATTTTTAAATGACCACCCATCTCTGCTAGAGCTTGAGTAGTGTAACTCTGACCCAGAGCTTTTCAGGAACGTTTAGTATTCCTGTTGTTTCCTTCCAAATGGATTAAAGGAAACAATGCCAGCACAACTAACATAAACCCCGAGTTCTTGCTCCAGCCTTATGTTTTATATGGCAAAATCTTGACCCTGTCAAGCTGCTTTTATTCCCCCAAATGTTGTTTAGCTAATTAGAGGCATAAAATGAGAAGTTGAGTTATTTTAACATTTGGAATGAGAGTGATCCTCAGCTCTGAGTCAAAGCATATTTTATTTTTTTTTTGCAGGGGAAGGGCATGCAGAAAAAAATGAAAAAAAAAAAATTGACTATATTTTTGTCCGGAGCCAAATATTTGTTTTCACTTATGTACAAGAGCAAGGACTTAACTTGCCTTGGGATTCAGAGGAGTGTTACCAGCAGAGATTTCTGCTGGTAGCTGCTTTCCAGGTCCTCCTGCTTCCAAAGCTCTGGAGGTTGTGGAGGGCACTGTGATCACCTGAAGGATCAGTCTGGGGAGAGATGGTTTTCATTAGAGATATTTTTAGCTTTCCTATAAGATTCCACTGAGCCAGCACATTAGTTTGTTCTGGAGTTTGAAAAATAGGTCAGAAACATGTGAGAGCAGAGCTGATGGTTCTGCTCAGCTCACGGGAGCCAGGGCTGGGTTTCCATCCTGGGCCAGGGCCAGCCCCAGCCATGCTCCACCAGCCCACTGGGTTGTGACACTTTGGTGGCTCCGGAGAGGCAGAACAGGGTTCAAAGGCCAATTTCCCAATTGTCACAGGAGACAGCTCTCTTTGGAGGAGCTCAGTGCATGAGGAGTTGTGACGGTGTTCACAGGGGTTCTGGGATGAGGGAAGAGATGAGGATCTGACTCCATGTTTCAGAAGGCTTGGTTTATTATTTTATGATATATATTACATTAAAACTATACTAAAAGAATAGAAGAAAGGATTTCTTCAGAAGGCTAGCTAAGAATAGAACAGGAAGGAATAAATAACAAAGGCTTGTGTCTCGGACAGAGAGTCCGAGACAGCTGGGCTGTGATTGGCCATTAATTAGAAACAACCACATGAGCCCAATCCCAGATGCACCTGTTGCATTCCACAGCAGCAGATAACCATTGTTTACATTTTGTTCCTGAGGCCTCTCAGCTTCTCAGGAGGAAAAATCCTAAGGAAAGGATTTTTCATAAAAGATGTCTGTGACGAGGAGTTGGGTGGGTTAACCCAGGAGACACCCAGTGCTCCATTGTATGGCTTTGAAGGCAAATCATTGTCCCACAATGACTTCTCCACCTGAGTCCATGAATCCAGCTCCAGAAAGTTTTGTTTCCCAGCTCAAATTCCTCCTGGATCCGAGGTCAATAGTCCTGGTTCTTCTATTCTTTTAGTATACTTTTAATATATAATTTTTCTTTTAATATAATGTATATCATAATAATAAAAATAATAAATCAGCCTTCTGAAACATGGAGTGAAGATTCGCATCTCTTCCCTCATCCTGGGACCCCTGCGAACACCACCACGTCCCCAGGTGCCACCTGTTGCAGGCATCTTTTATGAGAAATCTTTTCTTTAGGATTTTTCCTCTTGAGAAGCTGAGAGGCCTCAGGAACAAAATGTAACCAATGGTTATCTGCTGCTGTGGAATGCAACAAGTGCATCTGTGATTGGGCTCATGTGGTTGTTTCTAATTAATGGCCAATCACAGTCCAGCTGGCTCGGACTCTCTGTCCGAGACACAAGCCTTTGTTATCATTCCTTCCTGTTCTATTCTTAGCCAGCCTTCTGATGAAATCCTTTCTTCTATTCTTTTAGTATAGTTTTAATGTATTATATATCATAAAATAATAAATCCTTCTGAGACATGGAGTCAGATCCTCGTCTCTTCCCTCATCCAAAAACCCCTGCGAACACGGTCACAGCCACTCAAACCCTTTTTGTGCCAAACCTTGTGTCCATTTTCCCCGCAGCTCTGAACTCGTGTGCCCTGAACAACGGAGGCTGCGAGCACGACTGTGTGCAGGTGACCCTGGCCCAGCACCGCTGCCAGTGCAGGCACAACCACCAGCTGCACCAGGATGGCAAACGCTGCATCCGTGAGTCCTGGGGGGCTGGGGAGCCGTGGGTTCCAGCTGGGAGCTGTGGGATGGTGTGGTGGGGTTCACAGGATGAGGGAAAAGATGAGAATCTTGATTCCATGATTCAGAAGGCTGATTTATTATTTTATTATATATAATATATTAAAAATTTAACATTATTAAATTAAATTTTAAATATATATTATATTAAAATATTTTATTATATATTACATTATTTTATTAATATATTATATTAAAATATAATATATTAATATATTACATTAATATATAATTAAATAATATTAAATATATTTTTATTATTTATATTATATTGTATTACATTGTATTATATATTATATTATATTATATTATATTATATTATATTATATTATATTATATTATATTATAGTATATATTTTATAATATATATTATATATATTATATTAAAAGAAAATTATATATTAAAACTATACTAAAAGAATTGAGAGAAAGGATTTCATCAGGAGGCTAGCAAGGAATAGAAAGGAATGTTAATAAAATCTTGTGACTGCCCACAGCCTCGACACAGGTGGCTGCCATTGGTCATCAAGTAGAAACAACTCACATGGACCTATCACAGATGCACCTGTTGCATTCCACAGCAGCAGATAATTATTGTTTTTCTTTTCCTCTGAGGCTTCTCAGCTTCTCAGGAGAAAAAAAAATCCTCTCAAAAGGATTTTTCATAAAATACGTCCGTGACAGGATGGGGATGCTCAGATGTCCAGCAGATCAGACTGGGGGATTTCCAGTAAAAACTCTGTGTGTTTTGTTGTCATGGACATATCCTGCGGTTTATTCCAAGGGATGGGAAGAGCTGGAGGAGTCGTAGCCAACAAAAATGAAATTGTATGAAGGCACAGGCTGCTGTGGGAGTGGAGGGACAGCAGAGTGTGACAGTGGGGTGGGATGTTCTCCCTGTCTGGCTGACCTGCTCCTGGCTCAGGAGGGAGAGAAACTGAAGGGGACAGAACACAAGGTTGTTCTCGTTCATGGCTGCTGGCATTCAAAAGGCAGGAAGGACAGAAGTCCTGAGCCGTGGTGTTGCTACAGCAAAAGGAACAACTGGGATGTTCCAAATGCAGCAGCCAAAGGGGTTTGGAGCATCTGCCCTGGTCCTGGGGCAGGTCAGAGATTGGCAAACCTCTGGGTAGGAGTATTTGGAGCAAATTGCCAGCACTTGCTGTGTAATCTCTGCAGAGGGATGTGCCCATGCCAAGCTTCTGCTGGAAGGGCTTTACCCAGCCTAATGCCAGCCTTCTGCAGGATCTCCTGCTGGAAGGGTTTTACCCAGCTCAATGCCAGCCTTCTGCAGGATCTCCTGCTGGAAGGGTTTTACCCAGCTCAATGCCAGCCTTCTGCAGGATCTCCTGCTGGAAGGGTTTCACCCAGCTCAATGCCAGCCTTCTGCAGGATCTCACAGCGTGCACGTCCTCCCGAACAGGTGGAGCAGGGATTTTCTGCCTGGGATTTTCAGGCTGCAGGCTTTCCTGCTGCTCTGTGCAGGATCTGTGTGGGCTGACCCAGGCTCTGTGCTCTGCCTGCAGTGAGGAACCCGTGCTCTGACAGGAACGGGGGCTGCATGCAGCGCTGCCTCAGCCACCGCGGCCGTGCCCGCTGTGAGTGCCACCCCGGCTACCTGCTGGCCCCTGATGGCAAGACCTGCGAAGGTGAGTGCCCTGCAGAGCTCCCCTGCAGGAAAAGCTCTGTGTCTGATGGGTGAGGGAGTGCTCAGTGGGAGCAGAGTGGAAGGAAGGACATGCCTTCCCTTGGCTGGCTCAGGTGGTGTCTGTGCCCTGCTGGAGCTGTCTGCAACAGCAGGGCTGTTCCAGGGGAGATTTAGGCTGGGCATTAGGGGGAAGTTCCTCCCTGAAAGGGGGATCAGGTGTTGGAATGGGCTGTCCAAGGAGGTGGTGGAGTCACCATCTTTTATTCTTTATTTAAGAATAGACTGGATGTGGCACTGGGTGCTGTGGTCTGGTGACAAGGTAGTTTTAGGTCAAAGGTAGGATTTGATGATCTCAAAGGTCTTTTCCAGCCTAATTGATTTTGTGATTCTGTGTGTCCCACTGTCACGTGACCCCATCTCCTGGGAAGCTTTACAGCAATTCCAAACTTAACTCTGTGTCTTTACTGCTCTGAACCCCAATGAACCGTTCAGAGGGCAAGAAACCAGTGCAGAACTCAAATACCATAACTTTGGAAGGGTGTTTGAAGTTCAGCCTACTTATCTTAGGTGTTCTCCTTCTCCCAGACGTGAACGAGTGCCTGACAGGGCTGGCCATGTGTGCACACCAGTGCCTCAACACCCGAGGCTCCTTCAAGTGCACCTGTAACCCAGGCTACGAGCTGGGGGCGGATGGCAAGCGCTGCTACCGTGAGTACTGAGGGCTCCAGTCTGAGCTTCCTTTCTGCCAGGGCCAGGATTAAATGTGTGTGTGATGGTATTTCTTGTTGGGACTCAGATGTTTGTTAGTTCTTAGCTCTGTTACAGTCTCACAAGCCCTGAGTCCTACAGCACTTCACACTCTAACAAACTAAAATGGAGATGTGTCTCTCTCTCTCTACAAGGCCTTTTAAGGATAAACTGTCCGATTAGGAAATGACAACTGAATTATTTTTACTTTTAACCCAATGACCAACCACCCGTGCCCTGCAACACAGACTTTTTTATCCAATTACGCAAAACCACACAAACCCATGGAGAAGAGGGTGAAGAAGAAGGAGAAGAAAGAGAAGAAGAAGAAGGTGAAAAGGTGAAGAAGGAGGAGAAGAAGAAGGAGAAAAGGGAGGAGAAGAAAAAAGAGAGAAGGAGAAGGTGAAGAAGAAGGAGAAGAAAAAGGTGAAGAAGGAGAAGAAGAAGGACCAGCCACTGCCCTAAAACCTCCATCTTGCTCTATATATATCACTTATATTCTAAAACCCCAAACTCTAAGTTTTCCACCCTGTGATATCACACACTTCTATTCAAACTCCACACCCACAATCCCAGTTCTGTAATTCCATTTTGGAAGCCTTCTTCACGGCCTCAGGTCAATGCAGTGTTCTCTTGGGGGTCTGTGTCAGCTCAGAAGGTCTGAAATTTTCAGTAACCAGGGCTCCAACACTCAGCCCTGCCCAGCAGGACAGGGCACACCTGGGCTGCTGCAGGCACGTGTTTGTCACTGCCCTCTGGGAATCGCCAGGGCCAAGCTGTGGCAATCTCTGCTGAAGGATTTCACAAGCGGTTTTGAGGCTGTTTACTCCCCCACCAAGACAAAAATCTTGGTCTGATCTTTAAAGTCACCACAAAGCCACTTTAGCTGGTTAAAGGCAATTGATTTGGAGCCATTTGGCTTCAAATAAGCCAACTTCTGCTCTTGGAGACTCTGCTGGACAGGCTCAGTGAGCTGCAGATGTGTCACTGGAGGAATTGAGCCAGTGAAGGGCTCACATCTGCTCCCATCAAGGCAAGAAATAAACTCTGTGATGCAAGAGTGAGCTGGACTGTCCTCACAGCTTCATGCAGCTGCTGCAGCCCAGCAGGGCCAGGCTGGGCCAGAGCCACCAGCCCTGACAGATGCCAGCCACCGTGGCAGTCCCAGTGCTGGCAGCTGGTGGCACTGGGAGCTGTGAGGGTCCCCTTGAGCAGCAGCTGGAGCTTGGCAAGGCTTTGCAGGCCATAAATGGGTCCTGAAAGGCATCAAACAGAGCAATATGGGGCACCGGGATGATGACATGAGGTTGAAGGGCATAAGTATGTACACAGCTTTCTTCTTAGGGGCACAGCCAGTCTCACACCGTGACACATTGCCCTGGGGCCAACAGAGCAGCCTTTCCACATGAAAGGTTCCTCCCTGCCCTTCCTGGCACGTTTCTTTTAAGCAAAACCCTGCTCTGTGCTGCTTTAATAAGGAAAGGGAAGAGAGGGATGACAATCACGTTGTGAAATCTGGAAAAAGTCTTCCACTGTGGCCCAGCTTTTGTTTTTGACAAGCACAGACCCATTGGGAAGCATCAAGCTCCCTTTCTTTCATCCTCCTTGGGTCTGAACGCACGAAAAACTCAGCGCTCTTGAAGGCAGAAATTGTTTTCCTGAGGTTCAGGACTGAGTCAAAGCTCCATAAAACAAGTTCCTTTTAGTTTAAGAAAGCTTAATTAACTAGACAAGTTTACAGAATCCTTGCCAAGCTGGGATGATCTATGGCTGCGACTGATGTTTGCGCCGAGCGCTTTTGACATGTCAGGAGCTAACGATTCTGGCTGTAGGCATCTGGATGCTTCCCTGCTTAGCTGTGTTCTGCTGCTCCCATTTCTGCCTGGCACCAGCACAGCTCTGCTCTGAGGCTGAGCCAACTTTTGGCTGGCAGCACACGCTGCTGCTTGGCAGGAGTGGGAGCAGTTTCATCCGCAGCCTGTTCGATCCCAGAGACTGTCCAGAGCCTGCTCCGCTGAGAGGCTGCGTGAGATCCAGAGGTTTCTTTTTATACCCCCGCTTCCCAGCCCAGCAGTGGCCTCTGTGCTGAGCTATTTCCATCCTTTCCCACCGCAGATCCCCCTCCTCAGCAGGGAGGCAGTGCCAGGAGCTGGTGGGGGCAGGCAGGGGCCAGCTGTGCACGCAGATGTGTCCCACAGGATCCTAACCAGGCTGCCTTTTCCAGGGATAGAGATGGAGATTGTGAACAGCTGTGAGACCAACAATGGGGGCTGTTCCCACGTGTGCCACCACACCAGCTCTGGCCCAGTCTGCACCTGTAACTTTGGCTTTAGGCTGGAAGAGGACCAGAAGTCATGCACTGGTAAGGAACAGGAGAAGGCCAGACCTTGATTTCCATCCCAGGTAATTGTGAGGATCCCTCTTGGGATCTTAGGTCAGGATCCCTCTTGGCTACTGTGTGTGTGCACTTCAAACAGGCTAAAGAGGATAGAAACTGATGGAAAGTGAGAGCAGATGAAATATTGTTCTGCTCAAAGATGTCCCCAAACTTCCCTCAGGATATCCTTGGACAGCACTTATGACTTGGGCAGTAATTATGACTTCCAAACTAATTAGTTTTTCCCAGATGAAACTGCCCCGAGCAGGAGTCAGTCAGCTGGAATCACCCTGCCTGTAAGGACACCAAACCTGCAGCCACAATCCCCAGCTGGGAATCACAGCGAGCTTCCCTCAGGGACTCAGGGTTCCTCCCTGGATGGAGGAGCATGATCTGTTAACACAAAAATCCCTGATTCCAGGAGGAACTCGAGGATTCTGGCTCAGCATTTGGCAGCAGACCAGTAAAAGCTCCCCAGAACTAGTCAGGGAGTAGTTTACCAGTTCCTGCCACCACTCAGCGGTGCATTTACACCCTTTGTTTCTCGTGCAGATATCAATGAGTGTGACACGGGCTCTCACTGCTGTCAGCAGGACTGCTACAATTACCCTGGGGGCTACGAGTGCTCCTGCCATGCTGGGTACAGGCTCAGCACCGATGGCTGTGGCTGTGATGGTGAGTGCCAGCACCTCCCTGGGCTCCAGGCAGAGCCCTGTGTGTCCCTCTACTTCTAATTAGCTCGTTGTCACTCTCCTCAGTTTGTTTAGTGTTGGTTCTAACCCCTGTGCTAAGCCCAGCCCAAGTGGAGAGGGGTTTTTGAACACATCAAGGTCAGATTGGGCTAACTCAGAGTGAGCTGGCCCAGGCTTGACCCCATTAATTCACAGAAACCATTTGATGTTCAACCCCAGAGGGCAACACTGCCCATCACTTTCACCCAAGGGATAAAGACAAATAACAGTGTCTGTGTAAAACACAGCCAAGATGGTGACTAATGAAGCTTTTAATTAGGAGAATAAGAAATTGTCCTACCTGGTGGCCAACAGCCAGGCATTTCTTCCAGTTTCTCCCTGCTCTTACCAGTTTTCCTGCCAGCTTTCTGATGAGTCACCTTCCCAGCAGAAAGAATGTGGGGGAAGAATCCCCCTAATAATTGTTCTCACTTCCAAAGCTCTCAACATTTCCCAGGGGAAGGAGCCAAACACACCCACCTGTTCCTACACAATTAATAAAGGATGGGAACTGAAGCCCAGCACATTTTTCTGTTGAAACACAGGCATCCCTAATCCCTGAGGTGGTTTAACTCCATTTTTAGAGCTGATGGCTTCACACATTTAGCAGAGAAGACGCCACCAGCCTATTTCTGCTGCACGGCCCTGTCACTGCTCCTGTCCCATGTTTTGCAGATGTGGATGAGTGCTCTGCCAACAACGGTGGGTGTGAACACACGTGCCAGAACCTGCCAGGCTCCTTCCAGTGTGGCTGTGACGTTGGGCACAAGCTGGATGAAGACAGAAGGAGCTGCATCTGTAAGTGCCTCACCCAGGCTGCCTCGGGCTGGGCAGTGGGTCCCTCCTCTGCCTCCTGCGTGAGCCTGGGCCACACAGACTGGAGCTCCTTAGCCCTGCACCTCACCTCTTTCAGCTCCCTCACAGCCTCTGAGCTGTGGCAGTGCCTCAGCCCAGCCCTGGAGAGCTTTCCCAGACAGGACCAGTCCTGTTCCAGCTTGGGACACAGCGCTGGCCAGAGAAATGCAGGGAGTCGTGGCACAGCTCCACCTCCAACAGCTCCACAGCCTGCAGTGTTGAACACTGCCCCCATGTCCAACACAGAGCCAGAGCCCCTTCCACAGTCACCAGCCCCTACAGATTTTCCTTGTAAGAAATAATAGATTATTTATTTGTAGCATTACAGAGATCTTGAGCTCACATACCTGACCTGGGCCAATTCTAGCCAAAAAAAACCCTGAACAAACAACCTGGGAAAGCTTTAGGGGTGTCAGAACAGGGTGAGATCAGAGCTGCAAACATGAGAGCCACAGAGAGTTCTGGTTTCAATTTGCTGCTGCTGCAGAGGTCCTGTCCCACTGTCCCTGCTCCCAGAGACCTTGCAGAGGTTCTGTCCCACCATTCACCTCCCAGAGACCCTGCAGAGGTCCTGTCCCACCATTCACCTCCCAGAGACCCTGCAGAGGTCCTGTCCCACCATTCACCTCCCAGAGACCCTGCAGAGGTCCTGTCCCACCATTCACCTCCCAGAGACCCTGCAGAGGTCCTGTCCCACTGTTCATTTCCCAGAGACCTTGCAGAGGTCCTGTCCCACTGTCTCTGCTCCCAGAGACCACCCAGAGGTCCCACCATTGTGGGACCACTGTCCACCCATGTCCCACCATTCACCTCCCAGAGACCTTGCAGAAGTCCTGTCCCACCATTCACCTCCCAGAGACCCTGCAGAGGTGCTGTCCCACTGTTCATTTCCCAGAGACCCTGCAGAGGTCCTGTCCCACTCTCCACCTCCCAGAGACCCTGTCTCAACCCCTCTGTGACTCTGCCCCCTCTGTCCCTGCTCCCAGCCCTCGAGGACACGGTGGAGGCCCTGGATGGCCGGCGCCCCATCATCCGCCCCATCCCTCACGTGGCCATCCTGCGGGACGAGCTCACCCAGCTCTTCAGCCACGACTACGAGGAAGAGGAGGAGGAGCTGGAAGCACGAGGGGAGCACACGCTGTCGGAGAAGTTCGGTGGGCATTGTGCAGCAGCAGCAGTCGGGGCCGTGCTTTGCTTGGAACTTGTAAGAGCCTGAGTGAGAGATGCAGGACTCCAGGCAGCTCTTCAAAATTCAGTTTATTACATCCAAGGTGTTACAGCAGTCCAGGGTTGTGGGTGACAGAGCTGTGCTTACAGCTGTCAGCTCCAGCTGCAGGCAGGCCTGGAGACCCTTTGGTTTTGGTTACAAATGCATTCTATACTTTTCTTTTGGTTACAATGCATTCTATACTTTTCTTTGCTGAGCATCTTCATACAGTAGAACCAATCTATACCTTAACTTTTACCTATAGCCCATCATAACTACTATAATTACCATATTTATGTTACTATTCTCCAATCACTAAAAGTTAGCACATTACAGTTTAAGCTAGAAGTTGTTTTTCAGTTTTCTTGCAGTGGAAAAATTCTGAGACTTTTTTCTCTACTTGCAACATTGCTGACTTGTTTGCCTGTGCTCTCTTTCTGCTTGGTATAAACATCTTCTTGTTTGGGGTGGGTTTATCCTTTTCTCTAAGCCATAAAAACCCCTTCTAACTAACACACCCTTTGCCTCCTTGGTTATCCAGTGAGACTGGCTCAGAAAGTCCTTTCTTCTATATCAAAACTTGCTTCCATCTCTATTCCTTCATCAGACTCTACGTTTAAAAATTTTTCTGCTAAGCACACGTATCTGTGAGACTCTCTTGTTAAACTTTCATCCTTCCCAGCAGAACTCTTCAGGAATGATGGTGTAGGCTGGGTTTAATTGTTTGGTGAACACACCAGACCTGTTGAGTGCCTGTTCTGTGTTCAGCTCTGCTGCAGCTGTCTTGGTTTGGAAAGCCAGGTGTGTGCTAAGGAAGGCAGGAGCCTCCCCTGAAATGGAAAAATGTAAACCCCCACCCTCCAAATTGCTATAAATTTTAAATTAAGGGGCTCTCAGGCAAAGATATGGGAGCAGGAATAACAGTTCTTTATTAGGGAAGAAAATAAAAAGATAAAAATAAACAATGCAGTAAATTAAAACTACACTGCCAGAGTCAGAACCCAGCCTGACACCCTGTGGGTCAGGCTGTTGGCAGCAGTCCCATTGGAATTGTGGCTCAGCCCTCCTGCAGTGTCAGGGCTGGTTCTGCTGGAGCAGGGATCCTGGAGAAAGGTGCAGTCTCTGCCTCTGCAGATCCAGTGGAACAGGCAGCTGTTCCTCTGGGAATCCAGTGGAGAAGCTGTCTTGCTGTCCCAGGATCTCAGATTATATCCAGTTAGGAATGCTTGGCTCCTCCTCCCTCTGGGCGGAGCATCTCACCGTGGGTTGATGTAATTTTTGTCAGTCATGCAGTGACATTCAATGGCCCATTGACAGAAGATGAGGGAGGATTGTTTGTGGAAGAGATAAAGCAAACTGCCCAATGAACAGAAGATAACCGCCCCACCTCTAACAGATGGCAAATAGAATACACATGACCTTGCAATCTGAACAACAGCCTCCGCAGGGGGACGCTCCAAACTGCCCAGGGTGCTGCAGCATCCCTGGGGGGGTTCTCACCCGTGGTGCCTCTTGTTGCAGTCTGCCTGGAGCACACCTTTGGCCCCGACTGCAGCCTGACCTGCGACGACTGCCAGAACGGAGCCACCTGCAGCGCCGAGGGCAGCGGCTGCCTCTGCGCCGCCGGCTGGACCGGCGTGCTCTGCAACCAGAGTGAGTGCAGCTCTGCCCCAGGCTGTGCCCTGGGTGCAGCCCCGAGAGGCTGTGGCTGGGCTGAGCCTCATCTCCCTCTCCCTTTCTAGCTTGCCCAGCCGGCACCTTTGGCAGCAACTGCAGCCAGAGCTGCCGGTGCCAGAACGGTGGCACCTGTGACCCTGCCAGTGGCACCTGCCGCTGCCCGCCTGGTGTGGCTGGAGAGCTCTGCCAGGATGGTGAGTGCAGCATTCCCCTTACCCTCCCTGTGCTGCTGGGGGCCATCCCTGGCCTCCTCTTTCCTGCAGAGATTTGCCACCACTTGACGCGGTGCTGGATTTTCCCCAGCTGGCTCCTGTGCCAAGAGGAGCGGGCTGTTCCCAGAAAAAAAAAAGCAGCACAGTTTCTGTTCCCAGAAAGCAGCCCAGTCTGGGATACAGCTGTAGGGCTTAAACTCTGTGGCACAGGTTGGTAAGTGTCCAGAGCAGGAGTAAGGATAAGGGAGAGGTCTTCAGAATGGTTTCCAAAAGGATTTATTCTGTGGAAGGGTCAGGGAGCAAAGACACAGAAGGTAGGTGTGTAAGGGTTTTTAAATGGAGGTGATTTAATAGGAGGGGATAAATCAGCAGCTAATTGGAGATAGCCTGTGGAGGGGTAAAGGGCAGGGTTCACACAAAAGCATCTTCCAATGAGGGAAGTAGTGGGGGGAGGTTTGGGTCACATGGACTAATGGGATATTGAACTTTAGGGGATTTCTGAAAAGGAATTCCAAGCAGGTAGGATTGACAGGGAGCTCAGGGTAGATGGACAATGGGGTACAAGGATATAATTTGGACCAAACCATTACCTTGGGCAGTAACAGAACATTCCATTAGGAGTAAAATCACACCACAACAATCAGTGGATAAATGGCTGGTCTGGCCATTGCTGGTGCTACTCTCAGATGTTCCAGATGTGCTTTCCTGAAGCCTGGAAGTGTTTCCTGTGGGGTTCCCTCCACTGGTTCTTTTGTAGCTGCTCATCAGCAGCATCTCTCAGCTCTCTTGTTGAGCCATCCCAGTGAGAGCAGCTTGAACACACTCCTGCTCCATCTCAGTCCATCAGCCACTGAATTTTGTGTGGAAAAATGAAATTTTAAACAGCAAAAGGAGTGATAAATGACACTCTTCCCCCACAGAACAGTGCTCCAAGTGTTCTGTCTTTGCACCCGAAGACCTTTCCAATCAATCCCTGTTCACTGCTCATCCATGACTGAGGGCAGAAATCTCTATTTCATGGGGCATTCAGTGGCAGACACAGGAAAAAATGTCAAACCCACAATTTCCGTGGTTAATTTCCATGGAAACCATGGAGGTATTTTCCACCCAGATCACTGGAAAGCTGTGACAGCAGTAGTAACCCAAAGCACCCAGAGTACCCAAAGGAGGGGTCGCTGCTGGTGGTGCTCGTTTCTCCCTCCCAAAGGGTTAAAATTCGGGGGACATAATTTGAAAACCAGAAAGAGGGAGACAATCAGAGATTCAGACAGAAGGACTTCAGTCACATGTTGGGAGCATATGGGAACTATTACTGAAGGAGGAGAGTGAAGCAGAATGCAAACGAACACAAGAGATACCCCAGCCTCTTCTTTCTGTAGGAAGGAGGTGATTGAGGGGGCCAGAGAGAAAACAGGAAGGTATTTTAAAATGAAAATAAACAAAACAAAATGGCTCTGTTGTCCCAAGGTGGCATTTCCTCTGCTCCTCTCTTTGTAGGGACAAGGCTTGTGCTGCTGGGCAGCTGCTGGCCAGAGCACTCTGCTGACACAGCCTGTCTGCCACGTGCTTCCAATATCGAGGTCTTTAGCATAACAGAGAAAAAAACCCAATAATTTTATTCACTTAATAGTGCAAATATCCCTGTGGCTTTTCAACAGGAGCAGCCTGGTGGGTTGCTTTCTCACGGAGGACAGCCTTGACCTCTCAGAGCCCTGTGGGTGGGTTATTTCTGTCCCAGCCAGCAGAGTTGCTGGTGACAGTGAGTGCAGAGATGATGGGTGCCCTGGAGCACCACGAAGTGACATCCCCTGTGACACTGCACAGCTGATTTGGAGCTGGAGCAGGGAATCTGATCTCTGTCCCCCTGGATCAGCAGTTCAAGCAATGTAATTTCAGTAAGTCAAGATGTGCAAAGAGCAAGGCTAGTGGAGTATTTGACAATAGATATTCAGACATCATGGAGGACACTGAAAAATATTTTCAAACTCCTTAATGAGATATGACTGAATAGATCTTGCCAGGTGATAAATGGGCACTGTTTGAACAGCAGGTAGTTTGCAGAATATTATCAATGCTATGCCATGAATATTGTATAGCTAACACAATAAGAACTGAGCTGCGTTCAGTTCTTGGGACCGGAGCAGGGATGCATCCCTTTCCCTCGGTGCATCCCTGCTCTGGTTCTGAGAACTGAACACAGCTCCATTTTCAGTGTGTTTCTCTCGATTAAAACAACCTGCTGAGGCTGGCTCATCTTCCTAGGAAACCTCTCTCTGTTCCTAGGGTGCCCCAAGGGATTTTATGGGAAGCACTGCAGGAAGAAGTGCAACTGTGCCAACCGGGGTCACTGCCATCGGATCTATGGTGCCTGCCTGTGCGACCCTGGCCTGTACGGCCGGTTCTGCCACCTGGGTACGCTCGGGTTACCCCTGAATCCCAGCCTTTCTGGGAAGTATTGGAATTAAACACCAATATATCCGGATGGAACGTGCCTGGGCTCATCTGGCCCTTGCTGCTTGACCAAAGGCGGCAGCTGTGGTGGTTTCACCTCAGAGACACCTTTGGCTGGCTGGATGCTGCAGCTGGGCACTTGGGACAAGTCCACGCATGCAGGAGCTCAGGTTTACTGAACCTTCTCCTGGTGAAGAAGCTTTAAAGCGAGGTGAAGGAAAAGGAGTCGGGTTCTGCTGGAGGGTTTGGATCCAGAGCTTTATTCCTGACCCACAGGCCTCTGAATGCAGCAACAGCTCCAACAGAACTCCCTGAACCGCGTGGTTGCTGTGTCTTTTAACCCCAGGGAGAGGGGCAGGGAAGGGGTAGGGATCCCACCAACCAGGTGAGGGGGGGGAAGTCTCAGGGGACAAAATGACACCTGGAGGGACCAATGTCCCCCAGGGTTGAACGGCATCTTTTGAACTTCGCCAATCACACGACGCCCTTCTGGAATGCCAGGATTGACAGACAGCAGTCAGCAGGGAGCAAGGGAAGGGAGAGGTTATTGGCACACCTGGGGAAAGAACTGGGATGACTGAGACAGGCTATTACAGAGAGCAACAGGGAAGGAGCTCTCTGCCCCTCACTGACCAGCTCTTCCTCTCCCTGCAGCGTGCCCCAAGTGGGTGTTTGGGGCTGGCTGCTCGGAGGAGTGCCAGTGCCTGCAGCGCAACTCGCGGGACTGCGACGCCAGGGACGGCTCCTGCCGCTGCAAACCCGGCTACCGCGGCCAGCGCTGCCAGCACAGTGAGTGGGGCACATGGGCAGCTGGCTTGGGAAACACCTCTGAGGTCACCTGTGACCGTGTTCACAGGGGTCTCAGGATGAGGGAGGAGACAAGGATCTGACTCCGTGTTTCAGAAGGCTTGATTTATTTTTTGATATATATTATTTATTTTTTGATATATATTACACTATATATATGTGTATATATTATTATTATTTTATGATATATATTGCTTTATATATAATTTATTATATATAATGTATATATATTATTTTATGATATATATTACATTATTATTTTATGATATATATTACATTAAAACTATACTAAAAGAATAGAAGAAAGGATTTCCCCAAAAGGCTGGCTAAGAGTAGAATAGCAAAGAATGATAACAAAGGCTTGTGGCTCGGACTCTCTGTCTGAGACAGCTGACTGTGATTGGCCATTAATTAGAAACAACCAACATGGACCAATCACAGATGCACCTGTTGCATTCCACAGCAGCAGATAGCCATTGTTGGCATTCTGTTCCTGGGGCCTCTCAGCTTCTCAGGAGAAAAAAATCCTAAGGAAAGGATTTTTCATAAAAGATGTCTGTGACAGTCATCAAACCCAACCCATGAGCCAGCAGCACCTTGGCAGCCAGACCATGGCACTGAGCGCCGCATCCAGGCTTTTCCTGAACACTTCCAGGGATGTGATGCCACCACCTCCCTGGGCAGCTCATTCCAATGCCCAATCACCCTTTCTGGGAAGAATTTCATCTTAATGTCCAATCTAAGCCTTCCCTGGTGTAGCTTAAGGCTGTGTCCCCTTGCTCCTGATCCCCCCCTGGCTGCACCCTCCTGGCAGGGAGCTGCAGAGGGTGATAAGATCTCCCCTGAGCCTTCTTTCTTCCAGGCTCAACAACCCCAGCTCCCTCAGCTGCTCCTCACAGGATTGGTGGTCCAGACCCCTCACCAGCCTTGTTGCCCTGCTCTGGACACGCTCCAGCCCCTCCATGGCCTTCCTAAATTGGGGGCCCAGAACCGGACACAGCACTCGAGGTGCTGCCCAACCAGTGCCGAGCACAGGGGAACAATCCCTGCCCTGCTCCTGCTGGCCACACCATTCCTGAGCCAGGCCAGGAGCCACTGGCCTTCTTGGTCACCGGGCTCATGTCCAGCTGCTGCCCATCAGTGTCCACAGGTCCCTTTCTGCCTGTCACTCTGTCCCCAGTCTGCAGCCCTGCAGGGGCTGTTGTGGCCAAAGTGCAGGACCTGGCACTTGGACTTGTTAAACCTCATAGCCCTGGATCTTTCCCATCTATCCAGCATGCCCAGGTCCCTCTGCAGATCCATCCCTCCCTTCAGCAGATCCACACTCACACTGGTGTCATTCTGTTCCCACAAAGCATCCCCAAAACATCCCCCTTTCTCCTCCCATGGCCTCTTTCCCCCATTAATTTCCTCAGGGGAAAGCTCTGCTTGCTTTCCCCCATCCCAGGCTGTCTCAGCTCTTGCTCACTCAGGAGCACAACCATGCTCACAGTCAGCCACGTTCAGTGGTCAGCAGGAGATGTGGGGTGGGTGGGGACAGCTGTGACAGGGATGGTGGGACAGCTGTGACAGAGGTAATGGGACAGCTGTGACAGTGGGACAGCTGTGTCAGTGATGGGACAGCTGTGACAGTGGGACAGCTGTGACAGTGGTGGGACAGCTGTGACAGTGGGACAGCTGTGACAGTGGTGGGACAGCTGTGACAGGGATGGTGGGACAGCTGTGACAGAGGTAATGGGACAGCTGTGACAGAGGTAATGGGACAGCTGTGACAGTGGGACAGCTGTGACAGGGATGGTGGGACAGCTGTGACAGGGGTGGTGGAGCTTGGAAGGGTGCTCAGCACCCAGGGGCAAGGAGTCATTTCAGAGCTTCTTTCTCTCTAATTCTGGCTGTTCACAGGCTGTGACCCTGGCTATTACGGGGATGGCTGCAAGAAGAAGTGCAGCTGCTCTCCAGGAGTGCCCTGTGACCCTGTCACTGGCGAGTGTCACACGGAGTGTCCCCCAGGCTACCACGGCCAGCACTGTGACCAAGGTAAGGCAGGGCCCTGCAGGGCAGCTCTCTGTGGGCTGGAAACTCCCCTGTCCTCAGCATTCTGCTTCACAAAACGACACAAAAGCACTTCCAGATTCCCCTGAGAGGCCCAGCCCAATGCAGAGACTTCAGGGGACACAGGAGCTGCCATCCACAGGTCTCTGTGAGATGCTGCTGCCTCGTGAAAGAGGGAGAGAGAATTCCATGTATAAAATGAGCCTGATTCAGAAAAGGAGAACAAGGTCTCTCTTCACCCTGCCACTGGACACCTCTCTGTGGGTAGATGGAGGTGATTTTCCCCTTTCCCTGGCCTTGATGTCTTTTCCCTTCCAGGCAATCCCTGCCCAGCACAACATTATCACATTTTCTGCTCTGTTCTCTATTTTTTGTTGAAACTCTGTTTAATCTGCAAGTGCAAAGGAGTATTTTACCTTTAATTTACATGAGGATTCAAACTTCTGCCTCTGTATGAACCTCCTAGAGCAGTTTTGTGCTCTACCCATGCAGGGCCAGTCGATGGGATGGTGACTGAACTGCCCAGCTCAGTGTATATTTAACTGTGTCCAGCACTCAGGCTCTGAGGGTGCAGGTTTCAAGATCCTGGGGGTGGTTTGTGTGCCAGAGAGCTTCACTTTGGGCAGACAAAGGTGCTTTGAGAGAACCTAAAGGCAGTGAGTCATTGGCCCGAGGTGATGATTACAAAATATGAACACAGTGTTTGGAAAAGAATAAGTTCTGCCAACCACAGAGCTGAGTGGCGACTGAAAAGTCAACCCACTCCTGCTCTTGTGGGGCTGGGGGGCCTCCTGAACCCAATTCAGCTGGTTAGGACCTGCAGAAAATGCAAAAAGTTGGACACTTGGAGACAGACTGCAGCAGCAGAAGATGCTGCATGGGGAGGTTGGAAGTGGCCAGCATCTGGATTTGGATTGGAGCATCCCAGGAGTTTCTGATGTTTAGCCAAGCACTGCTTCACCCCAGCCCAGAAGCTGCAACCATCAGCCTCATTATCTGCCAGCAAAGGGTCGTGGTGCAGAGCCCCATCTCTGACAGAGCAAGAGCTGCAGAAAGCAGCAAAAATCCCAATGCAATTGCTGCCACAGTGCTGGAAGGAGAGGTGGGAGCAGCTCCTGCAGGGTCTGAGAGCCCTGAGCCCCTTTGGGGGGATGCTGTGGCCCCTGGAGCCCCTGGAGCCTTTTCAGGCTGGGTGCTCCCGCTCAGGATATTTTTAAAAAGGGTAAGAAAGGAGCTGAAGGCTGTAGGGGGGAGTCACAGGAAATAACACAAATATTTGTATAGAAATAGTAGGCTCTTGGCTGTTGTTCGGATCTGGAAATTATTAAAGGGTGAAGACAAACATCTGCCATCAATTAGCAAAGGGGAGGAATAACAAAAACTCCACTGTGTCGCTGGAAACGGAGGCGCTGCGTTTCCTCCGCGGTTTGTCAGTGCCCGTGTGTTCCCCTCTGCTGAAGCTGCTCAGAACATTGGCTTTGCTGAGCCTGGAGCTCTCCCGGGGGACTCAGAGAGGATTTAGGGATCCTGGCTCTGGGGGCCTCAGTTTGCATGTCACCAGCTCGTTGCTGAATTGTGGCACGGGGTGCAAAGATCAAAGCGAGCTGGGATCAGCAGAACCACGCTGGCATCCAGAGCAGAGGGTGGGAAAAGTGGATTATTCCTCCTGTGCATGAGGATGTTCCTTCTTTCCATCTGTGTCCTGCTGCAAACCTGGCTGCTTCTTAAAATCCTGGTGCTCAGATCCTGGAGGCGTTCAGCCAGGGAGGTAAAAACCCTCAGAGCACCTTGGAAAAGCCAAGGGGTGTTTTGGTGTGGGGCTGTGACCCTGGTGCTCTGCACCCCAGCCCACAGACAGCAGGGTGGCTTGGGCAGAGCCCTTGTCCAAAGACTGGAGATCAGTTTGGCCTCAGTTTTTGGGGATGTGAGTGGTCACTCTTGCATGAAGAAATGTTGACACACAAAACACAGAAGTAACAGGCAGACAGGTCAGGTGGTGGTGGCAATGCTGGAGGTGACCAGAGTTGCTCACAGAGGGGCCACACCCAGGCTCACAGAATCACTAATGTTGGAAAAGACCTCCAAGATCACCAAGTCCAACCTCTGAGCAAACACCACCATGCCCACTAAACCACGAGCACAGGTGGGAACCCCAAATAGACCCAGAGGCTCCTTCAGCCTGCAGGGCCAGGTTGGTAAAATGCTCTTGGGCATCTTGGGGGGGATGTTCTGACCCTGCTGTTCTCCCACAGAGTGCCCTGAGGGGACATTTGGGCCAGGCTGTCAGCATTCCTGTGCCTGTGGAGAGGCATCCTGTGACAGGAGCACGGGGCAGTGCCACTGCCCACCTGGCTGGACAGGACACGACTGTGCCCAAGGTGAGCACGGGCAGCAGAGCAAACCCTCAGGGATTTCAGTGTGGAGGGAGGGATTTAGGTGTAGAGCTGTTGCTTTTCTTTTACTAAAACTCATTCTGAAAATACCCAGTGCAGTTAGAATAATCTTGTGGAAAATTGCAGCTTTTGATTGTGAGTCTTAACACAATGGAAAAGGTGAAGATGTTTTTTGTTGCTGCAGTCCTCAGTGTAGGAGAGGAACCTTTCTTTATTGATGCATGCTTTTAATTGCCTTCATCAGATTACTCTTTAACTGCTGGAAAACTAGAGAGTCTGAAATGGAAAGCTTTTGCATGATTGTGCAGTATTGCAGCAGCTGGAAGGTATTAGTCACATAGAGATGTCCTGCTCCTAAGAGTTTGGCTGAGCAACGAAACTACGTGTGCACAGTGCTTACCATACATTTCAAGCTGCCTTTTTTCTAGGCCCTGGAGCAGCTTAGGACCAGTTGGAGAAGGATTCTTGCCCTGGTTTTAGCAGTTTAGCCTTTTGCTCCTTCTTTGCAACTCCCAGTGGGTTCCAGAGCAGTGACTGATGTGCTGTCCATGGTGTGACAGCAGCTGTGGAGCCCCTGTGCCAGCAGCACCATTTCCCACTGAGGAGCCCTTGGAGCTCCCTGCAAGTGGCTGCAAATCCAAAATTGGCATGAAAATGCTGGAGTGAGCTCAGAATACCACTTAGAGAATGCCTGTGGAGCAGGCAGGGCCAGGCTGTGCTGCGAACAAAATCCGCGTCTCGCATGAGCCCAGCGCTGCTGGCCAGAGGGAGCCCAAAAGGTCTCACATTTCCCTCTGCCACCTCAGCTCTGATCTCTGTGCTCTTTGTTCTCTGTCTGCTCACGCTCCAGCCTGCCCTGAGGGTCTCTGGGGGCCGGGCTGCCAGGAGATCTGCCCTGACTGTGCCAACAACGGCAGCTGTGACCGCGCCACCGGAGCCTGTGTGTGCCCACCTGGGTACACTGGGCAGCGCTGCCAGGATGGTGAGTGGGGCTGGGTGGGCAGGATGGTGAGGGCAGGATGGGGAGTGCAGGCTGGGATGTGCAGGATGGTGAGTGCAGGATGGGGAGTGCAGGCTGGGATGGACAGGATGGTGAGTGCAGGATGGTGAGTGCAGGATGGGGAGTGCAGGATGGTGAGGGCAGGATGGGGAGTGCGGGATGGGGAGTGCAGGCTGGGATGTGCAGGCTGGGATGCACAGGATGGTGAGTGCAGGCTGGGATGGACAGGATGGTGAGGGCAGGCTGGGATGTGCAGGATGGTGAGTGCAGGATGGGGAGTGCAGGCTGGGGAGTGCAGGATGGTGAGTGCAGGATGGTGAGTGCAGGCTGGGATGGACAGGATGGTGAGTACAGGCTGGGATGGACAGGATGGTGAGTGCAGGATGGGGAGCGAGGGATGGTGAGTGCAGGCTGGGATGTGCAGGATGGTGAGTGCAGGATGGGGAGTGTGGGATGGGGGTACAGGCTGGGATGTGCAGGCTGGGATGCACAGGATGGTGAGTGCGGGATGGTGAGTGAGGCTGAGATGTGCAGGATGCTGAGGGCAGGCTCATCTCCACTGGGAATGGGGGTATCTCAGCTGAGCTGGAGCATCTGCTGGAGCATCCAGTGACCCACCAGGCAGTGCCACGCTCAGCACCGTGCACATCTCTGTTCCCTCACTCATTGTGGTGCAACGTGGGGACTTCAAAGTCCCTCTAGCCCCATCTCCACTGTAGTAACTTCTGCAGCAGGAGAAAAGCAGGCAGAATGCTGAGCCCCTTGTCCCGTTCAGCACTGCACTCGGGGTGTGAGAGCTGTGTCAGAGCTCTGCCGAAGCACTGCGGTACCCGGCAGCTCTGCCCAGGGCTGGGATTCCAGCAGCCACCTGCAGTCCCTGCCTGTTTCCCTTGGCAGTGTGTCCGCCCGGCTGGTTCGGCCCCGCCTGCCAGCTGAGCTGCAGCTGTGGCAACGAGGGACATTGCCATCCTGTGACGGGGACGTGCAGCTGCCCGCCCGGCTGGACGGGGCACCACTGCCAGAGAGGTACAGCACCTGTGCTCTGCCACCCTGGCCCGTGCCAAGCTGTGCTGCCATTGCTCCATTCTTGTTTTCATGCAGGAAATCCCTGGCAAATTTCCTGCCTCTGCCAGGGAAACCTCTCTGAAATCCTTTTGGTTTCTTGGCTGTGTCTGTCTGGTGCTGGCAGTGCCTCTGGTCTCTCTGCTGTCTCTCTGGTCTTCATGGGCTGAGCAATGAAACTGCATGTGCACAGTGCTTACCATACATTTCAAGCTGCCTTTTTTCCAGGCCCTGGAGCAGCTTGGAAAATGATTCTTGCCTTGGTTTTAGCAGTTTAGCCTTTTTCTCCTTCTGGGAGCCACTCTCTCCTCAACCACTCTGGCCCGTGCCAAGCTGTGCTGCCATCGCTCCATTCCCACCTTCATGCAGGAAATCCCTGTCAGATTTCCTGCCTCTGCCAGGGAAATCTCTCTGAAATCCTTTTGGTTTCTTGGCTGTGTCTGTCTGGTGCTGGCAGTGCCTCTGGCCTCTCTGCAGATGCGTTTGTCCCTGTGCCCAAAGGACGCTGTGCCTGCTGGTGAAGGCAGCGCTGTGCCCATGCCATGCTCTCTGGCACACACCAGTGATGGGCTCCTGCTGTGTTTTTCCAGCCTGTGACCTGGGGCGTTGGGGCCCTGACTGTGCCCACGCCTGCAACTGCAGCAACGGCGACGGCAGCTGCAGCGCCGAGAGCGGGCAGTGCCTGTGTGAGGCCGGCTACACGGGCACCCACTGTGAGCAGAGTGAGTGCTGCCCCTGCCCTCCCACCCTCCAGAGCCTGCAGGGCTCCAGGGAAAGGCACTGCTCCAGCCCAGTCCCCTTCCCTGGCTGTGATGCTGATCCAGTGCCCAGGGTGATGTGGGTAGGTGACGGTGTTCACAGGGGTCTGATGTTGAGGGAAGAGATGAGGATCTGACTCCATGTTTCAGAAGGCTTGGTTTATTATTTTATGATATATATTACATTAAAACGATACTAAAAGAATAGAAGAAAGGATTTCTTCAGAAGGCTGGCTAAGAATAGAAAAAGAAGGAATGAATAACAAAGGTTTGTGGCTCGGACTCTCTGTCCGAGCCAGCTGGGCTGTGATTGGCAATTAATTAGAAACATCCACATGAGACCAATCCCAGATGCACCTGTTGCATTCCACAGCAGCAGATAATCAATGTTTACATTCTGTTCCTGAGGCCTCTCAGCTTCTCAGGAGGAAAAATCCTAAGGAAAGGCTTTTTCATAAAATGTGTGATGTGGGTACACACCTGTAAGGGGCACAACCCACTGGTTGTGGGTTCAGCTGCCAGATATTTTGATTCCATTCAGAATCCAAGCTTCTGCCTTAGGATAGCTCCTCTGGGAACCAGGAAGGGACAGACTGCTCAGTCTCCTTTCTTTCAGAGTGCCCAGAAGGGTGGTTTGGGCTGAGCTGTCGGCACCAGTGCCAGTGTGACAACGGAGCCACCTGTGACCATGTCAGTGGGGCCTGTACCTGCAGCCCAGGCTGGCGAGGAACCTTCTGTGAGCACGGTGAGTAGCTGGCCCTGGGCACCAGGCCTCCACCCCAGCAGGTTTGTGCTCCCTGTCTGACTTTGTCATCCCGTCACAGCAAAGAGAATTCCTCAGGATGGCCATGGGGGAGCAGCAAGACTGCAAGCTGCTCCCCTCTGGTTTTATTTCTGGAGGGAAAAGGTTAAGGGGAGAAAGAAAGACTATGAAAATGTAGATAATAGGTGACCCAGTGGTTGCACAGCTGTGACCATGTTCACAGGGGTCTGAGGATGAGGGAAGAGACGAGGATCTGACTCCATGTTTCAGAAGGCTTGATTTATTATTTTATGATATGTATTATATTAAAACTGTACTAAAAGAATAGAAGAAAGGATTTCATCAGAAGGCTGGCTAAGAATAGAAAAGAAGGAATGAATAACAAAAGCTTGTGTCTTGGACAGAGAGTCCGAGCCAGCTGGGCTGTGATTGGCCATTAATTAGAAACAACCACATGAGCCCAATCCCAGATGCACCTGTTGCATTCCACAGCAGCAGATAACCATTGTTTACATTTTGTTCCTGAGGCCTCTCAGCTTCTCAGGAGAAAAGAAAAATCTTAAAGAAAAGATTTTTTCATAAAAGGTGTCTGTGACACTCAGCTGCTGTGGTCACCTGAGTGTGTCCCTGTTGCACACAGGGTCTTGGAGGAGGCTCTCTCCAGCTCCCCCAGCAGCCTCTCCGTGGTCAGGAACATGAAGCCATCACTCTCCTGATCCACCACTGCCCTCTCCTGTACCTGGAATGTCCACAGTGGACTTGCATCCAATATCTGCTGCCCTCAGCAGCACTGTCACACCGCTGCAGCCACAAAGGCCACCAAGGGGCAGGCACCTTTTCCCACTGGGAGGGCTCCAGCTCTGCATTCTGTGTGGATTTTTCCTTTGTTTTCCACAGCCTGCCCTGATGGATTTTATGGACTGGAGTGTCGACAAGCCTGTGACTGCCTGAATGGTGCCCACTGTGACCCTGTGACAGGACAGTGCCAGTGTCCCCCGGGCTGGACTGGTGCCCGCTGTGCCCAGGGTGGGTGTCTGTGCCCAGGACAGGTCTCTGTGCCCAGGACAGGTCTCTGTGGGAGGTGCCAACCCTGCTCTCCATGGGCACTCTGGAGCCAGGGCTGTCTCTGCTGCCAGGTCATAGGAACCAGAGTTCTGGGTTGTTCATTCCCCATTTGTGATTTTCTCTGTGTGGAATTTAATTTTGGTTCTGGGGGGCTCTGCCTGAGCGTTTATGGTTGGATGCAATGAAGGCTTGGGCATCCAGCAAAAATACTTCAAAATAATGAAGGATGTAACACTGGTGGTAGCAGTGTCTGCTTGGATGTCTCATTATTGCCCTGTAACACCACGAAACCCCCTCCCAGAGCAGCCAACACCCCTGACACGTCCCCTCCCACCCCTCGGGAGGGTTGGCAGGAGCCTGGCTGCTGTAATTCCCACCCAGTGCCCAGCACTGCTGCCTGCTCTGCTTCCCTGCAGCCTGCCCGGAGAACAGCTACGGCCAGAACTGCAGCCACACCTGCCAGTGCTTCAACAACGCCACCTGCAGCCACGTCAGCGGCCGCTGCCTCTGCCCCGAGGGGTGGACGGGACCCTCGTGCCAGCAAGGTAACCCTTCCCCAGCAAGGTAACCCTTCCCACACCACCTCTACCCCAGCAAGGTAACCCTTCCACACCACCTACTTCCCCAGCAAAGTAACCCTTCCCACTCCGCCTCTACCCCAGCAAGGTAACCCTTCCCCAGCAAGGTAACCCTTCCACACCACCTCTACCCCTACAATGTAATGCTTCCCACACCTACTTCTTCCCCAGCAAGGTAATCCTTCCATACCACCTACTTCCCCAGCAAGGGAACCCTTCCCACATCACCTCTACCCCAACAAGGGAACCCTTCCCACTCCACCTCTTCCCCAGCAAGGTAACCCTTTCCATAGCCCCTCTACCCCAGCAAGGTAACCCTTCCACAGCACCTGCTTCTCCTGCCAGCAAGGGAACCCTTCCCACAGCACTTTCCCCAGCAAGGGAACCCTTCCACACCACCTCTACTCTAGCAAGGTAACCCTTCCCACACCACCTTCCCCAGCAAGGTAACCCTTCCACACCACCTTCCCCAGCAAGGTAACCCTTCCCACACCTCCTGCTTCCCCCATTAAGGTGACCCTTCCCACACCACCTCTACCCCAGCAAGGTGACCCTTCCCACAGCACCTGCTTCCCCCATTAAGGTGACCCTTCCCACACCACCTCCACCCCAGCAATGTAACCCTCCCCACACCTCCTGCTTTCCCTGCCAGCACGGGGAGGAATGCCACTCCTAGGGTGGCCAGAACGCTGCTGGCCTCTTACCTGAGCAGGTGACACACCCAAAGTTGTCATTGCATCAAAATCAGTGTTGCTGTGTATCAGACCATCCACCCACTGCTCTGTCAGCATGGCAGAAGCCTCCAGAGCTGTGTCCTGACAGGGATGTCTGTCCTGTTTGTCCCTCAGCCTGCCCGGTGGGGTTTTATGGGAAGAACTGCCAGCAGCGCTGCCTGTGCCACAACGGTGGCACCTGCGACCCGGCCACGGGGAGCTGCGCTTGTCCTGCAGGCTGGACGGGGCTGGCCTGTGAGCTGGGTGAGGAGACAGCTGGGGAACAGCTCTGGGGCAGACAGGGCGTGCTTTGGAATGCTTTCCTGCCCCTTTTCAGCTTCCTTTTTCTACCTCTGTCGTGGTCAGGATTCACTTTTGTGAATAGTTTGCGTTCAGGCTTAGATGTTTATTATTTATCAATGTTGCAGTCTCACAGCAGTGAGTTCTGCAGTCTTTCACTAACAAGGCACAAAATGGCCAACTATCTCTTGTTACAAGGTCTTTTAAGGCTAAACTATCCAATTAAGAAAGGACACCTAAATTATTTTCACTTTTAACCCAATAACTGATCACTGAGAGTCTGCAATGAGGACTTTTCTGCCTGGTTACAAAAGCCCACCCAAACCCATGGAGAAGAAGGAAGAAGGTGGTAAAGAAGGAGGACCAGCCTCCACCCTAAAACTTCCATCTTTCTCCATATATATCACTATATTCTAAAACCCTAAACTCTAAGTTTTCCACCCTGTGATATTACACACTTCTAATCAACTCCACACCCGTAATCCCAGTTCTATCAATTTTGGAAGCCTTCCCCACGGCCTCAGGTCAGATGCAGTGTTGTCTTGGGAGTCTGTCAGTACAGAAAGTCTGTAATTCTCAGCATTTTAGAGCATCTCAGAGCTCCACCAGTTTTCCTGTGGAGGTTGGAGGTGACGTGCGAGGGGTCGGGGCGCTCGGTCCTTGCTGTGGGTGTGGGGATCTGGCAGGGTGGGAACCAGGGCAGTGCCTCACCCTGTCCCCTGCCAGCCTGTGCCCAGGGCCAGCACGGCCTGGAGTGCCAGCAGAGCTGTGAGTGCCAGCACGGGGGGCTCTGTGACCGCCGCACCGGGCACTGCCTCTGCCAGCCCGGCTGGACCGGTGACAAGTGTGACACAGGTGAGTGGGGCTGATCTGGGCATCGTGGCTCTGCCAGCACCTGGTGCTGCACAGGGAGGGTCTGGGGGCTTAAGCAAAGACAGAAAATTCAGGTTTCAGCAAGCAGGGAGCTGGTGGTGCTGTGGTTTTGGCTGTGCCCCTGTTTTGCTGTGCCCTTCCTCCTCCCATCGAATCACAGAGGGGTTTGGGTGGGAAGGGGCCTTAAAGATCATCCAGTTCCACCCCAGCTGGTTCCTGTTGTCTGAGGGCTGTCCTGAAAGTGCTGGTGCACACCCAGAGCAGCCTCCTTCTCCTCCTACTATATTCTAAAACCCCAAACTCTAAGTTTTCCACCCTGTGATGTTATACACTTCCAGTCAACTCCACACCCATAATCCCAGTGCTATCAATCGATTTTGGAAGCTTCTCCACAGCCTCAGGTCAAATGCAGTGCTCTCCTGGGAGTCAGTACAGAAAGTCTAAAATTCCAGACTCTCAGTTTTCCACCCTGTGGGGGGAGGATGGGATTCCCAAAGGCACAGACCTCCAGGCATCAGTGCAAGAGCACGGGCTGCAAGCAGGGATGAAGGCAGGGCAGCAACCCAGCATGGTGAAACTAAAATACCAAGGGCCTTCCTCTGCCAGGTTATTTTAAGTCTAACAGTGGATTGTCCCTTTCCACTCTTCCTTCAGTGTGTCCTTGTATCACACTGACCCTCAGGGCCTGGCTTTGGTGCCAAGCCCCAGCAGACCATGGCATCTGTCCCTTGGTGGCTCCATGTGTCCTTAGATGTGGCACACACCCTGGCTGTGGGAAATGGGCTTGTAAAGAATTCTTAAAGGTTATTTCTAATTCAATCTCTCTCTCAACTATTGATAATAGAATAAAATCTTTTAAAACACCTCTCAATTAGGAAAAAGCTGAGAAAAACAACACCTGGCAATCTCCTTCTCATCAGAAAGGGTTTGAAAAGGCTCTTGGCCTTCAGAGCAGGGGACCTCATCAGGTATCAGCACGCCAAGCAGAGATCCACAAGCTCCTTCCCTTCTGGGGTCATGGCACCTCAGCTTGGCACATCCTTAAATCAGGGTGTGAAGTCCAGTGGCAGCACTTGGCAGCTGCCACAAGGGAGCTGCCACCAGAGCCTCAGCTGCCACCAGCCACTCTCAGGTTTCCTGCTGGGGATGTTTTTCCCTTCAGGAGGCTGTAAACAGCTCTGCTGGCAGCCGAGGCTTGGCCTCACAAATCACCTCACTGGGTCCTGCCACATCCTGAGGGACAGTGTCCCCTCCCAGCATTGTCACTTGCTCCCAGAACCCCACACAGCCTCAGCAGCATGGGGCACCAGGCAATCTAAAGCACTGCCAATATATAATATATAATATATAATATATAATATATAATATATAATATATAATATATAATATATAATATATAATATATAATATATAATATATAATAATGATATATTATTATATTATATAATGTATTATACAATTATATATAATTATAATATATTATATAAATTAATATATAATATAATACAATATATAGTAATATAATAATATAATAATGTAATAATATATTATTAATATATTATAATTTCTTCCAATATAAATTAATGAAGAAACCCATCCAAAAGGTAGACATTATGTTGTTGGGTTTTTTTTAAAAAAAAGAACCAAGCTAGGGTCCTGTCAGCTCCCCATGTCTGTATTTCAACCTGCCTGTGTGTGCACAGAAGACAGACATAATCAGCTGTGGAACTACTGGGAAAAAGCCCCCAAAAGTCACTTTCTTTTGTGCAACTTGCTCTCTCTGCTGTGCTTTTATCCCTGAAGCTTGTCCGGAGGGGCTGTTTGGGGCACGCTGTGAGGAGCCCTGTGACTGTGGGGACAATGTCTCGTGCCACCACGTCACCGGTGCCTGTGACTGCCCCCGGGGCTGGAGGGGCCGGCGCTGTGAGAAAGGTGAGCAGCACCCCTGGGTGAGGGAAACCCAGGGAAACATCAGCTGCTCCAGAGCCTGGGAGGAGGGACACTTCATTTTGCATGAGAATTACAAGTTGTGGCAAAATGTTTTGAGGCTGTGAGACAAGGCGCTGCTGGGCTGGTTGGGCAATGGGGCAGGAGCCCCTTGGAGGAGGCTCTGATGCCTTCCAGGCATTAGCAGCAACTTAAATCCAGGCAGAATGTCCATTTTCAGCTTCCCTTTTCTTCTGTTGGGGTCAGATTGAAGGCACTTGAGACAGCGGTTCATGTTCAGACTCAGGTGTTTATTATTTATCAATGTTAACTCACAGCAGTGAGTTCTGCAGTTCTTCATTAACAAGCCACAAAATGGCCAACTGTCTTTCATTACAAGGTCTTTTAGGGCTAAACTATTCAATGAAGAAATGAAACCTAAATGATTTTCACTTTTAACCCAATAACTAATCACTCAAAATCTGCAATGTGGACTTTTCTGTCTAATTACAAAACACCACCCAAACCCATGGAGAAGAAGGTGAAAAAGGAGGAGCAGCCTCCACCCTAAAACCTCCATCTTCCTCCATATTTATTACCATATTCTAAAACCCCAAACTCTAAGTTTGCCACCATGTAATATCACACAATTCTAACCAACTCCACACCCATAATCTCAGTGCTATCAATCAATTTTGGAAGCCTTCTCCATGGCCTCAGGTCAAACGCAGTTTTCTCTTGGGGGGGTCAGCACAGAAAGTCTCAAACTCTCCAGAACTCCAACAGCAGCAGACTCACGTCCCACTGTTTGCTTTCCCACAGCCTGCCTGCCAGGTTTCTTTGGGAAGGACTGTGCCAGTCGCTGTGGCTGTCCCCTGGGAGTGCCCTGTCACCACGTCACCGGCCAGTGCGGCTGCCCGCCAGGACTGACCGGCTCTGGATGTGAAAAACGTACGGAGATGGGAATGATCCTCCTGCAGGCCCTGGGAATGGGCTGGGCCAAGCAATTCCTACAGAAAATAGAAGGGAAAAAAGAAAGATAAATGTTGGGGAAGATGAAACAGGAAAGCCTTATAAAGCCTGGCAAAAGATTTTGAGAATATAGAAACTATAAGTGAGATTGAAATGAAAGCAAGCTTTGAGATCCCTCAGTTACTGAACAATGGGAAAACAATGGCGTGGCCGGCTGAAGGTGATTCCCTTTTGATGGAACAACACCCTCTGCTTGCAGGCAGCTCCAAGGGTCAGAGCAGACCCTACCAGCCTAGCAAAAGAAGTCCAAAGAGGAGTTTTTAAAGTTTAAAATGTAGCACAGTATAGTAATGTAGTGATTCTTATAAGCTATATAAAAATGCTATAAAATTTGTATATTGTACTAGATTAGTTAGTCAAAATCAGAATATTTAACACAGATGATTTATTGTATTTTAATGAGAACTTCGCTCTCTTAGCTCTTAGCTCTTGCCTTTTACTCTCTTACCCCTTTTACTCTCTCACCCTCTCATCCTCTCTACCCCTCTCCTCTCTCAGCCCTGCCCTGAGCTGTGGCTGGCAGCTCCCAGCAGGGCCCTGCACCCAGGCCCTTTGCAATAAACCCCAAGTTCCACGACCTAACTTCATAAATCTCTCATCTCCATCCCTCCCAACCGTGCTACCCCCCAACGCTCTTACAGATAAACGAGGAAAAACAGCCCTGGAGCAGAGCTGTGCCAAGGAGCAACTCCCAGGCTGGCAGCTGAGTGCATGCCTGTGGAATGTTAGCAAGGCAGAGGGAGCCAAGTGGGAAATCAGAGCTGGGTATTTAGCCAGAGGATTAGCAATAAATCACTATTAAAATGAGCTCCTGTGGGTAGGAGCAAGTCTGGAAGAGACAGAGGTGTGTGAGCACGTTCTTTACGCAGAGGACAGTGCTGGATTTGCCGTGTCTGTGTGTGCAGCTTGCAGAAATGTGAGGGCAGGAAGGGCTGGCACAGCTAAAGGCATTTAATGCCTTTAAGTACTTGCTTTTCCTTTCAATCCAAGTATTTCCTGGAGTGAATGAACCCTTTGCATGCGAGTCCCTTTGCTTTTTGGGTGGCGTAGAATTTTACTGCCATAAAAGGCTCTCTAAATCCTGGCTTAAAATAAAATGTTTTTAATAAAAGCCTTGCAGAGAGGGGTGGGATGGCCCCTGAGCCACCTTGGTGCCCTGTCTCCTCACAGCCTGCCTGCCAGGGACCTTCGGGGAGGGCTGTGCTCAGATCTGCCAGTGCCCCGGAGCCACCCAGGAATGTCACCCTGTCACCGGGGCCTGTGTCTGTCCCCCTGGCTTCCACGGTCCTGCCTGCCAGCTGGGTGAGTCCTGCTCTGCTCCCACTGCATCCCCTGTGCTGGCGGTGCCAGCCTGAAATCCCAGTGCCATGAGGGATGTGTGTGAGTTGAGTCCTGGGTTCTTTGGGGCTGGCACAGACAGAGCTCTCTGCCTCCTCCTGGGTGAAACATCCATGCACATCCCACCTGGTGGATATCCCTGGGCTGTCTGGACCTTCTCCCTGTGTTTGTAGCCGCTGTTTTTGTCTCCTCAGAGTGCTCCCCGGGCTGGTACGGCCGGGACTGCGAGCGGCGGTGCCGGTGCAGGAACGGGGGACGCTGCGACAGCGCCACGGGGATGTGCCACTGCCCCGCGGGGTTCATCGGGGCTGACTGCGCCATCGGTGAGCTCTGCTCCAGCCACGGGGGCTGGCAAAGCAGGGGAGCCTCCTCAGGGGGGGGCTGAGGGGTGGCAGAGGCAGATCTTGCCCGCAGAAAGGCTGCTGGCCCTACAGGGATGAGCAGCAGAGCAAGGACTGACCCCTGGGAAAAGCTCCCTCTGTCCTTTGTCCACCTGTGCTGGCAGCAGTGCCCTGAGCTCTGCTCCAGCCACAGGGGCTGGGAAAGCAGGGGAGCCTCCTCAGGGGGGGCTGAGGGGTGGCAGAGGCAGATCTTGCCTGCAGAAAAACCCTGCAGGGATAAGGAGCAGAACAAGGACTGACCCCTGGGAAAACATCCCTGTGTCCTTTGTCAGCAGTGCCTTGCCCTGTGTCCCAGGGCAGGAGCCTGCAGGTGACACTTGTGACGGTGTTCACAGGGGTCCAAGGATGAGAGAAGAGATGAGGATCTGACTCCATGTTTCAGAAGGCTTGATTTATTATTTTATGATATGTATTATATTAAAACTGTACTAAAAGAATAGAAGAAAGGATTTCATCAGAAGGCTAGCTAAGAATAGAAAAAGAAGGAATGATAACAAAAGTTTGTGTCTGGGACAGAGAGTCCGAGCCAGCTGGGCTGTGATTGGCCATTAATTAGAAACATCCAACATGGGCCAATCACAGATCCACCTGTTGCATCCCACAGCAGCAGATAATCAATGTTTACATTTTGTTCCTGAGGCCTCTCAGCTTCTCAGGAGGAAAAATCCTAAGGAAAGGATTTTTCATAAAAGATGCCTGTGACAGTTTGCTGTCTGCCTTAGCCACTGAAATGCTTTTCTGCTCTGTTTATTTGATGATAAAGTGATTTCTCCTGACACACCATGCTGCATTGCTGTACAGCCATGGCTGGGCAGGGCTTGGAGCAGCCTGGCTTAGTGAGAGGTGTCCCCACAGCAAAGGGGTTGGAAACAGATGATCTTAAAGCTCTTTTCCAACCCAAACCATTCCATGATCCTCTGGCACAGCAGGGCAGGGCTGGAGCCTCCTTCTCATCCCATCACTCAGCTCCAGTGCTGTGCAGAACTTTCCCTGTCCCACCTCCCACCTCCCCAGCCCTGCTTTGGCCTGATGGAGTTTTTCCTCCCTCCAGGATGCCCCGCTGGTCGCTACGGCCAGGACTGTGCAGGGCTGTGTCCCTGTGGGGCCGGCGTCCCCTGTCACCCTGTCACTGGAGACTGCGTGTGCCCTCCGGGCAGAGCTGGCCCCACGTGTGAGCAAGGCAAGTGCTGTGCATCAGGGCTGTCGGGCTGGGAAAGGTGCTGGGCAGGAGAGGATTTCCTTGCCCTGAGATCTCTGCTCGTGCTCCCTGTGCCTGAGGTGGGGTTCGCAGGATGAGGGAAGAGATGAGAATCTTGATTGCATGTTTCAGAAGGCTGATTTATCATCTATATTTTATTTTATATAATATAAAATATAATATGATAGATACATATAATAAATGTTTAATTAATTAATTATTTAGTTAGTTATTTATTCATTTACTATTATTTATTTATAATATTATATATTATATATTAAATAGATGTTTTATTTATTTATTTATTATTAATTTATTATTATTTAGTTATTTATTTGTACATTTATTTATTAGCTAATTTATTCATTATTTATTATTAATTAATTAATTTACATTTAATACTCTGCTGGTTTGATTTGTGGTATATTGGTGATTTGTTAATAATGTATGGATGTAAGCTTGCGTTGTAGAAGGAGGACCCTGGTTACTCATTCTGGCATTAATTCTCTTATTTTATATATATATATATAATGATATATATAATATTTTATAATTTTATTATATATTTTATAATTTTATTATATATATCATTATATATATAATGATATATATAATATTTTATAATTTTATTATATATATTATATTAAAATAAAATGATATATTAAAACTATACTAAAAGAATAGAAGAAAGGATTTCATCAGAGGGCTGGAAAGGAATAGAAAGGAATGGAATGATAATAAAATCTTGTGACTGACCAGAGAGTCCGAGCCAGCTGGGCTGTGATTGGCCATTAATTAGAAACATCCACATGAGCCCGATCCCAGATGCACCTGTTGCATTCCACAGCAGCAGATAACCATTGGTTACATTTCATTTCTGAGGCCTCTCAGCTTCTCGGGAGAAAAAGATCCTAAGGAAAGGATTTTTCATAAAATGTGTCCGTGACTCTGTGCCCACCACCGCTGCTCCTCTGCCCCCGCAGGATGTGAGAAGCATCACTACGGGCCGGGCTGCCAGCAGCGCTGCTCCTGCCGCAACGGGGGCCTCTGCCACCCCGCCGATGGCTCCTGCTCCTGCGCCCCAGGCTGGACGGGAAAATCCTGCGAATTAGGTAATTAACCCTGTCTGATTGTGGAGCTCACACCCCGGGTCCACTTTCTGTCACCCCACCCGTGGCAGCCCTGCCTTAGCCCAGCCCTCCGAGGTGCAGCTGTGGGGATGCTGAGCAGTTCTGCCCGCTCCTGTGCCCTTAAATCGGATTCGCAAATCCTGCGAATTAGGTAACCCTGGCCCGGATCCTGTCTGATTGTGGAGCTCACACCGCGTGTCCACTTTCTGTCACCCCACCCATGGCAGCCCTGCCTCAGCCCAGCTCTCTGGAGCGGGGCTGTGGGGATGCTGAGCAGCTCTGCTGCTCCCTCTGCCTGCAAATCTGATTCGCAAATCCCGCAAATTAGGTAACCCTGGCCCGGATCCTGTCTGATTGTGGAGCTCACACGACGTGTCCACTTTCTGTCACCCCACCCGTGGCAGCCCTGCCTCAGCCCAGCCTTCCTAAGCTCAGCTGTGGGGATGCTGAGCAGTTCTTCCACTCCTCTGCCCACAGAATGCCCTCCAGGAAGCTTCGGTGCCGCCTGCCAGCTGCGCTGCCCCTGCCTGCACAACGCCACCTGCCACCCGGCCACCGGCACCTGCCGCTGTCCCCTCGGCCACTACGGGCCCCTGTGCGAGCACAGTGAGTGTTGGGCACCGAGCAAACCCCGTGGGGCTGAACGCGGGGCTTGGAGCGCCGGGGACAATTCGGGCACAATTTGGGCACAAGTCAGGCGCAAGTCAGGCACAAGTCGGGCACAAGCTGGGCACAATTTGGGCACAAGTCAGGCACAAGCTGGGCACAATTTGGGCACAAGTTGGGCCCAATTCGGGCCCAATTTGGGCACAAGTCAGGCTCTGTGCTCCTCCCTGCAGGCTGGCTGAAGCTCTGCTGCAGAGTTCTGCTCATCCCCTCCCTAACGAGCTTCTCCTGTCGCAGGCTGTCCCCCGGGGTTCCACGGAGAGGGCTGCCAGCAGCGCTGTGACTGCGAGCACGGGGCAGGATGTGACCCCACCACCGGGCGCTGCCGCTGTCCCCCGGGGCTGCGGGGCGAGCGCTGTCACACAGGTACCTCCATCCTCCTCCTCGCCCCTCCCGAGGGCATCCTGAGGGCCAGACACACAGAGCAGGGGCTGGATTCTGTGTCTCACGCAGGCTGCAAGGAAGGGACGTACGGCGAGGGGTGCCAGCATCTCTGTGACTGCCCCAGCGATGTCCCCTGCGACCCGGTCACCGGGCGCTGCCTGTGCCCCCCGGGCAAAACCGGCCCCACCTGTGCTGCAGGTGAGCTGAGCCCCAGCTGGGCAGGGGAGGAACAGGGGGTTTGCTCCCAGGAAGCTGGGAGAGGCTTTTTTCTGGTGTGTGTCACCTCACAGGATGAGAGGGGCAGTGGCATATTGTATTTGAGGGGTTCCCAGATGAAGGGAGGAATGGTGAATCTGACTCCATGTTCTTAAAATTTTTTTATTTTATTTTTAATGTATTATTTTATTATATTATATATTTTATTTTATTTTTAATTTTTCTTATTTTATTTTTTAATTGTATATTGTAAATTTTAATTATTTTATTTTTATTTAATTTTCAATGTATTATTTTGTGATATTATATATTTTATTTTAAATTTTTAAATTTTTTAATTTTTATTTATTTTAATTTTAATTTCTTAATTCTAATTATTTTATTTTTTATTTTTACTTTATTATTTTATGATATTATATATTTTATTTTATTTTTGATTTTTTAAAATTTTAATTATTTAATTTTATTTTTAAAATTTTAATTATTTTATTTTTAGTTTTATTTTTATTTATTATTTTATGATATTATATTTTTATTTTATTTTTAGTTTTTAAATTTTAAATCTTTAATTTTAACTTGTTGCTTATATTATATTATATTATATTATATTATATTATATTATATTATATTATATTATATTATATTATATTATATTATATTATATTATATTATATTATATTATATTTATAATTATACTAAAGAATACAGAAAGCATACTTACAGAAGGCTAAAAAGATAATAATGAAAACTCATGACTCCTTCCAGAGCCCTGACACAGCTTGGCACTGATTGGTCATTAAGTCAAAACAATTCACATGAAACCAATGAAACAACCACCTGTTGGATAAACAATCTCCAAACCCCCATTCTAAAAACCCCAAAAATCTATTTTTTCACCCTGTGACAAACTAACTATTATAACTAACTAAGTTAACTACTTAGACTTTCATGGCTTGCAGGTCCTCATATAAGGTTGGTAATTGTTTTTTCTATGGGTCATAATCAAAATCCCGGGGGTCTTGGGCTCTGTGCCAGGGTCTCTCTCTGGCAGGGGTTTGGGCAGTCCGGGGCAGCCAGAGGGATGTCCTGAATTCCGACACACCTGAGCGGCTCTGTTCCCTCTGCAGAGTGCCAGCCCACCCAGTTTGGCCCCGAGTGCAGCCTGGCATGCCAGTGTGCCCCCAGCAGCTCCTACTGCAACGCCAGGAACGGGCAGTGCCTGTGCCTGCACGGCCACACGGGACCCACCTGCCGCGAAGGTGAGGCCAGGGAGGGGACAGCGCCCGAGGGGAGGCTGTGCCTGGGCTCAGGGGGTGGGTTGGGAGCAGTAAATCAGCTCAGTCCAGTCACTTAGGGCAGCACCTGCCTCTGGCCGAGCCCCTCAGCTGGTCTGAGCTGTTTGCTGTCACTGTAGCCCCCAGGGAGGTTTGTTGTAGGAGCGTCCGGGGGTAGCACAGTCAGGATGGACGGAGACGAGAGATCTCTGCAGCCAGGGCTGGGAACTTGGGGTTTATTGCAAAGGGCCTGGGTGCAGGGCCCTGCTGGGAGCTGCCAGGCACAGCTCAGAGCAGGACTGAGAGAAGAGAGGGGTAAGAGAGTGAAAGGGTAAGAGAGCGAAGTTCCCGTTACAATACAATAAATCATCTGTGTTGAATATTCTAATTCTCACTAACCAATCTAGTACAATACACAAATCCTATAGCATTTACACACAGCCTATAAGAATCATTACATTACCATACTGTGTTACATTTTAAACCCTAAAAACTCCTCTTTGGACCCCTTCTGCCAAGCTGCAGGGTCTGCTCAGACCCTTGGGCCTGTCTGCAAGCAGAGGGTGTTGTTCCATCCAAAGGGGATCACCTTCAGCTGGCCACACCATTGTTTTCCCATTGTTCAGTAACTAAGGGATCTCAGAGCTTGCTTTCATTACAATCTCGCTTATAGTTTCCATATTCTCAAAATCTTTTGCCAGGCAAAAATATCTGTAAGGCTTTCCTGTTTCATCTTCCCCAACAGTTTGTGAAGTCTCAGAATTGAAGCTGTTTAGCAGGCTGGCCACAAAGCTGCCCCTGGAATATCCAGGGCACAAATCCCACTCTGAGCATGAGCTGGGATGTTGATTCCATGCACCAACCACGCTCCTCATCCCTGCCCAAACCTGTGGGCTCAGAGTGACCCCTGTGGGTGCTGGGTGGGGGGCAGGAGGGTCTGACCCAAACCCACAGACTGGGACCAGTGCTCCCAGTGGGGAGGGGAATGGGGAGGGCATGTGCCCCCAGGCCTGGCAGCGTTGTGGAGGGCCAGCCCTGCAGCAGGGCTGCCCACAGCAAGGACTGCCCCGTCCTGGACCTGTCCTGTCTTGTTTTCCAGCCATGCAGTCCCTGCCACCCACCAGGCCACCACCACCCCCGGAGGGGCTTCAGCCAGCAGAGAAGTAGGTCCTGCTCTGGCAGCACTCCCTTGGTTTCACCAAGCAGCCACCTGAAGAAACCAATGACCTGTAATGAACTCGTTTTTGAGCCACGTGAGCAGCTCTCATCTCCTGGCAGCCCCAGCTGCTGCTTTTGGGGTGTCTGAGTGAGGCTGAAGCGCCCAGTATAACCAGTTCACTGTGCCAGCGCGGGCTGGCCCTGAGGACACGTGTGCCCTGCCCACACCAGGGTGTGCCCTTGGCCAGAGACCAGTGACCAGCGCAGGAGGGATCAATTCTGCTCGGGGGACAGTGCACTTTGACAGCTTGTGACACATTGCTGGCCTTCAACTTTTGGCTGCTGGGCTTGGGGAGGGGGCTGAAATCGTGGTCCAAATCAGGTATTTATGCATCAATATTTATGGGAAGCTTCACCACAGTGTTGTCAGGACTGATGGTCAGCTCTCCTGAGACTGGGCCTCCTGTGGATGCACCACCTCACTTGAATTATTTTTTTTTTTTGAATTTGAATTTTCCATGATGTTTTACTGTAAGTGACAATTTGCCAGGGGAAAACACACAGGGCTCCAGCACCCACCTGCAGAGCTGGTGCCTCCTGACAGAACAGGCTGTGCTGGACAAGCTTGTCAGGGGCCTGGAGCCTGTTCTTCATGCCAGGAATTTGCCAGCCCATGGTGCTGCCCGTGTCACTTACTCCAAGAAGAAGGAAGCCTAAATCGAGTGTGGAAGTCAGAGATTCTTCATGGATGGAGACAAAGAGCTAGCTCATCTGGTCAAGGCAAATCCCAGTTGGAATGGCCTCTCCCAGCCCTGAATCCTGAGTTATTTTGCCATGCCAGTCATAGTCAGGAGCTGGCCAAAGCAGCAGTGGGGAATGTCACCAGCCCAGTGTCACCACATCACCCTGGCCAGGGGCCCTTTTGTCTGTTTGCACAAAGCTCCTGGGCAGGTGAAGCCACTGCCAGAGGAACCCCAGCTCTGCAGAGAAGAGGGACAGCCCTGTCCCATCCCCATCCCATCCCCACCCCATCCCATCCCATCCCCATCCCCACAGGCTGCAGCACAGCCCTGCCCAGGCATTTGGCCTTTAAATTATTCCCACAGGGGCCAACTGAAAATAATAAAAGAATTCTTTCTTTTCCTGATGGAATTTATTTTAATCTGTATAGAACTTGTCATTTTGGGCTAATTCCTTTCTTATTTTATTTCTTCCTTAACAGTATTTTTTTTTTACATTAGCTATCATTCTTGTGAAGAAATCATGTTAATATGAGTATGTAGTGAAGGACCAGAATCGTGCTGGTGAGGTTGGATGTGGGATAAGAGGGAGCAGGAAGATTTTGTCCATGTGCCAAATGAGCCCAGTCAGTGCTGCCAGTGGTGCTGCTCATCTCCAGACAATCATCCCTCAGCTCCCCTTTGCCTTGAAGCTCCTGGGCCATCAGAGGAAGGTTCCAGTGATTGGGAGGAGGAGGAGGAGGAGGCCACTGGAGATGCTCTGCCTCCATGGCCCTGCTCCAGGAGAACATGGGAACAGCCTGAAACATGGGGATGGATCCACACTGTCCCATTCCAGCTGCAGCTCCAGGACTCCTGGCAGCTGCTCAGAGCAAGCCCTGTGCCTGTATTTTTATATAATATTCTTTTCCTGTTCATATTTCTTAATCCAGTTTGTTTGCTTCCTCTTTTCTTGTACTGTCTCCCTTTTTGGATCTTCTTTAATTTAGCACTGATGAAAAACTGTTACTTTCTCCACAGTTAAAAGAAATAAACAGAAAGCCTGGCTGAGTTTCTACTTACCTTGCCTGTCTCACTGAAATGCACCTGACAGCTGCTCCAGGTGACAGCAGGGTGGCAGGGGCTCTGGAGGGTGTTTCATGAGGTGCAGATATTGTGTCAGAACATGTAATGCCACCAGCAGAATGAAGCTTCATTTTAGGGCTGATGGCTGGGACAACTTTGGAGCTCTCATGCGCAGGGACACTCACCACTAACAGAGAACACGTGGTTCATTGGTATCCAAGAATTTATTGTTACCTTAATTTACAGTTGATCAGAACAGTGAATGTGAAGTTTGGCACCCCAAAACTGTAGCAGCCATGTCCCCTGCACGGGGTGTGAGGGGCTGAGCCCTGGGCAGAGCCCCCTCCCCAGCTGGGAGGAGGGAAAGGCAGGTGGGAGCTGCAGCACTGCTCCCCATCCTGCCCCTGCTTCACCCTCTGCCTGGAGCACATCCCAGAGCTGACTCCATGGGAACAACTCTGGCATCAAGTATTTTATCAAGTGACCCAAAGGTGTCTGGCATCACCTCACCAGTGCAGGGCACGGCTCTGCCCAAAGGGCCCAAGAATTCTTGTGGGGGGAGAGACAGAAAGAAGAGAAACAGCAGCAAAAACTGGGCTGAGGAATAAGCCAAGCACATGGATTGAAGCTCCAAACAAAGCCTGACTGGGGCGTGCTCTCCCCACAGCAGGTGCTGCAGGGATGGAGATGGTGGCACAGGCATTTCAGAGGCCAGAACAGCTCCAGCTTGGCCATGGTGGCACAGGCACCTCAGAGCCCAGAACAGCTCCAGCTTGGCCATGGTGGCACAGGCACCTCAGAGCCCAGAACAGCTCCAGCTTGGCCATGGTGGCACAGGCACCTCAGAGCCCAGAACAGCTCCAGCTTGGCCATGGTGGCACAGGCATTTCAGAGGCCAGAACAGCTCCAGTTTGGACATGGTGGCACAGGCACCTCAGAGCTCAGAACAGCTCCAGCTTCCCAACCTGAGCCAAGCCCTTGGCTGCTCCCAGAGCCTGTTCCAGGTCACCAGTGCCAGGAGTGCCCGGTGCCAGCTCTCATAGAGGAGCTGCTGCGTCACTGCTGCCACACAAACCCATCCTGGCTGGTGAGATCTGCCACCTGGCACAAGCACAGTTCAAGAAGAAAGGCTCTGCTGCTGCCTCCTCTCGGTGGGCTCAGTCTGCAGAGGTCTGGGGCTCCCTCTGGGCTGTCCCTACACGTTGGTCTCGATGCGCAGCCGCTCCATGCGCCGCACGTTGCCCTCGGCGGCCACGCGGCTGGTGATGGGCCTGGCACAGGCCTGGGGGAACCAGCCCCGCTCCCCATCCCGCAAACGCTCCCCCCAGCACCAGCCTAGGAGAGAACAGAGCTCTGACAGGGCCAGGAAGGGCTGTGGAACCTTAGAGAACCAGCCCTGCTCTCTGTCCCACAGCTGATCCCCCCAGCACCAGCCTAGGAGAGAACAGAGCTGCTGACAGGGCCAGGAAGAGCCACAGATCCCTGGCAGTGCCACCTCCCTCAGCCCCCCAGGAGCCACTGTCACCTGCTGGGACACAGCACAGCCAGTGCCACAGGTCTTACCAGCAGCCAGGGCTTCCTGGAAGCTTCTGCAATTGCCAAAACCCAGTCCCCAGGGATCACTGAAGGTTGTCCCTGCCCCAGCTCTGCTAAGGTCAGAGCCTGCCCCAAACCCAGCCCCACGCTCCCTGGCACTCACCATCCTCTTCCCCCAGCACCAGGACAACATCTGCCTGCTGCAGGGACAGCTCATCCGCCTCCTTGGCCAGGTAGGCACGGGTGACCTCCACCTGGCTCAGGTCTGCAGGACAGGGGACAGCAGGGACAGTGAGCAGGCACAGCCATGACCCCCCAGCTGCCCACCCAGTGCTCCACAGCACAGCACGCTCCAGTCCCTCCTGTCCCTGCCCCTTATCCCTCCAAGCTTGTCAAACCTCCTCTAACAACAGCTGAAGGCATTCCTGGAATTCCACTCTGCCTCCCAGGAAAAGAATTTAAGGTCAATTGTGACTGATAACTTCATGGGAGGCAACTCCTAAGGAGCAAGGCTGGTGTCACAGGCATCTTTTATGAAAAATCCTTTCCTTAGGATTTTTCCTCCTGAGAAGCTGAGAGGCCTCAGGAACAAAATGTAGACAATGGTTATCTGCTGCTGTGGAATGCAACAGGTGCATCTGGGATTGGTCTCATGTGGATGTTTCTAATTAATGGCCAATCACAGCCCAGCTGGCTCAGACTCTCTGTCTGAGACACAAGCTTTTGTTATTCATTCTTTCTTTTTCTATTCTTAGCTAGCCTTCTGATGAAATCCTTTCTTCTGTTCTTTTAGTATAGTTTTAATGTAATATATATAATAAAATAATAAGTCAAGCCTTCTGAAACATGGAGTCAGATCCTCGTCTCTTCCCTCATCCTCAGACCCCTGTGAACACCGTCACACTGTAGGTGTGGGGGTTTTCCTCTCCACTCCAGGAATGGAGGAGAACCAGGCAGAAACCTGGGCCTGCAAATGCTCTGGTGTGGCAGGGAATCCCAGCAGAGCCAGGCTGCCCTTGGGCACACAGTACCTCCTTTGGGAGTGGTGTCAGGCTGTTCCTTCTCCCTGTGCATCAGAGCTGCAATCCACCTGGCCCGGTCACTCCTGCCAGAAGGAACACAAAGAGAGCCTTAGGACAGCATCCCTGTGGCCAGCAGCAGCTGGGACATTCCCAGCAGGATGAATGCTTTCAAGGGGAGTCAGATTGATCAGAATATTCAGTGTAAGGACACTTCCCAAGTGGTACACATGGCCCAGCTGCTTTGCTTCAGCTGGACAGGGGAAGCTGATATGGGAATTATGGGGGAAATATAAGAGAGAGGAAGGAACAGAGCCTGGGAGAAGGCTGTGCACATCCCAATTTCTAGGAGGAGGAGCGTGGGGGTAAAGGGAGATCTGCTACAGATGCCTGTAGCCATGATATTTTCTGAAAAATCCTTTTCCTTGGGATTTTTCCTCCTGAGAAGCTGAGAGGCCTCAGGAACAAAATGTAAACAATGATTATCTGCTGCTGTGGAATGCAACAGGTGCATCTGGGATTGGTCTCATGTGGTTGTTTCTAATTAATGGCCAATCAGTCAGCTGGCTCGGGCTCTCTGTCCAAGACACAAGCCTTTGTTATTCATTCCTTCTTTTTCTATTCTTAGCCAGCCTTCTGATGAAATCCTTTCTTCTATTCTTTTAGTATAGTTTTAATATAATATATATCATAAAATAATAAACCAAGCCTTCTGAAACATGGAGTCAGATCCTCATCTCTTCCCTCATCCTCAGACCCCTGTGAACATGGTCACAGAAGCCTCAGAGGATTCCCAGTTCATCCCAAAGGCCAGAGCAAAATCCCACACTGTGGAATTCCCAGTTCATCCCAAGTTCATCCCAAAAGCCAGAGCAAAATCCCACACTGTGGGATTCCCAGTTCATCCCAAAGGCCAGAGCAAAATCCCACACTGTGGGATTCCCAGTTCATCCCAAGTTCATCCCAAGGGCCAGAGCAAAATCCCAGCGTGGCACTCACAGCGTCTCTGCCGACAGCACCACCTCCTCCCGCCGGCCCTCGCTGTCCTTCTCCAGCACCACTCGCAGCAGGTGCCCACCAGCCTTGCCAGGAGGAGGGGAGGGTGGCTCTGAGCTCTCCACCTTCTCCACGGTGACCTGGTCCAGCGTGGCGTAGTTCATGACCGTGTAGCTCTCCTCGCTGTGGCACAGATGGATCAGCGACCCAGCTGTGGGGTCTGGGCCACTTCCCAGCCCCCAGCCCGGCACAGGAGGCTCAGCAGGCATTGCCAGAGCAGCCTGGAGCTGATGCTCAGGGTGGGAAATGGTTCTGGGGACTTGCTGGCCACCCACCCACTGAGGCAAAGCCACTCTTCTGGCTGACAAGGGACAGCTCACAAAGGTGGAAACAGGGAAATCGCATGGATTACTCTGCTGTTGCAGTGTGATTTTAGGGTTTACCTCAGAACCTCAGGCCCCTCCCCTGATAATTCCCTGCCAGGTGTGTCAGTCACCTCTCCTTTCCCCCCTGATAATTCCCTGCCAGGTGTGTCAGTCACCTCTCCTTTCCCCTCCCAGCACTGTCTGTCAATCCTGGCATTCCAGAAGGTGTTGAGTGATTGGCAGATCGAAAGGATGCCCTCTGTCCCTGGGGGCATTGGGCCATCCAGGTGTCCTTTGTCCCTTTGTCCCTCCCCTCCTGTACCTGGTTGGTGGCTCCCTGCCCCTTCCCTGCCCCTCTCCCCGGGGTTCAAAGGAGCAGCAACCACGGGCTCGGGGAGTTCTGTTGGAGCTGGTGCTGGATCCAGAGGCCTGAGGGCCAGAATAAAGCTCTGGATCCAAACCCTCCATCAGAACCGACTCCTTTCCTTCACCATCCCCTTAAAGCTTCTCCACAGAGGGAAACCTGAGGAGCAGCCCCTGTTATGGGGGGAAGCTCTATCCCACCACCACCAGAGCTCCTGCAGGCCTGGACTTGTCTCCATGTGCTCAGCTGCAGCACCCAGGCAGCCAAAAGTGTCTGTGGGGTGAAACACCACACACCCAGCCAGCCAAAAGTGTCTGTGGGTGAAACACCACACACAGCCAGCCAAAAGTGTCTGTGGGGTGAAACACCACACACCCAGCAGCCAAAAGTGTCTGTGGGGTGAAACACCACACACCCAGCCAGGCAAAAGTGTCTGTGGGGTGAAACACCACACACCCAGCCAGGCAAAAGTGTCTGTGAGGTGAAACACCACACACCCAGCCAGGCAAAAGTGTCTCTGGGGTGAAACACCACACACCCAGCCAGGCAAAAGTGTCTGTGGGGTGAAACACCACACACCCAGCAGCCAAAAGTGTCTGTGGGGTGAAACACCACACACCCAGGCAGCCAAAAGTGTCTGTGGGTGAAACACCACACACAGCCAGGCAAAAGTGTCTGTGAGGTGAAACACCACACACCCAGCCAGGCAAAAGTGTCTGTGAGGTGAAACACCACACACCCAGCCAGCCAAAAGTGTCTCTGGGGTGAAACACCACAGTGCTGCTATTTGGTTCAGCACCAAGGGCCAGACAAGCTCAGGCACGTCCCATCCGGCAATATTGGTAATATTCCAATACTCTGCTGGGGAAATTGGTGTTTAACCCCCCTAGCTGTTCTTCAGGGAAAGGCAGGGCCCTCACCTCTTCTTCTTGGTGATGATGAGGACGTCGTTGAAGAGGAAGAGGTGGCAGAGGCGGCCGGCGCCGCGGCGGAAGATGCCGGCCTCCTCCGAGAGCAGCAGGTGCAGCTCCCCCCGCTTCAGCAGCCACCGGGACACCGAGATCAGTGGGAAAGGCTGGAACAGCACCAGCAAAGGCTCAGGAAATGCCCTCCCCAGCAGCAGCAGGCAAAATCAAGGCAGGGAGTGAGCCTGCAGTGGCCCCAGGGTCAGTTGGGATGGACACACCACATGTGTTTTGTCACAGACACATTCTATGAAAAATCTTTTCCTTAAGGTTTTTTCTCCTGAGAAGCCAAGAAGCCTCAAGAACAAAATGTAAACAATGGTTATCTGCTGCTATGGAATGCCACAGGTGGATCTGTGATTGGTCTCATGTGGTTGTTTCTAATTAATGGCCAATCACAGCCCAGCTGGCTCAGACTCTCTGTCTGAGCCACAAGCTTTTGTTACCATTCTTTCTTTTTCTATTCTTAGCCTTCTGACGAAATCCTTTCTTCTATTCTTTTAGTACAGTTTTAATATAATATATATGATAAAATAATAAATCAAGCCTTCTGAAACATGGAGTCAGATCCTCATCTCTTCCCTCAACCTAAGACCCCTGTGAACAACGTCACAGTGTTTATGGTCTTTTAGAAAGGATTTTCCAGGGGGCTGTGCACCCCATTCCAGCACACTCTGGACCCCAAAAGTGGGTGACACTGTCATGGCTTTACTACTTTTTAGAAACTGCTTGCACCCAACAGTCACAGAATCACAGAATAATGAGGTTGGAAGAGCCCTCTAAGATCATCGAGTCCAACCTATGCCCCAACACCTCAACCAGGCTGTAGCACCAAGTGCCATGTCCAGGCTTTTTTTAAACACATCCAGAGATGGTGATTCTGCCACCTCCCTGGGAAGAGCATTCCAGTACTTTATTGTTCTTTGGGTGAAAAATTTTTTTCCTAATATCCAACCTATACCTTCCCTGATGTAGCTTGAGACTGCGTCCTCTTTTTCTGTCAGTTGCTGCCCAGTAGAAGACCACTCCAAACTTCCCAGAAGGATTCCCAGCACAGGTCTGACCTGTCTGAACAGGCACCAGAAGACCTCCCACCACCACTTCCACAAGGCCTCACCTTCTTCTTCCCGAATTCCAGCTGTTTCTGCAAGGTGTACATCTGCTCTGTCCTCTCCATAGCCCGAGCTCCCTCATTGCAGCTCTTGACCAGCTGGGAAGAGAAAAACATCCCAAGGGAAGTGGAGAAGGGTCAGACACTGAGTCCATCCAACTCCCACGCCACCTCCAGCATTAGGGACTGTCCTGCTGCCCTGAGCAGGAGAGACAGACAGACAATTCCTGGCACAGGTTTCATGCCAGGTTGGGGAAAGGCAGTGGGATGCTGTCCTGGAGAGAGATAGCACATGGGCTCTGCCTGGAGAAGGACGCAAGTGAACCTGCACCAGAACTGAGGAGCAACAGGAGGAGGAAGAATTAATCATCTGAGAAGAGCTCAAGGCAGGAGGATGAACAATCACACAGAGGGGAGGACCCTGCTCGGATGTGAGAGCAGGACAGACAGGGAGCAGCAGGAATGTGCTGCCAAGAGCTGCTCTTCAGGGGGATGAAAGGAAGAGTCACCACTGGCACAGTGGAGAAAACAGGGAGATGACATCCAGGAGCACAGACAGGGTACAGCTCGTGACTACTGCACTCCACACTTGCCTCTCTGCATCATTCACTGCCCTTTGCCCAAATCCCCAAAAACCATGGTGAGGACTGCCTCAGGAAGGACAAAGGTGGGCCAAAGAGGAAAGAATAATAGAGAACAAGAAAAAGGAACAAACCAAGATCAGGTGGCAAAGTCGAGAAGGGAAAAGGTGTGTTCATCCGGCAGCTGTTTGGAGCAGAGGAGCCTCGAGTGAACTGATGCTGGGAGGGAAACGAGAGGCCAGAATGGCAGCTTTGGATCAGTGCTCCAGAGGGCTGAGCTGACAGGAGGAGAGGTGGAGGGCTGGCAGCTGGGCCTCACCTTGCTGATGGCCTTCACAGCGCGGGTGGCAGCTCCGTACGCTGCAGTGCGCGCGTTTGTTTTTTGCTGCACGGTCTGGAATTCCAAGATAAGAAGCTTTAGTGACATTGCACCCCAGAGAAGGGAGCATCAGCTGCTCCCCCAGGATTTCAGGATTCCACACGCTGATTGAGCTGCTCCCAGTGGTCACAGGAAGGTTTAATAGTGCTGGGAGCTGTGAATCTGGGGGTTTCATGTCTGATACGTGCCTGGCCACCCCCTGGCCCTCAGCCCTGCAATCACCACAGACTGGGAGCAGTCACTGGAAATCCCACATCCAGCAGCTTGGCCATTTAGACCACATTTCCATGAAGAATGCAAGACCTGCTTTCCATTCCTGGGCTGCCTGACCAGGACACTTGTGCCACCCCACCCTGGGACCCAGATACGGCACAGAAGAAGCTCGGGTGGCTCAGATGGGTGGCACCAAGACATGAAGTGTTATTCACAGAGCTTTAAGCTGCACACCTGACACCCCCCAGAGAAGCAGATTGCTCTGGATATAAATCAAAGAATAGGCTAGCTGGGAGGAACCTGTTAAGATCAACTCCTGGCCCTGCACAGGACACCCCAAGAATCCCACCATGTGCCTGGGAGTTATCCAAATACTTCTCCTGAATACAGGAGCACCCAGGGCCCAGCTCCAGAGGGCTGGAAGTCCAAGCAGAGGCTGCCCCAGGTTCAGGAAACAAAGGGAATAGCAGAGTCACCTCTTCAGAGGTGCCAAGCAGTGCCACTGTGTGACTACTTACATCTAAGAGCAGAGGAAGCCGTGTTACCCTCTGCATGGGCAGAATGAGAAATGAGATCATTGGCAGGCCTCCACACTCTGGTTTCCTTTCAATTTGTTTCAGGGTCTCTTTAAATAAGGGGTTTGTGGTTCTGGAACAGGACAAGAAAGCTCCATTAACTCTTTTCTTCAGTTGTCAGGATTTTCCAGCAGCTCTCCACACACTGGAAATGCAGAGCAGTGATGGCACTGCCTGGGGTGCTCTGCCAGGCTTGGAGTGCCCAGCTGGGCAGAAACGGGACTGATCCCACGGGTGGTGGGAAAGCACCCAGAGAGAGATGGTGAGCCCACCAAAAAGGTGGGTAAAGCCACAGATGTACCAACAACGGACTCAGACTTGGCCTGGAGATGAACAAGGCCCATCCATGTCCCTGTGTACTATGGACCTCTGCAGTCCCTGGAGCCCAGGGCCCCTCAGAGGCAGCTCCTTGGCCAGCCCAAGGCCTGTACTCACAGCAGCTTATCCAGTGTCCTCTGCTGATAGACTTCATTGGAGCAGTAGCTGATGTAGGGGTTGAAGTGTTTCGAGGCGTGTTCCTCCACGATGTCACTGATGTCAGGGATCACGAGGTGCTCCTGGTGTCGCTTCTCCAGGTCCTCAAAGAAGCTGAGAAGATAATTTAAACAGGCTTACATGACTCACTGGACAAACTGAATGTTCCCACTGCTGCTTTTCCCCAGTTTTCCCAGAGGAGATGGGGCCTGGATCCCTTCTGGCAGGGCAGCTCCAGCAGCTGAGACACCCACGCCTTCCCCAGAGGCACACGCTTCCTCCATTCCTGCACGGGATCCCTCCTCCACCTCAGCCCTCCATGAGGTTTTACTTTCTGCCCCACCAGGAAGCCACAAGCCCTAAACACCCCCAGAGCCATTCCCAGGGCTGCTGCATCCTCCTTCTGCTGCCTTCCCACACGGACAAAGCTCCCAAGGCATTTCCTCCCCACCTCCCAGTGAGTCCCTTCAACAATCCAAGGGATGGTTGGTTTAGCACTACAAATAAAAAGCTCAGGGTCCTCTCCCAGGCCCCACTTGCCTCTTGCTGACTGTCAGGATGTCCCCAATGTTGGAGAAGAGGTGGTGGTGCTCTGTCTGAGTCATGGTCTCCTTCAGCTCCTCTGACCTCATGAAGTGGCTCACCAGGATGCTCAGGCTGTGCATGTAGGAGTACTCAGAAGTGATGATCTCAAACATTGCCTGGAGAAAGCAGGGAAGATGCAGCAGCATAAACCGAGTGGAAAAAGCCAAGAATTAATTGTTAAATCTTATTTCTACTCTTTGGCACAAAACCACTGGAAGTGACTTGGCTCCATGTTGGTTCTCTGTGTCACCTCATGCATGGCCTGGCCAATACCAATAATCCCAGTGTGTTTTAGGACGCTCAGTCATTAAAAAGCCATAGCATGAAGATGTTTTCCCCTCCCATCAGCACCCAATGGAGCTGCCTGTTTCCCCACCAGTTAGTGCAGGTGAGCCCTCCCAGCACTGCCCAGTCCTGGAGCAGCTGGAAGCAGCAGCACCACGAGCTGAGCTGAGCTCAGCTCCACCTGGAGCCGACCCCGGCAGAGCCACGTGTGTCCCACAGCCTTTGTGCCCTGCTGTGCTCCCAGGCACGCCCCAGGGCTCTCTCACCTCCTGCCTCTTGCGCTCCTCGGGGGAGATCCTCTGCAGGATGCCCGACTCCAGGACCTGGGGATGAGCAGGAACCACGGTCCTTGCACGCCCTCTAGTGCAGTCTGGGGCTGTGTCAGCCACCCCACGGCCCATCCCACCAGCACATACCAAGAGAACCCATCCCGGACCATGAGAAACCACCACACACTGTGACACACTACCACAAACCATCAGAAACCATTACACACTATCACACACCTGCACACACCATCACAAACCATCACCAACCATTACAAACTATCAGAACCCATCATAAACCATTACACACTGTAACACACCACCACACACCATCACAAGCCATCAGAAACCATTACATACTATCACACACCTGCACACACCATCACAAACCATCACAACCCACCACAAACCATCACACAGTGTAGCACACCAGCACTCACCAAAGAAACCCATCACAAACCATTACAAACCATTACAAAACCATCAGAAATCATCAGAAACCATCACAATGTATCAGAAACCATTACACACTGCAAAACACCACCACGCACCAAAGGAACCCATCACAAACCATTACAAAACCATCAGAAATCATCAGAAACCATCACAACCTATCAGAAACCATTACACACTGCAAAACACCACCACACACCAAAGGAACTCATCACAAACCATTACAAACCGTCAGAAATCATCAGAAATACCAGAAACCATTGCAACCCATCACAAACCATCACAAACCATCACAACCCATCACAACCCATCACACACTGGAAAACACCACCACACACCAAAGGAACCCATCACAAACCATTACAAACCATCAGAAACCATCATACACCACCACCACTGCCCACCACCACTCACTCCTTCACCACCCCCTGCAGCATCACCCAGCCCTCAGCTCCAGCAGCTGATGCCACTCCCTGGATGAAGATTACACTCCCTGGATGAAGATTACACTCCCTGAATGAAGATTACACTCCCTGGATGAAGATTACACTCCCCAAAGTCCACCGGGAAAGCCCAGCAAGGAGCACCTGCCTTCCCTCAGCGGTGGGTGAAGTCCAACCACAGCAGCACCAACAGCCCCTGGGCAGACCCTGTGTGTCCCAGCCAGCCCAGAACATCCCACTGCAAGCACTAATGATGTGGAATTATCCCCTCAGAGCTCTCAGAGCCCCCAGGCTGCTGTCCCTACCTCTGGGAGCTGGCTCCAGGTCACCTGGGCCGGGCGGTAGCTCTGCACCACGATGGCAGCACCCAGAGGGGACGGCTCCTCTGGCAGGGCCTCCTCCAGCAAGTCCTCGTCTGACTCATGGCTGACAGAGTTCAGGCCTCTCTCACGGATCTCCTGATACAGCTGGGGCTCTGCAGAGGACAAGACACGGGGTCAGCAGAGCACAGCAGCCTCTCCCAGCTCATGGCTTCCCTTCCCACCACGGCTGCCTTGCCCTGTTGGCCACGAGCCACGAGTTCCGGGCCAGAAACTCCCTGACGAGGTTGGACTTTGCACTGCACTGATTACCCAGCGGCTGCTGCTCCCAGCAGCCTCCCACAGCCCTCCCATTTTCCCTGCGAGCCACGGCAGTGTTATCAGCCCCAGGAGTGGGAAAGCAGGGCAGCAATGCTGCTGTTGCTTCGGGGAAACAGAGACAAAAGCAATGGGAGCAGCACAGTGGGGAAAGCCTTGCAGGGATTTGCTTGGTTGAGGCACAGGGGACACTCACGGTCCTTGAAGGAGCCACCACGCTTCTGCACCCGCTTCCGCCCGAGGGTTCTCTGCAAGGGCAAGAGGAGAGCCTGCTGTGGTTACCACACTTCTGATGGCCTGGGAAAACTCCTTCAGGAAAAGGGGGAGTTACCTGTGCCAGCTGGCCCACACCACCCTGTTCTTTCAGCCTGCCTTTTGTGTGGGCTCTGTTTGCCTTACCCAGGTGACTCAGCTTTCACCTCCCATATAACCAGGGTCATGCTCAGAACCATTCTGTACTTGCACTGCTGCTGTCAAATCTCTCTCACACCTGGACTTTGCCTGCTCTGGAGTCTCCCTTTCCCCAGATGTGCTTCACCCATGTTTGTGTACGACTGGAGCCGGCCAGCCCCACCCTGCAAACATCCCGCAGCCGCCTGCCAAGCGTCCAACTCCACTCCCCACCAAAACCATGTCAGCTATTCCCAGCCTCTCCAGGGACCTGGTGACAGAGAGCTTTCCAAGGCACCAGTCACCACACAAGGCTCAGCAAACCAGCTCCAGAACTGACTGCAGCTGAGGGCCCTGCAGCTCCTCTGTCACCAACAGGAAAGCAGGACCCCATCCCTACTCACTCCTGCATCATCCCCTGCAGCATCATCCAGCCCCCAGCAGCTGCTGCCACTCCCTGGAGTGAAGATTACACTCCCTGGATGAAGATTACACTCCCTGGATGAAGATTACACTCCCTGGATGAAGATGACTCCCCCCAAAGTCCACAGGGAAAGCCCAGCAAGGAGCACCTGCCTTCCCTGAGCTGTGGGTGAAGCCCAACCACAGCAGCACCGCCTGCACCAACAGCCCTGGGCAGACCCTGTGTGTCCCAGCCAGCCCAGTACAAGCACTAATGATGAGGAATTATCCCCTCAGAGCTCTCAGAGCCCCCCCAGGCTGCTGCCCCTACCTCTGGGAGCTGGCCCCTGGTGACAGCAGGGGTTAAACCCACCTTGCTCCAGCTTCCCAAGGCACCAGTCACCACACCAGGCCCAGCAAACCAGCTCCAGAACTGACTGCAGCTGAGGGCCCTGCAGCTCCTCTGTCACCACCAGGAAAGCAGGACCCCATCCCTGCCCGCCAGGGCTGACAGCAGGGGTTAAACCCACCTTGCTCCTGCCAGGGCTGCGGTCAGGCAGGGCGCTGCCATCCTCAGACGTGGGTTTCAGCGAGGGAGAGGCCTTGGCTGGCTCCACGTCAGCCCCCAGCCCCTTCATGGCCGCGCGGTAGGACATGTTCCTCAGGTTGCGCTTGAGGGCTCCCCCGCCATCATCCTCATCCTCCCCCTCCAGGGCCAGCATGGGGACGGCCGCCCGCTTCGGGTCGGGGCTCAGGGGCTCCCGGCTCGCCCCGAAGCTCTGGGGCCGGGAGGGGCTGTTCTTGGGCTTGGAGGAGACGGCCAAGCTCTTGGGGATGAGCTGCTGCGTCCCCACCTTCAGCGCGGCGGGGCTGTGCGTGCTCAGGACGATGCGGCGGGGCTCGGCCGAGGTGGGGGAGCCCAGGGGGGACAGGGGGGTGGCACTGGGAGCCGTGGTGGGGCTGAGCTTCCCACCAGGGGCACGCGTTGGGCTGGGGGGTTCTGGCCGCACTGGGTGGCATCGGTACTCCAGGAGCAAGGTCTTGTCATCCACAGAGGTAGCAGAGGAGCCCCGAGACATGGTGGTGGCTGGGGGAGCAGCAAGCTGAGGAGGAACAGACAGACAGACAGACAGACAGGTGGCTGAACACCTTCCAGTAAGGCAGCAGGAATTTATGCTGAGCCATGGGAACCTTGGGACAGTGCAGGACATGGCCTCCACCTTCCCACCTTCCCTCAGGCAGGGCCTGTATGGACACGCTGGGGATGCTGTCACCACCCCACTCCTTGTGGGGCCACCCATGTGCCAGGGCTGGGACAGGGGCTCCAGGATGTGGTCAGGAACCAGGAGCAGCCAAGACCAGGAGCAGCCAGGCCATGGGAGCAGGCAGGACCAGCAGCAGGCAGGACCAGGAGCAGCCAGGCCATGGGAGCAGCCACGACAAGGAGCAACCAGGCCATGGAGCAGCCAGGCCATGGAGCAGCCAGGCCATGGAGCAACCAGGCCATGGAGCAGTGGTTAAACCCAGCCAGGCCATGGATCAGCCAGACCCTGCTGCAAGCACAGGGCAGGCTCAGACCTGAGCCAGGCAGGTCTGGAGCCTCCCGGAGCCCCGCTGCTGCCACACCTTCCGTGTCCCCTCATTCCCCTCTGGGGTGCTGCCAGCCACCACAGCCAGTCTGCACCCTCCTGAACGCCACCTCCCTCAGGCTGTGGAATCCCTGGCTGTGAACCCTGTGCTCCTCCAAGCTCGTACCTGCCCCAAACCACTCTGCCCACAGAAACACCTGCTCCAGTCCCTGGGGCTTCCCAGGTAGGGTTAAGGTCACTCATCCCCTCCTGTGCCACGCACAGAACCATGCACCTACAGAACTCTGCCCCTACAGCACAGACAGAGCGTTTTATGCCCTCTGCCTATTACATAACTTCGGGAGAAATTATGGCTTAATTGTCCTCAACTGAGATCCCATTGTGTGTCAGTGCCATCTCCAAGCTGTTCCCTTTCAAAGACCAGGAAACAAACCAAGGCTGGACCGTGCTTTTCCCTGCATGAATGACTGGCAGGAGGACAGCACAGACCCATCAACAACAGCTCGTTTGACAGAGATGCTGCTCATTCCACTGTCCGCGGATGGGGGACACATGCTTTATGTCCAGAGCTCTGCCAAGTGTCCCTCGGACGAGCAAAGCGCCACATTCCGCTCTTAACCCCATCCTGCCTGAGGACGAAGCTCATCCCAAGCCCTGGTGGCAACAAACAAGCCTGAACCCAGAGGGTTTGGGGGCGGCAGCAAGCACAGCTCTCGGCGCTGGGATGGAGGGCAGCTCGGTGCCCACACAGGGCATCGACAGCGGTGGCACAGGGGCACCGGCACCAGGGCTGCGGTACAGGGGGCAGGGCGGGATACAGCCCCGGGAAGCACCCAAACCCCTCTGCCACGGTCCCAACCACCCCTTGGCACCGCTGAGACCCTCGGGGACAGCCGGCACAGAGCCGCGGGAGGACGAGCCCTGCTGTGCCCCGGCAGGGACAGCACAGCCGGTCCCGCCGTCCCCTCCCCGGAAGGCGCTCGGGAGCCGCTCTCCCGGAGCCACCGCCCGCATGGCCGCCCGGGAGCCCCGGTACCGGTGCCGATGGTGGTGCCGGACCCTCCCCGGGCTCCCCGGTCCCTCCGCAGCGCCCCAGCCCCGACCCCGCCGCGCCCGCACCTACCCGCGCCCCTCGGAGCCAGCGCGGCGGCGGCGGCGGCGGCGGCGGCGGCAGGGATGGGAGGGACCGGAGGGATGGGAGGGACCGGGGCGGAACCGGGGGAGGTGCTGGTCCGGCCCCCGAGACTGTGCCGGTGTGCTGGCGTGACCCGGGATGTGCCGGTGTTCCGGTACCGGGGGAGGTGCCGGTCCGGCCCCTGAGACCGTGCCGGTGTTCCGGTACCGGGGGAGGTGCCGGTCCGGCCCCTGAGACCGTGCCGGTGTTCCGGTACCGGGGGAGGTGCTGGTCCGGCCCCTGAGACCGTGCCGGTGTTCCGGTACCGGGGGAGGTGCTGGTCCGGCCCCTGAGACCGTGCCGGTGTTCCGGTACCGGGGGAGGTGCCGGTCCGGCCCCCGAGACCGTGCCGGTGTGCTGGCGTGACCCGGGATGTGCCGGTGTTCTGCACATCCCGGCTCCGAGCAGCGCTCTGCTCCCAGCCCGGAGTCGCCTCGGCTTCCCGGGGGTGAAATATTAAATAAGCGTCTCTAGGAGCAGCGTTTTGCTGCTTCTTGGTGAGGGTTCATCAGGTGTGTGCGCCCCTGGAATCTCGGCATTCCCCATCCCCTAAAGCCGCCTCTGCAGGGCCGCTGGAGGCAGGGGAATTATTCGATGTCGTTCTCCTGTCACCTTAGCGGGTGACAAACGAGTATGCCCCGTCTGTCCTCGGGGTTTGGGCGACACACACTCGATATTTCAGCATTCCCTTGCTACAGACGTGTCTGATGCTCGCTTTAGTTGGGTCTTCAGCGGTCAAAGGTAACCTCGGGCGATCCCTCCGGATGCACAAAACATCAGTTTCGGCTGCTTTTGGACGCTGCAGCTACTGGGAAAGAGGATCTGAGGGTCAGGCTGCTGACAGCTGCCCAGTAAGGCTCAACAGTGCTCTGTGTCTTTACTGGGAACAGACTTTTCCTTGACCTTCTCCTCTGCCCCCCTGTTCTGCTCCTCCCCATCCCCCAAACGGGGCCTTTTTCTCACTTGTTTGTGGTGAATCTCAAGCACTTTGTGCATGACAAAGTCCACTTGTCAGCAATATTCTTTGAAATGCCTCTGTTCTCTCCACTCCGGGGCCTGCCTGACAATCGCCCCATTATCACAGCTTTCTTATCCCATGGATTTTTTATCCTTTCCCTCCGGGGCTAATAAGGAGAAAGGCTCCAGCGAGAGGAGGGCTCTCCTACTCAAGGGTTCAGCTCGGACTGAAACGTTCCCGATCTCCGGGGAAGGGCCATTATCCCGAATGTGGGACACCATCATTTGATCACCATGAATGACTTTTTGAAGCGAGGCCATTCATCAGTTGTGTAATGGGGGTTTTTAGCTCAAAGACCCGGCTTTCAAGTAATTTCTGCTCCCAGGGTCCCCTGGAGCTGAACCATCTGACCGCTATCACTGGGCAGTTCACTCTCTCTGAGTTCTGGTTGTGAAAGGAAATATGTTTGACATTTTCCATCAGCTCACCGATGCCCCATCCCAACACTTTCTCCCACCCTGGAATATCTCACTCCTCTCTGTGCAAGACCCCCATCCCTTCAGTAGGATGTGGTGCTCCTGCTTTGCGCTGGGGAGAGCTCGAGTGCTCTGTCAGCTCTGGGGCCCCTCACAAGAGAGACATTGAGGGGCTGAAGCATTTCCAGAGAAGGTCACAGAGCTGGAGAAGTCCTGTGAGGAGAGGCTGAAGGAGCTGGGAGGGCTCAGCCTGGAGAAAAGGAGGTTCAGGAGGGACCTCTGGCTCTGCACAACTCCCTGACAGGAGGACAACAAGAAACAGCCTCAAGTTGTGCCAGGAGAGGTTCAGGTTGGATATGAGGAGGATTTTTTTAATGGAAAAGGTGCTCAGGCCTTGGCAGGGGCTGCTCAGAGAGGTTTGGAGTCCCCATCCCTGGAGGGGCCTGGATGTGGCACTCAGTGCTCTGTTCTGGGTGACAAGGTGGGGACTGGGCACAGGCTGGACTGGATGGTCTTGGAGAGCTTTTCCAAGCTTAATCATTCTGTGATTCCACGATTCTGACCTCAGCAGCAAGTGGGGTAGCCATAATTTAATTTTTGAAACTCTTTTGAGTATTACAAACCACACACACACACACGACATCAGACCTCAGAGGTACCACAGAGCAGCAAAGCCAGACAGTGACACACCAATGTCCCATTGCTGGGGACATTCTCCATGGTTATTCCATGAAAAGAAGCTCACGGGACCACTGCTTATAAAAGCACACAGGTTTATTGCATATCAATCTCATGTATAAATTCATTGTAGCATTGGAAAGATTACATTTGGTATACATTCCTATTCTACAGCATTAACCTCAAAATCAGCTTTTTCTATTCATTATTTTAAAGGAATTTCTCTACACAAGTACATTTGTCTTTTATCACAAGCATCAAAATGAAATTTGTAAAATTGCCTTTTTTTTTTTAATTATTTTCTACACTTCATATCTTTTATTTCATTATGCTCCCAACAAAGCGATTCCATATTAATTAATAACTGCCAACACTTTTTCTTTCTTCCTTGGCAGTTCAAGGCTTCGAGCCTCGGACGCAAAATCTAATCACATATACAATAAGTGCATCTACGGAATTTTTTCTTTTTAATAAAAATTTCACAAACGGACACAATAATGACTGCTAAACACAAGTCATGCACAGTTTACTTATAAACATAACAGAAGCAATATACAATCAAGAATGATATGGAACAAGCACCATCCTCTTTCTCAATGTTTTTTAAACATTATATGAAAACCAGACATTTACAATTGATTTAAAAAAACACTATACAGGTCTAAAGGAAAAAAAAAATCCAACCTAAATCATATCTGTATTGTAACAATGGGAAAAGGAATGACATAGGATGCACAGATTTATGATTCTTGCAAGCACAATATATATATGTTTTAAATTACATCTTCTGCAGGCTGGAAATGACATCAGGGCAAAACATCTCTTGCTTTGAAGAGAGCAATGAGAATGTAAAATACACTGAGAATTACTTTCAGAATTACTTTGTTCACATGTGAATTGCACATTTGGAAAATCAAAGCTGCCTTTTTTTTCTTTTTCGTTCTTTTTTTTTTGTTGTTTTTAAATTTTTTTTAAATTTTTTTTTTTAAATTTTATTTTTAAATTTCTTCTTCCAAAGTGGTAATAAGAATTAACGACAGAAGAAAGAGAAAAAAAAGAACCTCGGAATCATTCAAGAACGTTTTTTAGTCACAGTTTCACTCAACACTACGGAGAAGTTTCATGGCTTTGTGAGAACACTACTGACCACCAGCGAGGAGCAGAGCATTTTTGCCCTTGTGCTGCCAGCACTGACCCGAGCGATGCCACTCCTGCCCTTGGGGACAGCGCTGTCCCCAAGGGTCAGGATCCCCCCAGAAAGGGACAGGGGGGATCCCTGACCCCCCTGCCCCCCGCCACACACACACACGCACACACACAGAGTACAGCACGTAAAAAACTGAGTGGGAATTCAGCAGATTGGCCTGGCTGGGGGGCACGGGGGGCTCACGATCCAGTGCTTTGATGCTCAGCGCCAAACTCGTTCACCTCATTGTGCAAGTGCTTCCAAAAGGCTCCCAAGAGCAGCCACTGAGGGCCTAAGTGCTGATTGGGGAAGGGGAAGAAGCTTCCCCTGGCTGTGTGAGGGAGGACAGGAGCCCAGCAGGGAGTTTGTCCCAGAATCAGCTGAGCACACCCGCTGTGTTTGCTCAGCTCTGTTTGGGTTTGGGGTTCCGCGCATCGATGTCCCTGTGGTGCCAGGCAAGGCACGGCCTGCTGGCCTTGGACACCTTGGAAAGGCACCCAGAGCAGCCTGAGCGCCAAAGGGAACATCCCAGGCAAGAACACAGCAGCCCAGCAGGAGAACTGGGTGCCTCAATGTGTCCTGCAGGACCAGGACCTGGACCTGGACCTGGACCTGGACCTGGCATCTCAGCACATCCCATGGGAGAACCTCAGCTCATCCCACTGGAGAGCTCCCAGCTGTGACCAACCACAGCGACCACACCAGGACCAGCCTCCAGCTCTGGGCGGGTGGGAAGCAGCGAATGCACAGACACAAGACCCTCATCCTCCTCCCTGGCCAGCTCAGGCAGGAAGGTCCAGCTCTGGCCAAGGCAAGGGCTCTTCACAGAGCACCAACACCTCAGCCCTGCACAGCTCCCAGCCCCACCTGACCACTCCAAAAAATCCCCAGGGCTTTTCCTTCTCCCCTCTGTGCTGTTGCAGCTGTGAAAATACTTTAAATAAATAGATCCTACACAAAGCTCTGGGTTTAAACCACACCCTGGCTGCTGGACACACCACAGCCACTTCCCATCCCTGCCACCCTCACCTGCCCTGGATCCCAGCGTGTCCATGGGGTTGGACACCACAGCTCCATGTCTCACCAAAGCTCCCAGAGCTTCCCCAGCACTGGGAAGCCAGCAGTGCTCTGCTAGCAGAACATCCTGGACACAAACCTCTTGGGAAGCAGCCTTGAAAAGGAGAGATTCTCTGCTAAAGCAGCAAAATGGAACCTCCACACCTGCAGTGAGCTGCAGCACGTCCCAAGTGCAATCCAACAAAAGGTAGAGGTTAACAGAAGGTGTGTGAGGCTTCCTGTTTCTTAATGGGAAAAATTGAAACTTGTAATCAGTGCTAAATTAGAGGAGTCAGGAGATTCTACAAAACAAGCTAGAGAAAATGGGGAGAAACTGAATTAGGAAATATGAAAAGAAAAAAAAGTCTTGATTTTAAACCCTATATTTTTAATGTCCTCAATCCCTGGCTGGATAATACCTCCTTGGCCAGGGGCCCTCAGGAGACCCATGGAGAGCCAGGATGAGCCTGGGGAGGGGGACAGTGACAGTGTGAGCTCAGTCAGAGCAAGGACCTGACCAACTGCTTCTGGAGAAATGACACAGCTGGCAGCAGGGCTGAGACAGGGATGGGGAGACCATAAATACCCCAAATAAACCCCCACAGTAACACTTGCATTCCTTAGTATTGGCCCACATTTTGGTGTCCAGCTCAGTGCCACTCCCTCAGCTGCTCTGTGGAGTGTGATGCTGACCTGCCCTGAGGTTTCTTCAAGGGTGAACAAACCACGGTCAGAGCACACAAACACTCACTGCTGCCCACAGATCCTGTCCCAGCACAGCAGAGAGATGCTCAGACGTGTGGTTTGTTTCAAACAAACCAGGAGTCCTGGAGCTGCAGCTGGAATGGGACAGTGTGGATCCATCCCCATGTTTCAGGCTGTTCCCATGTTCTCCTGGAGCAGGGCCATGGAGGCAGAGCATCTCCAGTGGCCTCCTCCTCCTCCTCCCAATCACTGGAACCTTCCTCTGATGGCCCAGGAGCTTCAAGGCAAAGGGGAGCTGAGGGATGATTGTCTGGAGATGAGCAGCACCACTGGCAGCACTGACTGGGCTCATTTGGCACATGGACAAAATCTTCCTGCTCCCTCTTATCCCACATCCAACCTCACCAGCACGATTTTGGTCCTTCACTACATACTCATATTAACATGATTTCTTCACAAGAATGATAGCTAATGTAAAAAAAAATACTGTTAAGGAAGAAATAAAATAAGAAAGGAATTAGCCCAAAATGACAAGTTCTATACAGATTAAAATAAATTCCATCAGGAAAAGAAAGAATTCTTTTATTATTTTCAGTTGGCCCCTGTGGGAATAATTTAAAGGCCAAATGCCTGGGCAGGGCTGTGCTGCAGCCTGTGGGGATGGGATGGGGATGGGATGGGATGGGATGGGATGGGATGGGATGGGATGGAATGGGGTGGATGGGATGGGATGGGATGGAATGGGGTGGGATGGGATGGGATGGGATGGGATGGGATGGATGGATAGGATGGGATGGGATAGGATGGGATGGGATGGATGGATGGGATGGGGTGGGATGGGATGGGATGGGATGGGATGGGATGGGATGGGATGGGATGGGATGGGATGGGATGGGATGGATGGATGGATGGATGGATGGATGGATGGATGGATGGATGGATGGATGGATGGAACAGGGCTGTCCCTCTCCTCCACAGAGCTGGGATTCCCCAGCAGGGTTTGCTCTCCTACCCAGGAGCTTTGTGCAAATATAAGAAGCAGCTCGGTCACACCACCTGGTGCTCTCAGAGCCTTGGGCACTTTCACAGGATGTTGTGGAAAACCAAAAAGGGGAGGGTGAATTTTCTTAGGAAAACACACTGGTGCTGCTAATTTACCTTTTGTTCTCTCTGTACCAAAGCCACCCTGGACACTTTGCTGTGGGGAAAGCTCCCCAAAATCAGCCCCACATGTTCTCTTGGGTGCAAAGCTGACTTGCAAAGGTGTCACACCCAACTCTGACTCTGCTTTGTTCAGAGAGCTGGTTCTGTTGTTTTGGCCTGCTGGAATGAGGCTTCCCACATTAGACTGGCTTAGAACCCTCCATTTGACCTTTTCCATGGCTTTCCTAACCATTCCAAAAAGGAATGTCATCTCCAAATTCCCTGCTCCAACAGCAGATGGGAATTGCAGTGGAGAACAGCACAAAACCCACAGGATTTGTGGAGGCTGCTGTGTATCAGTAGACAAGATGAGGTTTGGAAGTGATTGAAAATCACTCATAAAATCTCTGTGAGAAATTTTAGAGTCCGAGAGACAGCTGGATCCTTATCTCCATGCTCTGCACCCCTCAGGCTGCTGGAGCATGGAAATGTTCATCTTTCTACTTAAATTCCAGCCAAGCAGGTGGCACAGAGGGAAAAACCAGGCCAAAACAACGGTGTGAATCAGAGATCTGTGCCACAGATACCACCAGCACAGGGTGATGTCACCCTGAAACCCTGACACGCCAGCAGAGACGTGTCTGAGCTGCCCTGGCTTTGCCCAGCACACATTTCCTTATGCACAACCAGGGAAGCCTTTACCCTGTGACCTCTCTGCTCAGGCAAATCCAAGCATTTCCAGGAGCTCCAGCAGCCTGGCTCTGTCCCAGGCACTCCCAGGAGGAGCAGGGAGCTCTGCCAGCCTTGCTCAGGGCGCATCCACGTCCGTGTGACACGTCTGCCACCCCAGCCTCAGCACTGTTCCAGGCTGGGAGCTGCGCGTGGCTCACTGCAGGCAACGTGGCCTCACCTTGCAGGAGCTTTGCACTGTGCCAGTGTTTTGCTGGGAGCAAAGGGCAGGATGGTGTTTCTGTGGGAGTGCAGAATTCTTTTGGGGGGGGTCAGTTTAGTGGGTTGGATTTGCCTTTCCCTGGCATAACTCCAGTGGCTGGGTCACAGTTGCACCAGGGACAGGTCACACCTGGCTCTCTTCCCTTGGTGCTTCACCATTCAGCTGGATGGGAAGGAAATGCTGCCCTGTGGTTCCAAGCTGTCATTCCTGCTCAGGCTGTGCTGGCTCAGTGGCCTCAGTTTGGAAGGTTGGAGGGGGCCAATCTTTGATTGCACTGCTGCAATTCGTGTCTTGCTCACGCTGTTCCTACAGGCTGTGAAATCCTGGGGCTGCTTCAGGGTTATCCAGTTTGGGAGAGGTTCATTGTGATAAATTAGAAAGGAGAACTCTAGAGAGATAAAAATGCAGGACGTGTGGGTCGGATGTGACAGGTTTCCTTCTCAGCCCAAAGTCCAGACGACTCCCTGAGGCCCTCTCATCCATCTTCTGCTCGCTGGGATTTTGCTGGGATGGCTGCAGCACCACCACTGCCTCACCTGGGCTCTGGCCAGTGCCTTGTGGACCTCTCAGAGGTGGTTGATGGGGTTAAAGGTCCCCGACTCTGAAGCTGCTCCTGCCATGTCCAGCCAAGCCCCCAGAGAGCTCTGGGAGGACGTGTGGAGGGGAGCGTTCTCAGACAGGGACAGCATCATTGCATAAGCCTGGGGAGACAGGGGGGCAAGGGCAACAGTGAGAACACAGCATGGAGGAGCACTGTGGAAAACACAGCAGCACCCAGCCCTGCCCACCTGGGCCAGCAGCATCCTCTGTGCTGGGCTCAACTCTCATCCATCCACCTCTCAAAAAAAAAAAAACAGATTTGTCATGGTTTATAGGGGCAGAAACCATAATTCCCTCTGGTTTTCACAAGACTAAACCCATCCTGCCCTGCCTGTGCTCTGTGACAAAGCTCCACATGATTCCAGGCTCTGCTCCCAGGGGAAAGCAGCTGCTACAGGGGTTTGTTATTAAAAAATCACATCCCCAGAGACCAGCAAGGCTGGGCTGGGGCAGCAGTGACGTTGCATAAGCCTGGGGGAGAGAGGGATGCAGGGGCACACAGGATGGAAGAACATTGTGTAAAACACAGCAGCACCCAGCCCTGCCCACCTGGGCCAGCAGCATCCTCTGTGGATGCTCAACTTATATCCATCCACCTCTCAAAAACCCCAGATTTGTCATGGTTTATAGGAGGGACCATCATTCCCACTGGTTTTCACAGGACTTAACCCATCCTGCACTGCCTGTGCTCTGTGACAAACCTCCACACGATTCCAGGCTCTGCTCCCAGGGGAAAGCAGCTGCTACAGGGATTTGTTATTAAAAAATCACATCCCCAGAGATCAGCAAGGCTGGGCTGGGGCAGCAGTGCTCTGGCAATGGGGCAGCAATGCCCAGTGGGATGTGGTGAGCTCATCCTGCCTGCCATGGCCCCACTGGTGATGCCAGCGTGGATATTTAGGGATGGGGAATTCTCATTGGCATGGCCAGTGTGCCCAGGGTGGGTTTATTGCTGCAGTGAAACCCTCAAAGGTGTCTGGTGAGAGAAATGCAGAGAGATTTGGTTGTCCTTTTACCAAACTGCTGGTTCCTTGTAACCTGGCTGCTCTCCCTCCACCAGGACACAAGAATTGTCTCACACATCTCTCTGTGCCCTTTCTCAGCCCACCTGCTCTATGATAACCTCAGACAGAAGAGGGGAAAACCAATGTCATTGTCACCCATGGCCTGAAAAAGAGGAGGACACAGTCCCCACCCTTCCCACCACCCTGCCTCAGGGAAGAAGTACAGTGTTTGGGTTTTGTGGGCACACACACTCCTCTAAAATGGCTTAAAACTAAGCCAAAGGAGTGCTGTGCTGCTCACACCAAGGTGTTATATTACCTGCCAAAAGATGGGTCAAATTATTTAAGTTGCTTGTTGTGATTCAAGTGTAAAACAGAGTCAAAAATTAAAAATACCTTCCCCCATCTGAGCAGAGGCTGTAGCAGGGTGGTGCATTGGCAAAAACCAAGCTGCTCCCAAAGAATTAGTGCATTTGGGATGTTAGTGACAGGACACAGGGAAGAGTCAGGCAAGTGGCTTGTGGTTAAATGGGTGTCACCCCAAAAAACTGCTGAGCTCTCTCTTCCAGCAGCCCCTCCCCAGCCTCACTACCGGCACCCACTATGAAGGAGGAAAAAAACATTTCCCAAGTTTTGGATGATGCTAATTCAAAAATCGTGTTCTGCATGGTGGCTGCACTAAGCTACTGCTCTGCTGGGCATTTGAAATAGATTTTGGGACAAATTCTGTTGCTTTAGGGTCAGAAAGGGCCCCTGAGGTGAGAGCTGTACTCATCCCCCAGCAGGGGCTGTGTCCTCTCTCCAGCCCAGGTAACTTCACTGAACAGTTCTTTTGTGAGAATCCTTGTGGAGGGATCAAGAGATCAACTCCATAAACCCAGATTATTTTGGGTATTTTGGGTATTTTGGCTAATGAAAAAACAGAAAGCATACACGGACCTGCCCCAAATCTCCAGATTCACTCCAAGAATCTCAGTAATTCTGAGATGCCATTCTGATGGTTTTTGGTGCGTCTAAACTGATCTGGCTCACAGGGTTGGGATTTTTCTTTTTCATTTTCTGGTTTACTTTTAGAAATCAAGGAGATAAACAAGGATACCCTCTAGACATGCTGGGTTGCAAGTCCTGGATGCATTCTTGTCTTTTACACCTGTTTTGATCAAACTTTGCTGCTGTTTCTGCAGACCAAAGCTCAGTGGCCACCAACAGAAGAGCCACCCCAAAGTATAAATAATTAAAGAGTTATAAAAATATTTATACAGACAGATAAAAATGCCTCTCCCTTCCTGTATAGCCCCATTCTCACTGCACAGGCTGAGATAAATCCATCTAAAGGTGATACCCACTCCCTTCCTCCTCTACTTCAATTTAGTTGCAACAAGACACATTCATGTGTGTGCTAGAATTCCTGCTGGAAAGGGGGAATAACCTTCTGGAAGGGGAAAATAACCCACTGGAAAGGGGGAATAACCTTCTGGAAGGGGAAAGTAACCCCCTGGAAATGGAAAATAACCCTTGGCTGGAGGAGGCCAGCTGCTCCCTAATCTGGTGGCAAGCTAATGGCAAGCTAGGAAAATGTTCTGGATATACCCACCTGGTTTTTAGCCTGCCTGTACAGAGTCTGTTTTATTGCCTCAGAGTCTAAGGTGGAATTAAACACATCTTTAACTTCAAAGGCTTCCTCGGCCGCTTTGCGGAGATCCAGCCCCTTCCCAAAATTCGGCATCTGCTCCAAATCTAACAGGCCGGCTTCGTCCTCCTCAACACACCTGTACCAAGGACCAGGGGAAGGGGTGACCTGTGTTAGCTCGTCTGGCCCACAGCCTGCATGCACCACCCACGGGGGCTCACCAGCCACATGCGTGAAGGGATGGACAGACGGACACGGACACGGCATGGCATGGGGAGGAGCGAGGAGGAGGTGGTGTGGCAGGCACACAGGGCCTGCAATGCCTCGAGAGGAAATGCCTGGTCATGATGACTGGGCCTCAGAAGCCCCTTTTTCCACCTTCAGACCCTTGTTATCTCTCTGTAAGACTATAGGTCACGTTCCCCTCGACCCCTACTATTGGAGAATTCCTAAAACTCCTGTACCCTATATAAAGGGTAAATAAAGATATATTCCTGTACCCTATATAACTCCTATAATCCTATACCCTATATAACTCCTATACTCCTATACCCTATATAAAGGTTATATAACTCCTATACTCCTATACCCTTTATAACTCCTGTACCCTATATAAAGGGTATATAAGGATACACTCTTATATCTTATATAACTCGTATACTCCTATACCCTATATACCTCCTATACCCTATATAAAGGTTATATAAAGATATATTCCTGTACCCTTTATAACACCTATACCCTACATAACTCCTATAATCCTATACCCTATATAACTCCTGTACCCTATATGAAGGGTATATAAAGATATACTCATATCTTCTATAACTCCTATACTCCTATACCCTATATAACTCCTATACCCTATATAAAGGTTATATAAACATATATTCCTGTACCCTTTATAAATCCTATACCCTATATAACTGCTATAATCATATACCCTATATAACTCCTATAATCCTATACCCTATATAACTCCTGTACCCTATATAAAGAGTATATAAAGATATACTCCTATTCCCTATATAACTCCTATACTCCTATATAACTCCTATACCCTATACAATTCCTATGCCCTATATAACTCCTATACTCGTATACCCTATATAACTCCTGTACCCTATATAAAGAGTATATAGAGATATACTTCTATGCCCTATATAACTCCTATTCCCTATACAACTCCTATACTCCTATACCCCACATAACTCCTATACCCTATATAAAGGGTGTATAAAGAGCTACTTTTGCCCAGTTTGGCAGAAGAACTGTCCCTGAGACCTTCACAGAAGATTCAATAAAAAGACACCCCTGTGGAACCTCACACAGCCTTCTCTCTCTCTCCCTGTGTCTGCCCAAGGCACTTAGAAAGCTGAATTCACAGATGAGCTGATAATCACTAAAGAGCTGATCTCACTAAGAGGGAGCTTGCTAAGGTAGCCTGCCTGAGGGGCCCAGACAGGTCGTGCTTAATTGGACTTCTCTGTCTTGGGCAGCCACAGCAGCAGCCAGGGTCAGGGGGACCCCAAAATGCCAGAGTTGCCTCAAAGTGGAAAGCAGCAAGCAGCAGGTTCTGTCTGAGGTTCTGTGTCACCACATTTCTCTTCACAGAGAAAAGAAAGGCACGACTTCCCAAGAAATTTCTGGGATTCATGTTCTCTGAACCTCAGAGAAAGGAAAAACGATTCTTATCTCATTTGCTGCTCCTGTGTTTGTTCACAAGTGGAATGCATGGTGGAAGATTGTTTACCTGAAGGGAATTGATGACTGGATTCTGGTCTGAGTGTTTTCATTCACTGACCAGTTGGATCCAGGTGTGTGTGTGTTGGGACTGTCGGGACAGTCACGAGATTCTGGGCAGTTGAGTGCTTGGCAGATTCAGTTTATATGTAATGTAATATAATGTAATAAAATATAGAATAATATAGTATAATAAAGTAATTAATTAGCCATCAGTGACAGTTCTGCACCAAAACCAGAGGTGCTTTTAAGCTGAGTGAGGCATCACTTGCTGTTGTGTGGCTTGTGCTGGGAATACCCCCAGAAACTGGGGCAAGCTGCAGCAAAAAGAGAGCTGAGCCTGTGCTATGTGCAGCAATCTTTCATTTTGAAGGTGTTCAGACATGGCTTGACCTTGGGGGAAAAAACCCTTCACTTTTTATAGAATAATGGGATCTGGTTTGGGTTGGGACCTTAAAGATTGTCTCATTTCACCCCCTGCCATGGGCTGTCCCAGGCTGCTCCCAGCCCTGTCCAACCCAGCCTTGGGCACTTCCAGGGATCCAGGGGCAGCCACAGCTGCTCTGGGCACCCTGTGCCAGGGCCTGCCGACCCTCACAGGGAAGGATTTCCCTTGAAGAGCAAACCTATATCACTCCTCTTTCAGTGTAAATCCATTCTCCCTTGTCTTGTCACTCCAGATCCTTGGAAAGAGTCTCCCTTGATATTTCCAGCAGCTTCCTTCAGGCACTGGAACCTTGGAGCCTTCTCTCCTCCAGGCTGAACTGAAATCCCGGTTCCCTCAGCCTTTCCTCCCAGCAGAGCTGCTCCATCCCTCTGATCACCCTGGGGCCTCCTCTGGGCTCTCTCCAGCAGCTCCAGGTCCTTCCTATGCTGGGACCCCAGGGCTGGAGGCAGCTCTGCAGGTGGGGTCTCACCTGGGCAGGGCAGAGGGCCAGAATCCCCTTTTTCCAGAGCTCCAAGAATATTTTGCTCCAACTCAAAGGGCCATAGGAGCACCAAAGGCATTGCACAGACTCCTCTTGCCTTGCCCTGATCAGTTTTGGAGAGAAAAACGACACCTGCTGAGCTGTGGTACCCTGAAAACTCTGGGTTTGTGTCTGTTCTCCTGTTTAGACTCCTCAAGCCTTGGATATCATTCCAGCCTCTCCTTGCAGTCCACTTGTCTCGAGTCCCACCCAAAATGATGAAATGGAATCTGGAGTGAAGGTTTGGATCCAACCAGAGGCATGGCATGGCTTGGAGAACAAACCCACGGCACTCACGATGCACCACAGACACGGGCAGGGGTCTGAGCCCCCCAGGAACGGCCCCCTCACCTTCGGGTGTGGTCAAAGCTCATGGTGAGAGACGTGGGCTCCTCGTCCTCCTCATCCTCAAACGCTCCCCGGGGCTCCGCCGTGGGCGACGCTGTCTCGTCCTGGGACTTCCCAGTCAGGCTGTCATCATCTTCCTCTTCCAGTTCTTCATCCTCATCGTCCACATCTTCTGCCTTCTCGTTTGCCAGTCCGTGGCACTGGGAATTGCCATCAATATCCTGGATTTCTGGCCTGAAATGGTTGGTTGAAGGGCAGGGAGGAGAAGAGGAAGAAGAAGAAAAAGGAAAGAAGAAAGAAGAAAGAGGAAAGAGGAAAGAAGAAAGAAGAAAGAAAGAAGAAAGAAGAAAGAAGAAAGAAGAAAGAAGAAAGAAGAAAGAAGAAAGAAGAAAGAAGAAAGAAGAAAGAAGAAAGAAGAGGAAAAAAAAAGATGACAAATGTTTATGTCATATATTCTCACTGTAATGAAAAACTTTGATAATGTTATGCACAGATATGAACACAGAGACACATTTATATACACATAGATATTATTTAAAATGTTATAAAGAAGAAAACCAATGTGCTTCAGGCATTTAAAAATCACCCTTCACTGTTCCTAAGGGCCAATGAGCACATTGACAATGCACCAACCTCAAGGCTTTTTGAACTACAAAAAATGATTTAAATGCTGGTTTTTCATCTCTTAAAATTAACATTTGTGAAACAAGCAGCTTTCTTCCTTCTCTGGGCTCTGTCCTCCAACAATTTCCCTTTGAGCAAAGAGCAGGAGGAAGCTTCTACCAGCCAGCCTGAATTCCCTCTTTTATTACTCTGCTGTTCATGCCTGCCCTGTCAGCAGATAATTTTATTTCCTTGCCTACCTTTTATCTGCTAAAGCCGACGCCTGATTCATCTCGCTGTTGGCAATAAAATTCCTGATTTCTGAGAAATAGGAATCCTCTTTTTCGTCTAAAAGTGCATGGTTGTCTGATTCCGAGTTGGGGGAGGAGGCGCTGGTCCCGAGGTGGTTGGTGATGACTCCGGAGTGCTGGCTCACTGTGGGGCAGCAGCAACAACAGGAGAGACAACAGGAGTTGTGAGGAAACAAATTCAGAACGTTCTCAACAGCCCTCTCGCCTTGTATTGGTGGTTTAATGCTCAAGAGGAAAGCCATGGAGCAAAGGTCCCAAAGGAAAATTGTGTTTTCCAGACCAAAATGCAGGTGATATTTGGCATTTATGGACAGTACACACAATTTAACAACCTGGAACATTCTAGCAAAGGTCCCAAAGGAATATTGTGTTTTCCAGACCAAAATGCAGGTGATATTTGGCATTTATGGACAGTACACACAATTTAACAACCATTGCAGAGCTGTTTGCCTACAACTTTTCTATAATACATTTTTTCACCCATGATGTGAAATCACTTCATCACAGCAATTCCTTCCTTTAATTTTCTTACGTTAAAAAAGAATCTATTTATCTTCTTGAACTTCCAAAAAAACCCCACAAACAACCGTACAAACTCATCCCCTGTGCATTCCAGAGAGGTTTCCCAAGGGCCAAGACCATGGAGTCTCCTCTCTCCAGTGGTCCCCAGAGTGTTTTCCTACCTGGAACATTCTAGCAAAGTTCCCAAAGGAATATTGTGTTTTCCAGACCAAAATGCAGGTGATATTTGGCATTTATGGACAGTACACACAACTTAACAACCATTGCAGAGCTGTTTGCCTACAACTTTTCTATAATACATTTTTTCACCCATGATGTGAAATCACTTCATCACAGCAACTCCTTCCTTTCATTTTTTTTTAATGTCAAAACCTCTTTATCTTCTTGAACTTCCAAAAAAACCCCTACAAACAACCCTTAAACCTCATCCTTGGGGGGACAGTGCATTCCGGTGAGGCTTCCCAAGGGCCATGACCATGGAGTCTCCTCTCTCCAGAGTGTTTTCCTACCTGGAACGTTTTCATGCTCGTGCTTCTTCAGGTGCCTGTCGAGGTTGGTCTGCTGCCCAAAGCACCTGTTGCACAGGTGGCACTTGAATGGCTTCTCCTTGTTGTGGATGTTCCTGACGTGCCTCTGCAGGTTGGAGGAAATGCTGAATGACCTGTCACAGTATTTACACCTGGAAAACAACAGCAAATGGTGCAACGTGAGGAAAAAAACAAAAACCAAAAAATTTAAAAAAAGGAGAAAAATCTGACTATCAAAACCCCAGGAAATGTTGGTCTATAAATCTTTACTCAGGAATAAAGATTGTGCTGAAGGAAGCACAAAGCATTAATCATCCCAGACAAATCTGATATTGTTGTTACTCAAGGAGAACAAAGAAAGGATTAGGATTAATTAGAGAGTGAGTCGTCCAAACAAATAAGAGTTTGAAACACAATAATGACTTTTCCATGCATGGATGTAGGAATTGAGAGAGGTGGATTTATTCCTTCAGTTTTTTTTGAGAGGAATCAGGTGAAATATGGCTGTGGAGGGAGGACAAGGAAGACAGAAGAAGAAAGAAGGGAGGTGAAATGTATAAAATAGTTATGAACTGGCAAATCCCTGCGTGACAGTTAGCTGGACACACAGAAAATCCTGGCTTTATTTGTGAAATTCCTTGTGGTACTGGATATGACGGGACTACAGCATGGCTTTAAAGGTAATTATAACTATTCTTATAGCAAAGAAATCCACCATCCTTTCCAAACAGGGTAAGATTTACTCCTAGGAGTGAATATCTGGTTTGTGATGAAAAGCTGGAAGGGAAGGAGCCGAGCCAGGATGTTCAGAGGAGCTGCTGGAAGAAGAGATGCTCAATCTCTGAGCTCAATCTCTGCAGGACCCACGGCAGATGGGCTGGGGGCTTGTTCAAAGCCACCACCGCCCCCCTTTTTTGGGTTTAGATTCCCTCCAAATAAATGGGAATTGGGAATTTTTGGGTTTAGGTTCCCTCCAAATAAATGGGAATTGGGAATTTTTGGGTTTAGGTTCCCTCCAAATAAATGGGAATTGGGAATTTTTGGGTTTAGATTCCCTCCAAATAAATGGGATGGTGGTGAGAGGGCTCCCAACTCCCAGCGCAGAGTGGGAGCCGCTGATGGACTGAAGGTGGCAGCTCCGAGCTGCGCTGGAGAGTTTGGGTGGAAAACTCCTGAAAGCATCATTCCTGCCCGAATCCCTCGTTCCATCTCCCTTTAAACACGTCACTTGTGCCTCGGCAAAGCTGCTGCCCCACGGCTCTGCTTCCAAAACCCACGAGCAGCAGAATCTGTCCCTGCTGCAAATCCTGGATGCTTCCAAAAATTCCAGCTCTTCCCAAACCCTTGTAATCCCAGAATAAATCCACACCAGCAGGCTCCAGATTCTGGATTTATTCCAGAATAAATCCACTCTGAGCTCCTCTAACCCACAGCAACATCTGCCCCACGGAGCTGAGCTACTCTTCCATGGGGATCCTGGAATTCCAGAATGATTTCGGGATTCTAAACCCCATCCAGTGCCACCCCTGCCACGGGCAGGGACACCTTCCACTATCCCAGGTGGCTCCAACCTGGCCTTGGACACTCCCAGGGATGGGGCAGCCTGTGCCAGAGCCCTCCCCAGCACTCCAGGACACGGAGATGGAGATTTTGGGAGGATCAGCAGCTCCTGATGTGCCCAGACTCACCCCATGCCTGCCTCACTCCAGGGTGGAGCTGGATGTCCCTGGACACAGAGGACATGGGATTCTTCCCTACAGACACAACAGTGGAGTGGAAAAGATCCCTGCTGTGAAACACACACACCCCATTTCCAGATGTGCTCCAGCTGGGGTTTTTATTCGGTCTCTAAAAATAAATCGATATTATTTTTGGAAAAAGCGGGGATACATTTATGAAACACTCTCTCTTGCTGAATGTTTATGGATTCCATGTCCACCTCCGAATTTCCTACTGCTAAATCTCCAACAAGAATAAAGATATTTCAAATAATGGGCCTTTATTAGGATTAAGCAAGGCAGAGAGCAAAATTTTTAAAACACAGCATTTCCAGACTCTGAAAGTATTTAGTTTTCCTTTTTTTTTTTTTTTTTTCCCCAAATCCCCCAAATAACTCCAGAAAACAAGAAGTTATTTGAACATCAGCAAGAACAATCACACGGAGATTTATCAAGAACAATCTGTACAGAGAGTCAAACACGGATTTCTAGCACCAAGGAATTTGCTCTCAGATGTTCAGCACTCCAGCAAAATGCAACATCCAAACCTGCCAATATCCCAATATTCCAGCTATTCCATGAGATTTTCATGAGTGGTTTTGTCCAGCTTAGAGCAGGAGCTCCCTTCTCATCCTTGATGATGCCAGGGGTTTTCTCTCCCTGCCTGTCCTCACTAGCTCCTAAAAACCCCTTTTTTTGTGTGTCCCACAGGGAATACCTGGCACAGGGAACACCTGGCACAGTGGGCACCAGGATAATCCATGTTCCCAGCCTGGCTGTCCCTGCCAGGAGCAGCTCCAGACATTTACAAGCAAATCAAGGCAAGGAACGACCTGGCCTCCTCCACATCCATTTATTTGGGTGTTCAGGAAGCCTTTGAAAAGTTCCCTGTGACAGGTCCTGGCCCTAACCATGAGCTATGTGGATGCAGGGTTAGGAATGGGGAGGGATAAAGAGCTTGTTAAAAAAAAAAAAATAGGAACCAGAGGGGCACAGGGAAGGAGCAGGGAATGCAAAGGGATGAGGGAGATGTCCGGCGTTATTTGTGGTCCCAGAGGGGTCAGTGCTGGGAGCTCTGCTGGTTTTAATCTAAATTAATGGCCCAGGCAGAGGAACCAGCTGAAATTCAGGGAGAGGGGTGAACAGCAAGGGAGGAGAAGAATAAAACTCCAAGGCAGCGGTGTTTGCTCTGCAAACAGCCCGACAAAGCCTCTCCCTTATCAGCTGAAAGGGCTGAAAACATCCCAAGTGGGAGGGAGGCACAGGGCTGGAGCTGTGGAGCTCGGGCAGGAAATCCTGGGAGCTGCAGGAGCTTGGGTACCTGGGACAAAGCAGAGCCTGGGAATGTGGGGAGCATTTCCTGAGTCACTCTCATGAAGTTTTGCACTGATCAGTGTGAGCTGGAGAGGCAGAATTGCAGGGAAAAAACAAAAAAACCTGCACAGATAGCAACTCTCCCTCTGAGTGACTCCTCAGCCTCAAGTGCATTTATAGCAGGGTGAGCTCAGGCTGTGTTTTGAATACCAGAAAATGAGAAATATTTTCAATATTTATTGAACTATGTGCAATTTAAATGACATGGTAGATGTCAGCTGTGGCTCTGGGTTCCAGCTTAATGCAGATAACAGGACACAAAGCCTCCAAGGGCCTTTTTATTCTGAATTCTGAAATACATAGTCCAGAATTTCAGGTTTGGTGCAGGAAAAAAAAAAAAGAGTGAAAAGAAACATGTTGAATTTCACTGTAGGGCACAGGGGCTTGCAGCGTTTTCAAATAATTTGATTTTTAGGAAGTGTATCACCAGGTATTTCTCACTCTACAGAAAACATGTTGCATTTTCTCTTTATAAAAAGAATTTGCCTCGTTATTGCTCATGTTCTATTAATTCATACTTTATGCATAATTAGGCTTCTTAAGTAGAAGTTTGAGTGATTTCATAGCCCCCCCCAAAAAAACTCCAAAAAATTTAATCAGTGACCATCAGGAATCAAACCCAAACCACCTTATTTTCTAGCCTGTTCTCTTTAAGGACATAGTAATTAATATTTGGATTGATTCTGAAATTATTATATATAAAAATATTTTTACGTAGGGTAAAAAAAAAAAAATTAAACAATCAAAAACAAAGTTGCATAGGAGACAACAGTAAAACACTGAGAAATCAGCAACCTCCTTGTACCTGCCTGAAGTCAGCACTTAAAAACCAAGCTCTCAAAACAAGCCTGGCTGCCAAAGCTGCAAATCTCAGCTCTCTGAGAGGAAAAGCAAATCAATGATAATTAAAGCTCGTCTGTGAACGCAGCCCCGGCTCTCCGGAGTGCTGTTAGAATGCAACATTGTCCAGGAGTCAGACCTCTAAAAAACCCACACAGGCTATTTTCTGGGAGAAGACCAGATCAAATAAATCTTTATTTTCCTAACCTTTGTTAAGTTGCAAGTCTCCTTTTTTGGAAGAAAACTGAACTAAGGATCTCGGAATAATCAGGAACGAGAGTTGCAGTGGACAGGGAACGCACGGGCATATCAAATAACACAACCCCAAACACCACAGCAGGGGTATAATCCAAAATATATGTCTGCTTTGGGGGGTGGTGGTGTATTTTTAATTTACCTAATGTCTACACTAAAAATGCTGGATGGAAAATAAACGGGATTCTCAGTGTAGCAGGGATTACAGTGTGGGAGAGTCAATTCTTAGGTTAAACTGAGCATAAAAATGTGATGTATTTGACCACATGGCCTTTTGCTGCTCATAAATTTGTGTTTCTCTTTATTTAATAACTGCTCCATTTGCTTTGTTGTGAACTTATGGCTGTGTATGAAACGCTGCAATATCAGCTACCCAAAACGAAATGGAATTGTTACCATTGTTTGACAACCTGCAAAACACTCCCTCACATCATGGCAAACACAAGGCTTGATTTGCAGCAAGCTCTCAATTCATCATTCCTTCAGGTCTGCTCATTTCTGGACTTCATTCTAACAAAAAAAGGCATTTTTTTCCCTCGATTTTTTTAAAACTGCTTGCAACTCGGTGGGAGAAAATGCTGGGGGGAAAGATTTCCATGAGAAATAGTTATTTATATAGCTAGGCACACGTATTACATGTATTTTCTTGTGAGTTTTATTCAGATTTAAAGCCCTGACTTGGGCAGGAGCCACAGAACACACTGGGCTGGGACAGTGTCCCTGTGCACACTAAAGCATCAAAATCACATCACCTTGTCCCCAGCTAACAGAAAATAGCTCAGCCTTCCACCTTAAACACTCACAAATGTGTGAGACTCCGTGTGGATTCCCCCTCTCCCAGCTCTCCCTTTTAAACTCCATGATTTAAGCTCGGAAACTACCAAAATTCAGTTTCAAGGCAGGTAAATCAGCACGTTTTTGCATGTTGCATTTTCTCTTTATAAAAAGAATTTGCGTTGTGTATATTATGTATAAAATAAGAATTAATAGCACACTGCTCATGTGTTATTAATTCCTACTTTATACATAATTAGACTTCTTAAGTAGAAGTTTGAGTGACTTCATAGCCATCCAAAAACAAAAAAAAAATAAAAAAAATTTAATCTGTGACCATCAGGAATCAAACTGAAGCCTTTGTCTTTTTGATCCCCTACTCCAGGCACCTCTGATGTGCATTAAGAAAAGAAAAAAAAAAGAAAACCCAGCCAGCCCCAGCAGTGAAGGTCCTGGCAAGCCCTTCAAACCAGCCTGAATTTCAGAGCCATTCAGCACCTTCAGCTGTCCTTGAGATGAATGGTTAACGTGAGTGTGAAACAACACTGCAAATCAGAGCCCTCATTTGCCAGCATACATCTAAATATAAGTTAAGTGTCTATCTTCGAGCTGCCAAGCCTGATTATTTTTGGCTGGTACACATAATATACAACCCTATGAATCACTCTGTGTAATGCTCCAGGCCTGTGGTATTCTGCTGGCACAGCTTTGTAGAGGAGGGGGGGAAATACCAGAGTGGTGAGTGAGGAGTGTTTGGGAAAGGGTTTTTTTTTTTTTTAATGGGGGACAACATCACCTGTAAGGCTGCTCCCCAGTGTGTGTCCGCAGGTGCCTCGTCAGGTTGGCCGAGCGTGGGAAGATCTTGCCACAGTACCTGGAGAGGGAGAGCCAAAGGAAACCATCAGGAGAACCGAAGGAAACCATCAGGAGAACTGAAGGAAACCATCAGGAGAACTGAAAGAAACCATCAGGAGAACTGAAGGAAACCATCAGGAGAACTGAAGGAAACCATCAGGAGAACTGAAAGAAACCATCAGGAGAACCAAAAGAAACCATCAGGAGAACCAGAGGAAACCATCAGGAGAACCATCGCAGGCATCTTTTTATGAAAAGTCCTTTCCTTAGGATTTTTCCTCCTGAGAAGCTGAGAGGCCTCAGGAACAAAATGCAAACAATGGTTATCTGCTGCTGTGGAATGCAACAGGTGGATCTGTGATTGGTCTCATGTGGATGTTTCAAATCAATGGCCAATCACAGTCCAGCTGACTCGGACAGAGAGTCTGAGCCACAAGCCTTTGTTATCATTCTTTCCTATTCTATTCTTAGACAGCCTTCGGATGAAATCCTTTCTTCTATTCTTTTAGTATAGTTTTAATATAATATATATAATAAAATAATAAATCAAGCCTTCTGAAACATGGATCCAGATCCTCGTCTCTTCCCTCATCTAAGAACCCTGTGAACATGGTCAAAGAGAACCAAAGGAAACCATCAGGAGAACCAAAGGAAACCATCAGGAGAGCCCAAGGATGCTGTGGGGAAACGGATTTGTAGGGAATTCTCCAAACCTGACAGAAGGCTCACATCTGTGTGCAAACCTTGAGATAAGAAATGCTGACTTAGAAATGCCATGGGGTGGGGAAGACATTGCTGAGAGAGAAATGGAGCTAGAGACAAATTTCAAAGGATGGCTTTGCAAATAAGACTGGATATTTTGGGGAAATAGAACTGTGAAAGATGCCACAGCACCACCTGCACCCCTCATTCTGACACCGCTCCCAAAATCCCTTCGTGCGCTCCCATCATGAGCTCATCCCTGATGGGGAGGACAAATCTCCTACCCCAGGGTCACAGGATTACAGAGCACCAGGAGCAGCTGAGGGAGCTGGGAGGGCTCAGCCTGGAGAAAAGGAAGCTCAGGAAGAACATTCTGACTCCTACAACTCCCTGACAGGAGGGTGCAGCCAGGTGGGGTCGGGCTCTGCTCCCACGGAATCGGGGACAGGACAATAGGAAACAGCCTCAAGTTGCACCAGAGGAGGTTTAGATTGGGTGCTTGGGAATTTTTTTTCACAGAAAGGCTTGTCAGACAGTTGGAATGGGATACCCAGGGAGGTGGTGGAATCACTATCCCTGGAAGTGTTCAAAGGAAGTGTGGACAAGGCACTTGAAGGCAGGGTTTAACTACAGCATTCCTGCATCAGGGAACAGAGGGTTTAATCACTGCCTGGGCAGATTGGCACTTGAGATGTTTCTGCATCTCCTTTATAGCCCTGTTGATGTGCTCATCAAACAGAATCTGCTCTTTCATCCTTGGAATTCACAGAATTTTCTCTGGATAAAGGCTGCAGCACCATGGGTTAGGAGGCTGACAGCTGCTTGGAGCAAGGAAATGCAGCCGTAGGAAATTAATGAAGGAAGGAATTGTGTTCCCCCATAAATCCAGTTCACAGTAAAATCAAAAAGGTATAGATAAAAACACTAATTGGGAAATAACAACTCCTATTGTAGGAGGAAACCATGACAGACTTTCCTTATTTCAGAGACCTTCAGCTGTCCTGAAGATGAACAGTTAATGTGAGTGTTCCCCAGCAATGAAAATCCAAATGTTAACTTGTGAGTGTACATCTAAAATTTAAGTTTAGTCCCTTTCTTAAGTAGAAACCTCAAATTTCTAAATAACCAACTGAAATCTGAGCCCGCAGCTCTTGTGGCAAAGTTGAACATAAGAGCTACATCAACCAAAGTTTGTACCCACTTTCTGCACCCAAAAAAGTCCCCTCAGCAGGAGCCACCATGAGAACTTTGAGGTAAAACTGCCACAGCAGACGGAGGTTTATTATTAAATACCCTTGATCTGCTCCAGTTTGGAGCTGGATGGGTACGTGACGAGTTCTGTGGATAGAACAGTTTGAAAATCTGTTTCCTGCATGCCATTTTTTTTTTTTTAAATCCAATCGTTTTTCCATAGCTGAGGTTGGCTATAGCCGGGACTGGCATTGGGAACAGCGGCGCTCACCGCCGCACGCCAGAGACTTGGCCTGGGGAGCTGGGTTTGCTTGAGAATCTCCAGATCTGCTCCCAAGGTTATTAAAAATTACAAAGCAAACAGAAGATGCTGATTTCCTACCAGACAAAACAAGCTATTTCAGAGGGAATTAGTCATCCCAGCTCTGCTCTAACTCCACCGCTCCTGGCGGAGATGTCGGCGCGGAGCTGCTCCGCTCCCTGCTGGTGCCCAGCACAGCTGCCCAGCTGGGCTGGCACATCCTGGGCTATTCCAACACCCTGGGATGTTTCCATGCCCTGGGGGTCAGTGTGGATGCCGTGGGGTGCCCAGCTCACCTGCAGGTGTAGCGCTCCTTGCCCTTGCGCAGGATGGGGTCGGAGAGCGTTGGCGGTGGCGATCGGAAGTTGAAGGGGTGGTGGGGAAGGGGCTGCAGGGACGAGCCAGAGTCTGCCTTCATGGCTGCAAAGCTCTCCAGTTTCTCTGTCATCGTCTCGATGGCTGACATCTGCAAGGACAAGGTGGTAGCTCCTGTCAGAAAAATCCCCAGGAAGGGCGAGGTCTGGTGCATGAAACACCGGTTATGGTTAGGCAATGCCTCCTGCTGGTGTTGGCTCTCTTGGAAGTTGGAGGCACAGTGGGAAATGGAGCCACTGGATCCAGCCAGGAAAGACTGGAGTAGTGTATTGGTCATGGAGAAAGCAGGAAAGGCACAACTGGCAAAGCCAGGCATGTAGGTCCCAGAAATGAGCACTTGTTCACTTTCTGCAGTGTGCATGTGCTCACTTTCAGCACTTCGGATCAAAAATCATCTCAGAACACAGCTAAGACATCCTTTTTCTATCAGGAGTTCAACTGAATTTTTTACCAGGAAAACTCTGAAACTAAACACCATGGTCAGATGCCTGAGGTAGAACTCAGTACCCAAGTCCAAACCAAAGTCTTGGGATGTCTTATTTCTCCTACAACATCCTGGGGGTTCAGAAGGACAGGGCAGTGAGGGATGGGTGGGCAGGCAGGGACACAAGCCCAGGAGAGGGGGAACAGGCAAGTTTTGGGCCTGAAGCAGAAGAATCCTGGCCAGAGTGGAGAGGGAGGGATGTGTGATCGCTGCTCAGGGAGCTGAGAGAGGAGAGGTGGAAGGGGTGAAGAGGGAGCAGCTGGGAAGAGGAGGAGTTGGGATCAGGCTCAGGATGGAGTGGATCCACAGGGAGTTTGCTGGTGAAGAGGCCAACACTTTAATTATGGGTAGGAAAGGTTCAGCAGCTCCTAAAGGTGATGGAAGGATGGGTGGGAGGTTGCTGGGTTTCCTGGAATGAAAGGGAGCTCTAGCCAAACCCCTGGATGTGAGCAGTGGCTGGGTGAGTTATGGGCAGGAGGGGCAACACCTACACACCCCTTTGGGGTGGGAGCAGCTGGCATGCAGGCCTGGAGCTCGGGCACCAAGCAGAATGTCCCTGGATGCTTGATCAGATTTGGTTTGTGTGACTTGGCCATGTTCTCACAGACACGAGATTCAACGCCACGCCAGAAAGAGGGAGAAAGGGAAAACCCTGGAGATACAGGAGAAGGAGAAAGCAGAAAAGGAAAGAATGAACCTGGGCTATGTGGAAAAAAGGAAAAAATGAATCTGCACAAAAATCCTGCCTAAAGAACAGCACTTTTACTTTCATTACAGCGCAGCAGGAAATCCAAGTCCGAGAGAGCAGCGCAGCTCAGAGGACGACGCCGGCTCCTCCGACATCCAGCTTCGTGCACTCCTGAGAGCACTTTGGAGATACCAGGGGCAGAAGAGGGGGCTAAAACAAACAAGGCAGCAATAAAGCTGCCTCCTGGCTGCGCTGACATCAGTGGGACAGGCGGAGGCAGCCGGGGCGGCAGCGAGGAGCGGAAGGCAGTAGGAAGCCATACATCACCCCGAGATGCTCGATTGTACAGGAAGGGCTGACCTTTTGCACGTTTACACTTTATTAAACTGGGCTTTAAAAGGACTGGGGAGGGGGGGCAGAGGGGGAAGAGAGCCAAGATATTGTTTAAAAATATATGGCTATGAAAAAAAAAAGTTGTCTTAATCACCCCCGAAGACATTGTGAGGGCTGACAAGCATTCATAAGCTGTAAAAAAAGAGGAGTAGTAACCCCCATTTCTCGATAATAGATCCACAGCCCCTTAGCTGGAGGCTCCCAGCCCATGATAAATAGTAAGTAATACTTAGCACCAGCCACTTGAAAAGGTTACTTGATCATTTACAGCACCAGCTCTGCCCCAGCTGCCAGTCATGCAACAAAACCATCACGTTAAAAAGCTCTCCGGACCTTTCAGAGCCGAGCTCTCAGCCCTTCACCAAGGTACCTGGAGCTCTCCTTTGTTGTGCCCTGTTCTTTAGGCACTTAGTCAGAGATATTTGCTGGCTTGAGAGCCGTAGGCTGGTTTTAAAATTCTAAACACTGGCCACAGCCTCTCCAGCGGCAAAGGCACTTTGCTATTTAGGGAACAACTGCCTGGTTATAATAAAACAGAAAGGGGGAAGAAAAGAAACTTAACAGGTGAGGAAAGGCTTTCCATTAAGTTATCAAAAAGTTACACTGGTTATTTATGTTGTCCAGAGTTTCATTTGGAATAGACAATGTAGGAAAACTACCAGGGAGCAAAGGAACTTCTGCCAACGACTGGCTAAGAAACAAGAGCTGCCTGAAATTCATTTTGAGAGAGGAAACATCTCCTGAACGCTTTTATCACATCTTCTGGCTTCATCACATCCTGGTGAGGGCACTCTGAGAGAGCTGGGGATTAGTCACAGAGGAAAAAGGCTGAGACCAGACTCATGTTTGGAGTGAGAAAAGCCTGGGTAGAACGTGACTGTGACTGACCAGGCACAGAAACATTGGTCCTAATGAAGAAAGCAGAAGCAGGAACCCTGAAAATGTGATTTCTTAGGAAAAGATCCAGGATCCAGAATTCTTAGCAATGCTGGATCCAGGGAATGGTCGTGGCCTCAAGGCTGCCAGAGCTCTCAGACACAGGGTGGGATTGTTGGGGTGTCCTGTGCAGGGCACAGGTTGGACTGGATGATCCTTCCAGCTCAGGATATTAATACTGGGGATTCTGTGATAATACTGGAAGGGGATCTGGTGGTAAAAATCTCCCATATTCTGGAACAAATGCCTCATGTTCCTTTGCTGTGTCTGAAATACCTGATTGACTGCAGCATGGGAACGGCGCCTCTCCAGATCGAGTGATCGAAACACAGCGCCCGCCTTATTAAAAATCATTATTAAAAATCAGTTATCAGGAAGCTTTGGGCTGGAGTGATTGTGAATTTGAGGCTATTCTGTGTGATAAGCAGTTAGAGATAACCAGACCTTGCAGATCTTTTCACTGCCATGGGAAGAGGACGTGGTCAGGGTTTCAGGAACAATGTTAACAACCTTCCACCCAGAGCTTGCTCCTGCTTGGGGTCTGAATGTTTCTCATCGTCTCCTTGGGTTGCTTTGCCACGCTGGCTCCTCCCTGCTATCAGATTCTTTACAGGCAGATATCCCCACTATTCTAAGCCACACAAACACAGGATGTTCCTGGCCAGCCTGTCACCATTATCCAGGCTGGATGAAGGAAAAATCGGGGGAAGTTATTAACCAAACTCTGAGGCTGGTGCGAAACAATGCGGGAACTAAGTTTAGCTGTGAAAGCAACCAGGACCCAGATTTCACAAACCTGCAGGTTATTTATCTAAGGTGGGAAACATTATCAGGGGAGAACAATGCTTGTGAACATAAAGGAGAGCACAATGAGGAGCAGGGAGCTGGGATCCCAGCCTGGGCACAGCAGGAGGGATGGGGAGAGCTGAACCCACTGCCCGGCACTGCCACACTCTCCTCATGGTGTGGGAAATTCAGGAAGGTGAAAAATGCCGCTGCCTTGGGGCTGGGCAGTCCTTCTCCACCTTCTACCACTGCAAATGACATCCCCAGGCGTTCCCAAAGGTAAAAACACACAGGCATCGTGGGCTGTGGAGTTTGGCAGAGCCTACGAGCTGCCCAGACCTCATCCCTGGGTTTCTGGTAATGCAAAGGAAGCAGCAAGGCACAGCTGCCATCATCCTCAAACTGGGAATTAAATGTATCTGGAAAGAACTAGTGGAGAACAGTGGAGTTTCCAGTCAGGCCCTAGGGTGAGGAGGAGCCTGATCCCAGTGCTCCCAGTGCTCCCAGTGCTCCCAGTGATCCCAGTGATCCCAGTGTGTAGCAGCTCCACCCCAGCATTCCATCAACAGCATCGCTGCTTTTACCTGGGGGTGAAAAAGCAGCGGGGAGGGTCGCAGGTACTTCTCCTTGAGGGCACCCACGGGGTCTGTCACCTTCCGCTTCTCCACCCTGCTGGACAACAACACAGAGGGTTACATACCCCACAGGCAGCCCCACGCAGCCACGCTGGGCTGAAATTGCACACAGGGTTATTCTCTGACTCACACAAATGTCTTACACCCCCTTCTCCTGGACACTACAGATTCTGATGCACAATTGCCCCGCAATTGTGTGCAGAGGGCAGAAAGCGCTGGAAATAACATGAACACCAATCCCCTCCTTTGGGCAGTAATTTTTTTAGCCTTCAGGCTGATGACTAAGAAAAAATTTTGCTCCTGCTCTGCTGCAGTGGTTTGTAAACCTCTGCTGTTGTGAAAGGTCATGGAAAACCTTGCATTTAGAGCAAAACTGTCTGAGCAGGAGAAGCTCTAGGGTCCACAGCAGGCAGCCCCCGCATGGAAAAAAAAAAGTCTTTGAGAGTTTGCATTTATCTGAAGAGTTAACACTGGGCCAGACTCTGCAGCCCCAAGCGTGCTGAAATCATTAGGTGTTTCATATTTGTTTCCTCCCTCACAGCTGAGACATAATTTGCATTGAGTTTCTTTGGCAAGCCCATGTGAACAACGATTTAAAAAGTGAGGGACTGGTGGGAGAATTCTGAAGTGGCTCAGAAACCTGAGTTCTTCTGATATCACCTTGGCCCACTCAAATATTTCATGTTTAAGCATCTGAGATGCAGAAATGACCCTAAAGCGAGGCTCCTATTTTTGAAAATATTGGCTTTGCTTCCACAAAATATTCTACTTGCAGGGAAATGGAGGTGTGGAATCACAAAAAAGACAAACAGAGATGTTCTCTAAGGAAAAAAAAAAAGTGTTGAGGAAGTAACTCCAACAAACACAGCTGCATCTTTAAACGGTTGGAATTGAGTCCATCCAGCTAAACCAGCAAAAATCCAAGAGTAAGAGTGATTTTAACTACATTAGTCTAGCATAAATTGAGAGCAAATTATTTTTGCTGCATTTCAGCTGATTGGTGTGTGGATCAAATTACCAAAGAGTTTAAAGAAGAGCCCTGCCGAGTGCAGTCAGCGAACTGTGCTTAATCTGCATTTAATTCTTCTTGGGTAGAGGGAAAAGAGAAGAGCTGGATTGGAAACACAGCCAGAATTAGGGGGCTTTGGAAGGTACGTGCTTTTATGGGTCTGAGTTGCCAGAAAAACCAAAGAATAAGTAAAAAGTTACTCCCTGAGCCCCTCTAACCAGCCCAGCTTTGCTCTCCACAAAGGAACATCCCTGATCCCAGCAGAGCCATCTGGGGAGAGCCCTGCCTGCTCCGTGTGCGTAAAACCCAGGGAATTGACAGCATTTCCCCAGCTCTGCCATCTCCCAGCATCAGGAATGGAAACACAAGGTCCAAACGGCCCCGTTAGAGCCGAATTCCGCAGCGCCTGGAGGATTAAGCCGAAGGTTTCAGCCCAGTGCCTGAGAACGTCACCCCCACGGGCTGAGCTAAAAACTGCCCCCATTTCAGACTGTCTGGCCGCATTAAATTATATCACCAGGAGAAAATGTCAAGGATTTAAGTGGCCTTTGGGAGGAAAAAAACGAAGGAGCCAAATGATGTGAGAGAGTCTGATAAAGGGAAGTTTAGAAACAAAATATTTCCATATTTTTCAAGCTGGGACTTGGAAGCTGGGCTGTTTCGCTCATTACATCAGAAGTCTGATTCGCAAGCAACGCCACCGCTGACTTTCTATTTTAACACATGACTAAAACTATGTGCATCCCATGGAATGCAACAAACGATGCCCCCATCCTTCACTTCCATCTGTCTTCTGGGCCTTTACGGTTTTCCCGAGGCTGCTGTTTTAATTGGCAGCGGCTTTTCCAAGCTGTGTTATTTCAGCATTCCTGCTGAGAATGCCCAGAGGTGGCAGGACCCTACAAGGATTCTTTTGCCTTTCTATCCCATTTATTGATATTTTTTTTTCCCCCCCTCCCCAGGAGTACTTTTTACGAACACTGTTCACACCATGCCTGATCTCTCCAGGAGGAGATGGCCACGGTGGGTGCCAGGCAGGACACGGCACCTCCAGAGCTGGGAGGTGTCCCCATCCCAGATGGCACGGTGTGGGCACGTCACCCCCGTGAGCTGGCAGAGCCAGAGACACTCATTTAGCCAGCAGCGAGGGCTCACTAATCCTCATCCCAGCCGACAGCTCCTTGGCCTGGCCAGACACTGACATCACTTTTTCCCACCGTTATCAGCCCTGCGGCAGCGGCCGGTGGTGACATCTGGGCTGTCGTGGTGCTCGCAGCCCTCTGAGTGCCCATCCCACCCTCACACCACGGTGGCTCTGAGGTTTTCCAGCGCCAGGGACAAGGCAGATCCTGCAGGGGAACAGCCAGTAACCTTCCAGCAGGCTGGGCACAGCAAGGACCACCAGGCATTCAGCACAAGGAATGCAAGGACAAAGCATTCACCTCCACAAACGGAATCCAGGAGTGCTCCAGGACAAGCACACGTATCCAGATGGATGCTGTGAAGCATTTAGACATGGTAATGGCTAATTTAGATGCGTTAATGTCTAAATCAAACTAGTTCAGGACATGCCTTTTCACTGGGCTTTGCTAAAATTAAACATGCCATGTCCACCTTATCCAAAGGCAATGCCAGGATGGGTAACACACAAATTTACTGTTACCCTCACCACAAAGTTATAATAGTTTTCCTTTGGGAACAGGTTTTATAAAAAGCTCTCAAGCAACAAGAGGCCAAAGTCTTCCCTTTTTGCTTCCTCCTGAACTGATTCCTTCTGGAAGTTGAGCTGACATTTGGATAACTTCACCCTGCCTGCTCTACACACGCCTTCCATGTTCAGCTCATTCTGACGTAACACATCAGGCCCTCCTCAGAACCATCTGTTCAAGTGACACCAGAAAGGCCTTGTTATCTCCCAAGAAAGATAAATCTGTGAGAAATCTATCTGGGAGAGATCTGGGTAGTAACACGCTACCATGTGTTTACACAGTACTTGTTACTCCAAGAGTAACATGTTTCGGCAGGTTGGGTCTGCACCAGCAGCTCCTCTGAACGGGAAAAAAACCGAAGAAAAGGCATTAGAAAGGAAAAGGGAGGGAGGGAGAAAGAAAGGTGAACTGGCTCACAAAAGGCCCTCGAGACAGTCAGTGGGAGAGCTGCATTTCCAGGCTCCCAGGGCTCCTGACTCATTCCCAAGCCATGAGAGCCCAGGGCTCCAAGGCAATCTGAACTCTGCATTCTTATCAAATCAAACCTCTGGAATTTCTCCAGCAGAAGTGCCATCTTAGTGATGGCTCGTGGGAGAGTCCTTAAATAGGTCAAGTTTCTTCTTTATCAAAATAAGGATGTGTTCTTTACACACTGATTATGAGGGCTCCTTGCAATTACTCAGGCCTTTCCATTCAGGAAATTCAAAGTGTCCAGAAGTACAAACAACAACAGGAGATGCTCAACTGTTCTTCCCAACCAACCTGCATCCTCCCCTGCCTCGGGGTGTGGTGTCAGCTGGAAAAGGAGCTGGTTAGGGAAGGGCTTAAGGCAGGGTATGTTAATACCTGTAGATGGGGTCCATGAAAAAGGGCGATGGCTTAGCGTAGTGCAGGGAAGGCTGCTGAGGCAGCTGGGACTGGGAAATCTTAGGTAAGACCTCACTTGCCATCAGCTTCCTCTCCCCATAAATGTGGTTTTTCCGTGGCTCTCTCCCTCCGTTCTGGCTGGCTCGGATGCGGTTGCCAATGCTCAGGTCCAGTGGCTGCTCCTCCCCTGAGGACGGGGCTGGGAGGACCTTGGGGGGCGGCAGGATTGGCTTAATCTCTTTTGGCTTCGTGGTGAGATCGAAGGGGGACTCCGAGCTGGTGCCACCGACTTTGTGGAGGTCCCTGGGTGACTTTGGTTCTGCCTTGACCAGCAAGTTGTGATTGAGGGTCCGCTCCGTGAAAGGGTAGAGGGAGTGGGGGAAATTGGGGAGGAACTGGAAGGGGAACATGGAATGATACGGGAGCGAACCCATCTTTTTCTCCTGCATGCCCATAAAGCCAGGCCCAAAATACTTCTCTGCGATGGAGGCGATAGCTTTAATGGAGTCATTGGCAGCGCCCGTGGTGGGCAGCAGGTGCTCCTCGGGGGGAGGAAAGAAGGAATGCTGAGAATAGAAGAGAGGGATCTCGCTCGTGGTGTTGGTGGAGCTGGCAGACACCGAGCTGCTGACAAAATCTGGCTTGGTCTCCATTTGTTTGCTCTTGTCTTTCGTTTTGTCCCTGTCACTCTCTGCGTCACTGTCCAGGTCAGAGCCAGTGCCGGTCGTGGTGTCCAGATCCGTGCCCGTGGTCGTATTGACATCCTCAAAGTCACTGCCATCGGACATGTCACTGTTCCTGGCTTTTAGCTTCTCCAGGTAGGAGTTTTCCAGGCTGCTTTCACATTTCTCCTCCCCTGAAGGAGCCTGGTTGCTGTTGCTCACTGCAGAGATCAGGGGCAACGCCGGGTTCCCGAGGGGGCTGGGGAGCTTCGCGTCCGGAGTGTGGTTGAGGGGACTTTTGAGCAGCTGCGTGGGCGGTAACAAGGGGGGCCTGGGGTACAGAGAAGGTGGAAAAATCCCCGGGAATCCCGGGGTGAGGGCAGGGAATGCTGGAGGTGCTGGCGAGAACGGGAGCCCGCCGGGGTGCGGGCGGGACGGGAAATACTCATTAAAGCCCAGGCTGGCGTGGTTGAGGTTGGGAGAGGGCTTGGATTTGTCCATGATGGAGGTGGGCGTGAGGGGGAGGCCGGGGGCGAAGATGCCGGCGGGGCTGTAATGGTTCTTGCCCTCGCAGAAGCGCCGGTGCTTGTTGAGGGAGGAGGTAGTGCTGAACATCTGCCCGCAGTCCTTGCACTTGATCTGGGTGCGGCAGTCCGCGTGCATCCGCTTGTGGCGGCACAGGTTGGAGAACTGCGTGTAGGATTTGTGACAGACCTCACCTAAAGCGTCAACAGGAACCAACAACAAAAGCCATATGAAATTAACAGGAAAATACATCAGGGATTCGCCGTGGGATTCACCAGCCCGCCCCCACACCGCCCCATCTGCTCCATCCCTGGGATCTCCCCACCCCAAAGAGCAGTGGAACATCACCACCTCTCCCTTTGGATGAAGCCCATCCTGGAGAATCTCTCAATCCACAGAAATCTGAGGAGATGTGCTAGCTCTGCTGCAAGTTTGGGGGAATTTTCAGGGAAGATTATAATGGAATCACAGAATGGTTTGGTTGGGAGGGGCATAAAGCCCATCTCATCCCATCCCCTGCCATGGGCAGGGACACCTTCCGCTCTCCCAGGTTGCTCCAAGCCCTGTCCAGCCTGGTCTTGGACATTTCCAGGGATCCAGGAGCAGCCACAGCTTCTCTGGACAGCCTGTGCCAGGGCCTTGCCACCCTCATAGGGAAGAATTCTTCTGTATATCCAACTTAAATTCAAATTTCAGTTTGGATGCATTCCCCCTTGTCCTGTCACACTAAAGTCCCTCTCCATCTTCCCTGTCTCCCCTGCTGTCCCTGGAAGGTGCTGTGAGACCTCCACACAACCTTCTCCAGGCTGAAGAAACCTCCCAGCCCAGATCCAGAGGGAAGATGCTCCAGTCCCCTCAGAACATCTTTGCCCTAATCATACATTTTTAATGACAACATCTATTTATCCCAGCTCATCTGCTTCCCATTAGTCCTAGCATGGCAGGAAGCACTGAGGGCTGGAGGGAGAAGAACTTTGCCTCATTTAATCAAACCTGCCCTTCCTTAATGCCCTCAGTGGTACATAACCCTGCAGGGGGATGCTCTATAAATCCCCTGCCAGCCAGGCCTGGCTTCTGCCAGGAATGGGATCTCTCTTTTTAATCCTTTAAATCAGCCCAACACCTCTGCCCCACTAACTGAAGCCACATCAGCGTTTTCCCTAACAACCTGTAAATACCAAGCTTTCAAAACATGGATTTTTATGAACCCTTTTCACCTCCAGACTTGCTGCTGCGGAAGAAACAGGGCAAAGCGAGACAGAAATCCCACCCCAAACTTTTCTATACACATCAAAACATGGCGACTTTTTATTATCTGGTGCCTCTTTCAACATGGGAATAAATGTGGTGGTGAGTTAGCACACTCCTTCCCCCGGGGAGCTGCTGTTATCACCCTTTTGTGAGCAGGGAAACTGAGACAAAGCAGGGGAAGGACATTGTTTGGGCTTGGACAGGCAAGGACATGAATACAAGCTCTGACACTCCAGCTCAGGGACTGCTCAGTGCTCCTTCCTTCCTCCCAGCTTTACTGGTAGGTGCATGTGAGCATGATTGTCCCCTGTATTTTCTCCTAAACGTTTCCTAAATCTTTAGGATTTACTTCAGTGCTCAAATATCGAATGACTGGTGGGAGAGTATTTCACTAGCAGCTCTGAAAATACAATAATATAATAAATTCCAATTGAAATTCAAAGCAGAGGTGGATAAAATTCAATGAATTTGACGTTTCAGTTCAGATGAGCACCCCAAAATCCAAAGGAGTGTCGCTGAAGGCTCTGCTTTCTGACTGCACTGTAAATTCAGGCTGTCTTGTCCCCAGAGTATTTAATTGTTTGGCCCTGACACAGCCCAGAGCTGCAGGGAAACACAAACAGGACAAGAAAGTCATCACAAGGGTTTGGATGTTTGAGCCAATCCTAATTTTTGGATTATTTGGATTATTATTGAGCCAATCCTAATAACTTTAAGATCTTGGATCAGGTCTCCTGAATTGCTCTTAGTGCATACACAGAGTTTTATGGCTTTTGTATTATTTCAGCTACCTTAGACTTGCAAAGAAAAGGTTTATTTGGCTTTTTTACTCCATTTTAAAAGGTTTTCTTAAAAAATTTCCCAACAGAGCTCTTAAAAGAAGCACTACTGAATTTATTTTCCATGAAAATTCAGCACTACTGAATTTTATTTCCATGATTGTCTCTTAAATACAACAATCTCTGTTGTTTTTTTTTTTTTTTTTTCCCCAAGGGAATCAGTAATCACCATCCCTGGAATTGCTCAAAAAACCTGTGGATGTGGCTCTTAGGAATGTGGTTTGGTGATGAACACAGCAGTGCTGGGTTAAGGGTTGGACTTGATGATCTCAGAGGGCTTTTCCAACTGTAACCATCCTATGATTCCAGAATTCTTCCATTTTTCACCCCAGGAGTTTTTGCTAGATATATAAATACTGCACAAAATTCCCTAAAGAGATGTGCTAGAGCCCTGAGAGCTCACATCAGCCTTCCAAAATAAGGAAAACTGGAAAATTTCTGTTAAATCTCCAGTTATCTGATGATTTAGTAACTCCATGTGGAATGGCCTCTCTTGCCCTCCTGATTTCTGCAGTTAGAAAGTTACAGGTTTGGGGTCTTTTGAAAGCCAAATTTTGTAAAAAAATTAAACACAAACACACATAGACCCCTTTTCTTCCACTGAACTGGGAAAAAACCAAGAACCAACTTCCTGGTGAATCCTGCCTGTGGATTTGAAGCTGTTAATGGATTCCACATTGATGGACAAAACAACCTGACAACATCTGTCCAGGCAGGATCCCTCTGCAGTTGCTCCACGCTCTGATTTGCTCTGACAACTCCCTAATTCTGATGAGGTGAGAGTGAGGAGATTATGAGGAAAAATCCCTCATCTCCCTGCAGCAATCCTGGGAGTCAAATTATCCCTTTCATGTGCCCAGTGAAAGATTGCAGCAAAACAAGCGAGAGGAGCGTTTCTTCTTCCTCTGCTGACACCCAGCTGATTATCTCAGGACACTGATTACCTCGGGACATTAATGAAATGAGTCTCCCAGGATATTTCTCCATGCTGTTCCCATTATTCCAACAGGGGGAAAAAAGGCAGGAGTGGGTTCAGTGGCTTCCCTACCATAACATCAAAGCCTGGAATCAAACCCAGATCCCGGCCCGTGCCTGAGCAACATGTTCTGAAGTGTCAGGAAGTGATCCCTAAAGTTCCTGGAGCTTTGTTGTGACACCATCCACCTCCCTGCACAGTTATCCAGACCCAGTGGGTGCTGTGTCAATTAAAAAAATATACAGCCCTGGGAATGACAAGGACTGAGATGGGTGGCTCTCCAGGGGAAATGCCCTTCTGGAAATATCCCACCAAAGAGAGCGCTGAGGACACAGTTCATCTGCTGTTTATTTGGCTCCCAGCATTATCTAGATGAAACATGCAGTAAATAAAGAAGAAAAAACTTTCTTTTTGGAAAAAAAACACCTTCTCATCTCTGTGATTATTCCAAGCTCTTTACAACGGCTCCAGGATTTGAGGCACCCCTGTAAAACATTTCGATCAGGCTGTGCCAGCTATTTATTTATGTCACCAACAGGAACATTCGAAAGCGATTAAGGCAAAAAAAAAAAAAAAAAAAAAGACGAGAGAAAGAAAAGATATGAGAAAATGGCATCGCTGTGACCGCTGAGAGACTCAGCTTTTAACTTGTCAAGAAAGTCAAAAACTGCCACGAATGTTTACTGAAAAAACAGGGGAGCATGCAAAAAAAAAAAAAAAAAAAAAAAAAAATTCATCTTGTGCTCTGAGCTATAAAATTACAGCGGCCGGGGATGGGAGGGCTGGGGGGCCCCTGCAGGATCCCTGCAATTACAGGCTGGTGATGGCCGTGACAACTTACATATGAAAGGTTTGACAGTGCTGTGGATGTGCTTGTGCTGCTTGAGGCCCGAGGAGGTGGCGAAGGTCTTGCCGCAGTCGGGGCAGGCGTGGGCCCGCGCGCCCACGTGCTGCGAGCGGATGTGCCGCTGGAGGTTGCTGGGGTCCGTAAACACCTGCGGGGGAAAGACGCCTTCAGGAGGGGGGGAAAAGCGCCAGGAGAAGGAAGAGCCTGCGTGAGGAAAACTGGTTTTGTTAGGGGTTTTTTGCGGTGCTGCCCGTGGGTTGACGAGCGCGGGGTGGATAGGGGAGAACAGGTTATGAAAGAACTGTGTTCATGCCCTGCCAGGCTGTGGTACCTCCCTGAGTGTGTGGTGCTCATGGTTGGACAGGTCTGTGGCATCTCCCTGAGTGTGTGGTGCTCATGGTTGGACAGGTCTGTGGCATCTCCCTGAGTGTGTGGTGTCATGGTTGGACAAGTCTGTGGCACCTCTTCAAGTGTTCATGGTTGGACAGGTCTGTGGCACCTCCTCGGGTGTGTGGTGCTCATGGTTGGACAGGTCTGTGGCATCTCCCCAAGTGTGTGGTGCTCATGGTTGGACAGGTCTGTGGCATCTCCCCAAGTGTGTGGTGCTCATGGTTGGACAAGTCTGTGGCACCTCTTTGAGTGTTCATGGTTGGAAATGTCTGTGGCACTTCCCTGAGTCCTGAGTGTGTGGTGCTCACGATTGGACAGGTCTGTGACACCTCCTTGAGTGTTCGTGCCTTGCAAGGCTGTAGCACCTCCTCAAGTGTGTGGTGCTCATGGTTGGACAGGTCTGTGGCATCTCCCTGAGTCCTGAGTGCGTGGTGCTCGTGGTTTGATGGGTCTGTGGCACCTCCCTGAGTGTGGGGTGCTCATGGTTAGACAGGTCTGTGGCACCTCCTTGAGTGCTCATATTCCCAGGTGAATCCCCCCATGGACACTGTGTCCTGCACCCTTTTCCCCAAATCCCAATGCCCTCCCCCAGGTGAATCCCTAATGGACACTGTGTCCTGCACCCCCAAATCCCAGCACCCTCCCCCAGGTGAATCCCCTAATGAAATCTGTGTGCTGTGCCCTTTTCCCCATATCCCAGCACCCTCCTCCAGGTGAATCCCCCCATGGACACTGTGTCCTGCAGCCCCAGGTGAATCCCCCCATGGACACTGTGTCCTGCACCCCCAAATCCCAGCACCCTCCCCAGGTGCATCCCCCAGGCTGGCCACATTCGCACTGTACCTTAACACAGTTTTCACATTCAAACCGTTTCCCACTGTCGTGAGACATTTGGTGACGAATCAGGTTGGATTTCCAGTTGAAAGCCTTGGGGCACTGGTCACACTTGTACTCCCTCTCCTCGGTGTGGATCACCATGTGCTGCTCCAGGCTGGCAAAGAGACACAGGCTGAGCTTCAGAGCACCCAGAGCAGGCACTGAGGCAGGTCTGAGACCCAGAGAGGTGACAGAGATGGTGACAGAGAACCAGCTGTGGGGCCTGGGGGTTTTCCAGTTTCTGGATGCCTCAGAGCAGGAAGGGAGCAGCTCATAAAATTCACAGAATTACTAGACTGGGAGAGACCTTCAAGATCATCAAGTCCAACCCAGCCCCAACACCTCAACTAAACCCTGGCACCCAGTGCCACATCCAGGCTTTGTTAAACACACCCAGGCATGGGGACTCTACCACCTCCCTGGGCAGCCATTCCAGAACTTTATCACCCTTTCTGTGAAAAACATTTTCCTAATATCCAACCTATATTTCCCTTAGTGCAGCTCGAGGCTGTGTGCTCTGGTTCTGTCAGTTCCTGGAGAAAGAGCCCAGCCCCAGCTGAGCACAGGCACCTTTCTCAGGAGTTGTAGAGAGTGATGAGGTCACCTCTGAGTCTCCTTTTCTCCAGGCCAAACACCCCACCTCCCTCAGTGGTTCCTCACAGGGTTTGTGTTTCCAGCCCCTTGACTGTGAGACGGGCAGTGACACCCAAACACCATCTGAGGTTTTTGAGATTTATTTCATTGGTGGAAAATGCCCTGTTCTGCCTCAAAATGATGCTGTGCTTTATGCTACTTCTTATAAATGGACCTGAGTCCATTCTCATAGGGGAAAAGGAAAGTAAACCCAGCCATGACCCTAGAGATCCCTGAAGGGAAAAATGGACACTTTTTGTGGCATCCTCCTGGAGAAAGAAAAGATTTGCTGCTGCTAGGCCTCTCATGTGTCCATTTTCATGGGCAGCAGGCCCACGGCTTCCCAGAACACAGGGACTCACCGTTGGGAGGAAACATGATAAGGTGCAAACACGTTTCACTTCTAAATGTCAGACATCTTTGATTACTTCACTCAGCAATTTCACCTTCTGCCAACTGGCAGCGTCTCCAGAACGGGGGGATGATGGCAATCCTGAGTGGCTGCTGGCACAGGGCCACGGCAGGGGCGGCACCTGGTGCTCCAGTGCCCTCCCTGTGCCATGGGAAACCTGCACCTCCCTGCCCAGGAATTCTGCACCTTTCATGATGGGAATCCTGCACCTCTCAGACCTTAAATCCTGCACCTCTCGTGTTGGGAATCCTGCACTTCTCAGACATTAAATCCTGCACCTCCCTGCCCAGGAATCCTGCATGTTTCATGATGGGAATCCTGCACATCTCAGACCTTAAATCCTGCACCTCTCGTGTTGGGAATCCTGCACTTCTCAGACATTAAATCCTGCACCTCCCTGCCCAGGAATCCTGCATGTTTCATGATGGGAATCCTGCACATCTCAGACCTTAAATCCTGCACCTCTCAGGCCAGGAATCCTGCATCTCCCTGCCCAGGAATCCTGCATCTCTCAGACATTAAATCCTGCATCTCCCTGCCCAGGAATCCTGCATCTCTCAGACATTAAATCCTGCATCTCCCTGCCCAGGAATTCTGCACCTCTCAGACCTTAAATCCTGCACCTCTCAGGCCAGGAATCATGTTGGGAATCCTGCACCTCTCAGACTTTAAATCCTGCGCCTCTCATGTTGGGAATCCTGCACCTCTCAGACCTTAAATCTGGCATCTCCCTGACCAGGAATCTTGCACCTCTCATGTTGGGAATCCTGCACATCTCAGCCAGAAATCCTGCACAATTCAGGCCTTAAACCCTGCACCTCTCAGACATTAAATCCTGCATCTCTTAGGCCTTAAATCTTGTATCTCTGAGGCCAGAAATCCTGCACATCCCAGGCCAGGAATTCTGATCCTCTCAGGCTGGAAATCCTGCACCTCTCAGCCAGAAATCCTGCACATCTCAGTCTGGGAATTCTGCACATCTCAATCTGGGAATTCTGCACATCTCAGTCTGGGAATTCTGCATATCTCAGACCAGGAATTCTGCACATCTCAGACCAGAAATCCTGCACATTTCAGGCTAGGAATCCTGTACCTCTCAGCCATAAACCCTGCACATCTCAGACCAGAAATCCTGCACATCTCAGGCCAGCCCTGAGAAACAAGGGAAGGAAATCTGCATCCTTTCCTTCCTTTGGGGCAGGTTAACAGGAGTTACAAACATTACTCTTACTGTGACTTCTTAAATAAAACCCAACAGCTTACATGAAATCTGCTCCTGCCCGACACCCCTACAGATGGATATTAAACCATTCCTACAGAACTTTAAAGCATGGCTGTATTTTTACAGAAACATTAAAGCTGAGCACTACTGGAAAATCCTGCCAGTGCTCAGGGAAGATACTCCCTGGGCATTTCTGGCAAGTTCAGGATCCCAGGAATCTTGTCAGCCTTGGTCACTCAACACCCAAAACTCCTGCCTTGGAGCACAGATAGATTATTCATATTAATGGGCATGCCCCTCATAAACTGCCAACCCACTGGTTTGAAAGCAGCAATATTCATTTTGTTCAAGAAATGCTGCTCTTAAAATGACGAGATTTTTAACACGCACAAAGTAACACAAAATTTTCATATGCACATCCAAAAATACGCTCCTGTTAACTGTGATTTATGAGTTTATTTTGAGCAAATATGGACAAGCTAATACGCTGTTCAGAGGCAAGTACCTACTGGGATTAGCAAAACATTTATTTATTTAGTCAGCTGCTAAATGCTCAATTTCAGGTCCCCAGTGGCATCCTTGATTTCATCTGTATTAACTTTGAAATATTCTAAGACCATCCAGGCACTCTGAGCAGGTTTATTTTGTGTTTTAGTGACTTTAAACTTGGCAGATTGATGGGGGAGAGGCTGATGTGGACATTTCCTCCCCACCCCACCAATCCACCAGCATGTCAAAGGCTGAACGAGGATGCTGCTCTCTTTTCCCTTGTAAACAAAAAAATCATCTTTATGTTACTTATCCCAAAATATTGGGTCTAAAAGGCAAAAACCCCAAGGCCACAGTGCCAGCTCAGACCCCTAAAGAGTCAGGAACACACAGAGGGTACATATAGGATACAACATACACATTTCAAAAGGTTATTTCCTAGTTAACATCAAAATTAGTTATTTCCTAGTTAACATAAAAATTAGAGAGTGCTGGAAGCTAAAGAAGAGAGAGCTCCTAATGATAGATAAAAGAATTGGAATTTTTACTAAAATCCATAATATTGAAAACACTTGAAGGAAGTTCTCCTTGTCTTGTCAGTTACAAAAAAAAAATGAAGAAAATTGCAGCCTCTTATTTCTAATGAGAGTACCCAACGTAGAGCCACGAGGTGAGGATTAAAAATACCACACTGGGCTAAGAGGATCCCACACAGGAATCCCAGGATCCATCCCAGATTCTACAACTCCCAAGCTCTTTTCCATGCAGACACAGGGAATGCTCTGCAGCCTTCACCTTTCTCTGCATCTTTTAAAATAGATTTTTTTTCCCCCCCCCTCACTTCCTCACCCAGATCAAAGAGCTGAAAGTATCAATGTAATTAAGTTCAAAGTGACAAATGCAGGTTTTTAAATGTTAAACTGAAGTGAAACAGGGGCTTTAACCTCGAGGTTTTTGCTGTGCTCAGGCAGAGCCTGACAGGGGATTGCCAGTTCTCACAGTTTTATAAGAAATTTTGTGGTGCACGGGGTTTGTTCACCCAAGAAGGCAAAAGAAATGAGTATGTGAGAACTTCAGCCTCCGGTAAACACAGAAGACTCTGCTTTTATAGAATTTTATAAAGGCTTTTACCAAGGCTTAGGATGCAAATAAACACAATCTTAAATTGATTTTAAAAAACCCTCAACTTTTAAAGCTGGCTCCTAATATTTAACTATCTGAGTCTCACTTTGACAATGAATTAGAGAGCTCCAAGATTGTGGTAGTAAGGAAATGCAGCTTTAATACAGCATTCTGCTTAAAAAAAAAAAAAAACAACAGATTTTAAGTTAAAACCTGAGTTTAAATACTTTCTCTTTTAAAGAAAAGTTTAATTCTTATTTACAGTTACCATATGATCATAATAATAACTGAATAATTGTTGTAAATTAAAAAATGAGCTGGAGTTATCCAGCTTCCAATCTTCTTCTTTTTCCTTTTCACATTGCTGTCACAAGAACATTTGGTGGACACAAAGAAAGTAAAAATTTTGATTGGGATAGAGTTTTTCAATTGTTCCTGCCAGATCAAATAGGAGCTTGTGGCCATATTAGGAGTTCTTAGGGCATTGACACCTCTTTGAACCCACTCACCTCAAATGACCAAGAATTGAATTTAAATTCAATTAACATTCAAATTAACATTCATGCACATGTTGACATGAACTAATATTGGGGTTTTTTTCCTTCAGAACAAGAGAACAGATGGTGGAAAGATCCTACCCAGGTCTCTCAGAAAAGAACCCCTTAAACTTCCCACCAACAACCCTTGGGTGCTTCTACCAAGGGGCAACGAAAAGCGCAGGTGTGTGAAACCGAGGTGGAATAAAACACTGTCCAACAGCTACAGAGGCCCCAAAGTGAACATTCCTAAACTTGTAGGGAAAGGGGAGGTTACTAGGGAGAAAGGAAAGGTTGATCCCAAAAGAACATTCCTAAAGCCTATGGAGAAAGGAAAGTTTTATCCCTAAGGGAACATTCTGAAATGCTATGGAGGAAGGAAAGGTTTACCCCGAAAAGAACATTCCTAAAGCTTATGGAGGAAGGAAAGGTTTATCCCAAAAAGAACATTCCTAAAGCTTATGGAGGAAGGAAAACTTGATCCCAAAAGGACCATTCTGAAGCTCTATGGAGGAAGGAAAGGTGTCTGTGGGGAAATGACAGGTTTATCCCAAAAGGAACATTCCTAGAGCTTATGAAGAAAGAAAAGGTGTCTATGGGGAAAGAAAAGGTTTCTCCCAAAAAGAACATTCTAAAATTCTATGGAGAAAGGAAAGGTTTATTCCAGAAAGAAGATTCTGAAATGCTATGGAGGAAGGAAAGGTTTCTATGGAGGAAGGAAAGGTTTATCCCAAAAGGAACATTCCTAAAGCCTATTGACAAAGGAAAGGTTTCTATGGGGAAAGGGAAGGTTTCTGTGGAAAGAGGAAAGGTTTCTACGGAGGAAGGAAAGGTTTTTATGGGGGAAGGAAAGGTTTCCATGGGAAAAGGAAAGGTTTCCATGGGGAAAGGAAAGGTTTCTATGCGGAAAGGAAAGGTTTCTATCGAAAGAGGAAAGGTTCCTACGGAAAGAGGAAAGGTTCCTATGGGGAAAAGAAAGGTTTCTATGGAGCAAAGAGAGGTTTCTATGGAGGAGGGAAGGGTATCTATGGAAGAAGGAAAGGTTTCTATGGAGGAAGAAAAGGTTTTTATGGAGAAAGAAAAGGTTTCTATGGGGAAAGGAAAGGTTTCTATGGGGAAAGGAAAGGTTTCTATGGGGAAAGGAAAAGTTTCTATGGAGCAAGGAGAGGTTTCTATGGAGGAGGGAAAGGTTTCTACAGAGGAAGGAAAGGTTTCTGTGGAGGAAGGAAAGGTTGATCCCTTCAATCCTCCCCACCTCCCATCACCCCGCTGTGCCCAGGACGGAGAGGGGAGGCCAGAGGAGGGTCTGGCTGTCAGTGGGTACCTGTATTTGTTGGGGAACATCCTCTCACAGTCCTTGCACTCGTAGACCTGTCCATCTCCAAGACCCTCCTGCTTGATGTCGTCGCTGAGGCTCTCGTAGAGGGCCCCCACGGCCCCACAGCCGTACTTCTTGTGGCGCCGCAGGTCCAGCTTGGACTGGAACAGCTCATCGCAGTCCTCACAGCGGAACGAGGGCTCCTCTGCAACACACACAGCAGCCCATGGTCAGCCCTGCCCTGGGAAACACAACCAGAGAGCAGCCAAGCTCCCCCAGTCCAGCAAACAAACAAACAAAGAGAGAATTCGCAAGTGAGAGGGGAGAGAACCCAAGGGAGGCTGTGCCAGCAGCTGCTTTCACTTTAAGCATTAAGAGAAAGGAAAAAAAAAAAAATCAGATCACACAACCAGAGGAGATCTTGTTTTCTTTGTGTCTTGGCCTCTGCTGGGATGGAGAGACCTGCAGGGATTGGGAGACACACAAAATTCTGGGCTCGTTCCGGGGCACTGCGCTTGTCTGCAAGGACGGGGTTTGAAATTATGGACGAGTTTTCCTCAGAAGGGGCTGCCAGGGAAAAAGGAACAAGCCAGGCTCATATAAACACAGATAGTGAGAAAAGCAAACTGCCACAGCACAAACCTGGAGAAGCTTCTTTCTAAGAAATTGCCTGTCTAATGTTCTCCTCTCAATTTTCCACTGCAGGAGCTCAGGGCTCCATCAGCCCGAGGAGTCCCGGCCCAGAGCACCATGGAAGGAAGAGCAGGGAGCCAAAGGCTTTGTTGCTGTGCTCTTTGCTTTTTTTTTTTTCCCCTTTATTTATTTTTTTTTTATAAAAGTACTAATGCACATAATAAATTACTGTAGTCAAGGTCAAACAAATTAAAAAGAGGGCAGCTATTATTAAGTTTACAAGGCAGCATCCTGACCATGGTGCCAAGCCAAACAATCAGCTCAGAGCTGTAAATTTTCCAGGAGAACAAGCTCTGTGAGGGAGTCGGGATAGCTCTGGGTTTCTCCACCCTAGAACAGAAGCTTTCCAGCCCCCTGTGAGTCACTGGAGCCACGTTTCCCTGTCCTCCCCTACCCTCTTCCTCCAGGCTCCGAGGTTCTCTTTTTCTGACAGCTGCACTCCCAGAAGGAGCAGCCTGTGGTGATGCATTATCTCTGAGGGAGGAGTGGGAATATTCTGAGAGCTGCAGCCAAAGGTGATGCTGAGGTGGAGCTGATCCATCCCAGAGAGGGGATGCTGGCGTGGGATGTGGCCATGCTCATGTTCCTGGGGTAAAATCTTCAACCCCTTTGCTTCAAAGTCCCCCCTTGCACTTGCTTACACCAAATTTTGCACAACTGCAAGCACTTAGGCTGAGCTTTAAGGCCTGGAATGGTGTTTTATATAAATCAGAGTTAATTTTGCTATGAGTGTGACAGGAGTGGAACCATGGGCAGTGTGACACCCAGAGACCTCTGTGCTCCTACCTGGGTACTCACCTCCCATCTCCCTTTTCTCTGCTAAAACCTGAGTTTAAAATTGAGCAAATAGGCTGAGCTTTAAGGCCTGGAATGGTGTTTTATATAAATCAGGGTTAATTTTGCTGTGAGTGTGACAGGAGTGGAACCACGGGCAGTGTCACACCCAGAGACCTCCGTGCTCCCACCTGGGTACTCACCTCCCATCTCCCTTTTCTCTGCTTAAACCTGAGCTTAAAACTGAGCAAGGCAAGGTCCCAGAGGCTGCTGCAGCAGTGATGTGGGCAGAGGAAACCCTCTGCACCCTCCTCTGCACCCTCTGCACACCTACACGGAAAATACTGACACGGGGAAATTCAAACCCCCCCGAAAAAGAAAGTATCACCAAAACTCACAGCCTGTGTGAGCCAGAGGGCTGAGCCACCCTCAATATTTGATGGAATGACTGGCAAATGAAAAATATCCCCTGTGGTAATTGGAGAGAAGCAGAATTAAATGTAGGTGGAACTTCAGAAGTGCCATTGCACGAAAAAGATTGGGTTTTGTACATAGGGTGATGTGGAGAAACATCTCTCAGTACTGATTGATTTTTTTCCTGAATAATAGAACTTGACACAAAACTTTACTCTTGCAGAACTAAGGAGCTCTGATTTTGGGGGTTTGGCAGAGGTTTTAGCATCCCAGCAGCCTGCCCAGAGCTGCCAGAGCCACCCATACCCACATGGATGATCCCACAAGGCTGCAGGAGATCACAACAGAGAGGCGCAAAAAGAAATAAAGTCCAGCCAGTCAACAAAGGGATTTTGACTAAAAAAGAAGACCTGAGGAAAGAAAATCCCCAGTTTTGCTCATTTTGAGGGTTTATACGCTCTGAGGTTGCTGGCAGCAGCCTCACCATGGGGTGGGTCAGGCCCTGCTCTGCTCCTAAGAGAAATTCTCCCTTTCCTGCATTTTGTAGAGCAGGAACCAACGTGTATCTCATGTGTTTCATGTCCCTGGGGAGGGAAACCTGGAAATCAGGACACCAATGACAGCAGAGCGGAGAGACTACCATTAAAATAATCCAAACTACTTTTTATGAGTGAAAAGAAGAAAAAAGTGTAGCGTCAAACTCCAGGGACATGGAACTTCTCTGGTGAGGTGTTTCTCCACCTCAGAGCCAACATTTCCCCTCTTTGCTCTCTTGTAAGTGCAGCAGTGGCTTCACCAGGAAGGAATTTTTGGAGCAGTGACTGAAATCCTCCAGGCTGGGAAGCCCCAGGTCCCTTCACCTCTTAACAAGGCCCTACCAAACTCCCAGTGTCCCTCAAGCTCCACCTGGCAAATCCCCAGACCTGAGAACACTTGGAATGGAGGAAACAGGATTTTTTTTTTCCCCCTTTTCCTTTCTTTTGACTTCAGAGAAAATGCAACAAAATTCTTTCCACAAATCCATGTGGAATTCTCCCTGCTCCAGTTTGAGATTTACATGATTAATTGCAGGTTATTTCACCCAAACTCTCCTGTAGGAAGCAGAAATCCTCTCTGGGTTTGGAAAAGCAGCCATGGAGGGTAATTTCCTCCATACCTGGCTGAAGCTGGATAACTCCCTCCCCTTCCCTGCTCTTACCAATGACAATGACACATTTTTTGTCCTTTCTGTGAGCTTACAGAGAAGGGAAAGAGGTGAAATATCTTAATTGCCTCAAGAATATTTTAGAAAAGAAATTCAGCTTCTCATTCTCCTGGTCCTTTGCCATATCTCACCCAAATCACACAGAATCCATGAGAGAACATCACACACAGCAGCTTTTCCACAGGTGGAAAAAGATGGAGGAGAGGAAAAGCAGTTCCTGTGCTTCAGAGTATCTGGGTTTAGAAAAAAAAAAACTTGCATTGAAAGGAGGCTTAGAGAGCAGACAAAAATATGATTAAAAGCCTTGTAGCCACGCGTTCTTCATGCTGCCACTGGTTGTAAATCCTGTTTTGATGCTCAGGGTAAAGAGAGGAAAACCAGAGCAGGTGGGAGAGCAGCTGAGGGTGAGGAGGCCCTGGGAGAGCAGCCGTGGCTGCCCCTGGATCCCTGGCAGTGCCCAGGGCCAGGCTGGAGGGGACTGGAGCAGCCTGGGACAGCGGGAGGTGTCCCTGCCATGGCAGGGGCTGGGATAAAATCATCCTTCAGCTCCCTTCCAGCCCAAATCATTCCATGAAAACTGCTCCATCTCCAGCCCCCATTCCTCTGGCATTCCCAGCAAACCCCAAACCAGACTCCTCAACAAACACCCTGCAGGAGAAGGACCTGAACCTGGCTTAGGACCCAACCATGCCCTGCAAAACTGAAACCTAAACCAGCTCAGGGCTGAGCTGAGACCTGGGATTCTGTGTCTGTATCTCACACCCACTTTGTAGGCTCCAGGTTCGTTCAACTGTTCCTTTTTTTTCCCTGCCTGTAGAGTACCAAAAAATAAAAAGGTCACCCTTCAAAGCACGTTCTCATTAAAGTTTCCCCCTTTTTTTTTTTTACAAAAAATACTGCCCTTCACAAAGGGAACTGTGTGACAGGGAGAAGGGGCTGCAAAGAAAAGAGCAGCCCCAGTCAAACCGAAATTACTGCCTGTTCTCTGTGTCGTGTTTGTCAAATCTGTGGTTGTATGTGCCTATCTGAAGTTCCATCAGTAACACTCAGGACAAAGCAGGAATGTAACAGAAAAATAAATCAGTGCCTAATAGCTTTCAGAGAAACCAAGGGGAACACAATTATGTGGCATCTACATGCTAATCTACCAGACTCGAATCTCAAAGGAGTTCAAGTGCCCTACTCAAAATTCCTGCAGTGATAAGGGGTCTGCTGTGTTTGGCTGGGGTTGGGAGGAAAGATTTTTATGATAATTATCTTTGTGTGGAACAATTTTGCATTTTCTCTCCTGTTAATTCCAAAGTGAGCTGGGGGTGCGAGGCAGCAGGAAGATCGCCCTCCTGAAAGTAAAAAGTGTTCAGGAGTCAAATATTTAATGTTGGCCTGGCATAATTTGACAGCAATTATGCAGCAAAAGCACTAGACACCGTTACCAGGAAGATCCAGATAAATGTTCCATAATGACAGAGATGGAAAACAAGGAGCATTTTTTGCTTGTTCACATAAAAGCCTGCTAGAAACTGAAATGCAGAACAGCGGTGAGTTTTCATTCAGATTTCTCCTTGACATCAAAAAAAAAAAAAAAAAAAAAAAAAAAAAAAAAAAAGAAAGGTGCAGAAATTATAGAAATTATTCATCTCTGTGTGTTAGTCTTGAGAAAATTATTAACTTTTTTTTTTGGGGGGGTGAGCAGTGAAAAAATAGTTCCAAACTGGATATGAGTGAGGCAGCAAATATCACACTTCACCCCCAGCCCTTCAGCAAATGAACTTCCAGCAGCACAAATCCTCAAACTATCCCATTTTCCTGAAATATTGGAAACTGATTGTGCAGGATTTTACTGCAAATTTGCATCAGAAATTATACTTATGTATAGGTAAAAAAAATTAAAAAAAGGATTGTGGGGTGCACTGAGAGAACTCCAATTTCATAAATTAATTTTATAGAGCATTATTTCCAGCTACTAGTTTAAAAACACCTGGTAAATGAGAATTTACCAGTGTTCATAGAAATTATTTGTAGAAATCAATCATGGACTAATGATGCTGGGCACATCCTTCCCAGTTTTCCTCAGAGGTCGCCTCCTTGCACGGCATCTGCAGTGTCAGAATCCTGGATGAATGTGGAAAAAAGCATCCTGAGAGAGGAAAACCAGCGCTGGGAGCACTCTTAGATTTCCAGAACACTCCATGTGTGTGTCCTGCTGCCTGCTCACAGCTGCTGCAGAGAAAGATGAGGTGTCTTTATTCCAGCAATAATAATTTTAGTGATCACTCTTCCACCCCCTGCCTGGACCCCTCTTTTCCAGATTCCCCAAATCTCTGCAGGCTGATGTTCACCAAGAGGGATGTGTTCCATCCTTGGGATGGTTTGGCCATTTTTATTACACCCCAAGGCACCTGGGGATGGAAAAGGCTCCTCTGATCATACCCAAACCCACAAAGAGAAGAAAATGAGGCTGATAAATGGAAAAGGCACCTCTGATCATACCCAAACCCACAAAGAGAGGGAAATGAAGCTGATAAATGGAAAAGGCTCCTCTGATCGTACCCAAACCCACAAAGAGAAGAAAATGAGGCTGATAAATGGAAAAGGCACCTCTGATCGTACCCAAACCCACAAGGAGAAGGAAATGAGGCTGATGAAAACTCAGTGTTGTGGACTGAGCCTCTTTCACCAGGAAAAGAGTGAAGATGAGCACAAAATCCATTCAGGGGCAGACAGATGTTTTCCCAAGGATGGAAATCCCTCACCAAGAGGGATGTTTTCCATCCTTGGGATGGTTTGGCCATTTTTATTATACCCAAAAGCACCTGGGGATGGAAAAGGCTCCTCTGATCGTACCCAAACCCACAAAGAGAGGGAAATGAGGCTGATAAATGGAAAAGGCTCCTCTGATCATACTCAAACCCACAAAGAGAAGAAAATGAAGCTGCTAAATGGAAAAGGCACCTCTGATCATACCCAAACCCACAAGGAGAAGGAAATGAGGCTGATAAAAACTCGGTGTTGTGGACTGAGCCTCTCTCACCAGGAAAAGAGTGAAGATGAGCACAAAATCCATTCAGAGACAGAAGGGGCAGGTCCTGGCTGAGGTTTTGTCCGGTTTTGTCCCAGCCCTGGCCTGGCTGAGGGTGCAGAGAGGAGCAGGAGCTCCCGGGGAGCCTTACCTTCCATGCTGGGTGCCATGTTCCCCAGGGAATAACCTCCTTCCTTCAGGCACACCAGGAGCTCTTCCCCCGGCTCAATCTCTTTAATAACTTTATAATAGACCTGGGGATCACAAACACAACAGACAGGGTAAGTATGCAAAGGTTTGTGGCTTATGTTTTAATCAATAATTCAAATTACTTTCGTTAATAGGGGATAGTAATTTTTCCCTTGATTTGGGATAATTGCTGCTCAGAGCTCGTTTTCCTGCCTTTATTTGACTCTTTGGGTGTCAGAGTTTCATAGGGTTTGGACAATAAAAAAATATTTTGGGGAACAAAATATCTCTCAAATTACAACAAATTTTTTCTGCCGTCCTCCTGTGTGTGTTTGTCACAGTGAAGGGAAGGTTAAACTGATGGAATTTTCATGTTTAAGGCTTTGCTCTCTGAGCCAGAATTGGCCTCATGGTTAGAGCTGAATTATCACATCTCCACAGAATGATTTTGTTGATTATTCTCCCCAACAGCCTAGACCTGACCCCTAAGCACAGATATTAACCACTCCAGGTGAGCAGTTTGTCCACATTCTGAGCTAAAATAAAATAACATAAAATAAAATAAAATAAAATAAAATAAAATAAAATAAAATAAAATAAAATAAAATAAACCAGCCTAGACCTGACCCCTAAACACAGACATGAACCACTCCAGGTGAGCAGTTTGCCCACAGTCTGAGCTCATTTTGAGGGATTCCACTGCAAAATAAAAAGTTGGGTAAAATTTTCCTTTTTCTCATTATCTTTTTCACTTGCACTTCACTGCTCCCCCCTGCTTGTTCCACAAAAAAGCCTTTTCCCAGGAGCAAACCACAGTGAACTCAAGGGGAAAAGTGCCTGAAAAAACCCCAGAAGGCAGCCTAGGAGTGAGCTCAGGACTGACTTGGAAAAACAGGAGTTGGGATGGGCCAAGCTAAGAGAAAAAAATTAAAATAAAATAAAATAAAGAAAAAAATAAAATAAAAGTAAAATAAATAAATAAAATAATAAAATAAAATAAAATTTTAAAAAGTAAAATAAATAAATTAAAATAAAATAAAACAAAATAAAATAAAATAAAATAAAATAATAAAATAAAGTAAAATAAAATAATAAAATAAAATAAATTAAAATAAAATAGCCTGGACTTGACCCCTAAACACAGACAGCAGTTTGCCCACATTCTGAGCTCCTGTCTGAGCACAGACCTGGACCTTCCACAATGTCCTGAGCACAGCTCTGTTCACCTCCTGGACCTTTGTCACTGCACCAGGAGAAAACCCAAAACCAGAAACAGGGCCCAGAGAGGGGCAGAGCCCACTCCCCTCATCTTCACTGTCCCACCCCAAAGCTCACAGACCCCAGGCCAGGGGTCCAGGGACAGCTGGGTCCCACCTGAGCCTCCCTCCCTCCCCTGCACCTGCTCCAGAAGCTCTGTGTCTTTTGTCCCGAGGAGATTCCACGTCCTCCAGATGCTTCCCAAATTTTAGGAGTACACCGGGCCCTAACACAATACCCTGAGAATTCACCTGGTAATTTTTATTAATTTCCAGGTTTTTTTAGCACCGTGTTTAGCAGCAATCCAATAAATTCTTTTTCGGCGTAAAAACCACATTTCACCCAGAACAATTCCCGAAATTTGCTGCCACTCCGCCTCTGCCAGCCTGTGTTTGCGTGGAAGGAAAACACACAACTCCTAAATCCCCGCCTGCCTTTCATTAATTGTGTCACCACCGTGCATTTCTCTTCCCAGAGTCCCTTTCCCTCCCTCCTGGCACGGAACGCGAAGCTTTGGCAGATCCCGGCCCGGAGCGGGGAGCAGCGGCTGCCCGGGATGCTCCCGAAATTGTCCTCCCGGAGAACGGGATGGCAGGGACAGGGATGGGACTGCGGGGACGGGAGGCTGCAGGGACACGGGACATCCTTCACAGAGCTGCAGGGACAGGGGACATCGCTCCCAGAGCTGCAGGGACACGGGACACCGCTCCCAGAGCTGCAGGGACACGGAACATCACCCCCAGAGCTGCAGGGACAGGGGACATCCTTCACAGAGCTGCAGGGACATGGGAAATCCATCCCAGAGCTGTAGGGACATGGGAAACCCATCCCAGAGCTGCAGGGACACGGGACACCGCTCCCAGAGCTGCAGGGACACGGAACATCGCCCCCAGAGCTGCAGGGACAGGGGACATCGCTCCCAGAGCTGCAGGGACAGGGGACATCGCTCCAAGAGCTGCAGGGACAGGGGACATTGCTTTCAGAGCTGCAGGGACACGGGACATCCCTCCCAGAATTTCAGGGACACAGGACATCCTTCCCAGAGTTTCAGGGACACGGGACATCCCTCCAAGAGCTGCCGGGAAAGGGACATCCCTCCCAGAGCTACAGAGAAAGGGGACATCGCTCCCAGAGCTGCAGGGACACGGGAAACCCATCCCAGAGCTGCAGGGACACGGGACATCGCTCCCAGAATTTCAGGGACAGGGTACATCGCTCCCAGAGCTGCAAGGACACGGAATACTCCTTCAAGAGCTGCAGGGACAGAGTACATCCCTTCCAGAATTCCGGGGACGCGGGGCATCGCTCCCAGAGTTTCAGGGACACGGGACATCTCTCCCAGAGCCACCACGCGGTGCGGCGGGGACCGTGGGGCGCGGTTGCCGCTCAGAACTTTCCCTCCGCACCGAGATCAGGAGGCTCCCGACCGATCAGCCCGCGTTCCACCGAGCACCAGGACGGCCCGGCCCGCGCTCCGCCCCGGTCCCCGCACTGGCTCCCGGTCCCGGTTCCGCAGGAGCGCCCGGAGCTCCACGAGCGGAGCCGTTCCCCATCCCTCGGGATAATTACGATCCCCATCCCGCGGGATAATTAACTCGCTCCGCCGCCCCCGCCGCTGCCCGGCGCCTCCCGATCCCGATCCCGCTCCGGCCGGGAAGGGCGAGGGCTCTCAGCAGCCGTACCGGGGCTCTCGCGTCTCCCCGGGACACACCGGGGAAAAGTTGCCGGTGGGCAGCTCCCGCAGCTGCCGGGACCGGGAGCGGGGTGGGCATCAGGATGGGGATCGGGATTGGGATTGGGATGGAGATGGGGATCGGGATGGAGATGGGGATGGGGATGAGGATGGGGATGGAGATGGGGATGGGGATGAGGATCGGGATGGGGATCGGGGCCCGGAGCGCGGCCCCTGCCCGCCCCAGCAGGTGGCAGACGCCGCCCGCCGCCGGCCCCGCCGCCGCCGCGGGATCCCCGCCGGTGCCTCGGAGCCGGTGCCGGGCAGTGCGAACGGAGCGGGCCGGGCTGGGCCGGGCCGGGCTCCCCTGACCTGCTCGCTCCTGTCCCGCGGCCGCTGCGCTTCTCCGGGGCCGGCGGCCGGACCGATCGAGGGGAGGGCAGGGAAGGGAAGAGGAGGGAACGGGAGGGGAGGGAAGGGAAGAAGGGCAGCGGGGCCGTGTCTGTGCAGCAGCTCCAAGGCCGGGGCAGACGGAGGCACAGCCGTCCCTATGAACGGGGGACTGCGGGGCGGCCCTTGCGGCGAGCTCCGATACCGTGCTGTGACACGGCCCTTACCGGGGGTACAGCCCTTACCGAGCAGCCGGTACAGCCCTAACCGGGAGCTCCGGTACAGCCCTAACCGAGTGCTCTGATACAGCCCTTACCGAGCACTCTGATACAGCCCTTACCGAGCACTCGGTACAGCCCTTATCGAGCACCCAGTACAGCTTTTATCGGGAGCTCCGGTACAGCTCTAACCGAGTGCTGTGACACGGCCCTTACCGGGGGTACAGCCCTCACTGAGAAAAAGCTCCCGGTAAAGGAGAGCTTTTAAAACCGGGCTCCCGGTAAAGAGAAAGTTTTAAAAACCCGGTACAGCCCTTTTCGGGAGCTCCGGTGCATCCCTAACCGAGCACCCGGTACAGCCCTAACCGAGTGCTGTGACACAGCCCTTACCTCCATAAGGGCTACATCCCTTATGGAGCACTCGGTACAGCCCTAACCGGGAGCTCCGGTACCGAGTGCTGTGACACTACCGGGGTTACAGCCCTCACTGAGCATCCCGTAGAGCCCTAACCGAGTGCTGTGACACAGCCCTTACCGGGGTTACAAGCCCTTACCGAGCACTCCGTACAGCCCTTTTCGGGAGCTCCGGTGCATCCCTAACCGAGCACCCAGTACAGCCCTAACCGAGTGCTGTGACACGGTCATTACCGGGGTTACATCCCTTACGGAGCGCTCTATACAGCCCTAACCGGGAGCTCCGGTACAGCCCTAACCGAGCGCTGTGACACGGCCCTTACCGGGGGTACAGCCCTTACGGAGCGCTCTGTACAGCCCTAACCGGGGGGTCCGGTACCGAGTGCTGTGACACAGCCCTAACCGGGGTTACATCCCTTACCGAGCAGCCGGTACAGCCCTAACCGGGAGCTCCGGTACCGAGTGCTGTGACACAGCCCTAACCGGGGTTACATCCCTTACCGAGCAGCCGGTACAGCCCTAACCGGGAGCTCCGGTACCGAGTGCTGTGACACAGCCCTAACCGGGGTTACATCCCTTACCGAGCAGCCGGTACAGCCCTAACCGGGAGCTCCGGTACTGAGTACTGTGACACAGCCCTTACCGGTGTTACAGCCCTTACGGAGCGCTCTGTACAGCCCTAACCGGGAGCTCCCGTGCATCCCTAACCGAGCACCCAGTACAGCCCTAACCAAGTGCTGTGACACGGTCACTACCGGGGGTACATCCCTTACCGAGCACCCAGTACAGCCCTAACCGGGGTTACAGCCCTTACGGAGCGCTCTGTACAGCCCTAACCGGGAGCTCCCGTGCATCCCTAACCGAGCGCTCTGCCCAGCCCTTTTGGGGAGTTCCGGTGCATCCCGGTCCTCCCCGGCCTGTTGCTGGCCGGCCGTGCCTCCCTCCCTGCCGGGCTCCCCGCAGCCCCACTGCGAACTCACTGAGCTCCGAACGCACCCGAGCTCCGGCCCCCAGCGCTGCCCGGGCAGCTCTCCCTGGGGGTTTCGAAGCAGGGCATGGTCACAAACACAAAGGTTTGGGATGGGGAATGAAGTCCCACTGCTGATAAAATACCCCAGACTGGCCAGGCACCCATCGCTGTGCTGCCAGACTCCTGCTGTAATTCCACCCCTGGTTTCCACTGCTTTGCAAACGGTTCTCCCAGCGCAGGCACGTCTGTCCTCATCCAGCTGGGAGTCCAAAAACGGGAGCTGGTGCTGTGGGCAGGATCTGGGATCTCCCTGGGTCTGTTCAGCTCCAAAATCCCAGGTGGAAAACCCCGAGCTAACACAGGACACGCACCTGTGCACAGGTGAGAGCAGTGCTGACTCCCCTGCTCCACCCAGCCTGGGCAGTTCATTTCTGGGGATTCCACTGCAAAATAAAATTGTCTAAAATTTTCCTTTTTCTCATTATCTTTTTCATTTGCACTTCAGTGCTCCTCCCTGCTTGTTCTACAAAAAAGGCTTTTCCCAGGAGCAAACCACAGTGAACTTAAGGGGAAAAATGCCTGAAAAACCCCCAAAAGGCAGCCTAGGAGTGAGCCCAGAGCTCAGGACTGACTTGGAAAAACAGGAGTTGGGATGGGCCAAGCTAAGAGAAAAAATAAGATAAAATAAGATAAATTTAAAAAGAAATAAAATAAAAAGAAATAAAATAAAAAGAAATGAAAAAAAGAAAAGAAATGAAATGAAATGAAATGAAATGAAATAAAATAAAATAAAATAAAATAAAATAAAGTAAAATAAAATAAAATAATAAAATAAAATTGCTATTAACAGATGTGCAGCTGGCAACCCAAACCAGCACTAAAACACCAGCTGTGGTCTAAAAGGTCCATCAAGTTCAGAGATAGTCATGAATTTTACAGGGAAAAGTCCTTCAGAATGGCCCTGCCAAGGCTGACACTGCCCTGGTCTCACCCTTTAGCTCCTTTTCCTCTCCTGTTTGTTCTCAGAATAAAGTAGCTCCTTGTATTTCAAAACATCTCCTGCAGCCCTTCCAGAAAATGGCACAGGCTCCTTTAATGATCAGGGAAAAGTTGGATTCTGCTGGAGTCACATTAATTTCATCAAACATTTCATTATGGTAATTAACTTCATCTTCCAGTCATGGTACTGAGGGTCTGGGCTCATCAAAGCCTTTTTTATTTATCGTGCACTGAAAAAGCTCAGATTCACTAATCCAGCAGAAGATTTACATTCACAAATCAATTCTGTTTGTTTTTAGAAAAGTTCCACACTTGATGATTTCACCACACAGCATGGGCAGCTCTCCAAATTACCAGCTTTGTTTGACACTAAATAGTTAACAGGATAAGTAGGGTTTGGTGGAACTGAGAATATTCCTTTTTCTTGATTTTTATCAAAATTGTTCTGGGCATGGCGTGTTGAAGAAAGAAAAAATAAAAGGAAAGAAAGAAAAAGGCAAACAAACAAAAAAAAAACCTCAAGAAACCCAACACCCCAAAAAATAAACTAACAACCAAAACAAGCAAAAAACCAAATAAACAAACAAGAAAAAAGGGAAAGTAGAAATAACCCAGAGGAATTCTCTTCCAGCCTGGGTTGATCCAGGGATCTGCTGTGGATGTGAACTTGGGGCAGCTCTGTCTGTCTAATTTTGCTGCTAAAACAGCATAATTTGGTACAATCGCTGAAATATCATCCCTGCAGAACCACAACAACCACACTCCGGGGTTTGTCTCACTCAGAGCCCAGCACCACCTCCCCTTTCCACTGAGAAAAAGAGCCTGGGAATGAGGTTTAACATTCCCAGAGTCACGGTAAGGGATGGAGATGGAGCACAGTGAGAGGGGAAAGTCCATCCCAGAATTGCCTCATTAATCAGGCCCTTCCTAAGAACCAGTCCCATTTCTCTGCTGCAGGGGTTTTTATTTATCTGAGCTTTCACACATTTGTACTTTAGGGTGAAAAGAGCATTAGAAGGGGAGGAAGCAGCTGCTGTGTTCACCTAAAATCAAAAACCCACCCACAGACACATCAGAGCAGCAGAGGGGCTCAAAAACTAAAAAAACAGCCTGAAAAAAGGTTTTTTGTGTCTTTGCCTCACCAATAATTCACTCCATGGGCAGCCCAGTGAGGATCTGCTCCTCCTGCTCCCTCAGACCTGTCCGTGTGTCCAGCCAGGACAGGGCTGCACATTTTGCTTTTGTTACTGTGTTTTCCTCCTTTGGAATTGCCTCCTCTTTGTTTCCACTCAGCCACGTTGCTGCTGATTTCCTCTTTTTAAGGCTCTTGGTGAGGTATTGGGAATCCTGACTGGAGTTACCAAACCTCTATAAAATACACCCAAAATCTCTGCATTGCACACACACCTCACACCGGCTGATTAAACACAAACCTGATTTTTTTTTCTATCTCCTGTTACTCCTTTTCCCCCCCAATATCTGCACCTCAACTAAAAGCAGCAGCTGTCACCTTGATTATTATCACTATATAGTAATTATATTCATGGCCATGAGCTGGCCATGAATATATTACTATATATTATAAATATATTATTATGTAGATTCTGTTTAGTATTTCAGCCTCTTAAACTGCTCAAGTATTTTCCTTTTTGAGGCAGGAGTAGCAACAGCAAAAAATTAAACATTTCCCTTTTAGTAAAAGATATCATTTATCTACCATTTTTTCCAGTCCTCCTTCAGAATCACAATTATCTCCAACAATCAAGGATCTTCTTTTCAAATACCTCTCCAGCATGAATAAATATAAAGAAAACTGGCTAATGTTATTCTACATGTGAAAATTTGCTTTGTAATTGAAAAATCGTTAATGAAACATCTCAATTAACCTCTTTCTAAATAGAGAAATAAATACATTTAAAATACATTATAATCTGTTAATGGAGAGGGAGAGGGGGGATGTAATTGAGTGGTCCAGATCTTGCTGTCAATTACTTCACTAAGAATGCAGGAAAATTCTCTGTGCGTTCCTGGGACTGTTCCCGAGTTACAGGAGTAAAGAAGAACAGAAGGATCCTGAGACAGGGACTGGATCCTGAATTAGAGACTGGATCCTGAAGTAGGGACTGGATCCTGAATTAGGGACTGGATCCTGAATCAGGGACTGGATCCTGAGTCAGGGACTGGATCCTGAATTAGGGACTGGATCCTGAGTCAGGGACTGGCTCACGAGTCAGGGTCTGGATCCTGAGTCAGGGACTGGATTCTGAATTAGGGGCTGGATCATGAGACAGGGACTGGATCCTGAATCAGGGACTGGATCACGTGTCAGGGACTGGATCGCAAATCAGGGATTGGTCATGAGTCAGGATCTGGATCCTGAGTCAGGGACAAGATTCTGAATCAGGGACTGGATCATGAATCGGAGACACAAATCTCAGCTACAGGATCCTGAGTCAGGGTCTGGCTCACAAGCCAGGGTCTGGATCCTGAATTAGGGACTGGATCCTGAGTCAAGGACTGGATCCTGAGACAGGGACAGGATCCTGAGACAGGGATAGGATCCTGAGACAGGGACTGGCTCACGAGTCTGGATCCCAAGTCAGGGAGCGGATCCTGAGTCAGGGTCTGGATCCTGAGCCAGGGACTGCATCCTGAATTAGGGACTGGATCCTGACTCATGGACAGGACCATAAATCTGGAGGTTTTAGCTCATCCCAGGGCTGATCCATCCCTCGGTCACCTTCCCTGGATGCTGGCACTGCCCAGCAGCCCTGGCCCAGCCCGTGCAGGGTGCCAGGGGAGCCCAGCAGCCGCGGGTGGATGGTTACCTGCTCGTTGATGTGGCACACAGCCAGGTTCTGCTCGTCGCAGGAGCAGCACACTCGGATGTACTTCAGCCAGTTCCCAGCCCCGCCCTGGCCGGCATCACCACAGAACTTCTCAGTGCCCAGGGCATCGGGAATCTGCGGGAGAATGACAGGAGAGGGGTCAGCTGGGCACACATGGCAGCTACAGAGGGGAGAGAGGGAGGAAAAGGGTTTGCAGGGCACCACTCCAAACAAGGAGAAAGGAGAAAGGGAGGGGATGGATATGATTGATAAAGAGACTTATGACAAGGATAACATCAGCTCTCAGGCATTATCTGAAGGTGCTGGCTGGCAGAACCTCCAAGGACACTGCTCAGAGTGGTCTGTGAGTAAAAGGTTCAGGAGTACAAATATTCTGGACAAGTAACCAAACTCCTCCAAACTGCACTAATTTTAATAACAAGGTCCTTAACTGCTCATTCTGCACATCATCCGTTTCATCCTTTCATGAAGGATAATTTTTAATTACAAACTTTTCAATAAACTCTCAGACCAGGTCACAGAGCTGTGAGGTTCTATTTTAAAAATCCCTTTACCCAACGCGCTACTTTCATTTATCTGAGTACAGCCTGAGAAATTCACCGGCCACATCTTTGTGGCTGAAGGTGAGATACAATTTGGCTGCTGCGAAAAAGAGGAATCCTTCAAAATAAAACTTCTCAGGTATTTAAAGTCCAGCTGTAGGTAAAAAAAAAAAAAAAAAAAAAAAAAAAGAGTTAATTGAGGGGTTGCAGTCCAAGGTCCAAGGAAAGATGCTGGTTTGGCAGGAAGAGACTTTTCCTCTCTTAAGGCAGTGGAGTTTGGTGAGAGAACCAGAGGAGATGCTCAGCACTCCAGAGCAGCCTTTGGGATGATCCAGTTTGCAATCCACTCAAAAAAAAAGCACATTTTAAGAATGACACAGCACACCCTGAAAACAAGGAGAAGCCCTTTGAGTGCCAGCATAGCAAGGCTCTGCTCTGCTCTGCTCCTAAGTGGGCCTCCCTGCTCCAAAAACTCCTTTTTTTCTGAGATTCACATTTCCCTCCACCCCAACAAGCCCCTGTGTCAGTGCAAATTACTTCAGTCATCAAAAGCTCTTAACATGCTTTTACTAGCAATTAATTCTCTCAGAATCTCGTGGGATACGATTATATTTTCCCATCTATTTCAAGACACAGGGAAAAAAAAATAAAAGTGGGAAATCAAAGGAGAGGAAAAATTAAAGCTCAGCAATGACAGCAACAAGTTGAGCCTAAGGCTGGGCTGGGAAACCTCAGGGGGACAGGTCCAGTTCAGGCTCTGGCTCCCAGCTCTGGACTCCTGGGAGGACCAGAACCTGCCAGAAGCACCAGGAGAGCTCCCAGCTCCCTGCTCTGGTCCCAGCAGACATTTCCTGGTCTCATCCCCACCACCAACCCTTCCCTCTCCAGCTCCTTGGCTGGAAAGGGATGAGGGAAAATCCCACCATCAGTGCTGGGCTTCTTCCTTCCTAACCAGAGCATGGCACTGGGAGTCACTGAAATGCTGCACTGGGAGAAAAATCCTGGCTGTGCTCAGTTTCTTCATCCCCAGCCTGGGAACACTCAGGGTCATTCACTCATCCCTAGCTAGAGCCTGGAACTTTCTAGACACTCTTGGTCATCTTCTGGCAGCATCAAAGGTCTGAGGTGGGCATTGATGGCACAGGAAGCTAATTCTGTGTTGTTTGGAAGTTTTAATTAAACAAAAACCCACCAAAAACAACCAACCAAACAAACAAAAACAAGCAATAAAACCTGTTCTTAATGTGGCTGAACCACTCCTGAATTTACTCAGTCTAAAATATCAATAACTTCTGTTTTATCTCAGGGAGCTCCAGGGACACGGAGGCTGCCTAATGCTGGTGAAAGAAAGAGTTTCTCTTGACTTTTTTGACCTCAAATTGAGCAGCCCAGTCAAGCCAGCCCCTCAAGTGGGGACACACCAAGTGACAGCAGCTTCCAGGGAAACAGTTTGGAAAACCTAATGAAACAAATCATTGATGCTCAGCTGGTCTGAAGGCACTGAAGAGTTTGGGCAGAGTTTGTAGTGGTTTGAGGAACCAGCAGCCCGCAAACCTCCCAGTGCCAGCAATTGGTGACATCCAGTGACCCTGGGAACACAAGATGGCAAATCCGGGACACACAAATAAGATAAGATCTTTAATTTCACAGCTGTATCTCACAGATGGTCCCATTCATCTTCTAGAATTGTTTGAGAGGACATTTAGGGCCATTGAGTGGCTTAGGATGGAAGGGACCTTCAGGATCATTTAGTTCCAAACCCCTGCCCTGGGCAGAGAGCTTGGGGAATGTGGAAGAGGTTCTACAGGGCCTTCTGTGAGCCAGAGAGAAGTTTGAGAAGAGGATCCATCCTTACCCCTAGAAAGAATCTTCTAACAAGGTCGTTGACATAAAAACCAAGAAAGAAAGAAGGATAAATAAGAGAAACCTGCAAGTGTCTATTCTATGTTCCAGAAAGAAAGAAGGATAAATAAGAGAAACCTGCAAGTGTCTATTCTAGGTTCCAGAAAGAAAGAAGGATAAGTAAGAAATTCCAATCCAGGAAATTCCGATCATGAGGGACTTTGTCTCTCATGACCAATGAGTAAAGTGTAAATTTAGGAGTTTTTTAAGAATGTCTAAAAAGCATGCATGCTATATTAAAAACTGTTTTGAAGCTTTCAGAGAATGGAGTGGTTTTTTTGTATTGTCTCCATCTCCGCTATGACAGGAGAAAAGCCCAAAATTCAGCTCAAATTCATTTTGCAGGGTCCTGCTCACCAGCTGTGCCTCTGGAGGAGGTTCTGCCATAGCTTGAAATCACCTGAAACTCTGTGGTTTTATCTGCGTGGGGGCATTAAAACCCAAGCTGGGGGTGTGAAATCTGACAGATCAAAACGAGAGAGAAGGAGGTGCTGTGAGAGCCTGAGAACCTGAGCTGCTGTTCTCACACACCCTCAGCGCCCTCCACAAACAGAGCCTGGCACCACGGCCCAAAGGCCAAAATGGGGACAGCACCCAGCCACCCCTCATCCCTCTGCTGGCACCCACCAGGACCCTCTAAAAATGAATAAATGGGGTGATCAGCTGGTTTAGAGTGCTGCAGGACCAGTTCCAGAGGCAGGGCAACTCCTGGCACCACGGCCCAAAACAGGGACGGCACCCAACCACCCCTCATCTGATGTCAAATTTTACCTGCCCAGGAAAACAGGTGTGGATGGTTTGGGACTAAAACTGCTCCTGAGCCCTGGATAGGGAGGGACTTAGTTCTGGTTTTAACTGTGAATAAACAGATTTAATAGAGCTGGAGATGCCTGTTGGGGTAAGAGCATCTCCAGGTGAGTGGCTGCAGGGAGCTGAGCCTTCCAGGAGTGGGGTGAATCCCTCTGCTGGCACCCACCAGGTCCCTCTGAAAATGGAATAAGCGGGGTGATCAGCTGGTTTAGAGTGCTGCAGGACCAGTTCCAGGGGCAGGGCAGCCCCTGGGCCAGCTCAGCCCTCTGTGGCCAACACCTCTAATTAAAGATCAGGTTCACACGCTCGCCGATGGTCGCTATCAAAGTTATTTCACAGCTTAACAACGCTGCAGCAGTCACCCAGCACTATCTGCAGTATCTGTTCTTTCTTCTGTCAAATGTTCACACACAGAATAATATTTTAAGTATCTCTTCCCCCCCCTGCCACCCCCAACCTGAGAAAACTCCGGAAAAAACAAACTGAAACCTTTTACCACATCTTCTTCCAGTTCAGACCAGAAGGAAATCAGAAATTTCCTCTGGCGAAATTCTGCAAACCAACTGTTTACAAGTCTCTGTCAGTAAGTAAATAAAAAAAAATTAAAAAATAATAATAAAAAAAAAAAATCCAGTTTGAAAATGCTCCCGGGATGCTCATGGAACATTGGCTTTCTCTGTTCTTTTGAAGAACCAAGAGATACCCTGTGCTCTAGGACAGGTGGAGAAGGAAAATGGAGGCAAAACGTTTTGGGAATGGGCAAATTAAAGATCTCAGATTCACCCCACTCCTGGAAGGCTCAGGTCCCCACAGCCACCCACCTGGGGATGCTCTTACCCCAACAGGCATCACCAGCTCTATTAAATCTGTTTATTCACAGTTAAAGCCAGAACTAAGTCCCTCCCTATCCAGGACTCAACAGCAGCTTTAATCCCCAAACCATCCACAGCTGTTTTCTTGGGCAGGTAGAGGTTAATATCAGATATTTAGCACCAACAGCAAAAAAACCCAGAGATGCCACAGGAAGAAAAAACCCATCAGAAAATGCAGTGTAATTATTAGCAGGACTCTGACTTGGTGGAGCTGACATGGAATTTCTGCCTGTGCTCTCTGCTCAGGCTGGCTCTGTATCAGTGGAGACGTCTCTCCTGAGAGTAATTTGGCTTAAACATTAAAAGAAGTTGTCAGAGGGAAAGGAGAGGTGAAAAAAGGGTGGGAAGAGACTGGAGAGGAGAAAAACAAAATAAAATCAATTTATAATTAGTAATTGGTGCTGGTTTTGCAAGTCTATAACCATCACGTGCTGCTGTTCCAGTCAATTTTGGGAAATGCATTTCATCTCTTTAATCCCTTTGGCTCTGAGCATCCCTGCCCCACGGAGCTGGGCTCCCTGCAGGAACAAGATTTGTCCCTTTTTCTTTGTCCCATGTTAAACCCCAGCAGTCTGGGACAGCCCCTGCCCTGGAGATGTGCTGGAAAAGCAGACTTTCATCTGGCCTGCAGCCTGCAGACACGCTCAGAAAGTTAATTATTGTGAGAGCACTTCCTCTGGCCGCTTTTCCATTTCATCCCTCCCACCCCATCATGGATTTCTCCCCGCTCCTTTTTTCATCACTGGACATGCCAAAACTTCAGTTCATCTTTTCTCCTTTTGCTGCAGATGGTGAGTTCAGTCTTTATTTATTAACCCACGGCACCTCCCAGCCCTTTTGTCTTCAAATCCAACAGCTCATCTACGAATTCCCAATTCCCCTTCCCCTCCCTGCCAGTAACAGTGCCATGATTTTGTCTCGTGGAGTTCTCACAGAGCTCTCCTCGCTCTGAAGTCCCCCAGCCTCCTCCTCTCTAGTCTATCCCCTCCAAACAAATGCACCTTCACGTTCCCTGGGATTACAGGGCTTTGACTGGCCCTCTGCAGAGACACGGATTTGGGACACAGAGCCAGAGCTCCGGCTGTGCCTGTGCTTCAGATCCATCCCCAGCCAGCCAAAAGGAAATTGTTGTCATGTTCCAGGGCTCACTTTGCAGCTTCATCTGCTGTCTGCCGAGCAGTGCTCGGGGTTTGGATCCAAAAAGCTCCTTGATCTCGCAGAGGCTCCGCTCCGTAATTTATTAACATCAGAAATGCTGAGTTATGGGGCAGAAGTTATGGAAAAATCCTCCCGAACGTTTACAATTTTTTTTGCACATCATTTGAGGTTTCCTGCCCCTCTAATTTGTGGGCTCTCTGTTGGGTTGTTTCTTTCACATTTTAATGGGCAGAGTCCAAGGTTTGGCCCCGGCAGAGGTGTGCCGGGGGGCTGGAATGCCTGCGGATCTGTCGTCAGTTGGCTTAATGGATTCCTAGTGTGCATGGAGAAACGGAGCAACCAGGAGTTTGCCATCACTGACCCAGCGTCCTGTTGCTATAACATCCCTCCCCAGAAGCCCAGAGTGTAATAAACCTTCTCATCCCATGGTCGCAGAATCTGCCTCTGACAGCTTGGCTGATGTGCGCATTTTATTTGGCAGGAGTTGGAGATTTTTTTCCTTTTTTTTTTTTTCCCTCCCTTTTTTTGCTTTAATGACCCACGAGCTGATTTAGAGCAATAAACTGTTGCCATGAAGTTTTGTTGTGTTTCTTTTAAATAAAGGGAAGGGAGGGACTGCTGCAATTTATGACTTTCAGAAGTAACTGAAACAGAAAGTCCATTCTTGCCATGAAATGAAGAGAAAAAGACTTCATCCAGAGAAACACCTCTGTCAATGTGCAGACACGAAGCCTAGATGAACTCATAAATTCAGCACTCTGCCTGCAATTAAGCAGGCTTCCTGGTGATTTGACAAAGAGTTAATGAGAAACGTGTCAGACACAAACAGGTCACAGCACTGGGAAGAGCAGCTGAACCAAACCCAGCTTGTCTGCTCAGGGCCACAGGAAAAGCTCAGAGTGCTCTCGGGGAGAGCTACTTTGGGTGATGGACAGTAAACCTCTTGTGCAAACGGGAGGTCCTGACAGGAGCTCCCAGCTCCAAACTCACCAGATGAAGAGGGAAGAGGCTGCAGAGTTCTCAGCACCACCCATGGCGGTGTGTGATGGTCACGCCTCCATCCTCAGCGTGACCCCCCTGGGAAATGGGCAGTGCATGCTCCAAGGACTGCAGGGTCACAAAGCCCAGTTCACCTCCTGGCTCTGCGAGCAGGATCCTGTCCTCAGGAATTCTCCTCACCACCCCCTGTCCCATCCCCTCTGCAGACCCTTGGACAACCAAATGAAAAAAATCATTGATGCTTAGCTAGTCTGAAGCCACTGAGGAGTTTGGGCAGAGTTTGTAAGGGATTGAGGAACCAGCAGCTCACAAAACCTCCCAGAAGGTTTCCAGCAGCACAGCACAGGACCCACCGGCTCTGCGACAAAACCCCAGAGCACCCAAACACTCTGAATGCTCAGAGGGGAGCAAAACAAATCTTTATGGTTCTCCTCCTTCAAACAAGCACATTTCTGCCTCTTTCAAACTCAGCCAAGAGCTGGGAGAACCAGGAACGTGAGGAAACCCAGCTGGATTGCACAGGGCCAGTGGGATTGGTGATGGCAGGCAGAGGCTGTGAGCCTGGTGACACTGTGGAGCCAGGTGACACTGCCAAGCCTGGTGACATTGCTGACTTTGGTGACAGGGTTGAGTCTGGTGACACTGTGGAGCCAGGTGACACTGCCAAGCTTGGTGATATTGCTGATTTTGGTGACAGGGTTGATTTTGGTGACACTGCAGAGCCCAAAGGGGGCTCGTGGGGGGCAGAGTGCCTCTGCAGCTGATGAGACAGAGACCAAATTCAGGTTTTTAAAAGGCTGGATGGTTTTGAGCTTCCACTGCCACCCAAGCCACACATCTGGAGTGGGAATTTTCCACTGGTGTGTGCACTTCTGGGCTGCTGCTGGGCTGCTGCATCCTCTGGCTTCACGAAGGGTCTGGAGGAAAACCATCCCAGGGAAGGCTGGTCCTGGGACGCATTTCTGTCACAAGAAATAACCTTCTCATTCTTTTTTCCCCACCACATCTAAAGCACATGAGGAATCACATGAAAAAAGGCTGTTTTCTCCCAAAAGTCCCTGTCCAGCTTCCAAGCAGAGGAGCCTGGATGGCTCACACAAGCTTGGGAAGCAAGGCTGGGTTTCTGGAGAGTGTTTGAATCCAGCAGAGCCTTTTGAAGGGCTGCCCACTATTAACTGCTCTTCTCTTGCACACCAGCACAGTGAGTACTTCCCAAGTGTCTGCTCTGCATCAGGATAAAAAGGGCTGGAAAAAGCTGCAGTAGCACTGCTGTGTCCTTCAGGCACTGTAGATTTGCTCCAGCTGAAGGAACATCAGCCCTGACCCTACACACAAAGCCTCAGGAAGAACCAACAGCACAAAGAATCATACAGAACACCATTTACATTAAATTTACATTTACACCCATTAAATCTCCACACAATCTTCAGGAAAGCATCTCCTGCTCTCCACAGCAAAGAGACACCACGGATACATGACAGAGAAATGGGGCAAAGAGAAGAAATCAGGAAATCTCGAGAAAAATCCACCCTGGCTCTGCTTTCCCTCCCCTGTACCTATAATTCCTTCTATTCCCATCTTGGAGATGCAGTTTTGCTGCCCAGAAGACACCCTGAATGAGCCAGGATGCCACAGAAGGTGCTGCCAATGCTGGTTCCTGTTGATGCAGGAACCCAATCCCACCCCCTCGTTTCTCTCCCCAATTTTCCTCCTCTCTGAGGAGGAAAATCAGCTCCCCTTGCACAGCAAGGTCTCATCACCACACAGAAAAACACAGAGTAAAGATGTCAAAACAGAAGACAACTTCCAAGCTGATGGCAGGCATTTATCTCAACAAAAGCTCATTTTTCAGCACTAACGTAATTCATACCACACTGATTTAAATTAAACAGTAAACCATAAAAAACTGCGCTCGAATCACATCCCAGGGCTGCCTCAGATATTGTACACACGAGGCAAGGAAGGGATTTCCAGTTCTTTGTAATATACACACACAAGAACTTTGAAGTTTTCCTCCATGCCGAAAGAGTTCAGGACGTCCCATTTTTGTGTCCGACAGCATTTTGGCTCATTCCTAAAGAATTGTAATTGTAAAGTTCTAAATAGATGAGGAAAAAAATGGGAACTTGGGAGAAATCTTCCTCTGATTAAAAAAAAAAAAAAAAAGAGGCTACCACAGGCAGGGGAGGATTTGGAGTCTCAGGACATTTCACTGCTTTGGGGAGAGGGAGCAGCAGCAGGAGGTGCAGCAGTGCTGAGCTCCCAGGGCTGTTCCAAGGGGTTAAACCAGACAAAAATCACTTGTGTCCCAGAGCTTTTGTGGTGATCCAAAAGGCTTTAGGGTCTGATTCCTCTGCTGCTATTTCCAAAGGAAGATGTGGGCTAAAATGGCTCCCTAATGACCGGGTGCCAATTAGCCCGGGGGGAGGAAGAGCAGGGCAGCTCTCCTGGCAGAAGGGAGAGGGCACAGCAGCTGAACAGAACTTTATTGTATGAAGATGGGAACATTTTCTGATGGTAATTTGTCCAAGAGTCCTCTTAGCACTCAGGCACAGCTGCTTCCCTTATCCAGACCCAAAAGGTTCTTCTGCTGTAAGGAAAACACAGCCAACCTTAAAAATAAATTCTGATCAGCTTCTTGAGGTGCATCCTGGCAGTTCCACTGGATCAGGACTGACAGAGGGAGCTGCTGCTTGCTTTGAACATTTTTTTGTTACTCCAGCTTGGTTTTAGTAATGTTTTGGGAATGGAGCTGTGGAATACCACGAGTGTGGAGGCCTCTCCAGGGTGATTTATGGGCAGCACTCGGTGCCAAACCCATCTGCTGCATTTCACACTCTGGCCAAAAAAGTAGCAGAGCCTTCAACTGCCCATTCCTGGTGCTGATATCAGCTCCAAAGCATCAGCCTGGCAAAGGCCACTGGAGGTGCCAGCAGGAGAAGACCTCTATGAAGTGACATTGTCACATGGTGCCTTCTGAGCCCCTTCCTTGAGAAGAATCCAGACTGTCACCCAACAGCCCTGGCAGATCCACTGCTTCCCCCTGAAAAGGCTCTGGGATTACACAGGATTGTTAATAATACATGAAACAAACTCCAACAACACTTATTGTTGAAGATGTATGAACTCAGAGAGCTGAGGGGCTTGAAATAGCACCCATTTTCAATTAATGAACAGATCTGGGGATATATGGCCCAAGTTCAAGTAAGAGGGGACTCAGAAAAGGAAGGCCATGCCCTGGGATGTATTTGATGGACACATCAAAGTGTTTCACTCCTGAAAACTTAGTGTGTTACTCTAAAAACTTGATACCTGGAGTTACCCTGCAGCCTGCTTATGGTGGTTGGGCCATTTCTGGACACCTCAGCACAGCACAAACCAAATTTTCTTCTAGGATTGAGAACTACAGGGAATCAGAAGTGAAGGGAAATTCACTTCAAGGTGTTGAATGTCTGGAGAAGCTGGAAAGGATGTGGATTTTCATTCTGCATGTGACTGGTGCCAGTTGCACCCATGCAATGACAACCACTGTGTTGGTCCCACTTCTGTCTTCTCCCAGAGCTTCTGCACCCTGCTTTAGGTGCTGCTCAAACAAGGACTGACTGCTACCACCACACAACCATGGAAAGAGGGGAATCACCATCAAAAACCTGCCAGAGGTGTGGTTCAGAGGGGCAAGGCAAGCCCCAAGACACACAGGTATCACACTCTTCTAGCACTGATTTTAGGAGGGTAAGAGAGGATGATTATCCTTACTATACATCCCATCAGGATGGATAACAACAACCCAGCAATCCAGGAACACGTGGGCACCTCTCCTCCCACTGGCTTTAAAAGCCTTGAATTTGCAGGCCCAAAGGCTTCGTATTCCCAAGGCTTAACCATGACCTGACACTTTCAGAACAAAGATTTACAAAGAAAAAAACAAAACCAAAACACAAAACCAAAAAAAAACCAAACAAAAAACCCCTAACCCCCCCACCCCCCAAAAAAAGCCTTGAATTTACAGGCCCAAAGGCTACGTATTCCCAAGGTTTAACCATGACCTGACACCGTCAGAACAGAGATAAACAAAAACAAAACCAAAAACCAATAAAAAAAGCCAACCAAAAAACAAACCAACCAACCAAAAAAAAAAACCCACTAGAAAAAAAAGAAAAGGAAGAAAAAAACCCCACCAAAAAGCAGCCCAAGCAGGGCTGTGCCTTCCCCCATGAGCACAGCTGTGCCCCTGACACAGGAAACCCCCCCAGAGGGCCATGCTGGGACGGGGAAGCCAAGTCCTCCTAATCTTTGTTATCAGCAGCAGCTGCTCTCCTGCCCTTCAGAAGGTGTGAAATAGATGAGTTTGAGCTGGGCTGGCACTGAGAAAGAGAACCAGAGGATATTCGAGGTTCAAAACCTTCAAAACCAGCAGCCCCCTCTTTGAGGAGCTCAGGAAACGAAGCAAGCCCAGGGCAGATTTTCTCTCACAAGGTGCTGCTCACACTGCAGAGAGCTGACATGTGTGTGTGGTCTCCTTAGAACGATATTTACTGAAAACATGGCCCAGAGAAGGTGCTAAACGAGGCCTGTGGGCCTGGCCCAGAGTCCCACCATGGCCCTACATCCTGCACGAGAGCTGGTTTATCTTAGAAATGTCACCAAAAGTGAGAGCGAGAGGCCTTCCCAGCAGAAAGGAAGGGCTGTGAGGGAATTTGGGGGTGCTCAAGGTGTGCCCTCACAAAAAGGGAGAGCGAGAGGCCTTCCCAGCAGGAAGGAAGGGCTGGGAAGGAATTTGGGGGTGCTCAGGGTTTGCTCTCACCCAAAATAAGAGCAAGAGGCCTTCCCAGCATGAAGGAAAGGCTGGCCACTGCTGGGATGGAATTTGGGGGTGCTCAGGGTGTTCTCCCACCAAAAATGAGAGCAAGAGTTCTTCCCAGCATGAAGGAAAGGCTAGCCATTGCTCTGAGGGAATTTGGGGGTGGTCAGGGTGTGCCCTCACCAAAAGTGAGAGCAAGAGGCCTCCCCAGCACAAAAAAAAGGGCTGTGAGGGAATTTGGGGGTGCTCAGTGTGTGCTCTTATCAAAAGTGAGAACAAGAGACCTTCCAAGCATGAAGGAAGAGCTGTGATAGAATTTGGGGGTGCTCAGGGTTTGCTCTCACCCAAAATGAGAGCAAGAGGCCTTCCTAGCATGTGAGGGAATTTGGGGGTGCTCAGGGTGTTCTCTCACCAAAAGTGAGAGCAAGAGGCCGCCCCAGCACAAGAAAAAGGGCTGTGAGGGAATTTGGGGGTGCTTAGGGTGTACTCTTATCAAAAGTGAGAACAAGAGGCCTTCCCAGCACAAAGGAAGGGCTGTGAGGGAATTTGGGGGTGCTCAGTGTCTGCAGGGCCAGAGGGGCACAACCCAAGGCTCAGAGCATCAACCACCATCTGCTCCCCTTGCCTTGGCTGCTGGAAGGACAGCAAGGACCTGGGGTGAGGGAGCTGCTCCACAGTTAAAAATTCCTCTCTGCTGTGGGTTTTTAAAGCATCCAGACTTATCCCAAACCTTCTGCCTTTGGACATCGGCTGAAGAGTGGGAGCGAGGCCAGAGAAGCAGATCTTCAGGGCGCTTCCAGGAAAAATCTGCTCCCAGAAAATCTGCTTTAGGGCTGGTTTGTCTCCCAAGGGACATGAAGATTATTCACATGATCTAAATCTTGAGCAATAAACTTTTCAATATGTTACCATTACACACAGTTTGTCTTCAATGTGAGCATCACTGAAGTCAGAACTGGGGACACCAGGGTGGACATTTTGCCTCAAGTTTGCTTCTACGTGAGAAAAGAAGGTTTTGGAGTCAGTTCTCACCTAAAGATATGAAAGACTTTTACAGAAGGGGAGTCCCCCCAGCACCAGCCCAACAGCTGCCTGTGGGTTTAGCAACAATCTCACTCACAGATACACAAAGAAAATGTGCAAAGTGTTCTGCCCTCAGATTTATGCTGTGAATGTGGTTATTTCCCCCTCCAACACCATGAGTCACACTTGTAAAGAAATTCTAGGGTGCTCATTTTCCACCAAAATCTCTGAACCAATAATTTTCTGCTGGTTGGTTGATGAGACATCCATGAGAGGTTCACAGACCTTCAAGCAAACCTTGTTCTTTCTTTCCAAATTATGACAAGGAGAGACTGATTAAACAATTTCTCCCTGCAGCTCTGCCCCCCTCTGCAGCTGACAGCAAAGCAGTATCTTGTCTGACATCACCAAAAGAGCTGAAATCTCAGCCATAAAGAAGTACAAGGGTAAAACTGCACAGTCCCAAGTGCTGCTGGGGTGAACTTTACCCCGAGCCAATTCACCTACTTATGAAATGATCCATCCCAGGGAATTGATGCTGATGATAAATCTGCCCTTTGAATACGCTGAGAAACAACATTTCAAAATCTCCAGCTCCGATCTGATCCCATCTCTGGGTCAAAAGACAGCTGAGCAGGGTGGTGGTGTCGAGATGGAGCCACAGGAGAGCTGTGGAGTGAGGGGCACCCCGATGCCTCTGCTCAGGTTGTTTTACTGAGGCAATGCCTGCACATCTGGTTCTCTGACAGCAGGGCTCAAAACAAAGCTGATCTGACACTCCAGACTGCTCACACTGCCCCAGCAGGGCAGGTTTGAGTTAGGAGATGCTGATAACCTCCACTCAGAATTCCTTATCTTCCATGGACACCTGTGCCCAGCCTGAGGGACAGCACCCAGCAGCTCCCTGCCCTCCCTGATCTGCATCCTGACCTGGCAGAAGATCTCTGCTCCTTTTAACTTGGGCTGTTTCGAAGCTAGATGAGAAAGACAAAAAATAATCTAGCATCTGCCTTTGGAGGCTGATTTCTCATCTCTCAGAAAGCCAGACTTCCACCCAATGGTGGAGCTGAGAATGATAAATATTTCCTTTATACATCAGGATTCCCTGGGCAGAAAAAGGGAACCCTCCTCCTTTTTGGGGCACTCTGATCTTTTAGGTCTCTTCCAACCCAAGGATTATTTTCTCAGTCAACTCTCAGTTACAATAAATGTGAAGATGGTTTTGTCTCTTAAACCCAAATACTCTTGGGAAAAAAAAATCAGGCTTAAGGTATTCAGAAGGTTCACCTGATAATGATCTCAAAGACTTCCTCATTAACAGATGGAAACACTTTTTTTTTCTGACAGATTTCTTCTTATTTTGAAATTTTAAATCCTCAATTATAGAACACAAGACTTAAAACCCTCTCAGCCCTACTAAAAAGCATTAATTTAATGCTAAGTAGAAATTATCACATTTTTAAGCAGTGCTTCAGCACCCAAAACAAACAAATGTGGTGAGGACATTATTGTCTCCATTCCCTTCACAGAAACTCACACAAAAGTTGAAGCAACTGCCCAAGCCTTGAAATGCTGCCCAAACAGTTTCTTGTGCTCTAATCCTGCAGCTTTTAAACCAATCCATGGTGTAAATGATTCCTGCCTGTATCTGGCAGACCTGGGAGTTCTCTGAGGATGAACATAAATTCAATTATACCAAATTAAATGGGAACATACATAAACCACATAACATTTTAATTGGGGGTGATCTTTCATTTTTTTTGGAAGAGCTGTGCAATAGCTGAATCCACAAAGATGATATGACACATCTGCTTTCTCCCTGGAGCTGCCTGCTTTTATTAATTACCCTGCAGAGATATATTTATATTGATGTAGTCAGGGTGTGAACAAAACCTCATGGAGGAAAAATGGTTTCATTAAGGAAGGAAAACGTGGTTTACGGGTGCTGAGAAAATCTGGTCTTTAGAGTCAGTAAAAGTTTCATAAGTGATTAGATAAAAATAAATCCTAGGGAGATATTTGCTCCAAATACCTCTTTGACATTTCATGCTGGAGAATCGCATAAAAAAATGTTCCTGACTCAAAAATCCATGGGCTGCACCTGGCGCTGAGTTCAGACCACTCCAGCTCTCTCACTCATTTTTCCTCCGCTCTGATTAACAAATCTGCCTCTGCTGCCCCAGAGTGCTCCCTCCCTGCACGCCCATGCCAGTGTTAACTTCCCAAAATTAGGCAGGGCCAGGCTGTGCCCTGTCCCACTCTGCCTCATGGCACCCAGCACAGTCACTCTGGACTGGGGCAGCAGTGAACAGGAGCAGAAGCTCTGCCAGAGCTTTCCCTGCCTGTTTCAGGAGCCAAAAGACGAGTTTGCCTGTAAATGACACAGAAATGTTGGCAAACCGCTTTGCAGAGGAACAAACATCACAGCCGGCGACACTCAGGTGTGCACAAAACACACCTGGCTGTGCCAGCCCGGGGCTCACTCCGTTTCCAACAGCAGACACCAAACGAGGGGCTGAAGGTAAGAGTTTCACCCTGTTTCCATCCCAGGGAGGCAGAGAACAGGGCAGGAAAACCCAGAGCACGGGAGGGCCCCGGAGCGCCCCTGCCCCCGGCACAACGCGCTCTTTGTGGGACGATGCTCCTGCGAGAGAGACGCTGCCTCAGCCCCAAGCCCGGTCAGAGATGGAGATCTCACACGCTAATAAATAAAAATAAATATCTGACCTCAAGTAAAAGATCCTTCGTTTGACACTCCTGATCATTTTTTATACTTCAAGCTCAGTTTTTACTGGACAGGATCCAGCCATCCTATGGAAATGGAACAGTCTTTTTCTTTAGGTGAACAAAAGTCCTTTTCTAGTCCTGAGGGCCGGCGAGTTTATCCAAATATTCTCAGTTTACTACTAGCCCCTTTTGGAGCCGATACACTCAATACAAGCACACTTTGTATCTGCGGGGCAGCGCCAGGACAGGGCTGAGCCCGGCGCGGGGCCAGAGCCGCCCGGCGGGGAGGGACCACGGAGCCCCTGCCCTCCTCATCCTCCCCCTGCCTTCCTCATCCACCCCCTTTTCCACTTCATCCTCCCCCTTGTCGTCCTTACGTTCCCCTGTCCTCCTCATCCTCCCCCTTTCCTCTTCATCCTCCCCCTGCCCTCCCCATCCTCCCCCTTGTCGTCCTTACGTCTGCTCCCGCCTTCCTCATCCTCCCCCTTTTCCACCTCATCCTCCCCTTGCCCTCCTCATCCTCCTCCTGCCGTCTTCATCCTCCCAATTTTCCTCCTCCTCTCCCTCCTGCTCTCCTCATGGTCCCCTTGTCCTCTTCATCCTCCCCCTGTCCTCTTCATCCTCCCCTCTTTTCCTCCTCATCCTTCCCCTGCCCTCCTCATCCTCCCCCTTGACGTCTTTATGTCCTCCTCCTTTTCCTCCTCATCCTCCTCCTGCCCTCCTCATCCTCCCCCTTGTCGTCCTCATCCTCCTCCTTTTCCTCTTCATCCTCCCTTGCTCTCCTCATCCTTTTCTTTGTCCTCCTCATCTTTGCCCCTGCCCTCCTCATCCTCCTCCTGCCCTCTTCATCCTCTCCCCTTTTCCTCCTCATCTTCCCCCGTCCTCTTCCTTCTCCCCCTTATTCTCTCCATCCACCCCCTGCCCTCCTTTCCCCTCTGCCCTCCTCATCCTCTCTGCTATCCTCTTCATCCTCCCCCCGTTCCCTCCTCATCCTCCCCCTGGCCTCCTCCTCCCCGGCATCTCTGCCCACATCTGATAGCGCGGCAGAAGAGAAACCACGGAGCCAGCGCAGCGCCTCCTCCTCCCCTCCTGCCATCTCCCCGGGAAGAATGTTTGGAAATGCTAAACGCTCTTTTCCATGTTTCTACATCAGTTCTTATTTCTCGTCCAGCCCGTGAGCGGCTGCCAAGTGCATGAAGTAATGAGAAAGCTTCGGCAGAGGGGCTGACTTCACTCCAGCGCCGCTGCAGAAACACACCCAGCGTGTCCCGGGCTGTCAGCACGGCGCTGGACGGGACCTCATTAGCGAATTTTGACTTTCCCAGCCGGAGGAAAGTCAAAATTCGCTGGCTGTCACCGTCCCTTCACATCCTGCCCTGCCCTTCTCTGTCACACCTTCCCTTCCCTGTCATACCTTCCCGCATCCTGCCCTGTCGCACCTGCCCTGCCCTTCCCTGTCGCACCTTCCCGGAACCTGCCCCGTGCAGCCGGGAGTGTCCCAGCAGAGCACTCTCTGCCCCCAGACCTGGTGACAATGACCTCCGCAGCCCCGGAGGCTGGCAGGGATGTGGAGAGGAAGAAAAGGCAGGACACAAACGCTCACCTGAGGCTCGGGGGCTGCGCGGGGACGCGGCTCCGGTGCCCGGCGCTCAAAGGCTGTGCTGGGGGAGGTCTGTCATAACCTGCCCCCCGTACAGGGAAATGCTTAAATGCAGGGTTTAAACTCCTCTGTGGAATTGCGTCCTGTCGGGGGACACAAAGGGACCGGAGCCCTCAGGAGAGGGAGGCACTTTCATATGGAAAGTTCTCGCCAGGGAAGAGGCAGAAACTGGAGACAGAGAAGGGAAGGAGGGTCTGGAAACTGGGATAACTGGAGCTGCCACACCTCGAGGAGACTGAGGGATGGGGTGTAAAGACATTCAGTTCAGACACTGAGGCATTAACAGGCAAGAGGGACAACGACCAACAGAGGTCACAGAGCTTCTGTCCGTAAACACAGGTCAGAAAAACACCCAGACAAATAGCTGGAGGTGCTGCACTGGTCTGGGTGGGATGTGAACTGGAAATGGAAGGGTTTGTGTGTAGCAGTGAGCAGATGGATAACACAAAGTTGTTACCTAGTGGCCTTTGGAAATAGCTGCAAACTGCTCTCAGCACTTACTCTGCAAGTGCTGCTATTTGAGGGGGAAAAATATTCAATGGAAATTCCTTCTTTCACTGAATCAGCAGAGGAATCCAACACAACACATCCAATCCCTTCAGCACGTGCTGCCCAGGGATATATTTAAAAAATAATATATTAGGAAAGGTGATTTTATTCATACAAGCCTTGCCCACACAGTGATACCAAAATTTCAGCAGATAAGGGTCCATAAATCTTTCTACCTTATTAGAATAACTCCTAGTTGAAGAAAATGAGCCCAGCTTATTCCTGGAGCCTTTTGGACAAGGCCTTTGCAATAACACAAGAGAACACAAGAGAAGGGGGCTGAGCCCTGTGCTGTAATTTCCATGGGGCCGAGTGCCACAGGTGCACTAATATAGGCATTAGTGAATGATTAGGCCCCATAAAATATATGAATGCTGTTTCTTTAAGAAGCCATAAAATTTTATTGAGGAAAAAATCCATGTGCAAGGCTTTTGGTTCGTTTCATGCGGTCATTCAGAATTTCACTCATTTCTGACAGGACTATGATAATTAAAACTGGGTCTGGTTTCTATAAAGTCCATCTGGCCTTCCGCGATGGAGACTTTTGGAAGGATGTAATTGCCTGGGCAGCAAATAACTATTTTGCCATCCGCAGTAGTTTAATTTTGTCCCTGCAGCAGGGGAGCCAAGTCAGAGGGGCAAAAGATCATTAAGGTCTGTGGGGGAAGAGGGGCTCCCAGAGCCAGGGCTGGCCCGGATTTGTTGAAACGCTTGACACCAATGGGCCCCATTAATGCATGGGTTAGATACAATCTGTGGAAAAGGGTCTATTATAAAGGGATTATTTGGAAGTGTTCTGTAGTTGGGGGTGGGTGTGATTGAAGGACTTAAAACTGTTACATTAACCCTTAGGGCACTCCAGGCAGTAACAAACCTGGCATTAAAGCGCTGGTGTTTGTCACAATTTCTCCACTTCCCTCCTTCCCTGCCACAAGGTCAAAGAGATTAAAAACATCCATAATGCACTCTTTGGAGCTACAAAGATGAAGCTTGTTTTCTGTCCACTTTATGGCTGCTGCAGCTCCCCCCTCCCTGCCTCCCCTGCTCCCACCCCGAACACAATCGTTAAACAACAAAACAAATGGCAAAGGACAGACAGCGGCGATTATTTTATATATACGTGGAATATAGGCATGTATTTACTTACACATCAAAAGAAAGGCAGCACAGATGGAGTGGTGACAGGAGAAGCTCTAGAGCTCTGCTTTAAACACCCAAAATATGCCTGTTCATATTTTGCTTGACTTGAAAACAGAGCTGGAAATTTCAGGCTCGTGAGTCAATACCTTTCCTGGGAAGCTGCCTTGTTCTGCCACTTTCCTTTGAATGTCACAGCTCAACAAAACGACTCAGGGACTTGATAGACTCTCAAATACTTTCCAGAAATCCAGCTTCATTTGCATTTTAAACATTTTAGGCATTTTGAGGGTTTTTTTTCCTGTCTTGTCAGCAGTGCACGTGTGACTCCTCTGGGAGACCAAAATCCAAACTGGGACACTGTGGGGCTGAAGCTCATCAAGGGATCAAAAATCTGCACCACCAAGGGCAGCCACTTTAGCCAGCACCCAGAATTGCTCAGGTTTGCAGTTTTTACACTTATGCACATCCATTAATTCCCCTCATGTTCTACACAGAGGGATTTCAGCCTTCTATGCAGCAAGTCCAACAACAAATCCAACAAAAATATATTTCTGTTTTGGCCTGAGGAAGAGGCATTGCTTTGTCAATCATTTTAAAATAGAGGAGAGGCTGAATCAGCTGAATTTGGACATTCTGAGTGTTTTGAAAATTAATTTGTGGGATAAGAGGGGGAAAGCATCACAAAAAATAATGGGAAGATCAATGCATGAGGAAATGAAATATATCTCAACGTGGAAAGCTATGAGAGGTTGCAATCCTGGAGCACTTGAACATCAGCTCAAGATTCCCATGTTCTCTGCCTGGCCATGGTGAGGGATGAAGGAGGGAAGGCCAGGGGAGGACACGAGCTCCAAGCACTGGCAGACCCAATCCAGGAGGACCCAGAGCTCCATCCTCCCCCTCTGGCTGCAGCTTGTCACTGTGACAAATTATTTCCACAACTGTGTGCCCCAGTAACCCCAAAGCCTGCGACCATCAGCCATTCCCAGGGCAATTTTCTCTGGAATAAGTGACTTCTGTTTTGCTTTCTTTTCCAAGGGTTCATCCATTTCATCTGATCTTGTGCGATCCCCAAATCAATCACCTGATTCATGGGCTGTTTGCAAGAATATTGAGAATGTGGGAAAAGCCCCAAGGGCCAGAGAATGCCCCATTTCCCTGGAGTTTGTGCAACTCTTTGCTGCAGGAATGCTTGAGACTGGCTTTCCTCCTCTGGGCAGCTCTGGGAACTCTGAGGGAAAGCATGTGCATATGAAGTGTTCCCCAGACCCCACTGGAAACAACAACAGAGATAATGGGAGTGGAGAGCACACTTTGGAGAGAATGATTGAAATTGTCACTCTTCCAATACAGTAGAAATCTCTGTGTGCTTTGGCATGTCCAGCTCTGCTCACCACAGCAATCAGCACGGTCAGAAATGATTGATAGCTAAAAACGTCTGCTTGGAAGAACAGAAAGGATTATTAAAACCCATAAATTAGGGGGGAAAAGGTGTTTAAAACCTTTGTATGAGCCCAACCCATGAAAGTTTACCCAGACTAAGTAGTCATGAAAGCAAACCTCATAATTAACAAACTCTTCGAGTTGCTAATTCTGATTGGATTCTTCATCTGCTGCTCCAGTGCTGGGACCTGTTTGATGTGGCAAAGCTGCCCCAGCAGCCCCGAGCCTGCACAGCACCAAAGGCAGGAACCAGCTGCCTCCCTTGAGCAAAACACCGAAATCAAAGCCCCAGAGCCACTCTGACCTCTAACCGAGCTGTGTTTGGGTGTTTGGCAGGAAAACAACACCTCTGAGGTGGTGATGCTTTGTAGGATACACAGCCAGGAAGAACCTTCTGCAAGGTGAGCTGCTCACAGATCAGCCCCAACTTAAACCTGGTCAACAGCACCAACAAAAGGACAGAACTTCTCAACTGAAATTGGTGCTGACACTGTAACAGAAGAAAGTTTAAATGGGTTAAAACCCAGTTCCTGTATTTTCATCCTGCTCCCAAGGCTGCTGGTGCTTCCCTGGGGAGCCCTGCGTGGCACTCACCGCTCTGGGTGTCAAAAAATTCTCTTTATTCATGGTTTTATTGGGATAAGCCAAAGAGAAGTGGAATTCGAGCCAGGCTGTGCAACCACCCCTCATTCCCATCCTTTTTACTGCCTGAACACAGCCCTGTCCTGTCCCATCCAGCCCATCTGCACTGAACCCACCAAGGCTCGTGATCTTCATCGTCTTCACCTTCAAACTAAATATATCTGAATGAATCCACCTCTAAAATTTGTTAGAATCCTCTTTATGCAGTTACTTAGAGCAAAAACAGAGTTATTTATCCATATTAAAAGAACACCCTTCTGCTGCGAATTTGTAGACAACTCCCCCATAGATTTTATTTTCCTATTTCTTATTGAAATCAAAACTAGCAACAGGGTTGCTTTTTCTTGGAAATCAAATTAAAAATATTCTGTTTTGAAGATCCTGTAGATACATGAAACCTGCATCTTTTCTAAATCAAGGAGAGTGAAATTCTGCCAGGCAAAGTAGGCGGAAGAGTGCCAAAAACCCTGAAAAGGTCTCTCAGAACGGGGGGGGAAAAAAAAAAGAACCAGAATAAAAGAAGCTGTGAAAGTTTATGAGGATAAACACTGATGACAGGTGGAGTAGAAGCTGAAATCTGAACTCCAAAGTAACTGCAAATAAAGATTTGTTACAGATGGTTTTAATATGACCTAACACTGGGATGCCAGCTACAGCATCACTTTTTCCTGTAGGCTGGACAAAACTAATAATGGAGTTGTGGAAACAGGGCTGCAGCAGCACAGACAGCACAGAGGGCACAGGGCCTGCAGGACATCCCCTGTCCCCTGGGGAGGGTGAGAGACACTCAGCAAATAGGTGAGAAAGGGACACAGAGCTGGAAACGGGAACAAGTCTTTTAAAGAGGGAAAATCACAGAATCCCAGGATCACTGAGGCTGGAAAAGCTCTCCAAGGTCATCGAGTCCAAGCTGTGCTTAATGCCCACCCTGTCCCCAGCCCAGAGCACTGAGCGCCACATCCAGGCCTTCCTTGGACACCTCCCGGGATGGGCACTCCAAACCTCCCTGGCAGCCCCTGCCAAGGCCTGAGCACCCTTTCCATGGGGAAATTCCTGCTGATGTCCAAGCTGAGCCTGCCCTGGCCCAGCCTGAGGCTGTTCCCTCTCCTCTTATACCCGGAGCACAGCCTGACCTGGGGCTGTCCCCTCCTGTCAAGGAATTGTACAGAGACACAAGGCTCCCCCTGAGCCTCCTTTTCTCCAGGCTGAGCCCCTTCCCAGCTCCCTCAGCCCCTCCTGGGACTCCAAAACCTTCCCAGCTCTGTTCCCTTCCCTGGACACACTCCAGCCCCTCAGTGTCCCTCTTGTCTTGAGGGGCCCAGAACTGGTCACAGCCCCTGAGGCGCCTCACAAGCACCAGGGAGGGTGAAGCACCAGGGGGGGACCCTCCCAGGGGGGACCCTCCCTGCAGGAGATCTCTGCTGTCCATGGCCACTGAGTGTCCCTGCATGGCTGATCCAATCCCATCATCCCATGGGGAGATGCTCCGCCCAGGGGAGGAGCCAAGCATTCCTACCTGGGTACAATCTGATATTTGGGACACCAGGGCAGCCTTTGCCCAGTGCATTCCCAGAGGAGCAGCTTCTGCTGTCCTGCATTGCCAGAGGGAGCCCAGGCCCATCTCCAGCAGCCCTGGAGCTGCAGAGGAAAACTCCCCCCTTGTGCAGGATCCCTGCTCCAGCAGAGCCACAGCTGGCACTGCAGGAGGGCTGAGCCCCCATGGATGGGGCTGTGCCACCCCCTGACACACAGGGGGCAGCTCCACTTCTGACTCTGGCAGTGGTTTGTTTTTGTTTATACTATTACATTTGTATTTTCATTTAATTTTCCTAGTAAAGAACTTTTATCCTATTCCCATATCCTTGCCTGAGAGCCCCTTAATTTCAAAATTATAACAATTCGGAGGGAGGGGGTTTACATTTTTTCATTTCAAGGGAGGCTCCTGCCTTCCTTAGCAGACACCTGTCTGTTCAAACCAAGACAATTTCCCAGAGATGAGGGGGGAAAAGCCCCTCCTCTCATTTCCCCCATAAATCCATCATTTTGGCAGCTGGGCCCTGTCAGACAAGAAAACAAAACTGAATCTTCTTTGGGAGAGCTGTGAAGTTCTTGTGTCTGAGCACTGACCTCCAGCACCCTTTCTGGAATCCCTGCATCATTCCAAAAGCAAAATCCAGCTGGAACACGAGTGGTTGCTACATCTCTGTCTAGACTTCAAGCATGTAACACACTTGGCAGGTTGGAGCATTCTTGCTGAGATCAATGGCCACTAACCTGCTGCACCACAATTCCAGGAGGATTTGGGGTTTGTTTTCCTTTTTTTTTCATTGCATGGTAAATCTGAAATGTGAGTCAGGGTAGGAAATGCTGCACTGCTGCTAGAACTTCCACTATCAGATTCTTAATTAAATTGTCATTGTTGCTCCATTCAGATTTTAGAATGCAAAATATATTAAAGAAGGAAAAACTTAGCAAGGTTTTCAGAAGTGCCAAAAGCCCTGATGTTTTCAGCCACATTTATCAGACAGAACTTAATGGGGAATAAAAGAAGTTTAAATCAGCCCTGAAATAAGTGTATGAACCATTAATGGTCACAATATCCTATTAGCCACTCAAACCAATTAACACAGCTAATGACAGGCCCAAAATGCAAGGAATTTATTCTCTTTGAACACTGCAGAGTGTGCAGATGTCCTGTTTTACTTTTCCTGGGTTTCTATGTTCTCCTGATGGGGCAGGATGAGTGCAGACCCCATGAAGAGTGCTTGAAAAACAAGTGAAAACTTTGTTTGGAGAAGCTGAAACATCCTGAGCACTGAGACAGGACAAGGAGCTGTGCCCCCTGATTCCTCCCTCTCAGGATTCTTGCTCAGAGTGCCCCAGGATGGATATTTGGGTAAATTGGCTTGGGAAAAACCCCTGTGTGGGGAGAGGAGCCGCCAGCAATGAGTGTGTGGCTGCCTTGCCCCGCTCCTGCTGCCACTCAGAGCACACATGGAGCCCTGGCCTGGCTGCAAGAACCGGCAGCTCCTCCCATTAGGCAGTAAAACATCCCAGGTTTACCTAAGAACAGGGTAATTGGGAGCTGGAGAGCTTTCCCCATAAATTCCTGGGGCACATGTGAGGGTGCCAGGCCCGTTCCCATGTGGAGGTGCCTGTGGAGCACGGGCTGGCAGGGACATCCAGTGGGCTTGGTGGGATGCCATAGCTCATAACAGCCAGTGCAGCCATCAATAAACCCAACATCAGCAATCATAAAGTTTTACCACTCACCTTATGTAACTTTTATTTTACACTCGATTAACTTTTATTGCCAGCTCCAAAGAATAAAGGCATTCTTACAGGGGAGAATTAGAAACAGCTTTTTTTGGGGAAAAAAAAAAAGGGGGGGGGGGGAAAAAGGCGTATTCTAATATATAAGGGGCTGCATTCCCAGGCAGCTTAGGAATATCAGGGGCAAATATGGTGTAAAACATGCATGTCTAATTCCCAGCTAATGGAGAGCCAGCCTTACCTTCCTCCAGCCTTGGGCAGTGACCCCATGCCTTCCCAGCACGCTGTGCCCTGCACTTCCAGGGATCACATCCAAGGCAGACACCGAAGCAGGAGCTCCCCGAGCTGATTTAGCGATTCCTGCCTGCTAATGGCAGCCAGGGATGACCCAAAAGTTAATTCAGATCACCAAGGTGGGAGCAGCCCAGCTACACACACACACACAGAGCTATTTCCCAGGAATTTGGGGTAGCAAATGCACGAGGAAGCCACGCCTTTCTCAATTTCCTTTAACTCATTATGCCCATTTTCTGTGCTGAATACACCATTGTTTGTTAAACTGGACAGTGCCTGAGCCATCATGCCTGAGAAGTCAGGGGACTGTCTAATGTCTGCTTTTAATATGGGCCAAGTCCTTTTTTCCCCCCCCTGTTTAGTATAATTTTATACTGGGTGGACACGTTTAGGGCCTGAATGGTTTGACAGTAATGATTAATACCCTGCATTAGGAGATTCCAGTGAAAGTATTCAGGAGCACGCTGTGCAGTTTGGTTCTCATCAGATGGTCAGGTCTACAGGCCTATTAAAAACAGCAGGAGAGCTGCAGACTTAATCACAGAGGCTGGGCCCGTGGAGGGAGGAAGAGTGAGACACAAAAAAAGGAGAGAATTAATAGAAGGACACAGAAGAAGTGAAGGAAAGCTCAGACTAACTCATGCTCACGCCAGCCATGAAACCAGGTGAGGGTTTCTTTAAAAGCTCTGTCCAAAAATGTTTCAAGTGTAAAAATCTCGTGAGGGTGGAAGACTTCACGAGGCAGAAACAGAGTGGAAGATGAGAATTACTTATGGTTTAATGGTAAAAAATTCTAGCAAGACTAAATAAGGCCCAAAGCAGAACAGGTAACATGGGTTCTTCACATGGAAGCAGGCCCTGGAAAAATGCATCAAAGTTGTTTTAAGAGTGAAATCAGAGTGAAAAAACCACTCAGAGAAAGGCATCACAAAAATAAACCATTTAGAAAACGGCATCACAAGTCTTTGCTGCTGTTTTGGGCCTGGTTATAAGTTCATGGAGCCAGAAACCAGAACCTCACTCAAACACGAGTCCAAAGGAGGTCCCTGGTGATGCAGCAGGAGTGGGGAGAGCTCCGGGCTCAAAGGGCTGAGCTCTCCTGACCCTGCCCTGCAGGACAGCCCCTGTCCCCTGTGGGCAAAACCCTGCAGGTGACATCCCCATCAAGGTATTGTCACCTGAGTAATGAGATATTGCACCATCCACCTGAATGAGCAGGGGCAGGGGACACTGAGGGACACCCCTGGGTCTGAAGAACCCCCAAAAATGTGCTCAGCAAACTCAGTGGGTTTTTTGGGTTTTTTTTTTGGCATTTCTCTCTCAGAATAAAAGCACAGAGGAAACCCAGAGACACTGAGGTGAGCGGCTCACCTGGGGGAAGGTGCTCTGTGCAGAAGGTGGAGAGGCTGCTACAGCTGTGCCTGGCTTAACTCAGACCTGGTGTGTGGCCCAAATGATGTTCTAAGATGTGGCTTTGCTCAAATGGTGTTCTAAGACATGGTTTAGCCCAAATGATGCTCTCCAGAGGCTGAGGAAGCACTGGGGTCTGGCCAACAATGCTTCAGGTGGTGCTGGAGACCATCTGAGCCCTGCAGTTTCTTCCCCCTCTCACCCTTTCCTGCAGTGTTCAGAGGTTTCAAACATTAACAATCCTTAAACCACCAGGGAGTGACAGAATTTACTCTCCACCACAGGAAAAACACCAACCCAACCCCATGAAGACGGTAAATCCACCTCATTGAAGCCTGGGACTTCAGCAAGGTATTTATTTATTTATTCCTTCCCCCAGCAAACAGCCCCCATGGAGCACCAAGCAGCAGATTACATGCCTGTCTCATGAGAAACATAATGCCCCCAGTAAAATAAAGCCATCAGAACCAACCAAAACCCCAGAACATTCCATCCAGTCTAATCCCACCCATGCCACCAGTCCCTAATTTCCACGGATTTTCACAGCCAGTATTTGTTTGTGACAAGTTTGCTCAATGCTGCATTCAATGCTGGGAGAGGCACATTGTGTTCTTGTTTCTTGATGGCCAAGCCCAGCCTTTCTGCAACCATCACCTGGTTGCTGCATGAAAAAAAGTTAGAATTTTTCAAAAAAAGCTGGAATTTTTCAAAGATCAAAATTTTCCAAAATAAAGATGGAATTTTTCATTAAAGGAACACAGCCAAGATCACATAAATGTGTTATTGATTATGCCATGAATCCACATGAAAATCACTCAAATGTGCTATCCGAAAATTGGATAAAGGAACTCCATGGTGTGTTGACCAACTGAGAAAGGTTCTTTTTAGGGAGGCTGGAGCCTCCCAACCTGCAAACCCAGCTTTTTATTATTGAAAATAACCAAAGACTTGGCATTGTGGTGACTTCAGCTGTTTTAAGCATTTGGTGGCAGTTCAGTTCCTAACACCCCAGCCCTGGGGGGATTTCTGGGGCCTCATGGGGACCATGGTGCTGCTCCTGGGGTTGCAGTGGTTCCGTGGGTAACCCAGGGCTGCTCTGGGCAGGGCTGTCACCTTTCAACAGGCCTGAATTTATATTAAAGCCCAAATCATCATTAAAACCCCAACAACACACAAGTGGCCTATAACAAAGCCCCTGAGGTGTTCAAAGTCTGTAAATCCCCCTTTTTTTGAACGTCTGAATAACAACAAACCCAAAACAAGAATTAATTCTTCTCCAATGCACAGACCCTGTTCAGTAACAAGCACTAAAAATACATCTGAACCTTAGAAACAAAAGAGGAGGCATGGAGCACTTTGAAAGTTTGCTTCAATGATTAAATAAATTAGACCTGAGCTGCTAAGAAGGGAAGGACAGAAAGTTCACTACCAGCACGACAAGACATTACCAGCCCCTGACTTGTTTACCAAGAGAAAAAAGGGGCAAAACCCAGCATATTTCTACAGATTTCCAAATTCCAGGCATTTTTTTTTATATTTAAGTGACAATGTGATTTTCAGCTCTGTGAGATCTCACTTGATTTTTGACACGATGCCCAACCACTGATGAGCTGGGAAGGGGCTCAGCCACGCAGGAAAGTGAGGGAAAGTGATAATCCCAACAGAGCTCTCATTCCCAGCTCTCCTAAAAATCTGTTTTTCCCTGCTCCTCTTTGAGCCCTCCAGGGCATCTCCTGGGGATGGTGCTCCCACACCAGCACTGGGATGCGCTGGGCCAGCCCTTCCCATTCCCACAGGGGCTGCAGGGAAACTCCATCTCCTCCCCACTGAAAATACTGCTCTGGAAACCCAACGCTTTTTTTTTTTTGGTGACACACGAGGAATGTTCTCTTCATATTTAGAAACATCAGAGCCAAAGGTCACTGTCTGAGGACAACAACTCTTCCCAAATCCGTGTAGTGGCAACAGAGATTTCACTTTTCTGCTGGAGGACATTTACTCTGAATTTCCTACTCTCCACAACCTGCACACAAAGCTCCTGAAGCCCCACTTTTCCATCCTGGTCCAGAACTATAATTCAATACAATAATTCTCTTCTTAGACACCAAAATAATGCAGGGCTTCACTAAGCCCATGAGGAAATTTCTTGAATCCCACTGCTTTCCCATAGCTTGGATCAGCTCAGGGAGCTGATGGGATGAGTGTTCCCCTTCTGGAAGCATCCTCTTTTTTTCTTTTTCCCTTTGATTTGGCCCTTGCCTGTGATGGACAGAGAGAGTACACGGGGACAGGACTTCTGAGCGCCCCACTGCTATCTGCACATTATTTGGATTTGCAGGTTATCAGTGGGGCAGCAACTTCGGCTATGACCTCATTAACTAATGTGGCCACATCAGCACCTCTCCACGGCCTTTATCACTCATCATGTGTCAGAAAGCAGCCCGCTGACACCTCCCGGGGAATGCCGGTTGTATCTTATCTCCCGCAGGGGGAGGACCCTCGCCGGGAGACAGAGAGCGCGTCTAGGAATGCGCCGAGGAGACACGGCCGCCAGCGGCAGCTGACAGGGGATGATTTCTCAAACAAACACCGAGGGGGAAATTAATGGGCTTTGGTTTGCCACTGACAATGCTGAGCAGAAATACATTAACTCCCGGCTGCTATAATTTAAGAATTATGAGTGTAATTTCAGCCCAAAGCTTCTGGGACGCTTCCGTCAGCATCCAGCGCGCAGCTGCTCTGAGCTCCCATCATCACTGGCTCATGAGGAGGGCCAGGATCTTTCATTTCCAGCCTTATTCCTGGTGGCTGGGCGCTGGAATTCCCTTCCCACATCTGAAAACCACAACAGCGTTTTCTCTTGATTTCTTCCCGTAAAAATCCTTCTTTGGCATCTCCCAGGTTTGGATAGCGGGAGGAGAAGCAGCTGGCTCGGAACAGCACCCAGACAAGGGGCAGAGTTTGGGGTGATGCCAGGACACCTCACCGTCTTTTACCTTGTTCAAGATGGTTGATGAAAGGTTTATTAAACTCCATCTCCTCCCCACTAAAAATACTGCTCTGGAAACTCAACCCTTTTTTTTGTGACTCACGAGGAATGTTCTCTTCATATTTAGAAGCATCAGTGCCAAAGGTCATTGTCTGAGGACAACAACTCTTCCCAAATCCGTGTAGTGGCCACAAAGATTTCACTTTTCTGCTGGAGGACATTTACTCTGGTGGTTTAATAGAGGTGTATTTTGCCAGGAAAATGCCACCTCTCTCTGAAGAAGCTGTGTGCTCCTCCTGATGCCCAAGGAGGACAGGGCACAGCAACGAGGGAATGGTTTCACATCCTCAGCAAACGCCTTTGGGATGGTCCCAGGGAACCCTCTCCACATTGCTCTGTTGTTACACCAAAATGCAGTGGGCATGGATATTTTAAAGTATGTAAAACTCCCCTTTAAAAAAGTAAAAATTATATTTTAAATGAAAAAAAACAAAAAAAAAAAATAACAACAAAAAAAAACAACCAACCCACCTGGCATGGAAATTTCCTTGGGCTGGAATCGAGGTAAACAGAACATAATTCACAGTGTGAGTGAGCTGGACACTGCTGGCTGAACTGGGAGGGGTCAGGGGACTGAAAGGTGATGGGCACAACAAAATGATGCATCCTGCCCACCCTGCCTAGGAACAGTCCCTGCATGGGAACAAATCCTGCATGGGAGCAATTCCTGCATGGGATAAATCCATGCACGGGAGCAATCCCTGCGTGGATTTAGAAGTAGGCAGTGAGGAATAAGCACAGGAGGTGGGTAAGAGCTGAAATTCCCATTCTCAGGACTGGAAACTGAGCAGGCAGTGCCAGTGGGTAACAAATGTGGATAAATCCCTCGCTGCACCCCCAGGACAACCCCATGCACAGTAGGCTTCACACCCTGGCACCACTTTGCACCAGACAAACGCCACATATTCCTAAACTAATGCACTGCCTAGAATTCAAAACAAACAAACAAACAAGGAAAACCACCCTCCCTGAGATCTGGAATCTTATTGCCAAACATCCACCTGATGCTGCCCATTCCCTTCAGGGAGCTGAAGTGGAAAGCTGATCACACCTGCTGAGATCCACCTGGGGAGCATCTCCTGCCAGAGGATATCCTGCCAGAATATCATGGATGCATCTCTTACCACTGTAAGATCTCTGGGGTATTCCAAAGTGCTTTTCATCCCCACCCAAATGTTCTCATTTTTTCCGATTGTCTTCTTTTTTTTCTCTGCTTTTAAAAAGAGTGTCTTGTTCTCAGTGGCATTTTGCCTTTTGTTGGAGTAACTTGGAGAGATCAGCCTGTGGGACATGAGAAACCCACAACTCTGACAGCCTGGTCCCACCAGCCAAACTCTGAAAAATCACCGTGCCTTCTGTTCTATTTCCTCGGATACAGGTCGTATCCCCAACCTGTTATTGAGTCTGCAGATTAACACAGCTCTCACCATCAACACTGGGATAAAGACTCTTCTCTATGCCTTTTCCAGACTTAAAACCAGATCTTTTATTAAACCACATTAACCTAAACATCCTCCCTTTATTCCTCCCCTGCTGGGTAACACTGTGTCAGAACACGAGCTGCCAGGAATGCGCCGGGTGCTGCTGGAAGCTGTAAAAGAGGCCGACGAAACACACGGAGCAGAAAACATAAACACATCAGGCTGACGTGTTCTGCGTGGATTAAACTGACCAGGGGCATCATAATGACTTTTCTCAATTGTTATAAACAAAAGCAGAGCCCCATAAACATTTTCCATGCCCGGGCGCGCCAGGAGAAGTTGGTTTTGAAAGTGAAAATGAAATTGCGGCGCTCTGAGGAGGTTCCACTCGGGCAGGAACAGCTCAGCTTGTCACAAAGCTTGTCACAAAGCCCAGATTGTTTCAATCTGCACGTGCTCGATGCTCTGCTGGGCTCTAGAGGCAGCATTGGCTCATGGATGGGACACGGGGAGCAGGACAGGCCCCAGCTGTCCCAGCATCTCCAGCTGCTTGTGGTTTCTGGAAGTGGCCACTGATCCTTGTCCCTTGGCTGTGTCACCATTTCTGGAAGTGGCCACTGATCCTTGTCCCTTGGCTGTGTCACCATTTCTGGAAGTGGCCACTGATCCCTGTCCTTTGGCTGTGTCACCATTTCTGGAAGTGGCCACTGATCCCTGTCCTTTGCCTGTGTCACCATTTCCAGTAGTGGTTACTGATTCCTGACCCTTGGTTGTGTCACCATTTCTGGAAGTGGCCACTGATCCCTGTCCCTTGGCCACCAATAGTGGCCACTGATCCCTGTCCCTTGTCTGTGTCACCATTTCTGGAAGTGGCCACTGAACCTTGTCCCTTGGCTGTGTCACCATTTCCAATAGTGGCTACTGATCCTCATCCCTTGGCCACCATTTCCAGTAGTGGTTACTGATTCCTGACCCTTGGCTGTGTCACCATTTCCAGTTGTCCCTTGGCTGTTTCACCATTTCCAATAGTGGCAACTGATCCCTGTCCCTTGGCTGTGTCACCATTTCCAGTAGTGAAGGTTCTGGAATGTTCTCAAGCCAGTCTGGGGTTCTGGAGTTCTCTGAGTGTTCAGCACACAGATGAGCTTGGCGTGGCCACAGGGACTGGGGAGCAGGGCAGGAGTGGTGGGTTGGGGAGCAGGATGGGTGTGATAAATGGGAAATCAGGACAGGTGTGATGCTCATCCACCTCCCAGAGCATTGATGATGGGTTCTGGCCACACAGACACTTCCCCTGAAGCTCAGAGCCCTAAAGCCTCCCCCCTTCCCCTAAAGCTTCAGACACAGCCACATTTGGGTGTCCCCAGGGTGCTTTTGGTGCTTTTCCCAGCCCCGGAGGCGCAGAGCGGAGCGACCTCACCGTGTGGAGTTCTTTGGGAATCAGCAATCCCCACAATCCAGTCCCAGCAACAAAAAGGGCCTGCAGGGGTGGCTTGGATTGTTTCCCTCCCACATTGAGAGCTGGAGTCTGAGCTGAGCACAGAAAGCCCCCAGTGTTTGCCTAAGATGGGATCTTACTTTCTCTGTCCCTTTCAAGTGCCCGGACCCTCGCAGGTGTGCGCTGCTTCATTTTCCCTCTTTTTCTTTCTTCCTTTTTTTTTTTTTTCCTTTTTTTCTTTTTTTTTTTTTTTGGGAGAAAGATTGATTACAGGCTAAGCAGGGCTCCTTTAGCCAGCACTCCCATCTCTAATTATTAGCACTGCCAACTTTTGCAGCACAATGCTCAGTGTCAGATAAAGGAAATCTGTTCCTGTCTGTTCTGTAACTGATATCAGCTCCATAGTGACCGTCCCTGACCTCAGGACCCCGGGCTTTGTTCGCTGCTACATCTTTACTCTGCTGAGAAAGGAGTCCACACACATCAAAAAAATCACCAATATTAATTAAACCTCAGATACTGTTATCAACTTCAGTGAATAATGGGCTTTGTGGAGCTGCGCTGAGTGGCCTCAGCGAGACTTTGCTACTGACAACATTCAAAATATTAGATTTCCAATACTTCTTTCATCTTGCCCACAACCTCTTTGAATTAGTGGTTGTTGCACTGCTGCAGTCAGAAATCTGTTAAAAATCTACCTGTGCACAGCACAACATGATACAGACACACAGTTTGTGTGAAGCACCCTTTTTCTAATGGAAAAAAAATAATTAAAAATGTTATTAACTGTGTAAATACCCACACTCTGCTGCAGAATGGAAATTCTGGCAGCGTGGATATGGGGGTGATGTCTGGCACAAGAGGCTCAAAGTAACAGAATTTGGGATTTATTAGTGCATATCATAGGAATAACAGCATCACCTGGGACCGGTATCAATTTTCATGGATACTTCAGCACAGCAGAAATACTCAATCCTGGCATTTCCCAAACCTCTGTGACAAAAGGAATTGAGGTAAGGGATTCACACAGGTGCTGCAAGGCAGGACAGGATCCATCCCCAGAATCTGGGGATCCTGCTTTATGCCTGAGTGACTTTTTTAGGCTTTAGATCAGATTTAGGCACCTGCAAGAACCATTTGGGGCTCTAAGCCACTAGAGCCAAGGGAGAACACGTTTACAAGGAAATTTTTTAAAACCTGATGTATGAAGCCTTCCTTTTTAATGTTCAGACCTAGAGAATATTTAGAGTATTCTAGAAAATATTCAGAATGTAGCCATTTTCTTCTAAAACTTCACAGCCAAGCCTGGCTGTCAGTGAGCTGGCTCCCTCTCCACTGCTGACTGGAGTGGGAATTATGTAATTGTGCCTGAGGGGGCTGGTCCCAACTCCAGATACTTCTGTCAGACACAGAGAGAGGGTGGGAGACAAAACAACAGCAAATGGGTCAATAATAATAATAATAATAATAATAATAATAATAATAATAATAATAATAATAATAATAATAATAATAATAATAATGATGATGCTAAAGAAGTGAGGTTGCCTTTCCCACTTGACCTCTAAAATCAAAAGCAGTGAAAAGGAAATTTTTCAATGCTGCACAATTTCTAAGGCTTGACCGACCAACATGTGAGTGTCTGACATTTCTTCAACACATCCCAAATCATGACAATCCCTTTTTTGTGGTTTTTTGGTTTTTTTTTTCTGCAGCAATGAGGGCCCTGCTGGTTCACTGAGCTGTGACACCCCCCTTGAAGCCCCAGCTCCTCACACCTGGGATCCCACGGTTTTCCTGAGGCAGGAATTCTCTGTTCCAGCACGGCCCAGCATTCCCAGGGCTCCCTGGAACACTGAAAATTGCAGCTGCTGCTGTAGTTGGGAATTGATTTTTAAATATTCGTTACAAGCTCACATCTCTAATCAACACGAAAATATCTACTGTAATAATTCCAATATTCCTCCTGTTATTTATTCCATTCTCTGGATTGGTTTGATAAGTTTGTGAGTTTCCAGTCCTATGGATTGGAGGCAAGGGCAAAGCTGAGATGTTTCCTGTCTGGGGAGGGATGCCTGGCTGTGCTTTGGTACCTTTTATTGGACTCTAATAAATTTGGGAGGGAGAAGAAATTCTTCCCTGGGAGGGTGGGGAGGTCCTGGAATGGATTTTCCAGAGAAGCTGTGGCTGCCCCATCCCTGGAAGTGCCCAAGGCCAACTTGGACAGGGCTTGAAGCAGCCTGGGACAGTGGAAGGTGTCCCTGCCCATGGATGGGCTTTAAGGTCCCTTCCAACCCAAACCATCCCGTAATTCTGTGATTTTCTGGTTGTTTTCTTGCAGGCTGCAAAGACACCTCACAAGAAACCGTGAACTTGAGTTTTCTGTAAGATAAATATAATCACCCTTCATGAGTGGTGAGAAAATGCATTTTATGTTAATTACTGGGCAGTAACTAAATTTGCTTTTCAGCCCCTCAATCCTTTGCCTCTCACCACATCTGCCCCGTTCAGTTTGGTTGTTTTCCCTGTCTGTAAAATCCAGCTGATAAATCAGCACAAATGGCACTTTTTGACATCCTCAATGTTGTCATTCCTCCCTAAACCCTTTTTCCCCCAACTTCTTTCCATGCCAGCTCCTAAAGACCCGTTGATTACCTGGATAATTGACTGGTGCTGCCGGTAACAGCCCCACGGACTAATTGAAATGTATGAGAAACAATTAGGGGTAATTGGAATCAATTAATTGACGATTTTCTGCGGAACCGCTGCTTTGTGCAGGCAAAATCCTAATTACATTTCCACAGTCTGGGAAAAGGAAAGAGGAAAGGAAAAAGGGAAGGGAAGGGAAGGGAAGGGAAGGGAAGGGAAGGGAAGGGAAGGGAAGGGAAGGGAAGGGAAGGGAAGGGAAGGGAAGGGAAGGGAAGGGAAGGGAAGGGAAGGGAAGGGAAGGGAAGGGAAGGGAAGGGAAGGAAAGGAAAGGAAAGGAAAGGAAAGGAAAGGAAAGGAAAGGAAAGGAAAGGAAAGGAAAGGAAAGGAAAGGAAAGGAAAGGAAAGGAAAGGAAAGGAAAGGAAAGGAAAGGAAAGGAAAGGAAAGGAAAGGAAAGGAAAGGAAAGGAAAGGAAAGGAAAGGAAAGGAAAGGAAAGGAAAGGAATCCCCAGTGGACACCTGGGTACCTTTGGGATATCACCAGCTGGGGATTCTCCTGAATCCTCCCCAAGGCCACCTAGAGCAGTATTTCAGTGTTTTATGTGGCCCTTCCTGAGCCTCACTGACGCTCCCAGGTCATTCCTCAGGGATAACAAACCTCTCAAAACCTCCCTCAGAATTCTGCGTGGAGCACCAGAGGTTTTACTTCCCTTTTAGACTCAAAATGTTCCTAGAAAGGGCAAAACGTGGTGAGAGGGAGGCTGGGAAGTGCTCTCACATGCGAGGAGGTGGGAGAGGGACAGGGGTGGGCATCATCCCTGGGGTTTATCAGTGCATCCTTGGGATTTATCAGTGCATCCTTGGGATTTATCAGTGCATCCCTGGGATTTATTCATGCACAGAGAGAACTCTGGCTGTTCTCTCTTGTCCCAGCACCTGACGGCCTCGCTGGGGCTGTCAGTGCCCCACACAGCCCTGGCTGTGAGCAGAGGCTCCCGTCAGGGTTAAGTTGAGTGTCTGTCCCTTATCAGATGAGAGCAGGCTGGAGTTTCAGCATCCTGCCTCCTGCCATTCTCCTGCTTTCATTCCCACTTCCTGCTCGCTGAAAGTCAAGCTGCCATTCACAAAAGAGGGGCCTTATCTCCTTACCTCTTGACCCTGAATCATGGCTGCAAACACAGGGTTCTCTTTCTGCCAGCACCAAACAGGTGGCAAAGTCATTTGGCTCTGGCTCTTGAGGGAATAAAAGAGAACATCATCTTCTGCTTCCTTGTTGGGGTGTTGAAGAGGCAAATCTCAAGCTGCAAAACCCCTTTAAAATGTATCTTTTATACAGCAATCGGCCCTTTAGGAACAGATCTGAGAAATCAGCACCCAAATCAGAATTGCCTCGAATTATGGGGAATTTCAGCAATAAAAATGGGTGGGTTTGGGGGGATGTTCTCGGTGGCTGAACCCAAAATTCACCTCCTTGCCTGAGGATGCCCTGCAGAGCAGCTCTTATCAGAGCTGGCTGCCAGCCCCAGGCTGGCTGTGCAGGAGCTTTATCAGCTCTCACAGCCACAGCTCTTGAGCTGAGGAGCTTGGCTGGGGAAAGGACTCGAGACAATTAAGGGAACGACAGCACGAGTGCCCCTGAAAACCTCGAGTGGCAGAAATAGATGTGCCTTGGGAAGGGTTTGGGGGGAAAATCATCGGTCGGTGAGACAATATTTCAACTTCTTCCCATTAAAATTTACTGTCAGCCTTCAGAAAGCCAAGGGTTTTTTGGGTTTGGGGTTTTATTTTTACAAAACTGTGTTTAAGGAATGTGTTACCCTTTGGGCTGAGGCTCTGCTCAGAGCCTGGGCCCTGTCCTGGTGTGAGAGCAGATCGTCAGCCTGCACTTTTACTACAAATTCAAACCTCACAAAAACTGCAAGCCTGATAACAAAAGTGCTTAAATCTACAGTTTAATCTGGTTTATTGAAATTTTTGCTACAATTTCTTCTAAGCTAAGGAAAACCATCCAGGATTCCACAGCTATTTATTTAAAAATATAATTTAAAAATATGTATAATGCAAAATTATGATTATGATTATGATTATGATTATTATATCAGATGCCACACAAAAACTGCAAGCCTGATAACAAAAGTGCTTAAATCTACAGTTTAATCTAGTTTATTGAAATTTTTGCTACAATTTCTTCTAAGCTAAGGAAAACCATCCAGGATTCCACAGTTATTTATTTAAAAATATAATTTTAAAATATGTGTAATACAAAATTATTATTATTATTATTATTATTATTATTATTATTATTATTATTATTATTATTATTATTATTATTATTATTATTATTATTATTATATTATCAGGTGCCACACAAAAACTGCAAGCCTGATTTTAAAAAAGTGCTTAAATCCACAGCTATTTATTTAAAAATAATATTTAAAATATTATTAATAATAATGATTATGATAATTATAATAATAACAACAACAACGATAATTTAAATAATATTTATTATTTTATTTATTAAAAAGAACCCAATGCTACCTCTGTCCTCTTGGCTCAGGTGCCACACAAAAACTGCAAGCCTGATTTAACAAAAGTGCTTAAATCCACAGCTATTTATTAAAATATTATTTAAAATATTAATAATAATTATAATGATAATAATTTTAATAATGGTAAAATAGAACAATTATTATTCTTATTATTCTTATTATTCTTATTATTCTTATTATTTTTATATCAGGTGCGGCACAAAAACTGCAAGCCTGATTTAACAAAAGTGCTTAAATCCACAGCTATTTATTAAAATATTATTTAAAATATTAATAATAATGATAATGATAATGATAATGATAATGATAATGATAATAATAATAATAATAATAATAATAATAATAATAATAATAATAAATGATAATTTAAATAATGTTAATAATGTTATTTATTAAAAAGAACCCAGTGCCACCTCTGTCTCCTTGGCTCGGGCGTGCAGGCTCAGATAAAAGTGACATGAAGGCATTTCTGTGCCTGTGCCCCGGCGGGACAGCGCGAGGTGACAGTGCACAGTTGTCCCCAAATTGTTGGGCAGACTATGTCATGTCCCAGATAGCAGCAGGAGCCTGCCCTGAACAACGTGTCTGGGGCCCTTTGAACTCGTGAGGAGCTCTGGGTGTTCTCTCCTCTTTATTTTTGTCACTGCTCCAGACCCCAGGGCAGGTGAGGAAGGATCAGGAGCAGCAAAGCCTGGGTGGGAGGGCAGGGCATGGACAGCCCAGGGCTGGGGCAGGAATGATGCCAGGATTCTCAGTTTTCTTTGGTATGAAAAGAGAAAAATATAAATATTACCCCAAAAAAATCTCCCCTTCCCGGAGGATCCTGTAGCAATTCCTAAATATCCTCAGAGAATAGGGAAAACCTCCTTGCCCTCCAGCAAGAGCCAGACTCCTCCTTCTCAAGGAATTGAGAATTTCCATCCCTTTTACATGAAATATTTGGGAAGAACCTTCTGAAGGAGGAGTTTGGAAGGATGTTTCTGCTTTTCTCCATCCCAGTTATCTCCATGACAGTTATCTCCATCCTAGGTTATCTCATCTTGGTTATCTCCATCTCAGTTATCTCCATCTCAGTTATTATTTCCATCCCAGTTATCTCCATCCCAGTTATCCCTATTCCAGTTATCTCTCTCACAGTTATCTCCATCCCAGTTACCCCCATCCCAGATTATCCCCATCCCAGTTATCCCTCTCACAGATATCTCCAACTCAGTTATCTCCATCCCAGTTATCCCCATCACAGTTATCATCTCTATCTCCATTATCATCTCCATCCCAGTTATCCCATCACAATTATCTCCATCCCAGTTACTCCATCCCAGTTATCTCCATCCCAGTTATCTCCATCCCAGTTATCATCTCTATCTCCATTATTATCATCTCTATCTCCACTATCATCTCCATCCCAGTTATCATCTCTATCTCCATTATCATCTCCATCCCAGTTATCCCATCACAATTATCTCCATCCCAGTTATTTCCATCCCAGTTATCTCCATCCCAGTTATGATCTCTATCTCCATTATTATCATCTCTATCTCCACTATCATCTCCATCCCAGTTATCATCTCTATCTCCATTATCATCTCCATCCCGGTTATCCCTATCACAATTATCTCCATCCCAGTTATCTCCATCCCAGCTCACAGCTCGAGCCCCCCAGCAGGACAGATGCCTGGCAGTTGACTGAAAGCTGATTCCTGTCAGGAGCTATTTTCTCCCTGAGACAGAGGAGACATTGTGCCCCTTGCTGCTCCAGTGTGGCCTTGGCTACTGCCTCAAGACCACCTTTTTGTTTTTTTTTTCCTTTCCTTCCCTGAGACAAAACAGAATCCCCCTGCTGTCAGCTCTATCTGGAGCTGCTGAAAGGGGATGTATAAGCCCAGTAATGCTGCTGGGGAGATAACTGTCAAACAGCATGAAAACCCCTGCCTGTCTGCCCACAGAGGCACTGAAGCTCCATGGAGGCTACAACTCAATGCTCAACAGCTCCTGGCATCTGTGAGGTCTCTTTCTTAGCTGCTTTTTAATGCCCTGCTGAAAGGAAACGCTGTGGGATTCAGAACCTGCCTCTGCTCGCCCAACTGTGCCACTGGGTGGTTGCTGGAGATGTGGAAACAGGCATTGTTCCCCTTGGAGGGGAAGATGGGAGGAAAACAGGGAGCTCTGCTGCACACAGCAGGGATGTGAACCAGATTTTCAACATGCTTTACAGTGCTGGGCCAGGAAAAGAGATAAAAATAATGGTAAATGTGTACCAGAGGCACGAGAACAACACTGGGCTGCTGAGAGTCACCAAAGGCTTTTGCCACTGCAGTCATGCACAAAACCACACACAAAGCAGTTTGCACCCACATCAAAACAGAAACCGTGGTGGAAGTACATAAAAAAAGTTATAGAGGTACTTAAAAAGGATTAAATATGTGACTGATGAACATAACCCCCCAAAATTACACTATTTGTAGTTTTACTCTAGAAACAGGCAAACTAAAGTTTCCCTCTGAAAACCACAGCAGGCAGGAGCCAATCCCCACATTATTCACCCAAAAGCACCTCCTGGGCAGTGGCTCCCAAAGCTCCCAAAGCTCCCAAAGCTCCTTTAGGTGGTGCCAGGAGCTCAGAAGCCCTCAGTGATCCCCAGCTCTGGTTCAGAGGCTGCACTGTCAGTCAGGGGGTTCAGTGCCCACCACACCTGGCAAACTCTACAGGCTACAAAACAATCCCTTGCACAAACCAGCACATTGGGAACAGCAGGCAATGGGAAAGAAGTGGAAAAAAAAAGGCAAAAAAAAGCAAATTCCAGTTTAAAAAACCCTCCAAACCCATCGATTTCACAACACTGCAAATATGAAGTTGATGAAGTTACATAATGGAGAATGCTCCTCATTTTTAGGCAGTATTTGGGAATGAAGAGAAAGCAAATTTCATCAGCATAAGGAAAATGCTTTAATACCCAGCCCTACACCTGATATCAGAGTAAGCAGGACTAGATTTGATGATGTTTGACCTCCTAAAAATCTCTCTGGAAAATCAAAGCCATTAGGGCAACCCAAAGTCAAGTTCAAAATTATTGCTTGGCAGCAACTTCCACAAACCGTCCATAGCTATCCCTATAAATACAGATATTTTATATATATCTGTATCTATATACATCAATTAAATGTTAAGTTTCTGGCTAAGCAGGTCTTAATGTCTATGGGCATCCTCCTGGATTAAGAGAATTTCATCAGGCTGAAAGGTCTGGGGAGGGAAACATCTCCCAGCTGTTCTAACCCAGCCACGGAGTCCTTTGGAAACTCCTAAAAGGAAAGTGCAAATTGGAATCAGGAGCCAGCACACGAGAAAAGTGCTGCTGCAACTGTCCCTGTGCAGCCCTCAATCCAGCCAGTGATTCATCAGATACCTTCTTTTTGTTTTCATAAATGATAAGGAAATCCACTTAGTTTGTGTGAGCTGTGCCTGCAGGGATTCCCTCTCCCTCACCCCTGTGCTGGGGTGGCAGCGAGCCAGCACGAGCCAAGCTGCATTTCCCAGCTTGTGTCAGCTTGTCTGTTTATTTCTTTTATTGGGGGGCTTAAAAAAAAAAAAAATCAGTCTAGAAGGAATTGCTGGTTTCATTGTTTAGTTCTGCTTTTCCTGCGCTTAACCACAATATCAGCATCAAAGCATCCCCTGATAGGGAAATACAAACTCCCATCTCCAGTTCAGCCAAGAGCAGCAAGCAGCACTCTCCCTGCATGAAAAGAACAATCTTCACTCACATTTCATGCGTAAAAAAGTAGTTTAAATTACAATTTTTTTTATATATTTACAGATCTAATAATATAGAAGCCACTTTACACATATCAGCTGTGATAACAAAAGCAGAACTTTGGAGATTTGATGTGAAAATTTGGATTTGGCCACTGGAAAGCTTGGGTTGGGCTGAGAAATGCCTCTTTGACATCTCTGGTTGTCACATTGCTGCACAGCTGGCAAAGGGCTGCAAACACACTGGGAAAAGCCCCTGATGTTTCCTCAGGGTACCCTGAGCCTCCAGAACTGGTTTTTCATTGCCACTGATTAGGCACCACTCAGCTTTAGAGCACCAGTCTTTGCTCCATTAGCTCCACATCCCCACATAACAATTAGAAAAATTATCCTGGAGACCTGGCTGCTGACATTAGAGGGATGAAATCTCAGTTCCTGGTCAGTTCTTAATTCAGAGGGGAGAAATGGTGCAAAACCCCTCACCTGGGGCGCTTCAAATATTCACTGACCCATTGTTTCAACCCCCAGACACTGGTGCCCACTCCAGAATGTGAACCCAGCTCTCTTTGTCACACCAGCCGTGAAAAAACACCAAAATAAAACAAAAAAACCAAACCAAATCCTTGTTGAATTTAAAAATCTTTTGGGCTGCAAGCCTGAAAGCAAAACTACCACGCCACAGCCACCTCAGCAACTGATCACTTTTCTTCAAAAGCAAACCCTCAGGGCTGAGAGGCCATAAATTGTGCAACAATCAGAAGAATCCACTTTTTAACAGAGGCACCTCTGCCAGCCTGGGTGCCTTTGATCAGAAATATTCTTGGGGAGAGGAGAACCCCGAATGTGAATGAACAACTCGGCGCTCTGTGGCCAGGCCAGGAAGCTGCTTTTTGGCTCCCTGTGTATGGGGAGAGTGTTATCTAAACCACTAGGATGACTATAAAATATCTTAACAGCTTCTGCTGCTTAGCTGGGAGCAGGGCTCCCAGTATCTAATATGAAACAAGTGGGCCAGGCTGTGAAAGGCAGCTCTATATTCGGAGGCCGCAGCGGCTGGAAGCTATGGGGTCGTCTCAGAAGCTCTCAATTGTTTTTAAATTCTGTTTTTACAAGGAGCGTGAGATTTATAGGCTCTTGAGGGGAAGAAAATGATGTAACTTGAGTAAATCAACAGGCCATTTATTCCTGGCCCTGTTTCCTCTCTGTCACTGAGCTCTGGAACGAGCCCCCAAGCGCTCCCTCTTCAAAACAAGAGCAGCCCGGGCTGCAGAGGCCTTGCAGGGACAGTTAAAGGCACAGCTCCTTCCTTCCCTCTCTGGATGAAGGGGGCCCAACCCAGGCACCCCCAGAGTGAGGGCACCCCGGGCTGGATGTGCTCCCAACCCCCCAAAAAACTGGGCATTGCAGCTGCTGCTCAGAGCTGGCATGAGCAGGGACAGGGCTGCTCCTTTTGGGGACCTGCAGCTGTGAGAGGGGTGAACCCCAACATCTGGAGTGTTTGATAAGAACATCTCCCAAAGCAGAGTTTGGGAAGCAGTATGAGCCCAGAAATGGGGAGGGAAGGGGAGGTGGATTTTTTTTCCTTGTTTTTCTCCCTCTCACGTCCTGGTTCATGGTTGGTGATGGTGGTTGTGGTCAGGTGGGGTTGGGCTCTTTCTCCAGGCAGCACTGGCAGAACCAGAGGACACAGCCTCAAGCTGCACCAAGGGAAATATAGGTTGGATGTTAGGAAAAAGTTTTTTATGGAAAAAGTGATGAAATATTGGAATGGCTGCCCAGGGATGTGTGGAGTCACCATCCCTGGGTGTGTTTAGCAAAGCCTGGATGTGGCACTGGGTGCCAGGGTTTGGTTGAGCTGTTGGGGCTGGGTTGGACTTGATGACCTTGAAGGTCTCTTCCAACCTGGTGATTCTGTAAATTCTGTGAATTCTGTGAGTTCCTTATCAGCATTTTCCAAACTGCTCCTAATCCTTCACTGCTGCTCATGGAGTGAGATCTCCTGACCCAGCGCTGGAAGCAGGGCAAAGAGGGATGACTCTCCTTACAGGGGGTTCCAAGAGGTCGTTCCCACCCACGGGCTTGCTATGATCTCCTCAGGTTTCTTTCCAGATGAAAATGTGATGTAAAAAGAAGCATGAGCACCCAGGAATTCCCACAGGAGCCACTGCTGGGCTGGGGCTGGCCCAGCTCAGTGCTGAGGGGCCTCAGGGTGCCTGAGCATCCTCACTCAACAGGGAATGGCGGCTTCAAAGTGACAGAGAGTAGGTCTGGATGGGCTATTGAGAGGAAATTCTTCCCTGGGAAGGTGGGAATGGATTTTCCAGAGAAGCTGTGGCTGCCCCTGGATTCCTGGCAGTGTCCAAGGCCAGGCTGGACAGGGCTTGGAGCAACCTGGGACAGTGGAAGGTGTCCCTGCCATGGCAGGAGGTAGCACTGGACATTTTTGAAGGTCCCTGTCAACCCAACCCATCCCTTGATTCTCTGATTTCAAACTTTGCGCTCCGCAAATTCCAACCCTCGTTACCACCCCCTCACCTGCTCCCTTCCCCTTGACCAGAAAGGGACATTTTGGGTTGAAACCCCCCATTCGCTGGGTCTGCAGTGCCAACAGAGACCTTCACTCCCCCCCCTCTCCTTTCCCAGAGCTCTGCCTATTCACAGAGCCCCAAACTTTTGTTTCCTGCTGACACCCAGCTGCCTCTGAGGCTCTGCTGCAGCACACGGGGCAATTTCAGCGCTCAGGTCAGGCAGCCGGGCTGACCCCTCACCTTTGACAGTGATCTTTATCTAGACTCCATCTTAATTATTTATCTCAGGAAGGTCAGAAAGAAAATGCCTCTCTCAGGACCCCCACTGCTCCAAGCCTGCAGAACTTGTTAAAATGCAAGTTCTTTGAGGATGGTAATTCAAGCAAGCAGCGGAGAAACTGCTGCATCACTTCTCTACCCAGTTAGGAAATGTTTAGGAAATTGCTCTCAGCTCACAATTATCATTTTCAAACCCAGCAATTGAGGAGCTTTCCTCATAAAACCGAGACTTAGAAGGGCCACAAGAGCTTTGCTAACGAGACGTGAAAGATTTTACATCGTTAATGTGGTTTTGCCTGGAAGTTTAGCAAACACAAAAACCTCAGAGACAATAAAATTTAAAACCTCTTGGAAAACACAGGTAACTTGTATAGAAAAGAATCCTTCAGGACTTCAGCAGCGTTAAAACTTCAAGCACATCAAGAGAAGTTTTAATAAAGTTATTAAAAATGGCAACACTTTGTCCCCCCCTGCAATGGTGTTTCCCAGCACAATTTAAGGAAAGCCACACACACAATAAAAGGAAGAAAAAGGGGGGGAAAAAAAAAAAAAGCTTGTAGCAAAAAACTGGGGTATAATTTTCTTCAATCAACTCCAGCTCATGACTGCAATTACCCCAAATCTCTCCGAACCTTGCTGTGATACACCAGGGACAGGTCTTGGAGCCTCTGTGGGTGGCAACCTTTCATCTGCCTCTCAAACTGTTCTTTATTGTAAGGTTTCAAATTAGTGCTAGCAGCAATGAGCAAATTTGATAATTCGATCTCAAATTAGTTAATGTAATGTGCCAGGAACCACTAACTAAGGCTCTGCAAAGATGAAAATCTATCTCTGCCTGCTCAGGATGCAAAGTTAACCAGCCTGACAGTTCGGATTTAAAAAGTTGCTTTTTATTTTAATTCAAAACGAAATTCTGCTTGAAAACTCTGCCTGCTGCCCCTTTTCTCTCCCCGAGGTGTGTTTGCCTCATTCTGCATGAAAAATCACCTATAAACACGCGAGGCACTCATTTTTCTGGGATCCAAAGCTGTGCTTGACCCACATTGCTGGGAATTGGGTGGAAATCATTAGGATCGTGTGTTCCGATGGATGGAGACTTTGGAGATAACCGAGTTAACTCGGGGATCTGTTTCCATGGCAGCTTTCAACGAAAACGAGCCCATGATTCACATTGCAGATCCTTATCTCTAGTTTAGGCAAAGTCATTTGTTCTGGGAATCACGCTGAAATATTTGACAAAAATACCCCAAAAAACCAAAAAACAAAAAAACTGCAGAAAACAAAAAACAACAACAACAACAAAACCAAAAAACCCAAAAAAACGTAAAATAACCAAAAAACCAAAAGAAACCAAACCCAAAAAACCCCCAAAACAAAAAACAACAACACCAAACCGAAAAAAACCCAAAAAAACTAAACCAAAAAACCCCAAAAAACAAAAAACCAACCAACCAAACAAAACAAAACCAAAAAACAACAATAACAAAAATACAAACAAAAAACACCCCCAAAAACCCAAAAAACCCCAAACAAACAAACAAACAAACAAACAAACAAAAAACCCCCAAAAACCAAAAAAATCCCAAAAAAATCCCAAAAAACCAAACCAAAACAACCCAAAAAACCCCAAAACCCCCACAAAACCAAAACCAAACAAAAACCCCCAAAAATCAAACCAAACCAAACCAAACCAAAAAACCAACCCCCCGCAGACACTGAGTTTTCTGGTGATTTTTGGGTTTGGGAGATTGGGGTTGTGATAGAATTTCACCCTGCATTTGTTTGTGTCGAAAATGTTTGTATTGAAAATGTTTGTGCGGAAAATGTTTGTCTTTAAATTTATTTTTCTTTAAAATGAAGATAAAAAGTCCAAGTTTGATCTTTAAGTGGTTTTGTCTTGGGGGAACTTCTTCTCTGCCACCTCTGCACCCACTTTTTTTTTCAGGGGAGCCCCAGGGCTCACAACACTCCTGGAGCATTTGCCCTCTGCTTCAGGGCCCTTTTCCACTGATCCCCTTCAGATTTCCATTCCCTGGAAAAGCTGTTATCCCCCTTCACCAAATAAAAATGTCATTATTCAGACAAAGTGAGATATTAAACAAGGCAGTCGGTGGGAGCCCCAGGTGGGAGTGTCTCAAAGCCACTGGGAAGTAAAAGTATGGGAGAATCATGTTCTAGACCCCTCTCTGAAAAGGATTTCTGACATTTTTAAAATATGTTTTTCATTCAGTTAAAAACATGCATTAGAATTCAGCAAATTGGTGATCAGCTTCAGCCTCCTGAACAGAACTTTTTGGTGAATTAACAGCTTTTAACATTAAAAAAAGGCATCACCACCTGCAGGATCGACCAGTCTGTCTGGTATAAAGTGGTATAAAAACTTATAAAGTGGAAAACTTTCCAAACTTGACAAAATCACAGCCCCTGTGGTTGGGCTGGCATGGGAAGGTTTGGTTCTTGCCCAGAGGTTATTCTAAATTAGAGCACAGCTCCCTGCCTGCACTGGACTTTTATTAACTGGCACATTTACTCAATTACACTTATTCTCACAATAAAAATTATATCTGAGCCCTGATAAAATTTGAAATAACAGAGATGAGTGAGGGAACGAACTCCCCATGTAAAATCTCCTTTAGTTTGGGGTTTGGTCTGCATAGAAGGACCCTTGATGGAGAGAAAATGTGAAGGGACTCTAAATCCCAAACCCAGGGCTCAGGAGTGACCCAGCCCAGCCTTCCCTTGGTGCCTGCAGTGGAATTATTGCAGTTTTCCTTCTCTGGGCAATTTGCTTTTAACTCTGAGGAGCAAATTCTGGAGGTTCCAATAGAATTTGAAATAACACAGATGAGTGAGGGGACAAACTCCCCATGCAAAATCTCCTTCATTTTGGGGTTTGGTCTGCACAGAAGGGCCCTCGATGGAGGGTAATAAAAATTAAAGGGATTTGAATTCCAAACCCAGAGCTCAGGGGCGACCCAGCCCAGGGAATTGATGCCTGCAGTGGAATTATTGCAGTTTTCCCTCTCTGGGCAATTTGCTTTTAAACTCCAAGGAGCAAAATCTGGAGGTTCCAAAGGAATGAGGGACTGGGAAGGGTTTGAAAAGCCTCACTGTTGTGGCGGCCTCTGCACCTCAGGGGGAGCTGAGAGGCCTCAGCCCGGAGCCAAGTGACAGATGATTCTCCCCTGAAATGTTTTCAGATGGAACAGAAGACGTTCTTTATCTGTGTGGTCTGAGCTCATTTACTGCAGGAGAAATCTCCAGCTCCCGCCTGACTGAAAGCCAGGGCTTGTTCTCCCCATCTGATGGATGAATGGAATTCAGAAGTTTGATACTGTCCCCTGAGATGCCATTTAAATCCACAGATACCTTCAGCCAGCAGGTAGAGTTAGAATGTCATTCTGCAGGCTCATCTCTCCCTCCCTGCCCCCTCCCCTCACACTGGAGCCTGTCTTCACTGCTTCTTGCTGCCATGAATCTCAGCAGCTTTCAAAGGAGATGCCAGGAGCAGGGGAATGGCTCCAAACTGACACAGAGCGGGGTTACAGCACATAGTATTTTATTATTTATTATTATTTTTTATTTTATTATTATTTGGAAAATAAAAACGCAGATATTACAAAAAAAGTCTTCCCCATCAGGGTGGGGAGGCCCTGGCACAGATTGCCCTGAGAAGTTTGGCAGAATGGTTTGGCTTGGAAGGGACCTTAAAAGTCACCTTGTTCCACCCCTGCCGTGGCAGGGACACCTTCCACTGTCCCAGGCTGCTCCAAGCCCTGTCCAGCCTGGCCTTGGGCACTGCCAGGGATCACAGCTGCTCTGGGCACCCTGTGCCAGGGCATCCCCACCCTCCCAGGGAAGGATTTCCTCCCAACATCCACCCTGAGTTCCCCCTCTGGCAGACAAACTCACCCCCTTCCTAACAAACTCACCCATCTCACTGAGATCCAAGCACAAATCCCAAGATCCATCCTAATCTTTGGCACAGGTTTTTTTCTGGCAGTTTGATTTATTTTGCCTGTTCTGCTGCTGCTGCTGCTGTAGATTCAAAACTTTGAAATCAGAAGAATGCAGCGAAGCAGCAGCAGAACAGAAGGAAGATTTCTCTTTTTTCTTTCTTTCTTTTTTTTTTTTTTTGAAGCAAATGACTCATTTGCTGTATTGACATCCCTGTGGATTCTTCCCCAGAACAGATTGTGCTCTGGAGGAACTGCTGAACTTGATATAAAAGAAATTCCTCCCAGTACAGCAACACAGAGACCATGAGGGGCTTTTGCATCTGATTAGCCACCAAAAATGTGCCCATTCAGCCCAGCCCCAGCCTGCTGCACATTTCCCTGTGTCTCTGAGGTTACCTCTGTTTATCACAAAAAGGGCTCCAAGACAGTCAGAGCTGCTACTGTTGTAATCCATCCAAGATGGATCGTGGAAAAGGCTGAAATAAAAGCCAAGCTTCCTGCCCCATGTGTCTGCCAGACTGCTGCAGAAAGGTCAGGGCCATCCTCACTGCAGACTGGTAATTGCAAAAAATGAAGGAGGTGAACCCTAACCAGGAGATCAAAGGAGGAGAGGGAAGGAGAGGGTTTTACAGGGAACAGACTGACTACGGGGGCAAGACATTAAGGGGAAAGAAATATCTTGTACTAGGAAAAAAAAAGGCAGTGTAATTAGCATTGCCTCCACGAATCAGGCAGCTGGAGAGTAAAACTCAGCAGATAACGAGATAGAAACGGGCACTGGGCAGCTGCTGGCTCCCACTGAACTAGAACAGGGCCATGTTTTATTGAGGTAAATGTTTCCTCTGACTTGTAAGAGACAAGGGCTGGGAAAGTGGAGCTTGATTTGCTGGGAGAAAACAGAAGTGCAGCAGGATCAGGATCTTCAGAGTCCTCGGAGTATTTTGGGCACAAACATTGAGAGAACAGCATTGTCTTGGGACACCCTGAGAGATTGTGGCAGCACTGACCCTAAAGCAGCCCTGAGTGATCCCAGCTCTGCCTGATCCCAGCCCTGCCTGATCCCAGCTCTGTGTGATCCCAGCTCTGCCTGATCCCATCCCTGTGTGATCCCATCCCTGTCTGATCCCAGCCCAACCTGATCCCAACCTGATCCCAACCTGATCCCAACCTGATCCCTCACACCCCAGCAGCCCTGCTCTCTTCTGGAGCCAGGGCATGGATCCAGTTTCATGCCCACCGTGCCCAGCAGAGCAAACCAGGCTCTGACACCAGCAGAAAGCCCCAAGCCTGGCGCTCTCTCCCAGCCCTCCCTGCTCCCATCCAGGCAGTGCCAGGCCCTCCACTGCTGCTCTGGTGATGCCCATGCCCAGCATCCCTCAGCCCAAACTCTTCTGCTTTAATTCCTCTTAAAAAGCTCAGAAATCCCTTCAAAGCAGAAAATGTCCCAAAGCAAGCCCAGCAGGGACTGCAGAGACAGTGCACAGAGCCTGCCTGCTCTGGCTGGGAGTGGAAGGAATTCCCTCACTTGCAGTCTGTGTATTTAATAAACTAATCCATTGATGACATTTCCTATTTAAATGAACAAGATTATGCAGCTAAACAATATTTTGCAACCAAAATGGCCAATAAATCACGGCCTTTGGAAGTGCTAATGGTGCTCACATTTATTCCTATTAATGCTTCCTGGTTTTGAAAGCTGGGCCAATTCCAGAGATAATGTATTACAAACTTTCCTGCTGAAGGATTTGGGTTCCTCTAGGCTCCATTCCAGTTATAACTGGCAGCTAATACTTTCACACATTCACAAATCCCCAGCCCCTCCCCAGCAGCAGAAGGGAGAGGAGAGCTTTTGGCTTGGGTCAGCACATTTGGGAGTGTTGCAGAAATGAATGGGAAGTGATGCAGCTCTCTTTGAACACTGGGCTCTTCATGACTGCACGCTCAGCACCTTCCCCCCCTCAGCCAGACAGACCCACACATCTGCACCCCTGTGGAACGGCCCCAAAAAACCCCAAAAATCGATGCACGGCCATGCAGCACTGCAGGTTTTCTTGCAGCTCCATGGAAATGCAAAGCACTGAGGTGTTCCCAGCAGAGCAGTCCTGCAGGGAAGCCCCCCAAAAAAACCCCAAAATTGATGCACAGGCATGCAGCACTGCAGGTTTTCTTGCAGCCCCATGGAAATGCAAAGCACTGAGCTGTTCCCAGCAGAGCAGCCCTGCAGGGAAAGCCCCCAAAGAATGGAATGGCCCCAAAAAACCCCAAAAATTGGTGCACAGGCAGGCAGCACTGCAGGTTTTCTTGCAGCCCCATGGAAATGCCACTTTGTGCCTGCAAAGGAGGGCAGGTACAGAACTGAGCTGTTCCCAGCAGAGCAGCCCTGCAGGGAAACCCCCAAAGAATGGAATGGCCCCAAAAAACCCCAAAAATTGGTGCACAGGCAGGCAGCACTGCAGGTTTTCTTGCAGCCCCATGGAAATGCAAAGCACTGAGCTGTTCCCAGCAGAGCAGTCCTGCAGGGAAGCCCCCCAAAATTGGAATGGCCCCAAAAAACCCAAAAATTGGTGCACAGGCATGCAGCACTGCAGGTTTTCTTGCAGCCCCATGGAAATGCAAAGCACTGAGCTGTTCCCAGCAGAGCAGTCCTGCAGGGAAGCCCCCCAAAATTGGAATGGCCCCAAAAAACCCAAAAATTGGTGCACAGGCATGCAGCACTGCAGGTTTTCTTGCAGCCCCATGGAAATGCCACTTTGTGCCTGCAAAGGAGGGCAGGCAGGCATGGAATGCCCCCAAAAAAGCCCAGAAATTGATGCACAGCCATGCAGCACTGCAGGTTTTCTTGCAGCCCCATGGAAATGCAAAGCACTGAGGTGTTCCCAGCAGAGCAGCCCTGAGAGCAGGACCTGATACCGTTTATATGAGTCCAATAAATTTGGTATGGAGAAGAAATCCTTCCCTGGGAGGGTGGGGAGGCCCTGGAATGGATCTCCCAGAGCAGCTGTGGCTGCCCCTGGATCCCTGGAAGTGCCCAAGGCCAGGCTGGATGGGGCTTGGAGCAGCCTGGGACAGTGGAAGGTGTCCCTGCCATGGCAGGGGTGGAACTGGATGAGCTTTTAGATCCCTTCCAAGCCAAACCATTCCAGGATTCTGTGACTTTATGATTCTGAAAATCACAACTGCCCAGCATCCAGGAAATGTCTGCAACAGGCACAGGTGGGAATGGGAAATGGGCACAGGCTGGAATTGCATTTTCCTGAGCCCAAACCAGCTGGTTCCAGGCAAACCCAGTCAGAGCAAGGGATGCTGACACTTGGGGTTTGCTGAAGGGAAATTTGGGAATGATCCTGAAAATGGAAAGAGACAAACAGGCCCCTAGGTTGAGGACAAACAATAATCTGTTGATTCCTACTTTTAGTCAATTAAATATCACTCAATAGCTTCAATCTCCCCCCAAAACACAGCTTTAGAAATCATCCCATGTGGGCTGATGAGCCCATTCACAAGGGACTTCAAACCCAAACCATCAGTGAGAGATGATCAGATGCACCCAGTGATCTCTTCACAGGAAATTTATGGGACAGCAGCTCTGTAGGAGTGGATGTTATTTCCTAATGACTCACAACAAATTACTTGGAAAAGCTACTCCAGTCCCCCAGCCCAACTCCTTGCTTCTCAAAATCAGACTTAGCACACACTGTGCATTGTAAAAGCCTTCCCTGCTCTGTCTGACAACACCTACACCCCAGACCCTCAGCATCTTTCAGAAGTTATTTCTGGAAATCTTGAATCTCAGAGCAGCAATAAAAGGAAAATATTGTTGTAGCCAAAATAAATGTCTCTTTGGGCCCTGTCTAAAAAGCACAGGGGTATTTGTGTGAGTTGAAGTGCTTGCCTTCCCAGAGAACAGCTCAGTTGTTGGGAGATATCAAGGGCCAGGGTAAATTCATAAAGAGCTCCCAGCTGATTTGTCTGTTCAAGGGAAATGCTCGGGGAGATAAAAGTCTGAATTCTGATTTTTTTTTAGCAGTCAAATCAGAATCCTGTTCTCTCCTCACCCAAAGCATGAAATCCAAACCAACAGCTGAAGAAAAGGCTCAGCACTGAGTGTTTTGATCAGGTTGTTAAAGGCTGAGCCAGTGCTGCTCACGAGGGCAGGCAGTGAAAGCTCTCAGTGGCACCCCAGAAACACGGGCACAGAGATGTGACACCCAACAGGGACGTGCAAAAATATTCACACTCCCAGCAGAAGTGTCTGAAAGAACCATATTTTACAAGGTTCTGCTGAAAATAGACTGTGTTTCCAAAAAAAAAAAAAAAAAATCTGTCACTTTTGGTCACTTTGAGTCTGCCTAGAGCGATCCAAAACAGGGTTCTGGTCTGTGAAGGGCCAGTGAGATCCACACCGGAAAAATCCTAATCTCATCCCAAATCTGACAGCCCAATTGGCCACCATAAATAAGAATAAAAATAATAAATTATCAATAAATAATAAATATTAATAAATATGAATAAATATTAATAAATATCAATAAATATTATTAAATATCAATAAATAATAATAAAGATTTCTCAGGTCAAGTCTCCCTTTTGGTGTGGAAGGAGAGCTCCCAGGGAGGGCTGGATGGAGCTGGTGGAAGGAAACAAGATCTGCTTAACAAAATTGAATTAATTCTCTCTCCAAACAGCCTTTATACCTGTCCCCCCCTCTAAAATAATAAAAAAAGAGGGATTCAACAAACATTTAAGACCTTAACTAGTGCAATTTCAATTATTTTGTCTAAATTAATTCCCATTCAGATCTGAACCAACAGCACGGCAAACTCCCTTTTGTTTGGCAGGCTCAGCATATAGACCTGGAAAACAAAATTAATTTTTTTTTTTCCTTACCCAGATGATAAAATAGATTATCCCTAGAAATAGAACATAGGGGTTCGAGGATTTTTTTTTTTTTTTAATTTTTTTTTTATTTTTAGGAGAAACAACAGTCCCGTTCCTGGGCAGGGAGGGAACAGTGGGATGATTGTTGGAGGAGTGAATCTGGTTTTCATTAGAGGGAAGTGATGGCTCCGGTTTCTGCCCGGGACTGTTTGCTCGCATCTCTGTTTGTGCTCGGCCTTGGCAGTTAACCCTTTCCTGCTGGGAGCCGAGCCTGCCCCGCTGATCCCACCCACCTGGCACAGGCAGGGACAGGGGGATCGCTCCGGGGATAAAGGGATCATTGCAGACACAATGGGATCCATCCAGGGGCAGTGGGATCCCTTCGGGGATAATGGGATCACTTCAAGGATAATGGGATCATTTCAAGGACAGGGGGATCTCTCCAGGGGCAGTGGGATCACTCCAGGGACAGGGGGATCTCTCCAGGGGCAGTGGGATCACTTCAGGGATAATGGGATCGCTTTAGGGACAATAGGATCGCTCCATAGACACTAGGATCACTCCAGGGACAATGGAATTGCTTTAGGGACAATGGGATTGCTCCAGGGACAGGGAGATCACTTCAGGAATAATGGGATTGCTCCAGGAATAGTGGGATTGCTCCAGGGATAATAGGATCGCTCCAGGGACAGTGGGATCGCTCCAGGGGCAATGGGATCACTCCAGGGATAATGGAATCCCTTCAGGGACAATGGGATTGCTTCAGGAGCAGTGGGATCCCTCCAGGGACAGTGGGATCACTCCAGGGATAATGGGATCCCTTCAGGGACAGGGATATCCCTCCAGGGACAGTGGGATCACTCCAGGGACAATGGAATTGCTTTAGGGACAAGGGGATTGCTCCAGGGACAGGGAGATCACTTCAGGAATAATGGGATCCCTGCAGGGACAATGGGATCACCCCAGGCTGGGCACAGCACTATGGATTTACTGCAGGTACTGCTGGCAGCCAAGCTGAGTGCAGACAGAACCTTTTGGCTTCAGTCTTCAAGTTGGAAGGAACTCAGAAATTGTTTATTAGGGACTGTTTTACCCAAAAAAACCCTCAAGCCCTGTATTTATATATCTGTAAATTTGCTGAAAACTCGATGTACCAATGAATACCTGCAGGACCAGGTGTCCCTCCAGGTGAGCTCAGCACCTGGGGAGGCTGCCCGAGGTGACCCAGCCAGCACTGCCAGGAGGGGACATGGGAGATGTGCCCTGTGCTGCCCCCAACATCCCAAAACTCCTCACACACTCCGTGGTAGGGAGACACCTACTCCAAACCAGCAGTGGGGGGGAAATTGTGGATGGGCTGCATGGAGCTGCTGGAGCACATCCAGAGGAGGCACCAAGGTGATGAGAGGGATGGAACAGCTCTGCTGGGAGAGATTTGGGATTGCTCAGCCTGGAGAAGACAAACTCCAGGGCGATCTAATTGTAGTCTTCCTTCCAGTGCTTGAAGGAGCCAGCAAGAAATATGGAGAGAAATTGTTTACAGGGCCCTGGAGTGGCAGGGGAATGGATTCAAGCTGAAAGAGGGGAAGTTTAGGTTGGAATATCGGGAAGAAATTCTTCCCTGTGAGGGTGGCACAGAGAAGCTGTGGCTGGACGTGTCCAAGGGAAGGTTGGTCAGGGCTTGGAGCAGCCTGGGACAGTGGAAGGTGTCCCTGCCCATGGCAGGGGTGGGACTGGATGAATTTTAAGGTCCCTTCCAACCCAAACCATTCTGGGATTCTGTGATTCCATGAAATAAGGAGAGCAGGTGAGGTTATCAGTCACTGAAGGGATGGCACACAGATTTTGGGCCCATAACATGAGAGACCCAAAAGAAAACTGCAGCTGGTGTCTGGCCTGGTGAAGTACCAGAATTGGACACAGCCTGCACACCCTGCCCAGGCTTTGGTTAGGTTTGATTCACTTCCAGAATGCACTGGGATAAAAGGTTTGCCTGAAATGGGATTTCCTGGCCTCTTCCCATCTCTGCCAATCCCAATACCCTGAACTGGGAGGGCATCATGGAGCAAACCCCTCTGAAAGCAGATTTTAGATAGAAACAGACAATCTCACCCAGTTCCACACCTCCCCTAACGCCCAACCTGCTCTGAGCAGATCTGCCCCATTGCATTGCCCTTAAATCTATTCCTGACCAGGGAAAACAGAGGAAACCCCTCCAATCCCCCGAGCCCTCTGATGGCACCACCAGCACATCCTCAGAGCACAGATCTTACCAAATAAATAGATGGAAAAATGACACTGTCAAAAGGCTTCCAGCTCAGATGAAGCCCCAGATATGGTAAGTCAGCCACTAGACTGAGACATCAGAATATAAAGGAGATTAAAAGAAACTGTCACCACCTATTGCTAAAATTGTCTTCCACCTCCTGTTTCAGCCAGTCTGCATGTCACTGCTTCTTTGGAGGGAATTAGCTCGGAAAGAAAATCCTGCTCTTCCTTTTATTGGATGGAAGCCTCTCAGACACTCCCCCCACTTTTTATGGGGCACATTCTCGCAGACATTTGCCACCAAAAGGCACCGAGAACACAGCAGCAAAAGGGACTTTATTTGTGTCCTTGCCCTCAGCCCCATGCCCAGCTCGTGTTGAGCACAACCACACATGGCAGGGCATAAAGAATTCCTGGTGGCACCTCTGAGGTGGCATTTCCCCTGTTCTGCCCCGTGCCAGCGCTTCCAGAACAACACAAAAATTCCTTTTTCTGTTCGGATAATTCCTCGTTTCACCCCAAAGACCTCGTGCTGCACCCTATACATTTATTCTAAACTTGGTGTCTTAAGCCAAAACATTAATTGCATCTTCTAGCAAGGGAAAAAAAAAAAACCCAGCAGCTCGTTTAAGAATGTATTCATTAAGGGCCTGATTGACACGGCCAGAGCCAGGGGGTTAAATTGAAGGTGGGGCGGAGGCCGGAGCGAGCATTGAGCTGCAGCAATCTCACCTCTCTGTGGTTTATCTCTGCAAGTCGGATAATTTATCCTCCTCACGGCAAGACAAAAAAAGGGAACTTGGCAGAGGGGGCAAGACAAAAGTAGACATTTTGTAACTGCTAAGTGCTAATGTTTCTGAAGATAATTTTTTTTGCGAAAGGTTTCTAAACAGCCCCTGTCAGCCAAGTTGTATTTTGTTATTTCAAAGTGACTGTGGGAGTCTAATCCAGTTCAAGCCCTTTGTAAATTTTAATGGAAATGCTCATACACAAAGGACAAAAAAAAAAAAAAAAGTGTTTAGCTGCTGTTAGATATTCAGGAAATCTAAATCTAATTTGCCCTCCTAATCAGCGCTTCGATCTCAGCAGTGCCTGTTGTTTCTCTGTTTCCTTATTGCAATTTCAACTGCAGCATCTATTTTCTATCAAAATGCAGTTCTGTACAGACAATTCCATATAGAGCTTAAAATACAGCTTTAACCACAGGGAAAAAAGGGGATTTTCTAGAAAAACAAAGTCATGGCAATATTGCTTTGACTTAAAAATGTGTGTGGAAGCATGGAATGATAAAAAAAAAGGATTATATCCATCAGCAACAAAGTGGCCTTTTGTTTCTACACTTAGGGGAAGATGATAAAAATCTTGGGCAGATCCAGCCACAGCCTCCCTGAAACAGGTGTGCAAAGGACCTTTTCCAGTGAAAAAGGAGGAATGAGAGCTGATGGATTCTGCCCAGGACAGACAAGGACACAGGAGCTGGGACAGAGCTCCCCTGAGAGGACCTCACTGCCCCATCCATGGGACAGCAGCTAGCCAGGACCAGAAGAAATATCCCAGGAGAGAAATGTGAATGTTTCAATGGAAGAAATGCTCAGAGGCAGAAACTAAACACAATTCTGTGCCAAATACCAGGCAGGAGCTCCTGGGCCCACATAGCTGAGGGGAAGGGTGGACAGAGTCTCGCCCTACAATCTTCTGCTCCCATGCCTAACTCAGGGCTGCAGAAATTTTGAGCCTCACTAATTATGGATAATCCTACAAGAAAATGAAGCTCATCAGGGAAACAGACAGAGGAGCTCCTTCATCACCCAGCTTGGAGGGCCCAGCAGACTGCAAGGTGTGTGTGAGAGACACAGGATGAGGTGTTCTGTCCATCCCCTGGTTTAAAACAGAGCTTTAATCACCACAGTTATTTCTGAAGTTTGCCAGCAGCACAGCAAACTTAAGGAGTAGCTGTAACATTATTAAAATTGCAAGTTATTAAAATAATTCCACAGCAGGAAAGCAAGCTGAGGGATGAAGCCACAGCTGAAGATGTCTTTGGTTTTAGTTTGGAGCTCAGGTTTCACAGTAAAAAAATCACAGCTCTTAAAGGAAGCAGACAAGGAAAAAGGATGGACAACCTACAGCCATTGGCACTCTGGATTGCCATGCACAGAGAATTCCTCAAAAACCTGTGCAACAAACTCTGGAAACAAGCCCATGATTTGGCTTGAGAGAAATTTTCCCCCAAACCAAACACTACTCATTTACCTAAAGTGCATTCCCAAGCAATCAGCAGCCCACAGACCTTAACCTATTTCCGAGGCAATAATGGAATTAGATTTGAATCAAAGTTCAGTGCCTTTGATAAGTCTGTGCTCTCACTTTGCCCTGGGCAATATTTGCCTCTTATTAAAGCCTTGTCCTGGTTGTGAGCTGATGAATCACTGCACAGATAGCAGTGGGCTTTAGCCAGACACTGCTATCAAACCCAGTGTCCACGGGCAGGTTTCATTCTAACCTCATGTGCCCCAGCTCCAGCCCTGACCCTGGAGGAGGAACAAACCCCCCAGATATCCCCAGGAACAAAAATCAGATCTTCTGTGATAACATTCTGCTGGATTTTTGATGCAGGTTTTTTGCAATTTTCTACTGAACCTTAAAAAAAGAAATCTTAGAGTGCATTTATGAAAGTCAGAAAAATTCCCTCAAAAGCTCTGCAATAGGAGAAAGAAGAAAATACCCTGAGTTTGTTCAGTGCATAAACACAGCCACATGCTGGGGGTTGCTTCAATTAAACCAAAAATGTTTAAAGGAGTGAAAAAAACCTTAGAAAATCTTTTGAATGTGTCTAAAAATATTCTAGAACACAGAATGGATTGGGTTGGACCTTAAAGCTCATCTCATTTCACCTCTGCCATGGGCAGGGACACCTCCCACTATCCCAGGTGCTCCAAGCCCTGTCCAACCTGGCCTTGGGCATTCCAGGGATCCAGGGGCAGCCACAGCTGCTCTGGGCACCCTGTGCCAGGGCCTCAGCACCCTCCAGGGGAGAATTTTTTCCCAATATCCGATGCAAATTTCCCACTTTTCAGCCTGAAAAATGATGAAACTGTTTATAAGAATATATAATTAATAAATTTAATGAATATCTTTCAGCTGCTTATGTTAAACTGTTTCAATGTACTGCTGTGTAGGATCTTTCTTACTCTGAAATTCTGCATGATACATTCACCCTCAAGAGAAAGCACTTCATTAAAAAAATTGCAAACAGTTTCTTTGAAAAAAATTATTCTTTCTAGCTGTCTCTTGAAAAGACAACTCTCCCTTGCCTTCAGATCATTATTAAATACTGGGATTATTAAATACTGGAATCAGATTATTAAATACTGGGATTCCCAATATTTGGGAAGGATCGGGGCTGCCCAGTGGCCCATCCTTGTAGGAGGAGGGACAGCTTGTTTGGGTGGCAAAAGTCAGGAAAAAGGACCCCACAGCACAAAAACCAACACCCCCACTGGCCACTGGCTGTGCCGCAGAACTGCTGGGCCATAGACCCGAGTGTGTGACAAACAACCCCAGGACAAGTGAGCAGGGAACACTCCTTCACTTCCCCATCCCTGCTATAATGAGAAAATGTCATATAAAGTAACTCTTGTTCATGTCCTTTATCCTCAAATTTATAACTGTCTCCGACAGTGCAGTCAAGGGTGAAGGTTATTTGTGTCATACTTGCCAAGAAAGTGCCCCTTTCAACACTTAAGGAACACAGTCAAACTACAGATAAAGGGGCAGACAAAAAAGATTCTGTCTTTCCCAAGTATTATTTATCTCCTCTATGTTCTTTGTTTCCCCTAATGGTGGAGATACCAGCCAGAGTGGGATTCACAGATGTAAATCCTTGAGCACAAGTGTGTAATTTAATTTTCTTTCATTTGGAGCTAACATCAAATGGGGATCCTATTTTCTGAAACACTCTGGTGTTCTTTTTTTCTAAGAAATGGGTCTCAAATTGATACTCAGAAAATAAAATTAAATTAGGGGCGAAGTTTATTGTAAAATTCTCTATGGGAAAGCCAGCTGGACCAAATATTGGGTTTTTCCTTATTCAGGTAAAGTTTATCAATAAGAAAGAGTTGTTAGAACTCCCAGCGTGTTAAATATAAATATTTAGACACTGACTCTGCTTCCAAGGCACTTCCCACTTCCAGCCATAGCCATTCAAAACCAGGCTCTGCAATGGCTTCAGCCACTGGCACAGTCCCCCAGGACCCTCTCCTGGTGTCTCCCTTTTGTAATTCCCATGCCCGGTGGAGGGATGGGCAGAGCCCTGTGGGGCTCACAGAGGAGCAGCAGGAGCTCAGAGTCACAGCTCACCTCCTTCAGGGAATCATGGAATGGTTTGGTTTGGAAGGGACCTCACAACCACCCATTCCTACCCTCTGCCATGGGGACACCTTCCATTATCCCAGGTGGCTCCAACCCCCATCCAGCCTGGCCTTGGACACTTCCAGGGATGGGGCACAACTTTTCTGGGCACCCTGTGCCAGGCCTAACCACTTTCCTAACCAGGAATTCCTTCCCAAAATCCCATCCAACCCTTCCCTCTGGCAGTGGGAGCCATTCCCTGTGTCCTGTCCCTCCATCCCTTGTCCCCAGTCAAGGGCTCCTTCAGGCCCTGCAAGGAGCTCTAAGATCACCGCAGAGCCTTCTCTCCTCCAGTGAACACCCCCAGCTCTCCCAGTCCAGCAGAGCTTCTTCCAGAGGTGTTTCTCTCTCTGATTGCCTGGCACAAGAAGGCATTTATGTGAAGATGAGATCATTTTTTCCCTTGTGTTGTACAGTGATTCCTGGTGTTCGTGAGGGCCGGAGCCATTCCCGTGGCTGGCCTAACTAGGCCTAACCAGGAATTCCTTCCCAAAATCCCATCCAACCCTTCCCTCTGGCAGTGGGAGCCATTCCCTGTGTCCTGTCCCTCCATCTCTTGTCCCCAGTTCCTCTCCAGCTCTCCTGGAGCTCCTTCAGGCCCTGCAAGGAGCTCTAAGATCACTGCAGAACCTTCTCTCCTCCAGTGAACACCCCCAGCTCTCCCAGTCCAGCAGAGCTTCTTCCAGAGGTGTTTCTCTCTCTGATTGCCTGGCACAAGAAGGCATTTATGTGAAGATGAGATCATTTTTTCCCTTGTGTTTGTGCAGCGATTCCCGGTGTTCGTGAGGGCCGGAGCCATCCCCGTGGCCGTGCCCGCGCGGGGGCCGGGCCCTGTGCTAATAACACGGCTAAGACAGTTAATAAGGCCCCTGATGAATGATTAGGATGGATTTCTGCACTGCTAATTTCCGTAACTATCACTCTCTGAAAGACAGCTCCAGGGATTTTGGGCCCGGGGTGCCTCTGTCTCTGCGAACACAGAGCCGCTTTATCCGCCCGCGCTTCAAATTGGCGGATCCCCTTTCACTGACCTAATGTGCACTGCACTTTAAAATGATACAATATTTTGAAACATGCAACTGCTTTGCTGATACCGTCTGTGCCTAAAAGCCTCGGCGCAGTCCAACAATGCCTGGGCTCTGCTGCTTTGGGAGGTAACACAAAGCCTTGGCATGCGCTCCCTGGGATGGTTTTTGGCCATCATTTTGGGCCTTTGGGGCGGGGATCTGCTTCCATTGGGGCAGCAGGGCCTTGCATTCTCCCAAAACCACATTCTCCAAGCTCCTAGAGTGGGATCCATCGTGTCCATTTGGCTGTCACAGGTGGGTTGTGTCCCCATGTCATGCTGTGACAACACCAACCCCTCTCTGCCACTCTTTGCACTACGGGGCCATGGCCTGGTGTTGTTTTGATTTTTTTCAAGTTTTTCTAAACTCTTTAATGTTTATATTCTTGTAATGATTTTTTTTACACACTTTATGTAAATAACTTACTGTTTTGTATTTTTTAATGGCCATTTTTTCATTGGCCATTTTGTATTTTTTATGGTCATTCTATGGAAGGAAGAGAAATTTGATAGATGGTTAGTTTGTTTAGTGTCATTGGAGAGGTGGCACTGTCACCCTCCAATCCACTGTTACTTTTGGAAATCTATAAATGTTAGAGTCAGAAATTAAAAGTACTCTTTTTTACCATCAGAAAGCTGCATGTCCACGTTGTGTTATTTTGTGTCCTATAGCAACAGCCTGGTGGCTCTGATATGGCACAGAGGGGTCCTGAGCTGTGCTCAGCATCACCCGCACACCTGAACAGCTCTGGCTGGGGAAAAGATTCTGCAAAAAGCAAAGGGAGGTTGGGTGACAAACCCCACACACATCAGCCAGGCAGGGAACAGAGGCTGTGTCAGTGCAAAGCAGGAGAGAGGGGTCCGTGTTCCTTCACACACACACTCGTGCCAGGCTCCCTCCTCACTAAAAAGGCTCAATTTAGGCCAAAACAGGCATTTTGACACAGTCCAATTTTGTGAACAACTTGTTGGACAGGTTTGTTGCTCATTCCATTGTAAGCCAAAAAAATGAATTCATTTTTCCTCATCTCCGTTCAACCCCCACGTGCAGACACCTTCACTCAGCCCCGATTTTAAGAGAACTGAAGCTGAACCTGTCCCATAATTTTTTTCCTCTTGGAAGATCTTTCCTACCTTACTGACCTCCTTGAAGCAGAATTCTCTGTAGGGATCATCAACCTCAGAATTATTATTAGGAATTTAACCTGGGATTCTGGAGGCAAACCAAAAAAAAACCATCCCAAAGCCAATGACTGCACTAATTATTCCAAGTGCTACTGCTGGGTTTAAGCAGCCCTCCTGAATTCCAGGAAGAATTCAAGATTAAAACACCAAGTCATACTTGAAGGGGTGTTTATACACACAGATGACACTGGGTGCAAGCTACTGATGTATTATATTAAACAAAGTGCATTTTCATAAATTACTTATTGCCATTTTCCCACTCTGAGTTGGGATGTGGCAGTGAAAATACCTGAGAGCTTGAGACAATGTCCAAGTTTCTGTCAGAACGGAATGTAATTAGTGCAAATTAAGCAGCATCCTGAGAAGGAGGAGGTCAGGGAGAACTGGCAGGGTCGAACTGGGTCATTACAAAGCATTTTTATAGCCAGGCAAGCAGGAGGGATCCTGAGTTACCTATTGCTGCTGTCTGAACTCTCCCTGCATCCCAGACCTGCTTTTCCACACAGATCAGGAGTGGGATCCATCGATTTTATCGGCAGCAGACAAAGAGCTGTGAATTAAAACTGTAAAAAATCAGCACCATTGCTCTTTTCTCCTTTCAAATTTTGCATTTTAAAATTGGGAGAAACAAAGTGGGCCCATCACAACCCCATGGGCTGTTACATTTCTGTTCTGGGGTTTATGGCACTTGATGGCTCAGGAGGAATGTACTTTATTTATCCACAAATGGGAATGTCTGAGTAAGGCACCACAAATTTACCCCCCAAATCTCCACCATTTTTTCAGTCTGAAGGCTTGAAAATGATGACAGTCCTCAGGAGGCCTTGATTGGCCTTCAGAAAGTTCCAGAACTTTGCTTCAGAGATGCCGTCTGAATATTTAGGCCAGAATTACTGATTTTAGAGATATGCATGTGCACACACAGGTGTCTGTCTGTCTGTCGCTGGTGTGTCGCTGGTGTGTCAGGGGACAGAGGTGTGCAGGGGTAATGCTGCAGGTGCCAGCTGTTGGCCATCCCAGTCTTCTGGGTTAGGATTTCCACAAGGATGGGCTCTGTCCTGCTACTTTTCTGTTAAAGGGATATTTCCCAACATACTTTGCAGCCACACAATTTTTTTGACACCCCAAAAAAACCTCCTTTAGGATAATCCAGTCTTTAATAGGTTGCAGCCACAACATGCTGGTTTTGTAGGATTGCCCTCCTGAGCATTTCCCGCCATGCTGAGGTCTAAGGAAACTTCTCCAAATTTCTGTCAGTGCAGCAAAACTCAGAGTTTGGTGTGTTCAGTGAACTCTCAGGGACCTTCTCACCTGCAGAGAAGCATCTCCCAAACCTTCCCTGAAGATGAAAGGGTGCTGGACCTTCCATGGAACCTTCCCAGAGGAAAGTGCATCAGACATCCAGCCCATGGAATCACAGAACCACTGAGGCTGGAAAAGATATTCCCAAAAGTCCATTTCTAAAAATCCAACCTGTGCCCCATGGCCACCTGGTCACTCAGCCCAGAGCACTGAGTGCCACATCCAGTCATTCCTTGAACTTCTCCAAGCATGGGGACTCCAGAACCTCCCTGGGCAGCCCCTTCCAAAGCCTGACCACTTTTTCCATGAAGAAATTTCTCCTGAAAAGCTTGGTCCAAAGTCAGTGGGGTTTGGAGAGCATCTTTGCCCCAGGCCTGTGTGAAATCTCTGGAAGTGGAAGCTGCACTGGTGGGACTGGAAGCTGTTTTGAAGGCAACTGAAATAATTTTGGTGGGTGATGCTGGAAAGGCCCTTCATGGTGGATAATGGCCCTGCCTGTTCTCCACAGAAGGCCACGAGCACCAGGCTTTTCTCACAGGTCAATGACAGCTTCCTGACCACCTTTTCCATGAAGAAATTTCTCCTGAAAAGCTTGGCCCAAAGTCAGTGGGGTTTGGAGAGCAACATTGCCCCAGGCCTGTGTGAAATCTCTGGAAGTAGAAGCTGCACTGGTGGGACTGGAAGCTGTTTTGAAGGCAACTGAAATAATTTTGGTGGGTGATGCTGGAAAGGCCCTTCATGGTGGATAATGGCCCCTGCCTGTTCTCCATAGAAGGCCATGAGCACCAGGCTCTTCTCACAGGGCAATGACAGCTTCTGCAAATCATTCCTATCTGTCTTACTGGAATTTTACATCTCAGAAAAGTTCCAGGTGGGAGGGATGGAGATGAGGAAGAGAACTCTGAGCAACTCATGCCTTCCTCCCCAGCAGCTGCTCAGGCCAAGATCTCTGTGCTATAGACTTTTCCCTGCCTGTGACAAAACACTAAAAAGCCCTCCAGCACGACAACAAAAAATAAATATCAAAAGAACATTTGAAGAGCTCAATAAATTGATCATATTCTGCTGAACCTTCACCCTTGTAACGATAGTACCATTTAAATGCTAATGTCATTTTTAAAAAAGTCAATTACAGGAGTTTTAAAGTAATGGAGTCAGCAGTCTCGATGTAAATCTGTTATATTAATCTGCTCCCTACACTGTATCCATGGGCACTGATGCATTCACCCCCTTTTCCCTGGAGGGAACGTTCCCTTGCAGTGGTACCAGTAATTGAATCAAGTTGATACAGACACCAAAAATATTGTAAGTCTTGTAGGTAATGAAAAGCATATGTTGATAAAGCCAGTTGCTGTAATTTTGGATAGAAGAGCACTGACATTTGGGAAGTTCAAAATTAGAATTAACCCTTTCATGATGAAGTGACCTGAAATTGTCTTTACAAACTCTGCTAATTTCACAAAGAAAAACTGCTTGAAATCTGCCATAAGACCCCTTAGATCCTTTACCTTCCATTTTCCCTCCTCATTCCCAATGAAATTCACTTCCATAAAGACTTCTGCAATTTTTTTTTTAATCTGGTTCAGACAAAACATAACAGGATCAGAAAACAAACATTGCTCAGGTCCAAATTCATTTCTGCACCTGGACCTGAAGAAGCTGGAATGTCACAGCAAAAGAGAGATTTTGGTTGTGCTGCTTAGGGAGGTAAATGGATGCAACAAAAATCTCCAGGTGCCAGTCCCTACTCAGCAGATTTTGGGTGCAGCTCCAAACTGAACAGAATCACAGAATCATAAAATAATTTAGGTTGCAAAAGACCTCCAAGATTATCAAGTCCAACCTCTGATTGATCTCCAATATCTGGTACATACAAATGGTGTTTAGAAGTATCAAATAAACCCAAACCCAAACAAATTATCATTTAGGGTGGGACTTTTGGTTGTGAACAAACTTGGATAAAGCCCAACATTTTACAGTTCCTCTGATCATGTTGGCTCATAATGACCCGTTCAAATTATTATTGCAGTGGGGTTCAAAGAGATCCACCTTTCCTACTCCCACAGCTCATGAAATGTTTCTCACATTAAAAAGGATTCATTTTGGCTCAGGGAAACAGGGGATCATGAACACTAGGAGAGAGGCTAAACTCCCTGGCTGAGGTGAAATCACAAATATCTGCACATACTGTGAATTCACCCACATACAAAGAGGTATCATCGTTTATGACAGAAGATAAAACCTGCTGAGAACTTCCAGACAGTCAGAGCCATCAGAAATGAAAGACTAAATAAACATATATTTCTAAGTACTCATAACAAGGGAATTGCATTCAGCACTGCTCTGAGGCAGAAAGAGAACTTCCAGATAAAATTGTCATGGAATCCATTCCACTTGTCACATAAACACTGCTCTGGGTTTGCTGGTAAGAAGGGCTGATTAATGGTTCACCAAGATTTTCCTGCTTCTGCCTTTTGTGAATTGATTCTCAAGTGCAGGTCTAATAAAATCCCAGCCGATGTCACACACACGCCACAGAAATATTTCCAGTGCCATCATAAATCCCAACAGTTTGGAACAGGGGTTTTGTTAACTCAGGGCCTTCCTCTGCTACAGTTCAGGGGTTAAAGGGACCCACAAATATTAAAACAAGGTTGGGGATAAGCACAGAACTCAGAATATGTCTGAGCATTTCCACATTCTCCGAGCCTGGAGCTTCTCCCAAAACACTGCAGGCTTGAGTCTCTGGAGAAATCAATCCAGAATTTTGGAGTTTTGTTACTCCCAAAGCAGCTGAAATCTCTTCCCTCAGCATTCCCATTCCACATGAGCACATGGAGAAGGGGCTGAAATCCTCTGGCACCAACAGCACGGTGCCACCCCTCCTCTGGGAGACTCCCAGATGGAACCAGGAGTATGGGATCATCCCACAGGGCAAAACTCCCCGTTAGTGACTCTGCCAAATTCTTCAAATTGGCATGAGAAAAGAGATGTTTTTTCAAGAGAGTTTGGAGTAATTGAATAAACTGACTCACAAGGCAACATTTCACTACTTCCAGACAAATCTTCCCTTTAAATCTTTTGCTGTTTGGACAAAATTGAAAATCTCCATTCTGGCACAAAACAGAGTTATTTGAGTCCTAAAAGCATCTCAGGCCTTTTTTTTTTTTTTTTGGGGGGGGGGTATTTGTGTGTTTTGTTTTTGAACAAATGAGCTCCGAAGCTGGATCTCATTCCTACCAAATCCTCCCACAAAACACTCACAATGTCCTGGAAATTGATGTATCCAGGCACAGTTTATTCTATTGGAATAATAATAATATCCAGAAAAGTTTTTTTTTTTAAATAATAATATCCAGAAAAGTCTTTTTTAATTTAATAATAATATCCAGAAAAGTCCTTTTTTTTTATAATAATATCCAGAAAAGTAATTTTTGATGTAGACCCAATATTGGGACCAGAACCAAAGCTCTTAAAGACTCAATAGAGACACAAACCCCTACGTGGCTCCTTTGAAATCAAACCATCCTGGAAGTTGAGACTTTGGAAGAAAAAGGGAAAGGAAGGAAATTCTTCCAGGAGTGATGTGAAAGGGAATGATTCTTCCAAAAAAAGATTTGCCCGAAGGAAAGCCTGGATTCAGGCTCGGCAGTGGTTAAGGGCAGCACCTCTGATGAGAAATGAAAAATAGGAGTTAAAAAACGGGATTTTCCCTATTCCAGAGGCAGGAGGGGATTGAGGGGGGATTGAGCCTTGAGGCAGTTCCGCGGCAGCGCCGAGAGGGGGAACCCTCGCCCAGGCCGAGCGCAGGGGGTGGACGGGGGATAACGGGGGAATAACCGGGGGATAACGGGGGAATAACGGGGGGATAACGGGGGGATAAAGGGGATGATGGATAACGGGAATAACGGGGGAATAACAGGGAATAACGGGGGGATAATGGGGGAATAACGGGGGAATAACGGGGGGATAACGGGGAAATAACGGGGGAATAACGGGGATGATGGATAATGGGAATAACGGGGCAATAACAGGGAATAACGGGGGGATAACGGGGGAATAACGGGGGAATAACGGGGGAATAAAGGGGATGATGGATAATGGGAATAACAGGGGAATAACGGGGATGACAGGGGAATAACGGGGATAACGGGGATAACGGGAATAGCGGGGGAATAATGGGGGAATAACGAGAATAACGGGGATAATGGAGATAATGAGAATAACGGGGGAATAACAGGAATAACGGGAATAACAGGGATAACAGGGATAATGGGGGAATAACGGGAATAACGGGGATAGTGGGGGATAATGGGAATAGTGGGGGATAATGGGGGGATAGCAGGGGAATAACGGGGATAATGGTGATAACAGGGAATAACAGGGGGATAAAGGGAATAATGGGAATAATGGGGGAATAACAGGGATAACGGGAATAATGGGGGGATAACGGGTACAACAGGGATAACGGGGGATAATAGGAATAACAGGAATAAGGGGGGATAATGGGGATAACAATAATGGGAGGTAACGGGAATAAGGGGAGGATAAGGGGAATAACTGGGATAACGGGGATAATGGGTAGATAACAGGAATAACAGGAATAACAGGGATACCAGGGTAGCAGGGGAATGATGGGAATGCTGGGAATAATGGGGGGACAACAGGGGATAATGGGAATAAGGGGAGACATCAGGAATAACGGTGGGGTAATGGGAATAATAAGAGGGGAGTAAGAGGGAGTAGCTGGAATAATGGAGGGGAATAGCAGGAATAATGGAGGGTAACCAGGAGATAACAGGGGACAACGGGAGTAATGGGAATAACAGGACATAACAGGAATAATGAGGCAAAACAGGGGGTAACAGGGCTCTCCCAGCCCTGTGGTGGGCACAGGGATGGGGAGAACCAGGGGATGCCCCTTGGCAGTGGCCCTGGCCCACCCATGGCAGCAGTTGCTTGGCCAGAGGTGTTCCAGGAGGAGTAAGGGACACGCAGGAGCAGGGCAGGTGGGGTTAGCATGGGAAATTATGAAAATTAGTCTATAGTTTGGTATAATATTTGATATTATCCTGTTTTGTGGAGAGATGATCCCTGTGTCCCTCATCCATGGCAATTCCCCATCTTGGACACTGCACTGAGACCTGCTTAGGTTGCCACAGCACGGGCATTGCCTGGATTTAGGAAAAGTTTTGGTTAAGCCTGGAATGAAGTTCCTGTATCCTGAGTGGTTCCTCCAGGAGTGCCAGAGGCCAGGCTGGTTCACTGCCCATTGGCCAGGGCAGCACTGGGACACAGGGACACTCCCAGGGATGTTCTTCCTGAGGGTTTTCCTTCCTGAGGGGCTGGGGCAGGTGGGGATAGGGCCAAGAGATGACACCAAAATGCCCCAGGCCCTCAGGACACCTCACCCTGCCCTTCCACCGATCTCCTTTCAAACAGGAATCCTCCTCCTGTAGCAGGGATCCTCCACAAGGGCAGCTCAGACTCAACAAAACCAAATTCAAGCAAGTGAAATTCAATTTCAGTTTCGAGTGTTAAAAGACAACAAACTCCTCAGTATTCCTGGAGAAATGGGGTGCAGTGGGCTGGAGGGGGGACAACCCCACAGCCTCCCCCAGCCCACGGTTCCAGCACACAAACAGCAGCCAAAGTGAGACATCAGCTGAGGAAAGCGTGGGAGGAACAGTCTGGAACCAGGAAAATACAAACAAACTGAGAGTGGAGACTTTTTGTTTGTTTACAATCTCTTTTTCCCCCTCCTTTTCAATTTGTAAAGTTATAAGGAAAAGCAAATGCAGCCCAATCCCTCCTCCAGCCTGCTGTCTCTCGATGGACTGGATCAGCTTGGAGGTCTTTTCCAAAATAAATGATGCCATGATCTTCTGCCCCAGGTCCGCATGTTCCCATCTGGGAATGGTTTTCCAACCATTCCAACTGTTTTGCCTGGCACAGCAAAGTTCATCTCTCAGCAGCAGAAACCAACATTAAACTGGGGGTTAAGAAATCAGGAAATCAGACCTGGGCAAAGGGGTGATGACTTAAATCTTTCTGATTCAAAGAAACCCAAAACTCAGAGGAGTCACCCTGAATTCCTACCACAGCCCCAAACCAACTTAACTTATTTAAAAAGTAACCTTGAATTTTGCGTCCTGCACCTTTTATTTCCTTGTTTTGCTGTGAAACTGAGGGCACTAAAATATTCCTGAAATGCCTGCACAGATCAGGATAAAGCTGGGAAGCAGGAGAATCATCCCTGAGCCAGCCCAGCCTCTCACACAGCCACGGCCATCCCCGAGCTCGCCTGAACTCGCTGAACTTGCTGAATTTACAGCTCTTTGCTGAGTCATTTACAACCAAACTGCAATTACTCTGCTCTCAATTAGTATTTTTTCATGGTTTTCAGTGGCTCCACATGCAAACAGCCCAAGAATTGTGGGAAGAACACCCCAGCCCGTGGTGGTTTTGTCAGTACTGTGTGTGCTTGTGCAAATGCTTCCCCTTGGGACGGGTGCTGGATTAATAATCCCAATCCCCCTGAAATCCACAGGAAAACTCCTCCTTGCTCTGCTTGGGCCACAATTCTGCACCTGAATTTTTGCGTCCAAGCACAACAACTCCTTTAGCTCCGTGTCCCTAACTCAGGTGCAGCAACATGCCTTGGTGGTTATTTAAAATTAAACTGTAGCTGTTTCTAGAGGACCAAGTGCTCTGAGCTTCCTTGCAAACATGAAGATTTTTTAACTCCTCTCATGCAAAAATCAAACTCTTCTCATCTTCCAATTGAAACTTGGACATATTTGCTCATAGGAGCACATTTTCCAGTTAGAAAATTCTAATAACAAATGGTTCAGACATTTTTATAGGGCAGAAAAACTCAAGCCAAGTTGGTTAGTGGTTTCAGATGCTTTTTATTTGCAAGTCAGAAAGGGCTTCATTTATAAATTGAAATTGTACTGGCTGCTAATCCTGAAGGCAGACTCAGGCCTTTGGCTCTGCTTGGAGAAGGAGAAATAATGCATTTTAAAGACAAATTATTTCATTTGGACCAATGAGTGCTGTGGTTGGACAGGACATTTATTTGATAGCAAAACTCACAGAAGAAATCCTTTAGATTGAGAGTTCCACCAGTTTAAGGGGACACTGCCCTCCACTGTAGATCTGCATCACAGTCCTGCTCCCAAATGTGAAACTTGGGGATTTTAGGGATAATTCCTGGTCCTCTGAGGAGCACAGGCTCTTTACACAAGGTGCTGCACCACCACACTGCTGAGGAGCTCCCAGTCCACCCCATCCAGAGACAGAATTGAGTTTCCCCTGTTTGGAAGCTGGATCTGATGAACTGAGGTGATGAAGGTGCTCAAACATCCCCACAAGTTTGTGCTGGGACACAAATCCCTGAGAGCACCAGGGCTGCCTCTCTCCGATTTCTACCCAGATTTTGGAAGCTCTCCCCTTCCTGAAGCACAGTAGTAACTTTTGGATCACAGAATCACAGAATGACTGAGGCTGGAGAACACCTCCAAGTCCAAACTATGACCAATCCCCACCTTGTCCCCAGCCCAGAGCTCTGAGTGCCACATCCAGGAGTTCCTTGGACACCTCCAGGAGTGGGGAGTCCAAACCTCCCCTTCCAAAGCCTGACCACCCTTTCCATGGAGAAATTCCTGCTGATGTCCAATCTGAACCTCCCCTGGCACAGCTGAGGCTGTTTCCTCTCATCCTCTCACTAATTGCTGGGAGAAAATTTTTTTTCTAAAATTTTTTCTAAATCAACATTTCTTATCTCAAAGTTGCCATACAAATACACACTATATAAGCCTTCTATCAAACCCTAAAAACTCTCTACAAATCCATTTCCCACAAATAATTAGTTAAGGTGATTGTTCTCATTGAGTAATGCGCTCAAGATCACAGAGTTGCGTCTGAGCTGTGAGCCTAATAATTTAATATAATAATAACCATAATTTAATACTGGAGCTTTGAAAATGGCCAAGTTTTGGTGTCTTGTTTCTGGACAATGTGTACGAAGCAGGAAATACCTATAAAAGCTGTGTTCAGAAGGCAGGGATCAATGCACCAGAGCTGGGTTGTCTTTCCACACCTAAAGCAAGGCTGGACAGGAGTTTCTCCATTTCTTCCCGTCCCAATTTCCCTCATCCTGCTGCACTCAGTGCAAAACAATCTGCCACACCTGCTGAGCTCAGCTCACCCATTTCTCATCCTGCAGAGAGTGTGCAAACCAGCAGCCTTGATATGGCAGCTTTGCACCCAGCTGCTCACACCCCAAAACGCTTCCCCCAAAAACCACTGGAACCCCCTCAGAGCCTCAGAACGCCTCGTTTCTGTCCTCAGCATGTCACACCTGCCTCACAGAAAACAGGGAGAAGCTCTGCCCAGGAAAATCCAGCAAAGATTGGCACTTTGGGGGAAGTGCCAGCAGCCAAGTGGCAAAGGAAAACAGGGCCTGTGTCAAGGAATTCATCGGTCAGGAGTGAAGCAAGATATAAAAGAAGTGGGAGAGCAGGAGGAAACAGCTGAGCCAGGTTTGCTGTTTGCTCCCCAAGCTCCTCACGAGCAGTTCCATGGGTGGGAATCACACCTGGGGGATTCCCAGGGATTGAGGTGAACTCACAGTGCAAACAGAGAGCAGAGAAAATTCCAGTGGCTGCAAGAACAGAGCTGGCACCAAAGGAACAACAGTGGGAAACGGTGGGCAAAACTTAAACCTTCAAACTTAAACTGCAGGAACAGTTTAATAGTTACATGAAACAGGTACAAAACAGTTTCTGATGGGTTCACAGGATTCACAGAATTACCAGGTTGGAAGAGACCTTCAAGTTCATCGGGTCCAACCCAGCCCAGAACGAGTCCTGAAATAATTCCCAGTGCTGTCTTTGGTCTGTGGCCTCTACAATCCAATCCCACCCTCTCTGGCCTTCTGTTACACTATTTTCTCTTCTTTGGAAAGGAAAATCCCTGGTGCTGGGGGGCTGCTGCCCCTCTGCTTCCCCGTCTGAGCTCAGGGCTCGTTATCGCGCCCGGGCAGCCCCTGTGCTGTCTCCTGCAATTGTTCCTGCTCAAGCTACTTTCTTTTCTTTTTTTTTTTTTTTCCTTAGGGTGGTGGTGGTGTTTTGTAATTTATAGCAAAATAAGAAATGATTCTTTATAGCAGAAACCATTCTGTTGTTGCAGAGTCCTTATTTAGCTGAGGAAAAGCCGTTCCGTGGCTCGCCGTCGAACCACGCGGCTTCTTCTTCCTAACACCTCCCACAGGCCACATATCAAGCCTGCACTTCCTACGAATGATAAGCAGCATTCATTTGGATCATTCACAGTTGTTTTGGGGGCTGGTGGGTGATAGGCTCCTCTCTCAGTCTGTCACCTCCTGCCCAAACTGTCTGCGGCTCCCCCGTGCCAGCCCTGCCAGCGGAACCCGGGGGTTTCCTGCTCAGGGCACAGCACAAACACAGAGCTGGGCTGTTCCAAGCCCTCCCCACCACTGCCCCAGCCCCCAGGGATCACAGACAGTCCCCTGCCCGACTCTTTGGAGATGCAGCTCAGTCTGGAAGCCACAGCTACAGCGGGCAGGTCTCCAGGCATTGGGAGCACCCTCTGTGCCAGCACTGCAGAGCCTTGCCTGGCTTTTTAACACCTCAAAAATTCCTCCTGAAATTTCATTTCCAGGCTTGCAGAGGATTCCCTTTGCCACTCCAGGCCCTGCCAGAAACAGATGAGATTTCAGCCACGGTCCTCCAGCACCGGGTGCCCTCTCCCTGCTCCCTCCCAGGAACAGGCTGATGTTTCACTCTGCTTTTCTCCTCCTTTACTGGGAAAAATCCCTGCTCAGGCCTCACTTCTTTTGGACAATCCTGGGATCTGGCATCCCCCAGGAGGGGCTGATCTGGCTGTATCAGAGCACAGAGCATCCCAATGTCCCCCATGGGACTCCCAGACCTTGGGAACAAACCTGGGGAACACTGTCCCTGTTCCTCCAGATGAACATTCCCGTTCTTCCCAACCACTTTGATCTGACTGTCACCCAAAAAAACATCACTTCTTGGGGCCCCCAGCCTCAGGCTGAGTCAAGATCCCAGAACTGTGGTTTATCTGCTTCCACATCCCATAAAAGTGTGGATTTCAGTGTCCATACTCCAGGAGAAGAGCTTTAGGCGCCTCAGCAGGATCAGCACCAGCCAGTGCAGCCAATCCCTGCCTGTGGATCCATGGGATCCATTCCTTCTCACCCCAATCCTCTCACAAAGCTGCCCAGCAAAAGTTCCCAGAGTGGTTCATATATTTTTAAAATACTTCCCAGTCCATGAGCAGCCATGCTCGATGAAAATTGTATTTTCAGGATTTAAAAGCAGCTTTTCTGAGAGTTTTCCAGTTTATAACCACCCCCAAGGATGTTTTTAACATTCCAGTAAATAAGGGACTAAAGAAGAACTCTTGATTAAACAGAGTTTTAAATCCACAAACCCTGAATATTTTTTTTTAATCCTTGAAAGTGCATTAATGGGCTTAGTGTTCTGTTAATGGTTTTATTTTTACGCCAATTTCTTAGGACCACACATTTGTTTTCCACAGGTATCAAAGTGCCAAAGAAACCTAAAATCTGCTCAGGAGGTACTTTGTGTTCACTTCTGACTACGAGGGACCAGCACTTGAACAAGTCTGGAGTGTTTGCAGCCTCTTCAGAGTTTCAAAACCACCTCGGGGTCCTCAGCGCTGCACGGGAGGAGGTTCCTGGCCTGAAACCTGATGGGGTTTGATTTCATTTTCAGGACATTTCAGCTGTAAACACTGCTCTGGTGGAAGCCTCTGCTGCCTGTTGCACTCAGCGGAACATTTTGTGCCAAAATACAAAATTTATCCCTCCACAAATACCTGGGCAATGTTTTGTTCCTGGGCTCCTCCCCACACGTGCAGCTTTTGCTGCCTCCCAGCTGAGTGTCCTAAGCCACAGAACAACCCATGAATCTCACAGGATTCTTGTAATGGCTTTTAAACCCTGCATTGTGGGCTGTTTATGGCACAGTTGCATTTGCTTTAGAGATTTGTTTTAATGCTGTTGGTGTTATTTAGAGAGATATTAAATTCAAACAGCTTTATGGTTGCTAATAAACATCTATTACCATTACAGACATTCTGATATAAAAGCCTCATACAGGTGCTTTCTCTCAACTATGCAGATTTGATTGATTAGGCCACAGTAGTTTATTTTACACTTCAGTGGTCACTAAATCTATCATTAAGATTAAAAATTGCAGTTTGTGCAGTCTGGGAATAACTACACATTTAAGCTGGAAAATAAAAGTCACTTTACCAAAATTCAGGGGGAGGAGGGTGGGGGGGAACACAACACAGAGCAGCTTAAAAGAAAAACAATTTTGTAACACCTTCTTCAATTCTTCAGAAGATGAATTTCATGGAATCTCAGAGTGGTTTGGGTTGGAAAGGACCTTAAAGATAAATTTGTGCTATTTTGTCCTTGCCATGGCCAGGGACACCTTCCACTATCCCAAGTTGCTCCAAGCTTGGTCCAGCCTGGCCTTGGACACTTCCAGGGATCCAGGGGCAGCCGCAGCTTCTCTGGACACTGTGCCAGGGCCTGACCACCCTCCCATGGAAGGATTTTTTCCATAATTCCATATATCCACCCTGAACTTCCACTTTGTGAGTGTGAAACCATTCCCCCTTGTCCTGTCACTCCAGAACCTTGGAAAAACCCCACCTCCATCTTTCTTGTCAGCTCCTCCAGGACCTGCAAGGCCACATTTAGGTCACCCTGAACCTTCTCTTGTCCATGCTGAGCATCCCCAGCTGGTGGGAGATGCTCTCCAGCCTCCCCACAAAGGAAAGTTCTGGGCTGCAAAGTTGTGATGGAAATGATTCTGCTCCATCCCTACTTTGGACAGCACATAAAGGGGGATATAAACCCCAACCAAAGGATGCTCCAATAAATCCTACAGCTGGATGCCAGTTAAATTTTCATACTTATGCTAGATTATTTTCTGATGTGTAAACCACAAGCCTTACATGCAATTGCAAGGCTTCCATCTCAGTGTCTGGCTCTGTACTCTAAAAACAAGCAATTAAAAAAAAAATAAAAACCAGACCTTACAAATTGTTTTGGATAAATGGAAATTTTATAACTCTTCTCAATTGCAGTTTACACAAGATTGTATTTCAGTTTTGTGAGGATCTTGAGCACATTGAACACAGTTCAGTGAGCAATTTCATGAAAGCACAGGAGTTTTCCTAAATTCCTTCTGTCTTTAGACTCCACACATGCCCTCACACCTTGGTGGCTCTCTGCCCACAACCACACCTTCACAGCCCAAAAAAAGGGCAATACCCCAACTAATTGAATATTAAAATAAGGGCAAATAGCCTGTTATCCCCATGCCCTCAGGGCACAGCAAACCCCACAGCTCCTGGGTTTCTGTGGCTGAAATTGCTCCTGAGGTATGAAAAAGTCTCTTTTTTCTCCCAGCCCCACGGCTGAAGAAGAAGTCGAGATTCATTGGTTCTGATTTTCAAGGTTGTTTATTTTCTCTTACCTATTCCATTCTTTCTCTGACCTGCTGAGATCTGTCCAGCAGGTCAGTTCGTGGCACAGTCTCTGCCCTTGGGGTGGTGTTGGCTTTTTATACTAAGAACTATGTGTGCTTTATTGACAATAATTTTCCAACACCTATCACCTATGTTAGACAGTCTGTCTCTACTCTAAACCAATCCAAAAGTGCCACCATCACAGCAGAGGATGGAGGACAAGAAGAAGAAGAAGAAGAAGAAGAAGAAGAAGAAGAAGAAGAAGAAGAAGAAGAAGAAGAAGAAGAAGAAGAAGGAGGAGGAGGAGGAGGAGGAGGAGGAGGAGGAGGAGGAGGAGAGGACACGCCCAGATTCCTCCATCTTGCCTCTTGAATCCCCATTCTAAATTCCCAAAATTCTACTTTTTCACTCTCTGACAAATTAACTATCACTCTTCTCAAACCCCCGTGGCTTGTAAATCCTCACACAAAGTTGGGAATTTTTTCCATGGGCTAAAATGGAAGGCCCAGGTATTTTTGACTCCGTGCCAAGGTCTCTGAACCCCCTTCCCAGGATCTCAAATCACCCAGGGCAGCCAGAGCAATGTCCTGGGCTCTGACACAGCATCCCTGTTGAGCAACCCCATGGTGTTTCACCCCTCTGCTGCTCTCCAGGAGGGACTTGGCTGACTCCAGGCGTGACTTTTGCTCTGGGGGGTGGCTCCTGCAGCACAGTGTCATTTGTTACTGTCTCCTGCATCAGCTGCAGCACGGTGCCCACCAGCCCCTGGTCCATCCCCCCGTAGCTCCCTGGAAGCCCAGGCAGCTGAGCCGTGCTCCAGCAATGACCACCTGGGAGCAGCTTGATAAATGGCCAGTTTATAATGCTGTCATGCCAGCTTTGTCCTGGGGGAAATGTGTGTCTCTCTCAAAACAGCTTATTACCAACCTGTGGCTGGGGCCATGATCAATCACGCTGATCAGATATGGCAAACATGGTAACTGATATAAAGAAGATTTCTCGCTACACGGCTCGAGGTTAACGTGACAAATGATGGAGTGAGAAAGAATAACTCAGAGGGAAAAGCCAACCCATTAAAGGCTGAACTTAGAAGTGGTTTTGGGAAGCAGAGTTAACGACGTGGCCTTGTGACATGAATTCCCTGCTCGTTGAGGTAACCCTGAATACATTCCCTCGCAAATTCCTCGTATAATCCAGGAGGAATGATTTTTTTAAACATGCAGTCTGATTGTAAAGGGAAATTTAACCCCCCTACACCCAGTGCTCATATGTGATGGGCTACAGTGCAGGAAATGCAAGATTCCAGGTGAAAAGCCCAGGGCAGAGATATACCACATCTTGCCAAAATCCCCAAATATTTTTAAGGAATTCTATTGCCAGCCAGAGAAGAGCTATCTGAGAATGATGCTCTTCCCAGAATTTAATCTATTAGCCTTCAAAATCATGGAGGAAGAACAGTGGAACCCTGGGCATGCATAACCCACCTGTGACAATTTCCTAAAACATCAACACATAAAACACACCCTGTAAAACAAGATCCAAGGACATCTCCATTTGGTCCCTTTTACACTCCCAGGATTTCTCTGAATGCTCTGAGCATGAAAGCCCTTAATTTCCCTGCTCACACAGTTCTGAGCCCAAATCTGGGAAAACTGGGGGCCAAATCTGTCCCATTATCTTTTTGGTCTGGAGCAGGGAGCATCCAGGATCAGCACACGGAGCTGCAGCTCTTGGAGACCCTCTGGCAAACATCTGATATTATTCACTTGACTGAGTTTGTGAAAACGAAGCCTTATTTGCTGGCAAAATTAATGAGAAAAGAGTCTTCAATGAGGGAATAATTTATGGCTTCTGCCCGACAGGGAAACTCGTCCGACTCAATTCCTCACAGGAAAGGCAGATAGATATTTTGGGGGGAAAAGTGTGGATTTCTTTCCAGAAACATGGCCTGTCATTTCAAAATCAGGTTCTTAGCTGGGTATTTTTTATGTTATGAAACCCTTCCAGAATGGATGAAGGTTGGAATAAATGGCCCTTTGTTCCCCTTCCCGTACCAGTGCATTTAATGAAGGCAAAATAAAATTCTGCTCCGTGGCTGCCCGCCAGAGATCCGATGATACAACCAACTCACAACATATTTCAAATTTTGTGCTACACTGAAAATTGAGAAGCACTCAGATAGCTTTGGGGCTGCTCACATCCAGCATTATCTCCTGTTAGTGCATGGAAAAGTGAGAGCTGCAAATCGTATCCTTCTCCCCGAGACTCCCATCTCTAATCCGGCCATAAACACCAACTCTGTGCCTTTCAAACGCTGCAAACTGCCACGAGAAAAGCCAGAAATGCATCAGACAATAAAAAGAGGCATAATGGCCACCAAACTCCACTCTTCTCCCCCCTCTTTTTTGAACAGATAGGTTTTAGACTCTATAATAATCACGCAGCTAAGATACAAGGTCTCTTGTTGGCAATAACCTACATGACATGACTTAGAAGGCAGGTGTTACTGTAATTAGCTATTGTTTGACTATCAAAAGTCAGAGCTGATTAAAGCCACTAAGTACAAGTGCACTATTTTATTTCAAAGAATATTATGAACTGCATGCTGGGACTCTTTCACTGCGGCCCTACCTTCCGGAGTCTGCTAAGAGCCCATGCCAGCAGTAATCAAAACTAAAATCTGCATAAACCTTCAGGGTTTTAATTCAAGCAGAGCCCTTTCATTAGAAATATGTTACTTTATGAAATCTGGTCGCCAGCAAGGGGAGAAAAATGTGACTTCTTAAGAAAAGTGAATGGCATCTCTTTAGTGATTAACCCAAGATTAATGGAGGCTCCTACTGCTCGGCCTAAGTCCATTTTATTGCTAATTCATTTAGGTACTATTTCAGATGTACTTGATGAAAGTCACCTGCTAAGAAGTCATGTTTTGGCAAGCAAGGATAGCCATTATGGTCAAATCCCAAATAGAATTTTTATTAAAGAAGCTTTGAAAAGTGTCTTGTATTAGTCTTTCACAGACATACCATTTAATGTGCTCAATTAGTTAAAAATTTGGGGCCCAAGTCACTAATCAAACATTCATAATGCTTTTTTAAAATTTTTTTTTTTAGTCCACATGCATCTCTTAATGTCCCAGGTAGGATGAACACTGCACTGAACAGGGACATTTATATTCAGACAAAAGCAGCAGTGCTGAGACTCACCAAGAAGTGGGTGGGATTTGGGTAAGTGCTCGGTGGGATCCCTGAAATGTTGGCTTGGCAGAGCATCTCTTTGTTCCCCGGGATGCTGTGGGGAGTGGGGACTTATGCAAATCACATGTTCCTCAAACTGTACCTAATCATCCAGCTTTGGCTTGCGTGCGCGTTTGGAGCGTGAGGTTTGATGCCTTATGCACAAATCATTTCGGTTTTCAACTTGTCTGCAGTCTGCTCTTTCAATAAATGAGAGTTATGGGGATTTTGTGATTTTAGAGCCTCAAACCCTGGCCCTGCGCGCACCCTGACATCTTTTCTACCCACACAATGCACCTCCGTAGCCCATCCAAAGTTCCTCCCCATTTTGGGCGAGATTTTGCCTGATCCACAGGCAATTCCATGGGCATGGGGACCCCTGTTAGGTGTTTGTACCCTTCCCAAAGGCAATTCCATGGGCATGGAGATCCCTGTTAGGTGTTTGTACCCTTCCCAAAGGCAATTCCATGAGCATGGGGATCCCTGTTAGGTGTTTGTACCCTTCCCAAAGGCAATTCCATGGGCATGGGGATCCCTGTTAGGTGTTTGTAACCTTCCCATGGGCAATTCCATGGGCATGGGGATCCCTGTTAGGTGTTTGTACAATTCCATGGGCATGGAGACCCCTGTTAGATGTTTGTACCCTTCCCCATGAGCATGGAGATCCCTGTTAGGTATTTATACCCTTCCCATGGACAATTCCATGAGCATGGAGGTCCCTCTTAGGTGTTTGTACCCTTTCCTGGGCAACCCACGATGCTCCATCAGAGACTCTGATGCTCTGAGCTTTGCTTCCCTGCACTGAGCAGCCTGCCCAGGAACACTCACTCTGCAGAGATAAAAAACCTACTGCAGAAGTAGGTCTGGGCATCACAACAGAGCTTTGATTGTGCCCTTCTCTTTCAAAAATGGGAAAAAAAACCCCAAAGGTGGTGCTGGGGAAATGATCCCAAGTGAGGAAGATGCCTGGATGCTGCTGCTCTGCTCAGCCCATCAGATGCCAGGCACCAAACCCCTGCACTGGTGAGTTATTGATAACACTGCTGATAACCATCACTCATCTCAGTGCTCACACTGGTTTGGGTGCTCGTGTACAAAGCCAGAGCCTGAGAACCCCCCCTCAACCTGCTCTGCTTTGTACCTGCCAAGGATGAGACAGTTTTGGTGACAGAAAGTGGCAAATCAATCAAAAAATGTCTGCTTTGGGTGTTCTGGCTTGTTTGGAGCTCTCTCCCCTCTGGGGGTGATGATTGACTTTGTAACCCAGCAGCACACACCACTCAAACTCTGCTCTCAGAAGGGAAACAATCTGGTTCCCAAATTTATTTTTATTTTTTAATGACTGATCCAGTTTCCAAAATACTGACTGGAGCTGTCAGGATTGGTGAGAGCCACGAAACCAGGAGGGCACACTCAAAACAAAGATCTCCCTGATGGATGTCAATGTCCCCTATCAAGGGGAGCGAAGTTTCCAACCCTCCCGTGGCAAAATTCAGAATTGCCAGGAACGGCAACACATCCTGTGGTGGAATTCTGCTCCTGGGAGACTCCACAAAACCCAGCCTGGACTTAAAGCCCTTGGCTGGGGGAATGTGGCACTGAAGGGTGTGATAACAAAGTTATCCTAATCTGTCCCTCTTGTGTACTGGGGCACTCACACATGCAAATCTTGTCTTGTTCCACCGTGTTTGTTCACCTCCAGAGTCCTTCCCTGATTCAAATCTGTGTCTTACTATCCTATAATACCCTTGTCTAACAGTTCTTTTTAAATGCATGTGTTAATTATCTTGCCACCGCTGTAATTTCTCCCTGTAGTCCATTAATTAAGAGGTCACAATCTAAGAGCATGTTTACCCAATAAGCTTTCTTTTTTAATTATCCTAATTGCTTGGATACTGACAAAGACTCCATCCCTCCCCTTCCTCTGAGTGGATTAGAAAACGACATTTCAAAGCCCCACACAATGATGGGTCTGTAAAACACACATATATTTATATCTGTTTTTATAACTCTGTGATGTTCAAACATCAAAGGTCAACGAGCCACAAGGTGCTGCATTTGCATGGCTGTATAAAATGCAGAGACAAACTGCCCTCCATTAATTGATCCATTAGCCTGGAATGTTCTATTGGTCGGGGAAAAATATAAGGGGAAAAAATCTTAAGAATAGGAACGAGATGGTTGTTCACAGCTTGGTGTGTCCTGGAGACCACCAGAGCCTCCTATCTCTGCCTGCTCCTGCAGGGACGCCTTTGGATAAAAGCAGGCAGAAATGGAAATAAATAAGGAAAAAAACCACTCAGCTTTCACTGCAGCAAAGATCAGGTTTATTCTCCCTGTTCCCAATATTCCCTTCCCATGGGTGACATCTCAGCAAGCTGGTCTCAATACCTTTTTTACTGACTTTGCAGAACTCACCAGACAAAATCTCTACCACTTAAAAAATTTTAAACCCTTCCTTTTGTCAAGTATTGTAAAGGGAAAAACATCTATTTGAATTCCAGATAGGATTTTAACACAACTATTAGCAGAAATCATGTCCAGAAAAATTACTACAGTGACAGAATGTGAAACAACACTTAATATGTCAAGTAAAGTGATTTTTTTGTTTTTTTGGTTTTTTTTTTGTTTTAATAAACCCAATATCTCTTTCAGACCAGTCATCTCAGGAACTATATAACAGAAGTATAATTACTTAGAAATTGCTTAGGTAAGCGTGATTGATGCATGGTAAATAGATGTTTCCAGCACTTATTGTTTCTTCCTGATGGATTAGGAAGAGTTGTTTAACAGTTCATTTGATCAGTCTCTCCTGGTGTTTCTCGAGTCTGGCTGTGCCAGTCAGCACCAGCAGTTCCTGGTAGTTTAAGTCTCTTTAATAAAGATTAAGATGTCAGAGGTCCTGCATTGCACAAAATCCCGATTTTATTAACTTCTCATTATCAGCTGAAATATGAAGTGCATTTCTTTTCATCTGGAGAGCAGCACTTTCTCAAGGGAAAGGACAGACACCTCAGACACATTTTGGGTGCTTTAGACTGGGTTTGCCCCAACCTTTTGCTGATGCTGGGGAGCATTTTCTCACCCAAGGGCATCGCATAGGTGGATGTTTTTCCCCAAAAAGTGTTTGGATATCATGTTTGTGGGCAGGTTGCTGAGCTGGCAGCTGGGGGTGAGCACTCACACTCCAGCACTTCAGTCGATCCAGCTCCCATGAAAAAGCAGAAAAAGTGCTGGGCAGGAAGGCTGAAACCTCAAAAGCCAGGACTGAGCCAACACTTCCGTCCTCACACCCAGCAGATCTCGAGGAGCGACAGCAGCAAACCACACAAAACTCCTTGAAAGAGATCCCAGAGGTGTCCAAAGTGCACCCTGAGCAGCAGGAATATAAATTCTGATGCCATCCAGGTGAACTTAGGCAGCACCTGATAAAGTGAAGCTGCAGCAGCCCCGTGCAGCTCCCGAATGCGTCACTTGTGTCACTCCTGCTCAACCCCCTGAGTTTGCTCACCACTCTCACCCCAAAACCCTGCAGGCCACAGCCACACCAACAGATGCTGCAGCAGCATCACGCTCCCAGCCACGCTCTCAGGGGATTTCTGAAAGCTGACAAATTGATGTATTTTGCATATTCTAACAGCGAGTCTTTGTGGAAGTCCTCGTTTTGCAGGGAGGGCAGAGCCGGCTCCGGGTGTGTTTGAACAGGCTGGCTCTTGCTGGGAAACTCTCCACGGAAAGAGTTAAGAGGGGAAAACAGTTGTTGTGGTGTAACCCCGGCCCTGCAGCCCGGGATCCCAGCCTCCCGGGAGGGTTAAGCTCTATTACTTCTGGTCCCTGACACTGCTAATGGCGCTCTCTGACTAATTGCATTTCTATACCTCCACATACGGCCGGGCAACAAGTGAGCCCTTTAATCAAACAGCTTCATCTACTTCTAATTAATTCCATTTCTATGCCTTTTTAAGAGCACAGGAACATACAAAGATAGAGATGATGGAGCACGTTCTGTGCTCTGCTCAGGATGTGTCCCCACCTCACACCTCCCGTGCTATCGAAACAGGACGATCCCTGTGGCAGGAAGAAATGATGCATCAGAAGGCTAATTAATTATTTTATTATACTGTATTATTCTATGTTATATTACATTATATTACTTTACATCTAAACTGAAGCTGCCAAGCACTCAAATTCTCTGAATCTCGTGATTGTCACCCTCAGTCCCGACTCACATACACACAGAGCAGGCCCTGATAGGCCAAGGAAACAAAACTCCATCACTTGGGGGCAAACAATCTCCATATTGCATTCTACTTTGGCACAAACACAGGTACAGCAAATGAGATAAGAATGTTCTTGGGAAGAATTGTGCCTTGCTTTTCTCTGTGAAGAGAAATGTGGGGCTGCACACTTGGCCCTGATAGGCCAAGGAATCAAAACAGCATCACTGTGGGTAAAAAATCTCTATATTGCATTCTACTTTTGCACAAACACAGGCACAGCAAAGGATAAGAATTGTTTTTCCTTTCTCTGAGGTTCAGAGAATGTGAAACCCAGAAATATTCTTGGGAAGAATTGTGCCTTGCTTTTCTCTGTGAAGAGAAACATGGTGACACCGTGCCCCACTTGCCTGGGCCCGTCTTGATTGGGTTTTTGACTTTCTGCAGTTTGTTCTTTCAATGAATGAGCGTTTAGGGGATGTTTCACGTTGTGATTCCAGAGCCCAGATCCCTGTGATCTTTTCTAGCCACACAATCACCTCCACCAAAGCCCACGAGTGGAATCATTTGGGTTCCCTCAGTTGCTTTGGCATTTGCCACTGGGTTTAATCAGTTTTTGCTCCACCAGAACCAGCGCTGGCCTTGCCCTGAGGGACGACTGTGGCATCAGCTGAGCAAACAGAGGGGGATGTTTGCACACCCAGACCCCGACGCAAAGCCTTCAACCCGAGCTTGGAAGGAAATGCTGATTCCTCCCGGACAGTTACTTCTTTGAGAAAACAGGTCGATGTAGCAGGAAAAAGAAAGAAACAAACAAGCAAAAAAAAAAAAAACAACAAACCAAAAAAAACCACCAGCCCCTCCCCAAAAAAGCCTAACCCTTCCCCCGTGAAAAAAGCCAAAAAAACCCAAAAAAAGCAAAAAAAGCTCCAAAAAGCAAAAAAACAAACAAACAAAACAAAACAAAACAAAAAAAACCCAAAAAACCAACCAAAAACCCAAAACCCCAAAAAAACCACCCCCAAAAACAAAACCAAAAAAACCCCAAAACACCAAAAATAAAAAATTAATAATCCACTGCTCTGGCTATTTAGGACAGGGAACCGCATCTGCCGGGAGCTGCCTGTTGCAAAGGTATGTACGCACAAAAGGCACGATAAGTGGGTGCTGAGCAGCGAGGAGTGGCAATTATCAGTTGCACGTATCATTAGAGCCTCAGCTTTTCAATGGCACGGAGCTCCCCACGCCGTGTTTGCTGGGCCAGGTAAAAGGGGACTCTTAATACTGTGCAAATATGACTTAGCAAAGGACTTTGCTTTCTCACCTATTCTCGGGGCTTTTCAAATCAACATTATTAATTGGTGGCTTATCGGTAAGTGCTGTCTGGCAGTTAAAGGATGTTTTCCACCCAGTGCAACGATACATAGAAACTCAGCAATGTCAGCCACAAGGACAAAGAGCTGCCATGTTGAAACAGAAAAATGCTTCGACACCTTCAATCTTCTTTGTAAAAGCACGGAGCATTCCAGCATTCACTCGCAGCTGTTATTTCATGTTCTGTCATCCTTGTTTTAAATTAATAGATTAATTCAGAACTCTGGCCTACAGTTGCAACTATTAGAACTTCTAGTTTTTTCTTTTTCTTTCTTTCTCTCTCTCTTTCTCTCTTTCCTTCCTTCTTTCCCTCTTTCCTTTTCCTTCCTTCCTTCCTTCCTTCCTTCCTTCCTTCCTTCCTTCCTTCCTTCCTTCCTTCCTTCCTTCCTTCCTTCCTTCCTTCCTTCCTTCCTTCCTTCCTTCCTTCCTTCCTTCCTTCCTTCCTTCCTTCCTTCCTTCCTTCCTTCCTTCCTTCCTTCCTTCCTTCCTTCCTTCCTTCCTTCCTCTTTCTCTCTCTCCCTTTCTCTCTCTTTCTCTCTTTCCTTCTCTCTTTCTCTCTTTCTCTTTCTTCCTCTCTTTCCTTCCTTTTCCTCTGCTTTTCTGCTATCCAGGTGTGTACAACCACACATTTTAGAATCTGGACCGACTGGTTTCCATGCTGGATAACTCAGCTACTTTCAGCCCCTCAGATCACCTTGCTCCCCACCTGCCAGCTCTCCTGAGCACCAAATCCACTTGAAAACGGAGAAAAAATGTTCGGCTGATAAGGAAAACCGAACACAAAGGGCACGACACTTCCCAGGCACCATTAAAGGGAGGCAAAAAGAGCCTAAAAGGAGAAGAAAAGCTTTCAGTGCCCCCAGCTCGCATTTTCCCCACACACGTGCAGGAATGAAAGGACACTGGGGCTGCTGCCTCCCTTTGTCACTGATGAACAAGATAAACCCAGGAGCTCCATGAAAACCCGAGTGGTGCCGCTGCCCCTCATTCTCATGCAGGATTGTGGAGATCCAGGCCGGCCTGGCAGGTATTTGTGTGAACCTCTCTGCAGGGACAGGTATTTTATCTCCTCCCCAGAGAGCCTGCTCAGCTCTCAGCTATTCCAGGGGCTCGTTTTTCTCAGCATCCAACCCAAACCTTGCTCCTAGGCTGGTCCCGTTCTGTGCATGCCACAGGTGAGCGACCCTAAATGCAGAATATGAATTTCTGCTGCTTCTTTTACAGCACGACGTTATCCTCAGGAAATTATCATTTATTTAAAAGACAAATGCTTATCCTCAAGAAATTTTCCTGTACAAGCACAAAATCAGATTGAATTCATTTATTTAAAGGACTTCTGTGCCACCACACTTTGCTGTTTTATAACAGTGAAATGAGATGCTCAGCAACTTTTCTTCTTCTTCTTCTTTTTATTCTTCTTCTTCTTCTTCTTCTTCCTCCTCTTCCTCTTCTTCTTCTTCCTCTTCTTCTTTTCTTCTTCTATATCATCTATCTATATCTCCATCTATCTATATTATTGGTATGTCTATATCTCTGATATAGTAATGCCTTGGAAAAATAAACCTGATTTAAATCCCACATTTCCTACTTCAGGAATGCCCAGTTTTTACTCAGGTTTAGCAGGGGATGCTCTGAGTTTTGCAGGAAAGAGCCAAGGAGCACATGGTGAGCAGCAGAGCTGGAATGGAGGGTGGGACACTCTCCCAGTCCCAAGTTTTTCTTGGCAAAAGGGCTGGCAAATCAAACTGCCAGGAATAAATTGCTGTTGGAGCTCGAGGACATGTTGGAGTCATCAGCAAATACAGAGCCTGAGAGGAAGGATCTCAGTCAGGGACAGCACAACCTCCTTAGGAAAAATTGCACATCCTCCCTGCTTGGCATTGCTGGAAAGCAGGAGAATAACCTGTGGCATTCACATTGTCTGAAAAATCCCTTCACGCAGGGTTTTTCTCCTGGGAAGCTGAGAAGCCTCAGGAAAAAAAAAAGGAAAACAATTCTTGTCTCATTTGCTTCTCCTGTGTTTTGCTGCTTTGGAATGTGTTTGGAGATTGTTTACCCAGAGGTGATTGTTGCATTGGATTCTGCTGTGAATTGTTTTCACTCTTTGGCCAATCAGGGCCAAGCTGTGTCTGGACTCTGGAAAGAGTCATGAGTTTTATTATCTTTTTAGCCTTCTGTCAGTATCCTTTCTGTATTCTTCAGTATAGTATAGTATTCTTTAATATAATATAGTATTATAAGGTAATAAATCAGCCTTCTGAGAACGTGGAGTCAGATTCATCATTCCTCCCTGCCACAAGGATCCCTGCAAATACAATAATGACCCTCCAGGATTCCTCTCCTCCCAACAGGAACTGAGGGGAAGAAGAGACAGCCAGGCAGGGAAAAGGGATGAGGTCAGAGTAAGGAGCATCTCAAACCCAGACAGAGCTGAGTGTCCAGCTGAGGGTGTTCTCCTGGGGTGGATTTACAAGGCAACCCCAGCCCCAGCACAGATATTTTCCAGGATTCACCTATTTTAAGATTCTCATGACCAGGAAATGATTAATCCCCATTTCATGGCAGCAGGAACTGAGCAAGAGACTGCTTGGATTGGCTGAGATTACCAGGAGAAAAGTCCAGCTTATTTCTGGGCAGCACTAAAGAAAGGGAAAAAACTGAAGCAGGCATTAAAGAAAGAGATGAACAATGAAAGTCAAGACTTTCCTGGTTTTACATATAAATATTAGTAATTAGAAGGGCAAACATTGAAAAAATTAAAATTCCTCTTGACTCATTTTTAAATTGAGTATTTCAGGAAAGAAGGATTCAACACTGCCCTAAAAACTACCTTGAGGCAGCAGCAGTGATACAAATTTCCAGAGTTTTCCCAGACTTTTTGTGAGGAAGAACCAACATTCTGGGGCAGAGGAGCTGAAGCTGAAATTCCAGTGGAAACTCAGAGAAGCAATTCCTTTAGGAGTTGCAATTTATTCTTCTGGAACAGAAGGAATTATTGCACCAAACAAGGGGCTAAGATGTCCTGACAGCAGCAGTGCAGAACTATCTCTGCAGCAGTTATTAATGAGCTGGAAAAATGCTGGACAGCAAATTCACCTCCCCTCCCCAAGGCCAGAATTCATGGCAACAAATCCCTAAAATAATCAGCTAACTCCAGAAGATTAGGAGAGGGGATGCCTCCAGATGACAGGAGATTTCTTAATTTCAGTTTACTTATAAGGTCACATTAAGCAGGAGGAAAATTTTCCTCTGAAGTTTACAAATTAGTTTCTAATCTATTCTACAGCTTTTGGTGTTTCTGGTCTACATTCTGTGTTACAGTCAAAAATGAGGAGGGGAAAAAAGTAATAAAAAAAATGAATAGCTTGGGTTAGCCAAGAAAGGATTTAAGCACTTAATTTAGATTCCTCCTGCTGCTACTATTATTATTATATCTATATTTTTATATATATTTATATACATGTTTTCAGAGCTGAACTTTCCAGAGGGAAACTGAACATCACAGAGGAGCTGACTCCTGGTGATTCCTTCTCTTTATTTTTCTCCCCAAACTGTCCTGTGAAAAATAAACTTGGTTGTGTTGTTTTATTTTTTTTCCAGAACATGTATTTTAACATCTCATAGAAATCTTGTAGAATCTAAAATCAAAATATATCAATATGTATTTTTGTCCCTGTGGGACAGCAGTCCCACCTTCACTGCTCTGCAGAACCTTGATTTATTTCTAGGACAAAATATGAAAAAAAAACCAAAATAAAAAGGGGTTTTTTTTTTGTTATGTTATGTATATTTATATTTAATTATTGTTCACTGGTACCCAGTTATCTGTGTTCTGGCTTTCATTTTTACAGCAGCACCATCAGGGCTGGACCCAACTTCAAGTCCCTCTGGTGTTCCTCACCCCCAACCTCCCCTTTCCTCCCTCCCCAGCTGCTGCCCAGGTTTTCCTGCTTATCCAGGAAACTCCAAGAAGCTCCTACCTGACCCAAATTCTCCTTCCAATGGGATTAACCCAGTCTTGAGCACCCCTCAGCATCCCAGGGGACCTTCATGGAACCATCTGCCTCCTCTAAGGTATGGAACCACACAAAAAAACCCCAATTCCAGACTCCCCAATGGAACAGGAGCCTGTCCTGGGAACCACACAATAAAACCCAATTGCAGATTCCCCAGTGGAACAGAAACCTGTCCTGGGAACCACACAATAAGGTATGGAACCACACAGTAAAACCCAATTCCAGAGTCCTCTGGAACAGGGGACCTGTCCTGGGAACCACAAAATAAAGCCCAATTCCAAATTCCCCACTGGAACAGGAGCCTGTCCTGGGAATCCCACACAATAAGGTATGGAGCCACACAATAAAACCCAATTCCAGACTCTCTCCACTGGAACAGGAACCTGTCCTGGGAACCACACAATAAGGATGGAACCACACAATAAAATCCAATTCCAGACTCCCCAATGGAACAGGGACCTGTCCTGGAAACCACAAAATAAAGCCCATTTCCAAATTCCCCAGTGGAACAGGAACCTGTCCTGGGAACCACACAGTAAGTTATGGAACCACACAGTAAGTTATGGAACCACACAAAAAAACCCCAATTCCAAATTCCCCAGTGGAACAGGAGCCTGTCCTGGGTGACATCCCACCCACCTCCCACCCTGAGGATTTTTCCCTGTTCCACAGCAAAACCCGGAGCTGGCCCAGGCCAGCCCCCCCTCCTTTGCTTCGGTCTCAGCTCCCAGCCCAGCCCAGAGCTGGTTCTGCATCCAGAGCTGACTCCAGGAGCTGATTCCAGCCAAACCCTCGTGGCACACTCAGCCCAGCGTCCCAGGAGGAATTACAGAGCAGAGGGAGGGGAGGGGGCTCTGTGTGTCTGTGTGTGTGTTACCTTCCAAGTTACCACACAGCCCCCAAATCCCACAGGCTATCATTCCAAAATTTGTGATGTTTTGTCTACTCTGGTGATTTAAGGTTTGTCAGAAAATGTCAGAAAGGCCACGGGGCCAAGGGCTTCCTGATGACTGAGGATTTTCTTTCACATGACCTTCCTGAAGTTGATTTTGGGCTCCAGACAGTGCTGCCTTCAGCTCTGACAGGGGCCGGCTGGCAGCAGATTCATGGGGATCTCTGGGGCATTCTGGCATTTTCTGACTGAGCTGGGGCTGTAATGCCTCCTAATCATCCAGAATATTTTTTCACTGGAGGGCTGGAAATGCCAGCTCCTCACTTTGGTGCGCAGGGAAAAGGAGCCTGGGATCCTGATGCAAGCAATTAAAAACAGCAACATTGAGTGTTGGCATTCCATGTGTGATAGTGCACGTGGCTTTTAGCAGGGGAGCACTGAGTTTTATATATTTTATATATCAAATGAGTTTTATAGACACAGAGAGAAAAGGAGGATTGGGAGAGAAGTGTTAAAAATGTTAATTTGCGATCAAACTTTTAACTTATCTTCAAACTCATAATTTGTGTTCAAACTCTTAATTTGTGATCAAACTCTTAACTTGTGTTGAAACTGTTAATTTGTGTTCAAATTCTTAAATTGTGTTCAAACTCTTGTGTTGAAACTGTTAGTTTGTGTTCAACAAGGGGTGGGAATGCCATCCCCTCACTTTGGTGAGCAGGGAAAAGCAGCCTGGGCTCCTGATGCAAACAATTAAAAACACATCAGATGGGAGTGGGTAAACAGCAGCCTTGTGTTGGCATTTCATGTGTGATAGTGCACGTGGCTTTTAGCAGGGGAGCACCGACATGAATTTTACAGACACAGAGGGAAAAGGAGGATTGGGAGAGAAGTGTTAAAAATGTTAATTTGTGATCAAACTCTTAATTCGGCTCAAATTCTTAATTTGGGTTCAAACTCATATTTTGTGTTGAAACTGTTAATTTGTGATCAAACTCTTAATTTGTGTTCAAAATCTTAATTTGTGTTCAAACTCTTAATTTGTGTTGAAACTGTTAATTTGTGATCAAACTCTTAATTTGTGTTCAAACTGTTAATTTGTGTTCAAACTGTTAAATGTGTGATCGTTCCCACAAACCCCAAGCAAAGGGAGCAGGGACCAGCACGTGAGGGTTTTACATTACTTAGGCAACTCTTGGTTATAAAAAAGTTTAGGAGCCTTGAATTTGCTTGTGTTATTGGCAGAACTGACTCAGCCAAAATGTCTTAATGGGTCTCCTTTGTGTCCTGATCACAGAACCATGGATTGGTTTGGGTTGGACCTTAAAGCTCATCCCATTCCATGGCAGGGACACCTTCCACTGTCCCAGGCTGATCCAAGCCCTGCCCAGCCTGGCCTTGGGCACTTCCAGGGATCCAGGGGCACCCTGTGCCATCCCACCCTCACAGGGAAGGATTTTAAATCATTTATTCTACCAAGGCAGCAGCCAGTGGTCTCCTCACTCCCACAGAAATGCAGTTTCTGACTCAAACCCAGCCCAAAGTCTGTGTCTGTGCTTGGGATGCATCGAGATGACAAGGTGGCCTCTCCTGAACGTGCCTGGAGTTTAGGGACACTTTTATCTGAGGGGATGCTGCTGTGGCACCTGAGCCGTGTGTGGGAGCAGCTCAGCAGCACGTTCTGGACACCTCCTGAGCCCCAGCAATGCAGGGGAATCAGACACAGGTTATAAATCAGTGCTGGGGAGCAGCTCAGCACCACAGCTCTGGGGTTTGGAGGATGGAGGAGGAGAAGAACCAGCTTAACTCACAGAAAGATCTTATTTACAACTGTGAGGTGCTCACACCCCACCCAAAACCCACAGAATTTGCCAGGGAGAAATGGGAAATTGCCATTAACCACTTCATAGCCTGCAGGTGTGGGAGCCCTGGGACAGCCCCTGCTCTGCCTCAGCATTCTGCAGATATGGAGAGAGCAACCTTAACCACTCCTCTCAACTTGGCCTGATTTATGGGCTCAAAACCCCTCGAGATCTCTTCATGGAGCCATTTCTCATACCCACACTCACCGAACAACCCAGCCCAAACATCTGTATCACAGAAATTCAACACACAATGTTATTCCTGCAAAATAATTTAACCATCACTTTCTTTGCTGACTTCTCTGTGCCAGCCTTACACCTTTTTTTTTTTTTTTTTTTTTACTTTACATGCTTCATTTCAGCAAAATCAAGGATGCAAACTTCTTAGAAGTACTTAGTTTCCATGGAAACCTAAGCTGACCGCAACATTATTGTTCTCAAGAGGGAACTGACTTTACTATATGTTCATTCACTGAATTAATGGACTCCTGGTTCTTTTATTAGCAGCTCTCTAACAATAGAAAGAGAGAAATGTTATAAAAAAGACTCTCAGACAACTGTCCACTCTTTTGTCCGGGGCTTATTGGAATGACGCAAGTCTATTCAGGAAAAGATTATAAAAATCAACTCAAAGCTGCCTGTGTTTGTGGCTGCTAAATATACCTTTATTTCATAAAGATACAACCTATAAAACAAGCAAATTAAAGCTCTTTTTTAAAGTAGTAACTGTGAAGCAGCAGCCCTGGAGAAATGGGGCTTTAGCTCCCAAATCTGGGATTGTTGCCCCCTTCCACGGGGTTGTGGAGCATCTTTAACCCCCAATTCTGTGTCAGTTCTCAGCCAGGATGAGGACTGTGCACAAACAGGAGGGGGGAGATTCTTCAATACACAGAAAAGTGAAGAAAACTCAGCAAAATCTGTGGGAAATCCTCACGGAGAGTTTGAGAACATCTTCCACAAGCTGGGGGTAATATGATAATATATCCCTGTGAAGTGCAGAAATGCAATTTGTGCTGCAAAGGCAGCAACTCTGAGCAGGCCAGGTTCAAATCTGCAATTGGAGAAATTGCAAATCTAGGTTCAAATCTGCACTGTGAAAAATTGCAAATCTGGCTTCAAATCTGCAATTTGAAACATTTCAAATCCAAGTTCAAATCTGCAATTTGAGAAATTGCAGATCTGGGTTCGAATCTACAATTTGAAACATTTCAAATATATCCGAGTTCAAATCTGCAGTTTGAGAAATTGCAAATCCAGGTTCAAATCTGCAATTGGAGAAATTGCAAATCTGGGTTCAAATCTTAAATTTGAGAAGTTGCAAATCTGACTTCACATCTGCAATTTGAAAAATTGCAGATCCAGGTTCAAACCTGCACTTTGTAAAATTGCAAATCTGAGTTCAAATCTGCAATTTGAAACATTTCAAATCTGAGTTCAAATCTGCAGTTCGAGAAATTGCAAATCCAGGTTCAAATCTGCAATTGGAGAAATTGCAAATCTGGGCTCAAATCTGCAATTTGAAAACTTGCAGATCCAGGTTCAAACCTGCACTTTGAAAAATTGCAAATCTGAGTTCAAATCTGCAATTTGCAACATTTCAAATGCGAGTTCAAATCTGCAATTCGAAAACTTGCAGATCCAGGTTCAAATCTGCAATTTGAAAACTTGCAGATCCAGGTTCAAATCTGCAATTTGAAAACTTGCAGATCCAGGTTCAAATCTGCAATTTGCAACATTTCAAATCTGCAATTTGCTCTCACAGGGCCCAGGCCTGGGGGGGGTTTGTCCTGCCCAGTAATTGCTGCACAAAAGACAGTGAGCAGCTCCCTGGCTCTTCCCTAACTACCTTCCTGAGTGCTTATTGAAGTCTGATTTCTTACTCCTCTGGGTCATCATTCATCAGCCCCCAGATCCCACCGGGAGAGCCCGGCCAGACCTCTCCACATCCCTCCTTGCCAGGGGCCATTCCTGACGGCCCCGTGAAATAGAAAATGTCTTCACAGCGACCCGGCGGGACGGGCCGCGGCCATAATACCCAAATAATCATTTGGCAAATTATCATAATTATCAATCAATCATCCCCGTGTGAACAATGTGCTCCTGAAGTATCAGATGGTTCCTGTGACCTGTAGCATTTTGGATATAATAATAAACCCGGGGAGATTTATGGCCCCCATCCCGCTCTCTGCATCTGCAGCAGCAAAACACTCGTTGGGGTTTTGCTTTTGCTTTAAAGCTCAGAGCTTCCCTCATACCTGAGCTTCTTGTTTGCTACATGATTATTTTTTAAAAGGCCAAAATTTCTCGTCACACCCACTTTTCTAAAATTCGCTTTATTTTTAAAAAGAAATCTGTGTGATTTGCGAGCACAGAATAACCATGCTGCTTAAATTGCTTTTACTCCACAGCCTCATCAGCATTATATTTACAGCTTCTAATATTTGGCAATGTAGGAACGAGGCCAGCCAGAGGAGGGGGGAAAATTGGTTTTGTCTTCAGTTTTTGTTGTGTTTTGCACAATACCAGATTGAATCCAACCCTTTTGAAGCCGATAGCATCTCCCGCTCCCCGTGCAGCACATTCTTGTTAATGGATAAATTCAAGCTCTCCAGAAAGTCAAAGAATAAATTTAAAGCCTTTTGCCAAATGCCTATCCTATTGGATTTTGATAAGACGGCTATTGAGCTTTAATAATGTCTTCTATCCTTTTTCAGCTGGCCCTTAACATGTCTCTTTATTTGTCCCTAAAGCCTCTTCAGCGATGCCTTTTTATTACAAGTCTCTCAGCTTGCTCTCAGGGGAGACAGGGTCGACAAGAGTGATAGATAGATAACTCTATAGATTATCTCCCACAGATGTTTTCTCTCCAGTAGCCCCTCAGGCTATTCCCTCTAAGTAAACAGAAACTAAATAGAGAGTCTACTGAAGAGAGAAGTCCCTGAGGTCCCTTGTCACCACGGTCAGAAAAACAGCCCAGCCTGGGGAGGTTGGCTGGGAGCTCTGCACACACACACACAGAGAATCCTTCCCCAGCATTCTGGAGCCCTCATCCAAAGTGACCCTTGGAGGGGAGGGAAATGCATCTGCTTGGGGGGAAAAAAATATAAAAAAAGGTGGTGTGTAATGGGCACAGGCCTTGCTGGAGGAAGTGGAAATCTTTTAGCTCAAAGTTAAAGGAAAATGACAACGGGGACGGGGACAATGACAACAAGGTGTTTGCTCACTTTATTAAATGCTTGGAAAATTCAGAGGGAGAGGACACTGAGCTGCTTTCTAAGCAAAATAAACAGAATGCAGGGATATGGGCTGGGAAAAAGACATTTGGGAGCAGGGGACAATAAACCCACAGGTATTACTCGTATTTTTATCTCTGAGTGTCCTCATTCAGGTCACTAAAAGAACTAAAATAAGTGACTTTCCTGTTTTAATATTGCTTCCAGCACTGATGATTTAAAATTAAACAAACAAGATGAGGAGCTTGTGTGTATTTGTCTAAGTTAAACTAAATATCAGCCAGCAGAGGTGATACAAGGAAAGCTCGTTAGGTATACACCACATTTCAATCCATGGAGCAGCATAGACATAAAAAATAATCCTGGATATGGGGGCTTCAATGACATTGAATTAGTCCTGTCAGACAACCACTAACAAAGAAACCAGCTTTGTGGTGTTAGTGGTCCCAGCAGAAATAACAGAAACATGAACTGAAAAATACTGGACACAGTGAGAAATACTTATTCTTTGTGCTCCAAGCCAAAAGAATCCCAGTTTTATTCTACTACAAAACAGGCTCTGCTGTGCTGCAGACTTTTCCCTGCCTTTCAGTTCATTAAACTTATGTAAAAGAGTGGTTTTTTTACCTGGGAGCTTAAGAGCAGAGATAGTTCTGGGGTCAGTTTTAAGCACAGGTTGCTTCATGCACATCTCCCTACACCTCTCACTGCCATCACCTTCCCTTCCCTGCTCTTTCGTGGTTTTACAGGTTTTTCTCTGCATTTTAGAATTTTTTTCTTTTTTGCTCTTTCTAGTCCTTGTTAGTGCCCAATTCTGAACCTGGGATGCAGCAGTCAAAAGAGCCACTGAAATTATGGTCTCTTTCCTCCCCTCCCAGTTTAAATCAGGCCACCCACTCCAGTTACATTTGTCTTCAGTCACCTTCTCGCCACCAACTCATCTCTGAAGGAATAGGAATAAATTGAAGTCAAATCTCAACCATTGTGTCTTCAGGGATATGACAACTGAATGATTTAGAGAGGCTGGAAAAGGAAATCTGCTCCCGAGAGGGTTTTGTGCCACTGGAGCCAAATACCAGAGTGCTACTTCCAAACAATTGAGAGATCCTACAAAAATTGTCCAGAGTGATTTCTCATTCTTTAGTTTTCATTTTCTCCTGACTGAAAAGCTGTCTCACAGTAGTCCTTTCACAAGCCATAAAGTTTAGACTTGAACTCTTTACCTTACTGCTCTGACCTCCTTTACCCCAGCTGTAAAACCCTACTGCCCATCCTTCAATAAATTTATCACCTCATAAACTCCCACTAGTGCTTCTCTACAATGCATTTAAAAGACACAAGTGGAAGGCCAGGCCTTCCCCCCTTGTCAAATATCACAATTGTCCAGTTTTATACCTGCTGCACAGGGAAATATTTAAGGGCACGGCATTTTTCAAAGACCTGCGGTTTTTGTAACAATCCACCTTGAAATAAAAGCACGAAGTTTAAATACAAACCCATGGATTGAACATATAAAACTGCCAGACTCGTGTTTCCCTGCTTCACACAACTCCTGCTCTCTTTGGGGTACTGCAGATCCTGGAGGTGGGGATGGAGAGAGTTCATTTGCGATATCGTAATTAAAGACTGAATAAGAATTAGCTGAGCCATGGAGAATTCCCTCCGTCCTTGTGGGAGCTGCGTGGGTACAATGAGGACCTGCCACCTTGTCACTGTGTCTGTCCAGACAAAGGGATCCCACAGAGGCAGGGACAGACACCCCATGAGTTATGGGGGTGCCCAAGGTAAAAAGTTCAGCCACAGGTCCCTGGCGAGGTCATGGGGCACTCAGAGGATGTTTCCTCTTGGGAGCCTTGGAAATAAAACCTGATTTTTTATTTTTTTAACCTGGTATAGAATAGGCCATACTGCACATGTGTCTAAATCCCTTTTCCCAGCCTGGCTCTGGAGCCTGGCAAGGATTTTATTTCACTGTCTTTGGCAGAGGGAAGCAAAGGATTCCTTTTTGTTTCAAGAGCGGAGAAACAGCATGGCCTGAAGGATGAGCAGCAAAGGGCCAGCCTCAGAGATTTCCTGTCATGGACACATTTTCTGAAAGATCCTTTCCTTAGGATTTTTCCTCCTGAGAAGCTGAGAGGCCTCAGGAACAAAATGTAAACAATGATTATCTGCTGCTGTGAAATGCAACAGGTGCATCTGTGATTGGTCTCATGTGGATGTTTCTAATTAATGGCCAATCACAGCCCAGCTGGCTCGGACAGAGAGTCCGAGCCACAAACCTTTGTTATCATTCCTTCCTATTCTTCTTAGCCAGCCTTCTGATGAAATCCTTTCTTCTATTCTTTTAGTATAGTTTTAATATAATATATATCATAAAATAATAAATCAAGCCTTCTGAAACATGGAGTCAGATCCTCGTCTCTTCCCTCATCCTCAAACCCCTGTGAACACCATCACAATTTCCCATTCCCAAAACTTTCACAAACAGGACTGTGAATGTCCTTTAGATGCAAATCCCAGCGCCATAAAGACAACTGCACCTAAAAGGAGTCACAACCAGCTCCTTATTTCAGAGAGGACACACAAGCTACAGCCATCGAGGGGCTCTAATCAAACCCAACTTGTGAAGCTTTAATCAGCAAAGCTGCTAACCAACAGATCCACATGGAACAAAACCTCATTTCAGAGCTTCTGAGGGTAACCCCAACGCAAACAGCAGCCTGGCCACCCCAACATGCCATGCAGAGCTTCAGTGGAGCCCAGTGCAGCTGGGCTGAGTGTGGAACACATTTTCCCTGCTCCAGCTGGAGCCCCACAATGTGATGAGAAGCACCACTAATGCATCACATGGGCTGAATTTTATCCTTTCACAGACCTATTCCCTTTCCCTTGGACTTCACATCAGCCACATTTGATGCTGAAGTGACCTCCAAAAATTTAGCACTTCTAACAAAGGACCAACATTTTCTTTTACTGGAAAAGAGGTAAATGAGGTTTTTCGATTTGGCCCGGCAGCTGTTTGTGTTGTAGCTGAATCAAGGAACACCTCAAACTATTATTTTCTGTTTCATAATGACTGGAATCACAAAAAGACAGGAAAATACGCCAACAGAACCACAACACTTAATCCAAAAAAGCAACAGCAAACACTGGGAAACTTTTACGACGTTATTGCCATCAACACCTCAGTTCAAAAGTGAGGGAAAATCTCCAGATGCATTTCCAAGCCAGGGAATAAAACAACTCCCAGAAGACTGAGCCATGTCCTACCTTTTTTATATTGCCCTCTTGGGAGGTCACCTCGGGATCAGTCAGTATTTGCTGAGGAAAAAAGAGAATAGAAGCAAAATTCAGTTGTGTTGCAGCTGAGAATGGTATAAAATAATAGAAATTCATATTGCTGTAATGATGATGAGGGGGAGCATGAATAAATATTATATTATTGGTAATAATGGCCAAAACTCACAGCTGCACCCAGATGATGTTTGGGAAGTTTGATGGAGGGTTTTCAGCAGAACTGTAATTTAGATTTTATATATATATATATATAAATGAAAATTACAGTTCTGCTGAAAACCCTCCATAATTATATTATAATTATAAACTATAATATAATATATATAAATATTATTATAATTTATAATTATAATGATCAATACTTACAATTATTTTTAAATATCCGATTAATATCTAATTATATAATTCAGTACATTTAATTACATTTAATTAATTTAATTAATATTTAAATGATGTAATTTTTCGATAAATTATTATAATTAATAATTTATATTTCTATCATGATTAATTATAATAATATATATCTATAAAACAACAAACAAAAACAAGCAAAAACCAACCAACCAAAAACAAAACAAAAACCCCCATATTTATTTATTTATTTTACATATTTTTGTTTTTTGCATACATCCTTGGCAAAGTAAGCTGTCTGTAGCATGCTGATTAGTGGAATGGGACCACAATTTTTGTCTATTGACTTAAGGAGCTAGTCCTGCTGAATATACTAAATATGTATATGTATACTAAATATGTATATTCATAAATATATAAATATATAAACAGTGCAGTGATAATATTTGCATAGCTGAGTTATGTGTATTAAAATTAAATAAATAAATAAATAAATAAATAAATAAATATATATATATATATATATATTAAGGTTTTCTGTCACTTCTGTGAATAATTCCCTTGGCTTTGGCAGACAAGGATGGGTGTGGACAACAAGGGCACCAATAGAACAGGCACCTGCAGGATCCAATACTCAATTCTGTTCCAGGGTTGAGTCCCTCTGGAGCAGATCCCGGGATGCTCAGGCCCCCCCAGCGCTCTTTAATTCCCCCTCCAGCCGAGGTGTGGTGGAACAAGTCATTAAATCGCTGCTGTGCTCCACCTCAGATCAGCTCCAGGTCAGCAGGCATTCAGGGAGGTCAAGTACCTCAGCCCTGCATCCCCCTCCAGGGCAAACAGGGACCCGATCCAGCCGGGAATTCCAGCGGCTCCCGGAGCTCTGGGGGGAGCTGGGGGGGCTGAGGTCACACAGACACCCAAGGACACCCAAGGACACCCAAGGACACCCAAGGGCTGGGGTGCTCAGGGGGCTTGGGGCTCCCCCGAGAGCTGGGGGAGGTGGTTTGGCTGCCAAAGAGCGGGAAAAACCTCCAGGAAGAGAGATGGATGTGGAAGGAAATGCAGGTTAAATTGGGGAAGGGATGTTTAGGGAATTTCAGGGAACTTCAGGGAAGTTCAGAGAAGTTCAGAGCAGTTCAGGGAAGCTCAAGGAAGTTCAGGGAACCTTAGGAAAGTTCAGGGAAGCTTAGAGAAGTTCAGGGAAGAGAAGTTCAAGGAAGTTCGGGGAAGGGAAGTTCAAGGAAGTTCAGGGAAGGAGAGGAGAGGAGAGGAGAGGAGAGGAGAGGAGAGGAGAGGAGAGGAGAGGAGAGGAGAGGAGAGGAGAGGAGAGGAGAGGAGAGGAGAGGAGAGGAGAGGAGAGGAGAGGAGAGGAGAGGAGAGGAGAGGAGAGGAGAGGAGAGGAGAGGAGAGGAGAGGAGAGGCTCCAGTGCATTTTAGCAGCTGAGGGTTTGGCACAAAGTTCTGGGCTTGCTTTGGCCATGCCCAGGTGAGCTCGACTGATTTACAAATTTCCAACCCTTTGCCAAATCTCCAGCTCAGCTGCACTAACAAGGGGCTGTGTTTCCATGGGAAGAACCCCAAACCATTCCCTGCTTTACACCAGCTCTAATGGACATTGAAATTGCGGTTTCCAAAGTAGCTGAGAGCAAATAGGATCAAGAGGCAAATCCCAGAGCCATAAAATTCTGTGTTCCCAGCCTGGAACACCCTGACATGACTGGAGTTAAACACCCATCCTGCCTGTCCCAGATGTCACCAAGCTTCCAGGCAGTGCTGACTGCTCCCAGTGTGCTCACCAGGAACCAGCAATCCCCAAAAGCTTTGGAGAATTAGGCCATCAAACTGTCAGAGCTGAAAGAGAAATGCAAAACGACCCCAAAACATCCACGGGGATGAAGCTGCCTCCAAATGAAGACGCCTCCCTGTAATTATTATTGCAAAAAAGCTTTTGGACACAATCAGAGAAGTGTGTGCAGTCAGAGCGTGTAATCCCCACGTCCAGCAGCACCATAAACGTGGAGGGGAAAGAAAACTCCAGTGAAGTGCAAATTGGGATGTGGTGGAGCCCTGTATAAACAGGCTTAAGAGTCAGGAATTCCTGAGTCGGAATGGAGATGCCAACACAAGCTTCCTTTTGTTGGTTTGGACAGAGCTGTGCTCAAGGGGCAAGTTCCTTCTCTCAAACCAATTTTTTTTTCCCTTTTTCAATTCAAAACAGCGGATCTTGAATTTCAACTTTCTTAGAGAACAGAATTTCGGCGGAAATATTTCATCCATGTTCAAAAATGGTGATTTTGCAGAAAATCCTCTGTAGGATCTTGCTGCTCGTTTGGAGTATTTGAAAATAGCTGAGTTTTGGTATTTGGTGAAATCCTTTTTGAGTTCCCACCTATTACAGAGCTTCTGGGGGAAAAACCCCCTCAATGTAATGAAGAATTTTAATTTTGATAGAACCATCTCCACACTCAAACTATCAGAACATGGACAATTGGTGGTGAACATGCTGGGGGTGCTGCACTGCCTTGATGGTCTTCAAGGTCTTTTCCAACTTTTTAATAATTCTGGGATTCTATGGGTGAAAAGGCATTTTGGCAGTAGTGGTTGAGATTAAATATTTCATCCTTTCTTTACACCTGATTAAAAAAAAAATACGTCCAAGGTGTTATTGTGGGCTGAGCTCTACCACATCCCAATGTCCTGAATGTCCCATTTTCCCACTCCAGCTGTGGGATGGCAGCTTGGGTTGGTGTTGGCACCATCCACGAGAGGTGTCTGTGGAGGAGCGGAGGCCAGAATTCCAAACCTCCCCTTGCCCAGCCACGGCCAGGGCTCTGAATGAACCTTCAGAAACCTTTCTGGGGGCTGGAGGGAAGCTCAGAATTGTCCTGCTGCATTCCCAGTGTGGATTAAACACCTGTGCGACCACACAGCAACCCAGCAGACGTACCAGGTGCCATGGAGCAGAGCCCATCCCGAAATTCCACCCTCCATGGCACATGGGAAGGGGGTGATGCAACACCAAGGTGTCCACATCACCTCCTGCTTAAAGGAGAGAGGCAGAACCAGGCAAAGCAAGCCCCAGGTGTGAGGTTTATTAAGAAGAATAAAAGGATACTTTTTGAAAATCTGCTCATTGGGTAATTTTAGGGTAAACTCAAAATTTAGGGTAAATTTAATTGGGTAAATTTAGCCCAGTCTGGGCTTCATCTCATGCAAATGCCACGAGACCAAATACAGAGCTGGACGTGTGCAGTGGGCTGCACTCCTGCTCTTAGCACAGATGTTCCTGAATGTGCTCAGGATTTACAACACATGCTTTTTCTATCAACTGATCTGTTGATTTTAGCCAGGGGAAAGACAACATGTCAGCAGCAGCCACGTCAGGAGAGCCTGTGCCTTGGGCCTGGGCTGGAGGGGGATTTCTCTGCCTTTCTTTGCTTCCCTGGGCTCAGGGAATTGGTGGCACCCAGCAATTGGTGGCAATTCCCACCAGGAATTGGTGGCACCCAGCAATTGGTGGCAATTCCCACCAGGAATTGGTGGCACCCAGCAATTGGTGACAATTCCCACCAGGGATTGGTGGCACCCAGCAATTCCCACCAGGAATTGGTGGCACCCAGCAATTGGTGGCAATTCCCACCAGGGATTGGTGGCACCAGGATCCTGCCCCAGACACCCCAGTCAGGGATGTGCTAGAATTTTTACAGAGCCCCCTGAGTGTACACTAAACATGTCAGGGAACACCATGTGATTCTTTTTGAAAAACAGTTTACAAGCTGGCATTCTCCAGCTGCAGTTAACCCTAATTTGATTACATTACTGGGACAGATCACAATGAGCTTATGTAAATAGTAACATTATCCATTCATTCCCCCAGCTCAGATAAATTGTCATTTAGGGGGGGAAAAAAAAAAAACCAACCCAACCTTCAATAGGCATTCAGCAGGGCATGGTGCATCCAGCCAACTTTGAGGGTGGCAGACTGGAACCTGCCCCTGCTGCATCTCGGGATTATCCCTCTAAAATCTGGATTTTAAAGGGGTATTTCCACATCTGCTCTGAGCTGGAAGGAGAAGAGGATGCCCAGTAATTGCACAGAAGTCAGGAGGCAGATGACAGCCCTGCTTTCAATGACTTGCTCTTTACTATCATCTGATTTTTCAGGAGGAGCTGAGTGCACCACTGATGGCATCGGTGATGCTCACAGGTGAGTGAGCACTTTGGGGTTTCAGCCACTGCCTGGGCACCTGCCCTTGGTGCAGGGCACTGGTCCTGCCTGCTCAGGGCATTGGGGATGTCCCTTCCAGCCCTGGGACCTGGGCTGTGCCACCTGCACCACCTCAGATCTGGTTCAGAAAAAGAGCGAGGAAACTCCCATTTTGCCTTAAATCAGCCTAGTGATCCTGACTGGCACACAGGCTCACAGGAATGCTGCAGGTGAAAGCAGAGGCTGTGGCCCTGCTGTGCCCAGTTTGTGCTGCTCACAGCTGGGCTCATGGCAGAGTTATTCTGCTTGTCTGTGATGTGGTGCCCCTTTGTCTGCACGGACACAGGGACTGCAGAGCAAACAGCTCCTTCCAGCAGCCTCTTGTGGCTTTAAAAAATGTCTCAGGTCAGAAAATCACAGAATATCCTGAGCTGGAAGGACCCAGCAGGGCCACCCCAAAAATCCCAGGCTGTGCCTGGAGCTCTGGCTCTCACACACATCAGAGCAGCACAGCAGCCCTGGAACCTGGCAGAGCTCACTCCAGCCCCAAGCAGGACCCAGCACCTCCAGGACTGAGTGATTTCTGAGCAGGTTAAACCATCCAGACAGCACTGGGAGCGCCTCTCCTGTCCCACACCTCACCTCCTCCCTGCTCCTCTCCTCCACCCCAGCTCAGGAGACCACGCTGTTATTAACCTACAAATCTTGCTCTTCATAGTTCCCATTAATTATTCCCTTAAAAGTTTTACCCTGCCAAGTCCTGAGTGGGCTGGCCCTGGCCCAGTCACGTATTTAGGCAAGAAGTACCAGTGAAATGAGCAGAACCAGGAATGTCTCCACACCTAAGTGCTGTTCTGGCCATAGGCCAGGAGCACAAAGCACCTTGTGGGACCCAGCCCTGGCACAGAGCACCAGAACCCACAGCAGATATTCCAAAGGGAAGGGAATCCTTTATAATTTTATATCAATTATCATACAATCCCAGACTGCTTTGGGTTGGAAGGGGCCTCAAAGATGAATTTTTTTCCATCTCCTGCCATGGACAGGGACATCTTCCACTGCCCACCCTGGCCTTGGACACTTCCTTGGACACTTCCAGGTATCCAGGGGCAGCCACAGCTCCTCTAGGCACCCTGTGCCAGGGCCTCCCCACACTCACAGCCAGAAATTCCTTCCCCATTTCCCACCTAAACTTCCCCTCTTGCAGTTTGGACCATTCCCCCTGTCCTTGCCCCTCCAGCCTCTCCCCTTCTTTGCTGTGGGACACCTTCCCTAATTGAGAAGACCCCAATTAGGTCACCCCAAAGCTCCTCTTCTCCAAGACCTTCATATATATATTTAAATATATATATTCAAACACACCAACAACCCACAGAGCCACAGCACTGATGTGCATCTGTAGGAAAACCAGATATGGGAAAAAAACCCACAGAAAACCATTTCAGCACTTAAACATTCAGTCTTTCAGCCCTATTGTTAAAATACAGGGGTTTTATAGCATTTTCTGGCCAACAATTTACCAAAATCTTCCATTTTTTTTCCTATAGTAAGCAAATCTTTGAGCCCTATTAACTCAAGGAAATTTTCAATATCCTGCCTTGGGAATTTGAAGTGAATGTGCCTGGAATTGAGAGGGAAGGGAGGAAAGCTCTTCTCTGAGGGGAAGAATTTCCTCTCCTTGCTGCTGAGGGAAGGAGGATGAAGAGCACAGCTCTGACTGGCAAGGAACAAACCACAGGCTGAAAGGAGTGGAAAGAATAAAAAACCATTCAGTGCTAAGGGCAACCCCAGCACAATTGGGAACACTGGGGAGCAGCCAAGCTGTGGTTTGTGGCCCAGGAACAGCCCTGCAAAGCCCTGCCACTCCATTTTATAACCATTTATTTTTCAGCTGGAAGCCTGGTGCTGCAGGAAAAATGTGTGGAATTAGGAGGGACCCACGGCACAGGATTTCTGGAGATCTGCTGCAGGGAACACCTCTGCGCTTGCTCATGTCCTTTGTGGAGCCCTCCCTGTTCTCTGAATCCCAGGGGAACGAAATGCACTTTGCGGAGGCGACTCAGGGCAGGCTGCTCCAAGTGGGGTTCAAAGGAAAGGAACATCCTAAATCATCCTTTAGTACGGAACAATTGTTTGTACCCACAGACCAAACCTCAGGGAAATGTCAGGGGGGAGGTAATGTGAAGGAAAATGGATGTTTAAGAACAAAGACTTGGAGGAAGAACACAAACCTGTGATCTCCATGCATATCACAATTTTATCACTGATTTCAAAGAACACAAACCCGTGATCTCCATGCATATCACAACTTTATCACTGATTTTTCAAGACATAACTCCTCCATGCCATTGGGATGGAGTTCACTGCAGCTACCAGGGAACACCTCTGCACTTGCTCACGTCCTCTGTGGAACCCTCCCTGTTCTCTGAATCCCAGGAGAACAAAATGCACTTTGCAGAGGTGACTCAGGGCAGTGGGGTTCAAGAGAAAGGAACATCCTAAATCATCCTTTAGTATGAAATAATTGTTTGTACCCACAGACCGAACGTCAGGGAAATGTCAGGGAGAAAAATGGACGGTCAAGAACAAAGACTTGGAGAAACCCGTGATCTCCATGTGTATCACAACTTTTATCACTGATTTGAAAGAGCACAAACCTGTGATTTCCATATATATCATAACTTTTATCATTGATTTTTCAAGACATAACTCCTCCATGCCATTGGGATGGAGTGGGGTTCAAAAGAAAGGAACATCCTAAATCATCCTTTAGTATGAAATAATTGTTTGTACCCACAGACCGAACGTCAGGGAAATGTCAGGGAGAAAAATGGATGTTCAAGAATAAACCTGGAGGAAGAACACAAACCTGTGATCTCCATACATATCACAATTTTATCACTGATTTTTCAAGACATAACTCCTCCATGCCATTGGGATGGAGTTAACTGCAGCTACCAGGAAGTCAAACAGGATCTAATGGAGGGAATTTGCAGTGACTTCAAGGAGCTGAGGACTCGAAAGCTCCAGCCAAGACAAATACGAGAGGGGACTGATTAGGAAATGTCACCCTTCCTCCTGCCAAGCACTCAGGGCTGGTGATAGGAGAGCATTAAATATAATCTCGCAGTCTTTAGGGGCTCTTTGATTTTATATTGCATTCTTATCAGCTTCTAAAAGTCCAGTGTTAATGAGTATGAGAAACTCACTCGGTAGTTTGGCAGTTTTGCTGAAATCAAATGGAGTTCATTCAGTCCTGGCCTGTGGATCCAGCTGGAGATGCCTTTCCCTTTCCTAAGGAGCCTCTGGCTGCTCTTTTTCTCCATCCCAGCAATCCAACATCACCTTTAGAAGCAGATCTTCGTGACCACCATTAGGAAAAAATAGGTTTTACCAATAATCAGAATTATCCCATCCCTGGAAGTGTTGAGGAATGAAGCTCTGAGCAATCTGAGCTAGTGGGAGCTGTCCCTGCCCATAGGGGTGGGAAAAGAGGAGATTTAAGGTTCCTCCCAACCCAAACCATCCTGGGATTCTATGGATGAGGCTTTAAAGGACCCAGAAGCAGAGGTGAAACATTTCCACTGTAAAAATTCCCCCAGTGCAGCCCCTTTGCCCTAACAGCAGAGCAAGTCCCAATTAACAACACAAACCTCCAAGTCAGGTATTTAGCTCACTTTCTCCCAGAAAAAAATATGTGTAACAGTACATATGAGGGAAAAAAAGTTAAAATTAATTATGATTTTCTTTTTAAAACCCCCTTGCGGGTATTACCTCCAACTCCCTTTCTCCCAAAGAGAAATTCCATCCTAAAACTGAATTCTGGAAAGATTAAAGAGACACTACTCACACTGAGTAGTGTGTGTAGTCTGAGGATTAAAACAGAAGTTGCAAGGATTCAATTGTATCTGATTTACTCAGTTTGTTCATTCTCCAACCTGAAACCTGCCTGGCACAGACTGTTGTGCTAAATAAATTCAATAAAACATGAGATTTTTGGACACAAGGGGCTTTTGCAGTGCAAAGCAGCCACATCTCCACTGTAAGCACAGAGGAAACAGCAGTGGAGTGGAAGTTTAAGGTCATCAGCTCTAAATTCTGTCTGCCACAGGCCCACATTGCACAATCACTTAATGTAGCCAGAGCTATTTGTTACCCCAGCAAAAAATCATCTTGAGGAGTGAAGTGCAATGTTTTGGTTTTAACAGATAAAGCCAGGCTGTTTGTGGGGATGTAAATGGATTGGATGGTTAAATTCATCCATGAGCCATCCATCTTTTGTCCTCGACCCTTTTTAGTTATAAAAATGACCTTGGTATTGACAGAAGAATATAAACGAACTCCCCCTGCAGTTCATCTATTGATCCCCCCTTTGCTCAGCTGATCACTAATAATCATAAGTGAATAAAGAGGGGCTGTGCATCATCCCCCTGCTGGAATTCAGGACATCCCTCTGGCTGTCCTGCATTGCCCAAACTCCTGCCAGGGGGCTCAGAGACCCTGGCACAGAGCCCAGGACACACCTGTGACTTTGATTATGGCCCATGGAGCAAATTACCAACATTATAAGAGGATCTGCAAGCCACAAAAGTCTAAGCAGAATAATAATCAGTTTGTCACGGGGTGAAAAATAGATTTTTTGGGGTTTTTAGAATGGGGGTTCAGGGAGTAAGATGGAGGAATCTGGGCATGTCCAGCCTTTCTCCTTCCTCTTCTTGGCCTCCATCTTCTGCTGTGATGGTGGCACTTTTGGGTTGGTTTAGAGCAGAAGCTCACTGTCTAACATAGGTGATGGGTATTGGGAAGGAATTGTAAACATTGTACAGGTAGTTTTTAGTAGCGGACCTCGGCAGGAAAGGAGAAAGAATTTTATAGACAAGAAACAATAAATAACCTTGAGACCAAAAACTGAAGAGTTCTGACTCCTTCTCTGACCACCAGGCTGGGAAAAGAGGCTGCCTTGGAGGTGCTCAAGTGCCTTTTTTGGGGGGGAAGGTGGGAATATTCCAGGCTCCTTCACCAGGATGAGCTTTTCCAAAAGGAAAAGAAGACACTGACCTGTGCAGCCACCACAGGAGCCTCTCCCAGGGGCCTTGAGGGAACTTTACATCACTTAACTCTCATTTAATTTAGCAAATAAACTAAAAGCTGCAGATTGAAGAGCCTGGGCTCTGAGCAGGAGGGGAATTCCCTGTGCTGGGCTGTTTCTTTTCCATGCTAAGCACAGGGAACAGCTTTGCTGTTGTGTGTGCCACTCTCTCCCCCTTGTCCTGAAGCTGCTCAGAGATGGAGAAAGGATTTACTTCGAGGTGGAAAGTGGATTTAGGGAGGAACTCCCTGTAGCACCACTCTGTGCAGGCAAAGAGAACAAGAGAGGGACAGAACAGCATTTTGCCTCCCTTTATTCAGAATTGATATTGAGCAAATGATGATCTCTAGAAAGAGAAGTTAGTGGGGAATTATTCCATAATGATTCCCCATATATTATTTATTATTTTTATTAATAAAATTATATAAATATATTAAAAAAGTACATATCAATAATATATAAATACATAATAAATATATAAATATATATTATATGCATATAAATATAAATGTATATTTGTATTACATTTATATTATGTAAATTAATATATATTTATATACAATATAAATATATTATATATTTAAATAATATACATTAAATATATCATATTTTAATATATTATATATAATGTAGATATATAAATAATATATAGATATATAATAATAAATATATAAATATATATCATATATTAAATATGTTATATATTATATAATATACTACATATAATATATATATTATATGTAATATATAAAATAATATATAATATATAACAATACATTCAGAATTTATTATTAATAATAATAATGAAACTTCAGACACCAACACAATCAGCTTTTTCTTGGGAAGGCACACAGAGCTGTTTTATCTCAATTGATAGGGCTGCCAGGTGAGCTCCCTTTTAAGAGCTGTAGAAACAATCTCAGACAGGACTGGATAATATTATGCTTGGAATGATAATATTGTGTTTGGAAAAGGTCAATATTTTATTTAATCAGGCAGACAGAGAGTGGGTGGCAATTTCAAGGCATTTTCTTGAGACTGGAATTCAGGGAGTCCCAATGGAAAAAAGGTTTTGCTTTTTTTCCCCCTTGGGTTTTGGGTGACTGGAACCCCCTGATGAGAGGTGAAGGATGCGCTGAGAGCTCCTGAGATGAGGGAATGTGGAGATTTTAGCTCATGATGATCCCTAAAAACTGCAGAAGTGCCACGGGCACTTCTCCATTCCTGACAGATGAGGTGGGAGACATCCACCTCAGAAACTCAAACCTGCCGCTTTCCTCTTCCAAAACAGCGCCAGGGAGACACCAAACACGGATCAATCCTCCTCAGCTGTCCCCAGGGCCACCCCAACAGCTCCTCTGGGTCACCCACTGTCCTGGAGGTAAATAAATTCTGGTCTTGGAATCTCTGCACAAGGTTTTCCCGAATGGTACAGAATGGCCAAGAGATTCTTTTTAAAAATTCCATCATTATCCTTTGTAAATTAGTAAAATTCCATTGTTATCCTTAGCAAATAACTCCAGTTATTTGCTGTTGGAGTTAAACTGGGTTCTACATTTGGAGCTTCTTCAGAACAGCACCAGAAGAAAAAGAAAAAAAATCCTTTTTTTTTTTTTAATTTTTCATTAAAGCTTTTGAAGAGCACACACAGCCTGTATTGTTACCCAACACTCCAAGCAAGTTCTGAGGGAAATCTTGGGAGATCCAGCCCCGAGCATTGATTACAAGGAGTTTTTAATCTTGTGCCAAGAGGAACATTGAGGTTATAAGATGGCTCCACAGCCATCTTGCCAAATAGCACAAATGTTTACATCTTCCAAACTACCACCAATAGATCATAGACAAAGAAATGTCCATAATGTACCCAGCTGCTGGAAACAAAATGTATTTAAGCCACTGAAGAGGGTTTAATGAAGTAAAGCATTTTTGTAACTGCCAGCTCAAAGTAAATAATCACTGATGTGAGCAGAGTTAAGAGATCCTGACTGGCCAAATAATCTCAATGTGCCATCGAGGAAGCTGCTGCTTTGTGGGAATAACATAACAGCACTTGAACATTCTCATAAACTTGGGGCTTGTCTTCCTCAACACCCTGCACCTCCTGGGACTGGGGAAGTGCAAAGGGAACTTTCCAGCACGTGCAGAATCAAAGTACAAAAGGTTTAATTCACTCTGAAAGTCTGAGCTGTTTAAAGCTCAAAATAGGCAAAAAGAAAAGGTGAAATACCTGCTTGGAGTGATGCATAAATGCAGGAAATAGATTTTAGAGAATTCTTAAAGTTTAACAAAAAGATCACATAGTATACATCTGTATGCAAACTTTGAGAGAAAAAATAATTACTTAGAAACGCTGTAGAATAAGACAGACATTATTGAGAGAAATAGAACTAAAAACAAGTTTCAAAAAATAGCCTTACAAATAAGACCAGACTCTTTAAAGAAATAGAACTATGAAAGATCCATTGCAGTATCAAAGTACAAAAGGTTTAATTCCCTCTGAAAGTCTGAGCTGTTTAAAGCTCAAAACAGGCAAAAAGAAAAGGTGAAATGCCTGCTTGGAGTGATGCTTAAATGTAGGAAATAGATTTTAGAGAATTCTTAAAGTTTAACAAGAAGATCACTTAGCATACATCTGTATGCACATTTTGAGGGAAAAAATAATTACTTAGAAATGCTGTAGAATAAGACAGACATTATTAAGAGAGAAATAGAACTAAAGTTTCAAAAAATAGCCTTACAAATAAGACCAGACACTTTAAAGAAATAGAACTATGAAAGATCCATTGCAGTGTCTCTACATCAGAATCACATCTCTAAAGCAGAAAAAACCCCACCTAATCTGACACATAAAGAGCACCTGATTCAAACTAATACAGACAATTCTTTTGGGGTTTTTGGGGAAGAATTCGCTCCATAACTCTGCACTTCAAACCTTTGGGGTTTTCGCATTCCTGGAAGCCTTCCAGGGAGGGTGAGCACAGCCAGGGGCTCTCCCCACCCAGCCCATGCCTTCAGTGCTTTCATTTATCTGATTTATCCAGGCTCTGCCCTGGACGTTGTCCTGCAGGTATGGGAACATTTCTGCAGGAGAAAAGGAACATTTCCATCCCTTTTCCCCTCTGTCCAGACAATCTGTGTAACTCCTACACTGTTTCCCACCTTTGAGGATGCACAATGACCTGAGCAGGTGAGCACAAACCACAAGGACAACCAAAGGAGGAACAACCCAGCCTCACTTTTGGTTTTTACTTTTGCACACGTGAAAAACAAAAAAAAAAAAAAACAACCCTGATATTCTGTATATTCTGTAGAGGGAGACCTGGCCCTGCAGATTTTCTGTCCTAAATCACTTAAAAAGAACACACCAAGCAGCATTTGCAACATCATCTCACGAGCCATAACAGCAGAATTCAGGTTTCAGGGATGAGAGTTACTTGCACTTATTTCTCACAGGTTTCCTGCAGTCTGCTTGAATATGAATCTGACTGCTTTGCTTTTTTTCCTGCAGAATATAAAACCCCTTTTCCTTGCACCACATAATTGTGTTCCATGGCAGAAGTGGCATCCATCATTGCCCCGCTGTCCCCTGCCTAAAAGATAAAACATCCACAGGGTAATAAATGTCAAACTACGATTATTGATGCTTTCAATTAAATTGATTATCTATTTGAGGTGCAGAGCAGGGTGATTTATTGCTGTCTCTTTAGGTTGCACTTGGCACAACAGCAAGGTGGGTGAGCCTTTGGATTGTTTCCATGGATTTTCTATTAAATCTGATTTTCCAGAGGTGCCTCACGACCACTCCAGTGCTGGGTGAGCTGAAATGGCACCAAATCCAGGTGGGAACATCCTGGGTTTTGTTATCTCCAGGAGCTTGGGAAGCAAGAGGGGAAAATAGGAAATGAAAACTTTCAAGTGTGGAAGCACAGGAGATGCCCTTGATTTAAATCCCTCATTCCCAAATTTGCATTTGCAGACTGAATCAAACCAAATCTGTGCCTAATCTGGAGCTGTGCTGAGTTTAGATCTTGGGAAACGATAGGGGAAATTAGGAAATTAAAACTTTGAAGTGTGGAAGGAGAGGAGATGCCCTCGATTTACACCCCTCATTGCTAAACTTGCATTTGCAGACTGAATCAAACAAAACCTGTGCATAATCTGGAGCTGTGTGAGCTCTCCCCAGCCCGGCAGAGATGAGATGAGATGAGATGACCTTCGGCTCGTCACTGCATTGTGTTTTTATTCGTTTCAGATAACAGGAGCTATAAAATTCAAAGCCATTTGCTCCCCAATGATAATCAGCAGCTGCTTCACAAACAAGGCTCTTTTTGTGGTGCCACGGGGTGACCTTTATCTGATCATTCCCTTAGAGAAATGCCTTTTGTGGCTGGGCAAGCCAGGAGCACCTTCCACTGGTTCTCCAGAGCACAGCACACTTTGGCTCTGCCTGCTCCAAAAACGCAAATCTGGCTCAGACTCAGGCACAGCCTCAGCCAGCAATGCTTGTTTTGGGAAGTGCCAGAAATCAGCAGGAGAAAATGATGATTCTCTTAATGTGCTGCTCTGCCAGCAGGTAGATTTAGAGAATTTCAGTAAAAAAACTCAAGGGAAGGGAAGGGAAGGGAAGGGAAGGGAAGGGAAGGAAAGGAAAGGAAAGGAAAGGAAAGGAAAGGAAAGGAAAGGAAAGGAAAGGAAAGGAAAGGAAAGGAAAGGAAAGGTAAAAGAATCAGTGGGGAAATGAAAATCAGCACTGATTTTGAATTTGGGATACTCCAATTTTCCCCATTGTTGCCCACATCTGACATTTCCAAGCCCTGGGGAAGCTCTGTGGCAGAAAACCTTGTGGTTGAACTTCCCAGGCAATGCCTGACCAAGTTTCCCACCATTTTTTATCAGGAGCACCAGGACAAAAGCCCAGCTGGGACATAAAGGAGGAAGATGATTCTGCCTGAGATACCTTGGGAAATAAGTGAATGCAAGAGATAAACAGTGAGCATGGAAAAAGAGGATTTCCATCCCAACTTTACAGACCAGACAGAGGTGAGTAATTAGGTGAGGTGCCCAAATCACTCTGGAATTTAGAAATTGACTTTCAAGCTCCTTAGACCTAATCTTAACCACAAGGCTGTCAGTCCTGCTCAGATGCAAACACCTTTGACCCCACTAAGCTCAGAATTACTCTCACATCCACTCAGACTTTGAAGCCTGGCTTATCTCACAGCAGTGTAACTGTCCCCATCACCAGAACAGGCCTAAAAACAAACAATCAAGGGAGGATGTTGTGTTTGCAGGTGCCTCGACGTTGGAAGGAAGGAAGGAATGAATCTGACTCCGTGTTCTTAGAAGGCTAATTCATAATTTTATTATATTATAATTATTATATTATATTATATTATATTATATTATATTATATTATATTATATTATATTATATTATATATTGTTATATGTTATATTAATATATATAATAAAAAGTCACAAAAAATGACCAATAAAATAAAATAAAATATAAAATTAAATAGAATTTAAAACAAAAAATTCAAATAAAAATAAAAATTAAAAAATTAAAAAACATAAAATAAAATAAAATAAAATAAAACAAAATAAAATAAAATATTAAATAAAATTTAAAATAATTATTAAAATAAAAATAAATAAAATAAAATAAATAAAATAAAATAAAATAAAATAAAATAAAATAAAATAAAATAAAAGGCAGGAAACCCCATAGGATGGAAGGCAATGACTTCCCTCCCTAGCCCACATCCCAAATGCAGGAAACAAATTCCAAGTGAGCCTCTGTGGTGAGCAGCTGCCAGAATGTGCCCATTGTGGAGGGAGCAGCATGTCCAGGTGGAGGTGTTTGTTCATGTAAACTGCCTGGCCAGTTTCCAGCCCCCCAGGTGCCCAGGAGGAGCTCAGGGGTGCAGGAGGAACTCGGTGCTCAGGCTCCTGCCATGAGCTGTGACCATGTCTGCATCCCTGCATCACCCTCAGCTCCACCTGGAGCCCGAGCGTGAAATGAAAAATGACCAAGTGACTCAAGGCAGCTTGGGTTTGATTTCAGTGGCTTGAGGAAGAAGCCACTGAAATCCAACCCAAATTCCTTCATCCTGAACAACTCCTGAGCCACGGGTGTCCCTCCCTTCAGCACAAACTCTCTCTCCACCAAAGCCCTGAGCACCGCCTGCTCCTTGTTCCTTGGACAGCAGCACAATGATCAAAAATAAATTAAAAAAAAAAAAAAGGGAAAAATATTTTTTGCTGCTTCCCATCCAGTTTTCTGCATAAAAGTCTTTTTCAAAATGCACAGGGCAGAGTTCTGCCCCGGAACAGGCAAAGAAAAGGGAAACTGAGCTGGAGGCAGCTGTGGTCACTTACTCATCCAAGCATGATGGCTCACAGATCATCCCACCCAGCCCCAACAAAAACTTCCTAAATCATCCCCAGAGTTTGAATCACTCTCTCCCTTCCTTTTCTTCCTGTACTAGAGACCCAAATGTGCCTTTTCACAGGAAAATCACCACTGGAATCACTGGCAGGCTGGGGCTCCCTGCCCTGGCAGCAGCAGCCTGACAGGCAGGTCTCAAAAAGGAAACAGATATTTGGCTTTTCAGCCTGTAACATTCAAACCTGGCACCCAAAATAAAGTGGTTTTTTCTCTCTCCTTCCCTTCACACCCAGCACAGTTTCCATACCATGAATCCCTGCCTGATGAGGTTTTCACATGAATGAAGAAGCCAGGAGCTGATTCCTCAAAGCACCATCTCCACTCTTTGACAAAAACAAACCATGCCACTCATACCTCAGAGTTATCAGACTCAAGACAAGCTCCCTTTCTCCCCTTTTTAACAGGGCCAGGTTGGAAATGTCACTGTGTTATCAGGGCAGCTGCTCAGCTATCAGCAGCGGCCGTGCCATGCGGGAGCCCAGCAGGGATCTGCTCTGGTTAATGCTCAGGAAACGCAGGGCAGGTTTTAAGAAGGATGCAGAGGATGTAATGGAGCCTCTAATGTGTTTGGGTTTCTCCAGTGGAATCCAGTTTTATCAGGAAACAAAGGTCCTGGTGGGATTATCAGCAGAAAGAAAGCCAGGAGCTGTCTGGTTTGGGAGGGGAGGTTGTGCCAAGGTGCTTCCTCCCAGAAAACCTCCTCCAACAAATCATGTGGGATTCTGTGGGATTTGCAGCACAAGGAAGTGTTTCCCTGATGCTGATTCCCTGGGGAAAGGAAGGAGAAGTCCCAAGGACACTGAAATGCAAGAAGAAGCGGCAAAACTTAAATGTTATTATTTGCAAGTGGCTCATTAAGAAACCAACAAAGCTCATCCCTGTTCCCCATCCTGTTGGAAGCCAGGAAATTCCTCTGGCTGCCCTGGAGGACTTGGGAACCAGTCAGGGGGCTCAGAGACCCTGGCACAGAGCCCCAGACCCCTGTGCCTTTGATTTAGCCCTTGGAAAAAACAATCACCAACCTTTATATGAAGAATTACAAGTCAAGAAAGTTTAAGTAGAATGACAGTGAATTTATCACAGGGTGAAAAAATAGATTTTTGGGGTTTTTAGAATGGGGGTTCAGGAGGCAAGATGGAGGAATCTGGGCGTGTCCAGCCTTTCTCCTTCTTCTTCTTGGCCTCCATCTTCTGCTGTGATGTTGGCACTTTTGGGTTGGTTTAGAGTAGAAGCTCAGTGTCTAACACAGGTGATAGGTATTGGGAAGGAATTGTAAATATTGTACAGGTAGTTTTTAGTATAAAAAGATAACACCAGAGTGCCTCTGTCTGACCTGCTGAGCAGACCTTGGCAGGGCAGGAGAAAGAATTTTATAGATAAGAAACAATAAACAACCTTGAGACTGAGAACTGAAGAGCTCTGACTCCTCCTTCGACTGCCAGGCTGGGAGAAGAGACTTTGTGACACACCTTGGGGTCCCTGTGAGCAGCAGAGATCCCGAGACCATCCAAGTGCTGCCCGTCCCAAGGGATCAAACAGCATCCAAAGCTTTCCCTTCCCACCTCCAATATCCCTGCTCCACCCCCTCGTCACTCCTCACAACACACCATGAGAGCAGGAGGGGCTCAAAGTGTCACAAACTTTGTCACAGGCGGATAAGAAGGTTGGAATTGAGAAAGCAGTAAGATTTGTGGGCTTGATCCTTATCTTGTTGGTTTGGGGGTTTTTAAAATACCTGATTAATAGAACAATTATAATAGTTAATAACTTTATAATATTAACAATTATAATAGTTAATATTATAAAGATATAATATCATAATATATATAATATATAATATATATAATATATATTATATAATATATAATATATATGTATATCTATTATATATATTATATATGTATATATAATAGATAATGTATGTAATATATATAATTAACAATTATAATAGTTTATATATATAGTTATATATATGTAGCAATATATATAATATATAGTATATATATTATATATAGTTAATTATATAGAACTATATATAATTAACAATTATAATAGTTAATATTATAAAGTTATAATATTCCAATATATATAATATTAGCATATAAATCATAGTTATTAACGATAATAACTTTATAATATCAACAATTATAATAGTTAATAAAGTTATAGTTAATAACTATAAATAGTTAATATTATAGATTATAATAGTTAATACTATAAATATAATAGTTAAATGTTATAATAGTATAATTTTATAAATATAATAGTTAAATTCAAGTTAAATTCAAATACCAGCCTGTCTGTCAATGCCAACATCCTGGTCAAGGGATTTCAATCCTCTCAAAGCAGTGCTTGGGTTCAAGGGCTCTTGATGAGGCCATGAAATAAACATGGCCCAGGTGTCACAAACAGGGAGCAACAACAAAAACCACAGATTTTTCCTTTGCCTTCCAGAGCATTGTCACCCTCCAGAAATCAGGGTTCCACATTCTGCCACATTCTGGCAGCTGCTCACCACAGAGGCTCACTTGGAATTTGTTTCCTGCATCTGGGATGTGGGCTAGGGAGGGAAATCAGTGCCTTCCATCCCATGGGCTTTCCTGCCTTTTATTTTATATTTTATTTTATTTTATTTTATTTTACTTTACTTTATTTTATTTTATGGTCACAGAGGGATTGGGCGTCTTAGTGGTTCCCCAGAGGATCTCTGGGGGTCTCAGTGGTTCCCTAGATGCTCTCAGAGGGACTGGGGGTCTCAGTGGGCACCCCAGATGATTTTTGGGGGTCTCAGTGGGTTCTCTAGATGATCTCAGGGGGACTGGGGGTCTCAGTGGTTCCCCAGATGATCTCAGAGGGATTGGGGGTCTCACTGGGTTCACCAGAAGATCTCAGGGGGACTGGGGGTCTCAGTGGGTTCCCCAGATGATCTCTGTGGGCCTCAGTGGTTCCCCAGAGGATCTTAGAGGGATTTGGGGCCTCAGTGGGTTCCCCACAGGATCTCAGAGGAATTGGGGGTCTCAGTGGCCCCAGCTGATCTCTGTGGGCCTCAGGGGTTCCCCAGAGGATCTCAGAGGAATTTGGGGTCTCAGTGGTTCCCCAGATGATCTCAGGGAGTCTCAGTGGTTCCCCAGATGATCTCAGAGGGATCTGGGGCCTCAGTGGTTCCCCAGATGATCTCTGTGGGCCTCAGTGGTTCCCCAGATGGTCACAGAGGGATTTGGGGCCTCAGTGTGTTCCCCAGAGGATCTTAGAGGGATTTGGGGTCTCAGTGGGTTCCCCAGATGACCCCAGAGGGATTTGGGGCCTCAGTGGTTCCCCAGCTGATCTCTGTGGGCCTCAGTGGTTCCCCAGATGGTCACAGAGGGATTTGGGGCCTCAGTGGGTTCCCCAGAGGATCTTAGAGGGATTTGGGGCCTCACTGGTTCCCCAGCTGATCTCTGTGGGCCTCAGTGGGTTCCCCAGATGACCCCAGAGGGACCATGGCTGTTCCACCCCCCCGTGCACCTCTCAGGGCTCCGTGTTCTCCAGGGGAAGCCGAGGATGATCCCAGCTCCCCCCCTGAGCTCTGCCTTCCTCCCCTTCCTCTTCCGTGCCCCCTCCTGCCACCCCCTCAGCTGCTCCACAAGCACCAAGTAAAAACTAAAAAAGGGAAAGAATGAGCGAGTGAGGAGTGCAGGGCTGGCACTGCAGACAATGTCTGTCTTGTGTGAGTAATTTAGCACTATGGCCAGTCAATCTGCTTTCTGGGCCCGATGCCCTGACCCTCTTTAGAGCTGCTCTCTCTCTCCAGCACAGTGTGAAACGTTTCCTTTCACAGCACTGACACTTTGCAGATTGAGACGTCAGGCCTGTCCAACTGCAGCAAATTAGCAATTTTTCTTTTACTAATTGGAAATAAAAATGTTTGCTAAGGGAATAATTTGGAGGAATGCAGTGTTAGGTTTCCGGCTTTTTATAAGGATGCTTTAAACTTTATCCATGTGCACTTTTCCTTCTGTTTTGATGCCTTGCACTGTAAATTTTAATAGCTTGCTTGACTGTTAACTTTACAGTCTCAGCCTTCCAAAGGATTAAATAAAGTTTTTAATTTATCTTCCTCTCTAAGGCAGCAGGATCTTCTTAAAGCCGTGCCCAGCAGTGCTCACCCACTTCAAAATGAGCAGAGAAAAGGGGACACAACTTCAAAGGGTTAAAACCCACACGGGGATGTGGCATCTGGATGAACCTCGGGCAGGAGATTTGTTTGCTGAGCCTTCAGCTCACAGCTCCCAAAGTTCCCTCAGAGAGTGGTGCAGAGAGATGGGCAGCAGATCCAGGGAGGCTTTCCAGCTCTAAATCTGCCAGGAACGGGCAATTCTGGAATTGTGGATTTGTTTTAGAGATGTGCTGGGCTCAGGGCAGGGAGCGTCTGACCTTCTGTCCCTTCAGCTTTGCGCTAATTCAGCTTTGCCCATTCCATCAGGAAATATCAATACTTTGGGCAGGGTTTGGTGGTGACAGTGTGGTGATTTTTTAACAGGGTTTGGTGGTGACAGTGTGGTGATTTTTTAACTTTCACACGAAAAAACCCAAAAAAAATGGACAGGGGAGCAGCTTGATCTATTGAATCCTAAATCCCTGCATGCAAATAACAGCCAGGACAGATTCTTCATGTGCAAAAAACCCCAAAAATCCTTCAAGAGAGCAGGATCAGGAAAGAAAGAGCCTCCTGGAATCTAGAAAACCCAGATAAGAAACTAGAAGCGAAAACAAGCTCCCTTTTTGCTGAAATCCAATATTTTAGCCTAATGCCCCTGCAATTCCTGAGGCATGTAATGTCTTCCTGCACGGCACTCCAGTGGTACATTAGCTCCTGTAACAATGCCAGCACATAAAGAGTTACTGTTCTTCTCCCCCCCTGCACCCCCCACCCCCCCATAAAGCATTTGACAGCCATGCCTAATAATTCTTTCTGGTGCGGTTTTTTTTCTTTTTCTTGATGTCTTTATGTGAATATGAAGCCGGAGTGAAAGGCTTTGGGTGACCCCTGTGAGAGAGAGAGAAAGTATGAACCACAGAGCAAAAGAGTGAGATATAGACTCCCTGCCGAGCCCTCAGCATCTTCCCTGGCAGCTCACAACTTGGCTTCAGAGGGCCTTTGTGAGGAAAAAAGGACTCTTCTTCACTCAGGCTGTGACAATAGGTGTTTTGTCAGCCAGGGACAGGATAAAAAGCAGGGGGTGGGAGGCGAGATCATCATCGGCCAGGGGCTCGCCTTTGGGGCCTTGCAGATGTTGGAAGGAGGATGATTTATTGCTCCAGTGTCCTCAGTGGCATTTGGCCACCTTCCCAGAGCCCAGCCTTGGTGGCTGGGAGGGTGGGAGGCGGGAGAGCAGCACAAGGAGGCATCTCCAAACCTTCTATGGGCAAAGGGTGCTGGGGGCATGGCCGGGGTGGGACAGCCGGAGGGACGGAGCAGCCATTCCCAAAGCTAGATATTTAAAATTATTATGTATAGATGTATAAGTAGATCTATTTTAAATTCCACCAATCTAGAAATCCCAGCAAAGAGCAGTGCTGGGGTTACCTGGACATGGGAATCAAATCCCAGGAGGATTTTGTACTGGGAAGAACCCAACCCAAATTCACACCCAGGGGGTTACCTGGGCACAGAAAATCAAATCCCAGGAGGATTTTTGTGCTGGGAAGAGCCCATCCCAAATTCACCATGGGCAAAGACTGCTGGGGGCTGTGGGAGGGGGCACAGCCAGGGCTGGAACAACCATGGAAGGAATGAGTGATATAGCAGCCATTCCCAAAGCTAGATATTTAAAAATTAAATATTTAAATATATTAATTTAAATATAAAAATATAAATAAATATATATATATAAATAAATAAAAATAAATGTAATAAAAGAAATAATAATATAATAATATAACAAATATAAATAAATAAAAATATAAATAAATATATAAATATATTAATTTAAATATATTAAAATAGATCTATTTTAAATTCCACCAGTCTAGAAAGCCCAGCAAAGAGCAGTGCAAGGGTTACCTGGGCACATAAATCAAATCCCAGGATGATTTTTGTGCTGGGAAGGACCCAACCCAAATTCACCATGGGCAAAGACTGCTGGGGATGCAGGAGGGGGCATGGCCAGGGCTGGGGCAGCATGGAGGGAATGAATGATAGAGCAGCCATTCCCAAAGCTATATATTTCTAAATTATTATTTATATATATTAAAATAGATCTATTTTAAATTGCCCCACTCCAGAAACCCCAGCAAAGAGCGGTACCTGGGCACGGACAATCAAACCCCAGGATGGTTTTGTGCTGGGAAAGAACCCAACCCAAATTCACCATCACCATCCCAAGCCTCAAACTGAGAGGTTTGGGTGTGGTTTTGGGGTGTGGGTGTGCAGGAATGACCCTTCCACAGCTCCCCAGAGGTGTGATTGTATTTCTGCATGGCCATGCCTTCGTTCATTCACTAATGAGCAGAGCCAAGGTGCAAAAATTCCTGTCTGGGCTCTGCCCCTGGGTGGCTGATCCCAAAGCCAATCTGGTTTGTGTGTGAATGGGAGGGAAGGAGGGATTTGGTGCCTCCTGCTCACTCAGGAACTCCAGAAAGGCTTGGAAGCAGCAAGGAGGATTTATGCAAATCAGCTGAGAAAGGCAGCCACTATTTTGGATGTCTCTCCACACCTCAAAAAAAAAAAAAATTAAAAAAAAAAATCCCAGACCTGTTTGAAGTCTGCCCACTGCTCCATATATCCAGTATATTGAAATGTATCCCAGATCACTGAGCCAGGAAATCCTGGATAATTTCCAAGAAGAAGGAATCACAGCCTAGCAAGAAATACACACCAAGACAGTGTATTGCCAGCAGCTTGATTTAGGACTTTTGCTCCAGCTCCTTCCTTCTTTTAATACACAGTTTTCCACCACACTTTCTATATAAATACTCTATCCTATGGCTGACAGCCTCTCTTAGTAGATTTATCCATTAGTGGATTTACTAAAAATGTTTTCTACTGAAACAAGGGCAAATACTTCACCTCAGCAAAGGACAAATCCAGAGGCAGCCTTAAAATCAAGCCCAGTAAATCCTAGACAAGATAGATGCAATGAAAAACTTTGAGACTCCCCTTGGACACAAATTCCAGGTAGAAAAATTACAAAAAAATTAGCAAACAAATTCCAAAAGTGACTGAAAAAGGCATGAGTATCAAACCCCTGAAATGAGGCACAAAGATGCTTTAATAAAGAAGTGAAGAGCTCTATTTGTCTCAGCTGCCAGGACCCACCAGCACCTCTTAGGAGTGACATCTCCAAATGCTTTCCTAAGTTCCAGACACACTTTCCTGCATGTGCTCCAAACTGTTATAGCCATTTACAGAAGGAAGTGAAGCATTCAGAGGATAAGTGACACGTCCAAGGTCACACACGGAGTCAACTGCAGAGTCAACAGAAGAGCAAGGAGAGCTTTGCCGAAAATCCCTTGGCTTTGACTGCCAGACAATGGCTCCCCCTCCCACGTAATCAACCAGTTATGGAAAGGCATAAATGCATATTTGCAGGGCTAAATATGTTCACTTGAGAATAAAAATGTTTGGATGATTATCTATAAATTATCTGACATTCTCCAGACCGCTCCGGTTTGGAAGTTGGAGCGAAATTTGATGAATTACAAGCACGACACAAATGTTAGAGGAGAAGCTTTGCTTTGACTGTTTCTCTGGAAAAAAAAAAACAAAAAAAACCCAAAAAAAAACCAAAAAAACCCTGGAAGAATGGCAGGGATACACCAAAAAATACAATCCCCACAGAGCTGAATTTCCAAAACCTCTCAAATTATTATTTCTCTGATTTCAGATAGTTTATCACTATTGGCATTTAATATTCCACTACTGATCTTGCCACAAAATGATTTTTTTTTTTAAAGTAAAGCAATAACCACAAAGTATGAGCAAAAAAAAAAAAGTCTGTCTTAGAGGCAAAATAAATTTCCTCTGGACTTTCACAGGCTGTCAGGTCCCAAATATCTCCCATTTCCCCATGACATTATTAATGCTGGTCTAGGAACTCTTCCATAGTTTGGGAGCCATAATTAAAATAACTGAGCTGCTTTTTTTCATTTCCGTCTTTTTCTGGCTGTGTTTGTCCATGTTCTTACACACCCAGATTCTCCTCGTTTGTGGCAGCAAACCCTTTACTCTCTGTGGCGTTGAGCCCTCCAGCTCCTGAGGGATGTCATGGGACTGGAAGTAGAATTTATGTCAAACTCCCCTGCGAGGGAACGCGCTGCTAAAAGCTGGCTTTGTCTCGTTTGTATTTTTTTTTTTTTTTTTTACTAGGCAGTGTTTGGGCTATAGACATGGATAATTCTGCATCTTGAATGCTTTGCACCAAATTGCCACATCAGCACTAAATACCTCCACTTAATTTTTCATTTGGACCCGATGAAACATTTTTTCCCATGGAAGGAAAAGTCTGGTCTTTGTGATCGTGGCACTGCCAGCCCAAGTTACAGTAAAGGTTAATCACAAACAAGAGACAAGTAAAGTAGACAAAGAGCATCATACACTTCACTTTTCAATGGATGTTTTCATAAATGTATGAATAATTTAAATTATCATTGCCGAGTATTTATTCGAGTGTTTCAGGGGAAAAAAATGCCTCCTCTTTTTTTTTTTTTTTTTTTTTTTTTCTTTTTCCCCTCCTTGATTCTTTTCATTTCTGTCTCATCTCTTTTATGTGCTGCATCGGCTGTTTTCTTGCCATCTGAATCAGTTTTTTGGAACAATGGGATGTATGAGGGCTGAGGGGGCAGTGGAAGAATACAGCCCTTGTTGTACACTCTGTGACTTGACATTGATTAATGAGGGTGCGGACATGGGCAGAATTTGATAGAGAGAGAAGGGGAAATTGGAGGGACCTGAGGGCACCAGAAGGAGGAGGGCAAGGAGATGACAGAGAGGAGCAGAAGGATGGCAGTGAGTGCACAGTGGAAGTCACCCCACCCAGGGCCAGGGATCTGGGATGGGGCAGAGACACTTCCATGGCAGGACAGTGTCCCCTCACAGCCATGGGGACATTTCAGGAGCATCTCCCACCTCCCCAGGGTTATCCTGCACAGCAAGACCTGCTGTGCCAACGTGACCCTTTCTCATTTTGCCCCAAAAATGCCATTTGTAACACCTTCCTCTCTTCCTCCCTTTGTTCCTCAGTCTCCACTCCATTGGTTTAACTCCAAAACATGAACACACAGAGGTTACAACTTTCCTGCAGGAGCCTAAAACCCTGTGCTGAAAGAGCCCTGAAATCCTTGTGGATGCAGGGGAGGGATGGATTGGAGAGAGAAAAGTCTCCTAAGTCCTGTTCCTTCAGTTGGATGGCTTTTATTTCCTCATGTGAATAAGAAGAAGCGATGCTGGTCAGAAAAGAGTTTGCACACTGATAAACCAGAGGAGTTTCAGGAAAGTTGAAAGTTTGGTGTGGTTCTTAACTGACTTTTTTTAAAAACCCACCTTGTCCATTCAGAAGTAGAGGCCCAAAATGAGCTTAATCAGTTGGTGAAGTTGTAGAGGAGCAATGTGTTCCTTGCTGGGTGGTTTGGGTTTAACAAAGCCACCAGGTTCTCTTTACTTGTATTAAACAACAAAAAAGTTTGCTGTAAAATAGAAAAACTCAGAAGGAAGAACAGTAACAAGTGAGTGTCATCCTTTAGGATCCAGTTCCTGAAGTAACCCAGAAGAAGATGGAGAAAAACTTTTTACAACAACATGTAGTGACCGGACAAGGGGGGATGGCTTCAAACTGACAGAGAGTGAGTTTGGATTAGAGATGAGGAAGAAAATCTCCCCTGTGAGGGTGGTGAGGTGCTGGAACATTGAAGTGGTGGCTGGTCCCCATCCCTGGAAGTGTCCAAAGCCAGGCTGGATGGGGCTTGGAGCACCCTGGGGTAGTGGAACCTGTCCCTGCCCACGGAATGAGATGAGTTTTAAGGTCCCTTGAAACCCTTTTGAGTCTTTCCCACCCTGCTCCAGGACTGACTGTGGGTCTTCCCCGCTGCTGGTTTGCAGGGGTGAAGCTCTGGGCCACACAGGGTGAGCCACATTTCCCTTTCCAGCATGGGGGGCACGGTTTGTGCTGTTTCTGGTCCTGCAAGGTGCACCTGAAGAGCCCTGAGCCAGGAACCCTGAGGTATGGCTGGCAGGACCTGCCCTCTGCAGAGAAAGATCAAAGCTGCTGGCTCAGACAGGTCTCCAAAATGCTCAAAAGCCACCTGAAAGCTTCACACTGCCCTGTGTGAGGTGTCAGGAGCAGGGGAACCACCACAGCCGTGCTGGCAGGGAATTACAGCAAGTTTAGGAGCCCAGTAAAGACAGAACCCAGGGTACAGGCTGGAATTGCTGATATTGAAAACATCACTATGATCCTCTGGTCAGAAATATTCACAAACCCCACTTTTGATGAAACCTGGAAATGAAGCTGGGCTTTCAGAAATTTCAACCAGGAGGAGAGAGAGAGAGAGAATCCCCCCAAACCAGCCCATTCTCAGACTCAAATTCAAATTGTTCTGCCTCTCTGCAGCGCCCCAGATAAATTCGAGATCTGCCAGCCCATGGACTGTTCATGTGCTAATCCCACTCAGACCCTCATTCAGGGCTGCTCTCTTTTGCATAAAACATTAAATGTTGGTTTGAGGGGACAGTTGTCCCTACCCCCTGTGTGGGATCTCTCCCCACCAGCCTCTGGCCACTCCAACCCTGTCTCATTTTCCCAGAGTGAAAGATCCTGGCTCTGCTGTGTGTGAATATAAAAGGAACACAGAAAAGTCTCCCTGATGAGCACAGAATCTGCTCCCTGTCTCCCCTCTGCCCTGAGCACCACCAGCTTTAATCCCTCACCCAAAGAGCACCACAAAAACCCCGCTCCGGCCTTAGGCTCACACAACCTGTTTGGGATTTCTGGGTGCAGAGGCAAAAGCAACGCCCTGTCCCCCAACATCTGGCTGAGAACGAGATCTCAGACTTTTTCTCTGAGCAGCCTCTTCCCCTTTCTCCCTCCTCTTTGCATCCAAGACAAGCAGCCCAGTGATCACCTGCAATGGCAGCCCCAGAGGGTGACCTGAGCCCTAGAGCTACTGCTGGAACAAATGAGAGAGCTTAACTAGAGCAAGACTGGCATAAAAAGGAAAGGGGAAAAAAGAGAGGAACAAAGATTCCGTCCAATTTGCTCTTTTGGGCATTGTAAAAACTGGCCTGTTTCCCAGTATATCACTCTGCCATTGAATAAGGTCAATTGCAGAGCAGTTCTTCAGTCATCCTGATGGGTTTTCATGAGAAAGTGAATGGAGTGCAAATTAGCCAAAGTCGTCACAAGCTTTTTTACTGTCACTCCAAGCCTGACAGTCCAAAGGAAAATGAGGATTAATAAATCTAACGAACTTTCTCCATTCTCCAAGCCAGGTTAGGAAACTATTTATTGTCTCTCTTTTTTCTGTGTTTCATCCATTTCGCCTACTGTGGTGAAGCATTTGGAGAAGAAAGGAACAACAGCCGTGTGCACACACACGCTCACACACACCCCCAGAGCTCAGCCCCTCCAGAACCATGGCCACAGCACAAAATAAAGGCACTGCCAGCAAGAAAATCAAGTTTTTAAAAATAACTCTGCCTCGTACACATCGCGGGGAGTTTCGGATGAATCCTCCTCATTGCTCCCATTAATTAATATGTGCTCAGTGTGTTGAACATAAATATTTTATGGGAGAAAGAAGGGCTGCTAGAAAAGCTTTAAAATTAACTTTTTGGAGGGCAGAAAATGAGTTTCAAGTTAAAGGAAAGAAGGACTGCTAGCAAAACTTTACCTTTTTGGAGGGCAGAAAATTAGTTTCAAGTTAAAGGATTAGTTTCAAAAGTTTTTTGACAATTATATCCACGTGTAAAGTGGATTTTAGTGCAGCTTCAGTAATGTTTTTTCAGTAGATACAGAAAGGGCACAGATCTTTCCTAATTTATAAAAAAACTAATTTGTATTTGAGTGGCTTTTAAAACTTGCTTAACTTAGAGAACTGCCTGAAGCATTCCCAGAGAACAGGAAATCACACAGAAGGGATGCAAAGGCCTCTAGGAACCATTTAGGTTTTTTTTGGGTTGGAAGTTTAAGTCTGTGCGTCTATTTCTGCAGATATTTATGGATTTAAATCAGAATAATGAAAATCTGTCCAACTTCACAGCTGGACAACACGTTACCCATGTAACTCCTATACACTGGGATTCCTACATAATTTTCCTTCAACATCTCCAAAGTCCTTAAAAACTTCCCTGAACAAGGCCTTGTGCTGCCTGAAAATAAATGTTTGAGCTGTCAGAATTCTTGTTTTCAGCCCCAATTAAAGCCAATTCTCATTTGCAGCAAAACAGGTGGAGAAAAGGAGACAAAGGGATCAGTCCCTTGCTCCTGTCCTTGGAATAAATGCCTGAGAGGAGACCAGCCCAAATTGCAGGTTTCTGCTGTAATTTCAGCTAAAAGTGATCAACCCCCCCTGATTTCTGAGGATTGGGAGTACAGTAATGGTGGGAGCAAGCAAAATGTACAATATACAAAATTTGGCACCTGGATCCTCATTAAAACCCCCCTGATATTGGGAATGAGGACAAAGATGATGAGGGAACATTGAACTGCTCACACAAAACCAACCATGGCTTTTTAAAACTAAAATGCTGAACCTCAACACTGGCTACAGCCAAAAATGATCCCATTTTTTCCTCTTTCTTCCATGAAAACTTATTTTAAATCATGCTTCATGTTGGTGCTGACAATGAGTTATTCCTCTGCCAGCAAAATCTCCTAAAATTCCTTCATTAATAACCAGGAAAAAGTTCAACAGATAAAACACAAGGTTTTATTCTGGAAGCAACTCAGAAAAAAAAAAATCTTTAATTTCTTCCGTCTTTCTTCAGCACAATAAAAATCATAGCATAAAAATAATCATTAAATACCTGTTTGGTATTTAATCCTGCAGTGGGTGGCAAGCCAGGGGAAAGCCAACTCCAAGAGCTTGTTTCAACACTTTGTTTTCAGCTTTTCTGTGGAGATACTCGCCAGAATAAATTCCACCTGAGGAAGCTCATGCCCCTGTCTGAGTAACTGAAGAAAAATTGTTGAGCATTCAGAGCAATCTGGGCTTTGTTGAGATTTCCCTTCTCCTACTTTTACAGTCACTTGTCATTCTGTTTAATAAGAGAGAAAACTTTCCTGACCAGCTAAATTAGGCCATTCAAGACGTTAAGGAAAACACACATACCCTGAAGTAAAGGTAAAATTATGCTGCAATCATCAAATCAGCCTTCTCTTCTTTATCCCATCTGTATATTCTCCTTGGAAAAGCTGGAGCAGGGGCTCCACGAGCAGCACAGCCCTACCTGCCTGCCACTGCAATTGCTGGTATTTTAATCTCATCAAAGAATCTGAGTTTTTCTTCCTGCTGTTTTGACTTTGCTGTCTCTTAGCCCTGTCACATTCACTAGTTTTGAATAAGTGCAGAACTTGCATTTACAGAATTTGCAATCTGCGAGATTGTTTAAGTGATTTATCAAATACTTTGATTGAACACTTATTGCTGCTCCAGTTCTGAATCTCATTTAAATTGACTGGGCTTGACATAAGCCTTTGGAGTGAACACAGGAGTGAGTCCAGGCTCTGGAAGGTTCAGCAAGAGGGGGAAAAAGTTCCACCTCCAGCCCCAGCACTTCTGGAATTGTACCCTGATAAAATCAGTGCTCTCTATTCCTTATAAAGCATTTCATGTCTGAAAAAACCACAGTCAGGTGGACTTTGTCTTATTTCTTATAATTTATATAAGATAGAGAAATATTATGTATTTGTAATTCTTATAATTCTATAATCTTTAATATATATAATACAATATATATAATTCTTTAATTCTTATAATTCTATATATAAATATTATATATTTGTAATTCTTATTTCTTCTATTCTTCTTATCTTATCTTGTTATCACAACAGCTCTGAAAGCTCATTCAGAAAACACAGAGTACACCCCAGGGTTGTAAACCAGAAAATTTTGATTTTCTCTCAGTGGAGATGAAGGGCCCAGACCTTTGGCAGGCTCTGCTCAGCCACAACCACATCACTTAAGTCCAAGTTAAAATCACTTTGCACTCACAGACAACCCTCAGACCAAAGAAAGGCTGTAAGTTCTGAAATACCTAGAAAATTGAAAAAATTGTGATTTTTTTTTTGTCGTCAAATGGATGATGCACCTCTGAGGGATGCTAAGCAAATTTGTGGCAAATGGATTTGAAGGTCTACAGAGACAACACCCAAAGGGAAGCAGCAAAACTCTTCAAAATTAGAACGGAATGGAGCCCAGACACCACTGGAAGGCTCAAGGCCTCCTGCTCCATGGAGGCATTTCAATTCAATGTTTGTGTATTAAATTCATGCAATTGCCTCTTTTCCCCTAGATTTATGTAGAACAAACTCAGTCTCCAAGACCATGTGCTGCCTGCCACATCCCTCCCCATGGGACAACCACTTGGAAACAAAACTCGGCCACGATTAAAAGCACAGGATCTGTGATAAATCACAAATTTCACAGAGAGGAGGGCCAGGGGCAGGGTGGATTCCAAGCACCTGGGAGGTGACCAGGTACAGTGCTCACTGTGAGTAACAAGCAGAGGTAGAAGCAATGAAGAGGATTTGTTTCAGCCCGTCAGGGATTAAATGAAATTCTCCTGCAGCACAAGGGTCCCGAGGCTTTCTTGCTAAATCTGTTGTCTTTCAGGCTCATGGCATTTTCAATGCTTCTTCCAAACTCATGTGGGATAATGCACTCCCCAAAAAGTAGGCTCTAGGTATGCACATTCTTAAAATCAACCACTCAACACACATCCAAATAAAAGTGAGCTTTCCTCCCCATTTTCCCCAAGAAAGGAAGCTCAGAGCCCTTTTATGCATTGTGAATGGCCCACCTAATTTAGACTGAATTATACCCTAACCTTCATTTCCCCTTTACTTCTTTGCTCCATTCAGCAGTTTCTGACTTCAGCTAATTCACTAACAATCCCAGCTGGTCCTTCCCAGCTCCCAGTTCTTTAGCACATTGTCCAAGGAAACTATGTGCTCCCATCTACACTGGTATTCCACTCTCCAATTAACCTACTGCTGAGAGGCTTTACCCCTTTCCACCATCCATTCCTCTGCACAGACTATTTTTTTTTTAACCTTTTATTTCTTGAATTAAAGTGCAGGAGATCCCTTCCAGGTGAGAAGGTGTTAAATTTATTTTGCTGAAGGTTACTCAGGAAGACATGACCCAGGATGGGGGTGAGAGCCCTGAAAGAAAACCCTGCTTGATCTCCAGCTCTTTTCAAAGCTGAGTGTTAAGGAACAGATGTTAAAGGTAGAAGTAAACAAATAACAAAAGAATTTGCTCTGTGACAGGCGTGTGCTTGTTCTGAGCACTGAACCCTGGCAGAGGAGGCAGCTCAGCCAGAGGTGTGCCTGGGGTTTGATCCACACACAGATGGCACTGCTGGAGACACAGGCATGGATTTGTGTTCTCCTTCTTTAAAAATAATTAATTGAATATTTTATCTCACAGCTCCAACTTTGGTGGCAGCAGAGGGAAGGCCTGAGGGCTTCTGGGCCTGTGGGCCTCTGGGCCTGTGGGCCTCACTCTGAAAGTTTTGCCATGTCTGCAAGAAAGAAACCTTGATCCACATTACATACCTCTTTCACTGATTACCTTATAAATTTTTATACATTTATATATATTTTTATATATTTATATTTTTCAGTTTTGTCTGATCAGGAACAGAGATGAGCCCAATCATTTGGGTGCCTGATCACATTTGCACCAACAGAACAAACCAGCCAGAAATTGTTCTGCCATTTGTTGATAAAGCCAAGGCTTCAACACCTTGGAGTCCCCTACCCAACAACATTTTGCACCCAGAATTCCCACAGGAAATATTAATAAATCTGGATTCAGGCTGGAGCCTTGTCTCTCTAACAGTGAAGGCCTGTACATCACCCCTGCTGATAAAAAGTGTTCCCCTCTTCACCTAAACCCTTATGGCTATCCCAAAAACCCCTTCCTTATGTAGATTAAGACCACATTTTAGATGATCTGAACTTTCATGTTTGCTTCCTGAAATCCATTAACATTTCCCTGTCTCCCACTATGCCAAGTGCCTCCTTCCTTGGTAAATGGCCTGGATCTCATCATTGACAAGATCCCAGATAAAACAAAGACAGAGAAAAATGTAATTACTGGCTATTAAACACAAAACTCCTCCAATTCCTCCTTTTCTTGTACATTTGCTTAGAAGCAAGTGAGCATAACAACAGCCCCGTGCTCAGAAAGTGGGGCTGGGAATCAGGCAGTGAGAAAGTCAATATGGAGCAGTGTGTCCATTTGTTTTGATTTATCTCACTAACTTCAATTGACAGTTAATTCATCAGAGGAGGAAAATGCCAGTCTAGTGAAAACACAACTGGTGAAGGAGAGAGAACCAAGTGGAAAACACAGAGTGTGGATAATACAGGTAATAAATTAAAGGATACAGTATCAGTATTTTATCATTCCCATTCTGGATTTGCTATATCCCAACTCTTGCCAATTACAATTTATAGTGAGCAGTAAATTTACACTGATTTATTTCACACACACAACACACCCCCTTTGTAAAATGAGGTGACTTTGGAAAACAGGAAAAGACAGGGAAAGGAGTCACTTTGGCTCAAATTCCCAAATCTGAAATTTCCAGCAACTACAAACCCTTGTAACAAACCACAGGTGAGATGAGAATTTACACTGAGAACGTTGGCCTGGATCTAAAATCCACAAAAATACTGCAGGGTTGAAAATGGGATTTGCACCAGTGACACCAGTGCAAGGGGTGGGGATGCACTGGGAGCCTCACAGGGCTCGGTATCCCCCCTGACCCAGGGAAATGCTCCAGGTATTCCCTGGTTTATCCCCCTGACCCCAGAGCTGCTCCCTTGGAGCCTTTTCTTATCACCCAGCAACATTTCATTTCTCCCTGCTCAGGGGATTTTTGCCTGCAATGCCCCTCTTCCCCAAAGGAAGTTTTTCAGGTTGGTCTTTGCCTGACCTTGGGACAACATCAGTGACAATAAAAACTGGAGACGGGATTTGTGAAGGCTGTGAGAGCCTGACCCAGAGCCATCAGGTAAGAGCCATCAGACAGAGCATCCCTGCTGAGATCAATGTATGAATTTATTTCACACCATCCCCATTCTCTCTGAACCTCCTGATCTCCTGTTTTCTGGAATTCACATTTCCCTACAAAAAGCAGTACTTGTTTGTACTTAATTTAAACACTTTTCCCAGTAGTTTCATTAAATGCTCCTGTACAAGGATCCTGTTTGTTCTTAGACAACAATCCCAGTCTGAAGTTCAGCCTTGCATGGACAAAACTTGAATTATTCTTCCCTGCATATTCCAAATTAAATTCTAAATATTCTCAAATGAACCTTGTGTGTATTTGAATGGAAGTTGACCTGTGGTTTTTTGGCCCATTCACTGAGTTTTGCAGGGCTACTGAACATTTTGGGCACCATCCCTGATGCTGAACTTCCACCAGAAGTGCTGCTCCTCCACTAAGCAGCAAACCCAATTTCTGCTCCAAAGAGCACAGACAGCTCAACAAGGAGCTGAACTTTCTATCTTTTTTTTTTTTCCCTTAAATCACCTTCTATGCTTATTAAACCCCAAGCACAGCTGCAGGGGACTAGAAGAAATTAAGTTTCTTTCTGTCCATTTCCCAAGAAAATGAACAAGAGCCAGAAATAATTTGTCCTGGTTGAAGCATCTGCATTTTCCCTCCACAACTCTCCAGAAAGGCTCCATCTCCATCTCCCTGCCACGCTGCTGAAACTCATTTTGGAGAAGATAAAACCACTTAGGAATGGTAAAAAATTCTTCACTTCTGAAGGTGGGAGAGTCCATAAATCAAATTTTGGGACAATGGTTCAGAATGGCTGCCCTCACCTTTGGTTTCAGCATGAGTAAACCTGGTACAAGTTACCAACAGTGCAGCATTTTGAATTGTTAAACTAAAAAAGGGATTAAACCACCAAAAAAAAAAAAAAAAGATTGTATCAACTCTAAAAATCCTACATCTTCATATTACTGGCTAAAGGCTGCAAAGGCACCAAATTGGGGTAGGAGACAGAAGAGAAAAAACAACTTTCATCCAAATGCCTAAATTAAATCACAAGTCTTGCAAAGGTTTAGAGAAACCTGGGGCACTGAACTGGGGCGAGGGGGGGGTTATTGCTCAGAAAGGAAAATACCAATTATTAGAAAATAATAAATACTATTATAAGGAAAATACCAAATATTATAATTATTATTGTAGGATTTATTGGTATGTGTGGTCCCATAGGCCCAAATGCCAGGCTGGTCCAGTGAACTCCTTAAAATACCTAAAAATTAGATATACTGTTTTATTATATAGGTACATGATTTTATACTCTATAGGTATAAGTCCTTAAAATACCTAAAAATTAGGTATAGTCTTTTATATATTACACAATTTTATACTATTCATCTGTAACTCCTTAAAATACCTAAAAATTAGATACGCTGTTTTATTATATAGGTACACAATCTTTTACTATACAGGTGTAACTGTTTAAAATATTGAAAAACCTTAAAATAATTCCAAAATGTTGATCTTCTATCTGCACACATTTCTAAACACCCTGTGGCTGATGTTCAGCATCACCTGAGAGTGCAAACACCCATTTCTCATTTCTCACAGCACATTTGCACTTACTGCTGCCACACCCCCACCTGCAGCCCCTTCCTTGCTTTCCAGAAAAATGTTTGGAAGCATTTGGGATGTTTGGAAACATTCCAAAATGTTCTGATACACCAAAAAAAATCCAAATAAAATGCTGGAGATGCAAGCTCTGCTTGTTTTAGATGGGGATGTTTCTGCTCCCTGGCTGGGCCCTGCAGTTCCACCAGGGCACAAGGCACCACCACAGCCCCAGCAACAACCAAAATCTCTGGGTTTGCACCAAATTCTCCCCCTGCAAAAACTTTTTATTTACTCCAAGGGATGAAACACCATGATCTGAATTTGATGGACAAGGATTTCCCCCACTCAACTGAGCAGGCTGTGATTTAACAGTAAAGTTTCCAAGTTGTTAAATAACCTTTTCCTTCGTTACATAAAAGATGAAGGAAGCTGAAAGGTGTAAGAAGGAAAGCAGAATCTGATATTTTATGGTGTTTAGGGGTGGAATTATCCAGTCCTACTAAAGCTGCCAGGAAATTCACCCCAACTACAGCTGTCAACTCTCCTCTCCTTCAAGAGACAAATATTTATTCCCCTCCTCACAGCAATTCCTTTAGACTGTGGCTGTTGTCAGCTACAGGAGAATCATGGCTTTGCTGTTGGGATCTTTGACATTTGTCAAGTTCACTTCAAAAAAATTCACCTCTTGTGGCGTTAAAATCACACTCAAAATAAAAGTTTGGCTGCTCTGCTGCACCAAAACCCTTTGGATGTAGCCCAGTATTTAAAACTTGCTTGGAATCAATAAACTGGATTTAAATTTGCCAGTTCTGAGGGAGCTGAGCCTGTCTGAGGACAGACAGGGAGCCCTAGGAAAGGACTGGGGACACTGCTCAGTCCTGCTGCCCTCTGCCTCTGAGACAGGAGCTTTATCCAGCTCCTCACATCACTCTTCTTTTCCAAACATTCGGCTGTGGTGGCTCCCCCCCCTTCCTCTTCCCTTCCCCTTGCTCCAAGTTGAAGGCAGTTCAGCACTTACGGTCATTTACAGCTTACATCCCAGCAAATCCAGAAGGTGTCTGATGAAAAAGAGGGACTAGCCAAGCATCTTAATCCCCCTGTTCATTCATGCTCTCTGTAATGTTCTTTCAGGCCTCTGCTGAGAGAGACTAGGCTGAAATGAAGGCTGATAAATTAGTCTGGAGGGAAACAAGGCAGATTCTGCTTGTAAAAGGTCATTCCAACTTTGTTCTGGGTGAGGGTTTATCTTGACTGCAGCTGCGACAGACAATGGCCGGGGCCTAAACGGCAGAAATCCAAGCTCTGCTCACGAAATTACTGTGCTGATAAGGGAGAATGGGCTTCAGGGAGATCTAAATGGGAAAAAGGAGGTGGGGGACAGGGGTGAGCTGGAGGTATTTTTGAGCAGGATGGAGCAGGGATGGCACAATGAGATGTACGATTAAAGCAGGGCGCTGTCCCAAAGGGAAGGAGCACACTCTGCCTGAGCAGAGCCAGAGGGAGGAAAAAGCTCTTGTGTGTGCTGAGGGAAAGGTCTCAGTGCTATCCTGCCATGGAGGGGCTGAACCTGGAGCAGACAGGTTATAAAATAGACCTGTGGAAACCCAGGGCACTGGGAATATTTCCCTGTCTGCTCTGGGGTGCCCTGACTGCCAGGGCAGCACTGACTTTGACCCTCATCCATGGAGAAAGTTTCCCAGATTCAAGATAGACTGGAATCCACAAAAGTGTGAAATAGATTATGGAGAGTAGTGTAGGTGTATCACCTGTGAGAAATTGAGGTTTGGGGATTTTTAGTATGTTGTGGATGGCAGCAAGATGGAGGGCACAGGGTGTCGACCTGGGTTTCTTCTTCTTCCTCCTTCTTCATGGGTTTGGGTGGCATTTTGTAATTGGGCAGAAGAGTCTGCATTGGGATCAGTTATTGGGTTATAAAAGGGAAAATAATCCAGGTGTCAGCTCTTAATTGGATAGTTCAGTCTTAAAAGCCCTTGTACCAAGAGATTGTGGCCATTTTGTGCCTTCTAATGAAAAGCTGCAGAACTCCCAGCAGTGAGACTGTTTTACTGATAAGAAATAATAAACACCTGAGTGTGAACATGAACTCCTGTCTCAAGTGCCTTCAATGCAGACCCAGAGGAACCCACAACTGTGACCCCCACACATACCAGACACAGAGGTGGCTCTGAAAGGTCAGGGCTGAACCCCTCATGGTCCGGGCATCGCTTCCAGGACATGCAGGGATTCATTTCCCCAGCACCACGTGGCCAAGAGCAGCCAAAATGAACCCCAGCAAGGAGAGAGCAGGAGCAGGACGCTGGGTGAGAACACTCCTCAGTGAAAAACTCTATTTTCTTTAATAACTTTTTGTGCTGGGCAAAGTAATTAACACAACATCTTACTTGGGAAAATTCCCTGTTGGTACTTCTTGCATTGCACAGATTGAGGTAAAGAGATGGAATTTAGAATTTTAAGACCTTAGGATTGACCAGGACCTCAGATGGGGTTTACTGAAGGGTTTGATGACCCTGAGCACACCCCTGGACCTCACTTTGGAGTCCTCAGTGCCCCAGTCCCACAGAAATCTCCTGAGCAGTGAGGAGCATGAGGCTGATTCCCAAAAAAACCTCCTGAATGCCTGGTACCAGCAGCCTGCAAACCCCAAAATGAGTTATTTAGCATCGCTCCCACCTTCCCAAAGTGCCTCTGAGAGAGTCCCCAGGGCGCTGCCTCTTTCAGAGCCCATGTGTATTTATGGTTTCCCTTATTGATCATCTCCTTGACAAAACCCCACTGTGTTCCAGGCTCCAGCAGCCAGACTTTGCTGGGAGAGGACAAAACCCAGGTTGGGTTTCTCTGCAGGTTAAAAATTCCAGTGCCCCGAATTCTGCAGGGCTTTTGACAATGCAAAAAAAGCTATTTTTGGAACCACTGTGGTCACCACTGTGCCGTTCATGGGATTTTTCTTTTTCTTTCTCCTTTTTGAACGTGTGGCTGATAAAATATTGCTTCAGGAGCTGGTATTCAGGGATGGCTCTCAAAGACGAAAGGAAAATATTTATTTCCTTTTTCTGCTTGTGAATCAGAATGTTCTATTTAAAGAAAGTGCCCTCTGCCGGATTGCTCATGAGTTATTACCCCTTATGGAAATAAAGGAGAAATATCAGGAGGTATTCTTAGTCATTCCCTTCCCCTGTCTCTTCTTTCTTTCCCTTAATTCCTTATATACCCATGTTTTAGCCAATGCCTAAGATAGAGCAACTTGTCTTGGCATTCTTGGGCCTAAAAAAGAATTGGAGCATTTCTCTTAACCCTGGCACTGAAGCATTTGGGGAAATGTCAAAAAATGGGACACATTTCAGTTGTTTCACTTGGATGCCATGAGGTGCATTCTTCACTTCTATGCAGAAAATATTAAATTAAACCCCCCCAAAAGGTGGAGCTGTAGAAAATGGGGTTTGTCCTGTGATTCCATCAGCTTCCTCCTCTCAACCCCAAGCCAGTCCTTGCTCCTCCTGGCATGGTTTTAATTCCAGTCATAGGAAGCAGCCCAACAATTGCCAGCACCTGGATCTGACCCTTCCCCTTCCTCGTGGTGTCCCCTGACACCAGAACAAAGCCCAGATCCTGCAGGGAAAATAAAAATATTGATGCTCTACCAGAGCTGCTCCTTAGGAAGGGGATGGAACTGAGCATGCACAAAGCTGAGCAACCTCCTCAGCCCAAAAATCTCATTTAAAATTTAAATATTTAAAATAATTAAAACTAATAGAATAAAAATAAAAATTTACAATATTTATAGGTCAAGGATTTCTTTTTCTTCCTTGAGATTAATTTTTTTTCACTTAATCTCTACGTTTTGGTCCAAAGCAAAAGTTTCTTTGCAGTTTTATATTCACATGTATAAAAATTCTAACCCTTAGCAACTATTGAGGGCAGTCTCGGGGTGCTCTGGCATTCTGTTCTCTTCATGACCCCAGAGATTCTTTCATTTTCAGACTGATTCCAGCCTGGTGATCTGGGAAATTGGAATCACTCTGAACTCTGAAAACGAAAGAATCTCTGGGTTCATGAAGAGAACAGAATGCCAGAGCACCCCGAGACTGCCCTCAATAGTTGCTAAGAGCATCCCCAGTTACAATTTTTATACATGTGACTATAAAACTGCAGAGAAACTTTTGCTTTGGACCAAAACTCAGAGCTTAAGTGAAAAAAAAAGAATAATCTCAAGGAAGAAAAACAAGTCCCTGACCTTAAATGTTGTAAAGATTGTAAATAATTCTAATGATTTTAAATATTTAAAATTTCTGTGAGACTTTTTCAGGCTAGAGGAGGTTGCTCAGCTTTGTTTGCTCAGTTCCGTTCCCTTCCTAAGGAGCAGCTCTGGGAGAACACCAAGATTGCATGGGAGATGTTGAATGGCACAGAATTCCCCAGCAATTTCCCTGCAAGAGCAGGATGAGGGGTGGAAAAGAGCAATTCAGGAACTCCTTTTCCCCAAGGGAGAGAAGCTGCTGCAGCAACATCACTCCCCAGGCCAAAGGAAAGGCAGAGGAGGGGAAAATGAATGAATCAGGGCAGGAAAAGGAGCAGGAAATGTCATCACATCCTCCCAGGTGAGAGCCCAGGGGACACGAGGAGCTTTGGGGATTTCTTTGCTCATTTAAAGGACTCACTCTCCTCTCAGCATCTCTGGCTAAGGCGGGATGGACAAGAACTCAGCGCTTCAGCTGGATCAGCTTTTAAAGGGAAATGAAGGAAACCCTGGGTGATCTGACAAAACCACGACAAAACCATCACAGCTCATGAAGTGGTTGAAGGCCTGTTTTTAATATTTTAAAGATAATTTTAAAATGTGTTTCAATTTTGAAGATATTTAAAATATTTAAATATTTTTAATATTTATTGCATTCAAGGAAAAGCAGTATAATTCTCCTCCCAGCATTTAAGTCCAGTCACAAAAAGTAAATTTCCCTTGGCACTTGGAAATATTTCTAAAAAGCAGAGAAAATTAAAAAAAACCCAAACAAACTGCTAAAAATTTAAATTTTGCAGGAATTGGGAGGTTGGAGTGCTGTGAGTCGGTGACACTTTAAAGTGTGTTCAAAACCCAGCAGTTTTCCCTGGCCCAGACATGGAGCCAGAGCTCTGCTGCATCCTCAGCTGCTGGCTCCTATTTTTTCCCCACTTATTTGTCTTCCATGGGACACAAGGCTCTACCTTTCCCCCCTGAAGTAGGAAATGAAAACATTTAATTTTTCCGTGTAAAGGAGCAGCCTGGCTCTGACACCTCAGCTGAGAGAAGCCTTTGTGCTTCAGCAAATAACCTCTCTCAAAATATAAATTAAAATATAAATTAAAACAAACTGCATTTAAATATAAATTAAAACAAGCTGCATTTATCAGTAGTGTTAATCCTGTGAAGCAAACTGAGCTAAAATCATGACCCCAACAATGCAGGTGCTAAATCTCCCCCCAGGATGAGATCCCCATTCTCCTCTCAATTAGGAAAATTAACAGCGCCATGATAAACACCATTATTTATCCAAAGCGATGGAAATCATTATGTAATTATTTTATTTTCATTTTCCTCAGCTCCCAGAGGCCATAAAGCACAAAAATGCCCTGATTTATTCAGGGTGCTGGCAGTGCTGTGCTCGGTGTCAGCGGGCAGGAGGGCAATGGGAGCAGGAGAAATGCAATCAGGTCACACTCAATAATCACAGGGCTTTTAGGTGGCGTCTTTTAAGCCACACACACAAGAAAAAATAAAAAGGTGAAATGACACCATCAGCAGTGTCAGGGAATGAGGGAAAGCACCCAACAGGTCCTGCACTGAATCATCCCTGGGAGGGGCTGGGGGCCAGGGTTGACACATCTTATTTATTTTTATGAGATGGGAGTGAATCACTCGCTGCCATCCCGTGTCCAAAAAAGCCCTTGAATGATAGGTGTGGTTTAATCCAAAGGATATTTTTTTAAAAACATATCCCACAAAGCAAAGCAGGAGGTCAGATAAGAGGCTGTGCTGCAGATAAGGCAGGACACGTGTTCAAACCATCAGCACCCAGCCCTCCTCTCTGCCCGAAAGGAAAAACACCAATAATAAAGATAATTATGCAGGTTTTTTTCGAGGTATGGCAGATAAAACACAGCATTCTGCATTGCCATGGATGTTTTGGGCTATTTATAAGTGAAACTGGAAATTTTGGCAACTAACACCAAGTTGTACCTGCGAGGAGTTCAGATGGAAACAAACAGAAACTGAATTTCCTGAGGACTTTGAGGTACAATTTGCTGCCTTTTTTTATTTTCACAAATCTTTCCTTACTGGAGTTTGAAAAGAGAAAGCTCTTTCTGCAGTGGTAATCCTTGGGTAGAAGAGAGAGATCCTCTCTCACATCAAAGCCCTAAATAACACATTTTCCAACCCCCAAAATGCCACTTGATTTTTCTTTTTTAATGCAGAAATCAGAAGGAACAGACATTAATTATGAAGCACATCCTGTATGACAACAAAATCAGCTTTTTCTAGCAAAACTGAGATGGTGCTGAGGAATGACCACTTTATAGCCAATTCCACTTCCAGTGAACTCCCAGTTTAGTCAAAGCCTGACACTAAATTTCCTGTGATGAAGGGCAAGGGCTTCTTGTGCCAAAGGCAGAAGCAGTGTTCAAATTAAGGAGCTCATGACTCCTAAAAACAAACAAACAAACAAATACAAAAACCAAGTTTTCAGAGTTTGGGGAGTGATGTGTGCACAAAAGTGGAATTATCAAGGCTATAAACTGCAGGAAATGAATTGGGAAATATGACTAGAGAAGAGGTTGGGTGTGAAGAACAGGGATCATTCTTGAAATAAATTTCTAACATGAGAGGCAATTCAAATGGAATATATTCTAATTGGCCATAACAAGAAGTTCTGTGGCAATCTTACACCAGCATTCAACCCACAAATCATTGCATGCCAAAACTACAAATCCCAGAGAAATACTGACCAAAAACCCCAATGTTAAACTGCAGAAGGAATCTTCCTTGTGATCCTAAAAATTTCAGATGTGTTGAGTTTATCACCACTGAAAGAAACAGCAAATGGAAGCAAAAGCCAGCAAGTTACTGGGTGACAAAAATCTCCTCCCTTTCTCTTTTTTCCAGTCATTGCTCATTTCCTGCCTGCTCAATTTTAGGAGCGGAGGATGCAAACATATCCCAAGTTCCCATTTCCTAATCTGCCATTAAGTAGAGCTGCTTAGAACATCCCAAATTCCCAATTCCCAATTTCCAATCTGCCATTAGGTAGAGCTGCCCAGAACATCCCAAATTCCCAATTTGCCATCAGGCAGAGCTGCCCAGAACATCCCAAATTCCCAATTCCCAATTTGCCATCAGGTAGGGCTGCCCAGAACATCCCAAGTCCCCATTTCCCAATCTGCCATCAGGTAGAGATGAGCAGACAGAGCTTATTCCATGAATTCCTGTCCAGCACATGAAGGGATTCATGCATGTCGCTCCCAAATGAAATTCTGAAGGAATTTCTGGAAACAGAGCCCTGAAATGTCCTCAAACGCTCTGGGGAATGGGAAAATTCAAGAGGTGTCTGCGAGGAGTGTTGGAGTGGGTGTGGGGACACCTGAGGGAGGACAAAGCCCTTCCTTTGAGGTGTGAAATGTCCCTGCCCCAGCAGGGCACAAAGGAACGCTGCTGGAAGAGGAGAAGTGCCCAGAGAGGGAAAGTTTGCTCAATTACACCACAAAAACAAACAGTATCACAAAGTCAACGGGAATTGATAAATGCAGCTCCTATCAGAGCACCCAGAACAGTGGGGATGTGAGGAACCTTTCTGAAAGTCATGAGTGCAAACAGCAACTTTTATCAGAATTATGAACGCAAGGACAATGTTTTGCCAAGGTCAGAGAAAAAAGGTTTGCACCGTTCCGCTCCTGCCAGCCAATGAGGATTGCAGTTTGTTCCTAAAAATCAGCCTTTAAACAAAATAAAAAACAAAAATATGCATTAAAACAACAAATACCACCTATCTGTAAATTAGGTGAAAAAAAAAGAGGATTCATCTTTCACATTGCAGCCTACAAATAATTAATATGGCATATTCCTAGAGAAAAATTATCCTTATTTTCAGAGACAATCAATACCTTCCTCAGGAATCTCGACCTCCTCACACCTACAGCCCCCCTGAACCAGACCAGTGAAACAAAAGGGATTTTCCCCCCCCAAAACCCTCACTTTTGGAAGCTCAGACAGTACTACCAATCAAATATCGTGCAATGATATTCACAATAGGAACCAACACCAAGAGGAATTTCTGAGGAATGTCATTGGAGGGGAGAGAGGGGATCAAAACTCAGCTGAATTACCCTCTTTTCCCTGCTCTAGGATAGAAGGAAAAGGAAACTCTCCACTCAGTCATTCAACCAAACTCTGATTTTAGCTCTTCAGACACTTCCTACTGCACAGCAACAAAACACTACTGAGTTTTGTTGTTAAAACAGGAGGTTTTTGCTGTTTCCTGCACTTCAGACGCATTGAAAAAGTAAACAAAACAAAAACATTTGGACCTGTTTCTCTGGGCTTCACTGGGTCTCACTGATTTTTGACTTCACAATCAAGAGTGCAAATATAATCAGAGAAAATTAAAAGCGTTGATGCTTCAGTCTGCCTTTTCTGACCTCTGTTTCTGAGAAAACAGGGTTCTGTCACTGCACTGGTGCCTTCTCCTGGGAAAACCATACAGTTCCAGCCCTCAGCTGCTTCCCACCCTGTAAATCCTCCAGGATTTTTGGGAACCGGTTCACCCCAGTAGTGGCTGATGGAGAAAACGGGGCAAGGGACCCCGTTCACCCCGTTCAAATTTTCCCTCATTTTTCCCTTCACCCAGGGGAAAAATGAGGGAAAATTCAGCTCCCACTTTTTGGGATAAACTTCACCTATCCTACAACAAAATCCTGCCAGGAAACCCCTCTGCCCCCACTGCCCCAGGCAAGAGCCAGCGGCTCCCATGGCAGCAGGGGATGGGATGTCGGGATGGCCACTGGGGGAGAGAGAAGGATTTATGTGTTGGATAATGGGATAGAACTGTGAGCCCAGAGCAGAAATCCCAGGATTCACTTCACTGTTAATGAATATTCCAGGATAATTACGGATCTAGATGTTTTCTAATCAAGAGTATAAGAGCTAAGATGATTTCTGGGACAAGCCCAGAAAAGCAAGGAGAAAGATAAGATGGGAGCCGTGGGACAGAGCATTTTTTCCTGCTGAAGGCTGGGTTTGGTTCAGCTCTTGGGGAACAAAATGACTTTCACATTTCTCCATCTTTGCCTAGCAGCACAAGAACTCGAGAACATGGGGGCAGTTAATGGGTACATGCTATTTTTCCCTGCCCAGTTAATAATGCCTGCAGTGCTGACACGGGCTGGGAGTCAAAGGTAACACCCCCAACCACCAAACATGGGATTAATCCCATTCCCTCCGCGCGACAACTCCCGAACACAATTTGGAAATGACAAGCACTTGATGAAGTGACCCGACACCGTTCAAAAACCGGGCTTCCAAAACGGTGCTCGAGCAGCTTTTGTGGCCCAAGAAGTGAACTTAAAAGGGATTTCTGCTGATTTTTAAATCCTTCAGGTGATGGGGGTGGGGAGTTACTCGGGGAAACGCGGCATCAGCAAAGTCACCACCTCTGTCCCCAGTCCAGCTCCGGGAACACTTGGCAGAGAAGACAAAGGAACGTGGTGCCCACGTTCCACACGCTTACCTCCCATCCAAAGTTTGTTTCCTTTAATGTGCTCCTCTGTACTGCCATATAGGGTCCAAATCTTTCCCCAACTTCAATCTTCTTTTTGGCCCAAATCCCTAGCCCTGCCCCTGGGATCGAAGATTCTCTGAGTTCAAAATCTGGTGGGATTGGAATGTCATCAGGAATGTAGACGGGAGCTTCATAGGGTGAGCCCTCCTTGGGAGTGAAGTCCTCACTGGTGGGGAAGGGTGACGGAGGTCCCACAGGGATGGGGGACATTATACTGTCCTCAGTTTCCTCCTCTGCGCTTTCTCCAGCAAGGAGATCGGGGTCGGTCTCGTACATATTATTTACAATCTCGCTGTCACCTAAAAGGGGGAAACAGCAGAACAAAACACACTGAGATACTCACGTGAACATTGGTTCAAAGTTTGGCTAAGACGAGCTCAAATTCTTCTAAAGAATAAAAAAATCTCCCTTGAGGAGCTCGGGTGGAGCTGAGGCAAGGGGCTGATCACCATGGGGTGAGGCTCATTGCAGCCTGCTGGGTTCTGTGGCATCAGGGGTCCTCCGCTGTTTGCAGAGTTTTTCCCCCCTTCTTTCCAAAACCTCAGTTTGGGAAAAAAAATCCCTGCAAACAGCAGAGGACCCCTGATCCCATAGATCCTAAAACCTCAGTTTTGGGGAAAAAACTCCCTGCAAACAGCAGAGGACCCCTGATCCCATAGATCCCAAAACCTCAGTTTTGGAAAGAAGGGGGAAAAAACCACAGAAGAGGTGGTTGAGGTTCTCTTTGGCCACTTCTTGCTTTAACTGGCTCAGTGTATTTTGTAAAAGAAGTGTAAAAATTTAAAAGAGGAATCATCAAAAGATAGGCCTTGGACACTTCCAGGGATCACAGCTGCTCTGGACACCCCTGGACACTCTCTCCACCCTCCCAGGGAAGAATTCCTTGCTAATCTCTAATCCAGCCTTATTCTCTGTCACTTCGAAACCAATTCCCCCTTGCCCTGAAATGAAAAACCAAAAGTAAATCAGGGTAAAATCCAAGTTTGGCAAGAAGTGTTTGCCTGGTGTTTGGGGTTCCTGCTCAGTGTGTCCCACACCAGCAGCTGTGAGCTCCAGGCTACAGCTCAGCCATGCCCCCCTGCAGGTGTAACAGAGCATCCCTGCCTTGTAATCACTGAATCCTGGAGTGGTTCTGCTTGGAAGGGACCTTAAAACCATCCAGTGCCACCCCCTGCCATGGCAGGGACACCTTCCACTAGCCCAGGCTGCTCCAAGCCCTGTCCAACCTGGCCTTGGGCACTTCCAGGGATCCAGGGGCATCCACAGCTTCTCTGGACACCCTGTGCCAGGATTCATCTTTCACATTTCAGCCTACAAATAATTAATTTGGCATATTCCTAGAGGAAAATTATCCTTATTTTCAGAGACACCTGGAAGCGATCAATACCTTCCTCCTTGCTGATCTCTAATCCAGCCTTATTCTCTGTCACTCTGAAGCCAATTCCCCCTTGCCATGAAATGAAAACCCTGGGTATACAGAGGGAGGCAAAGTTTGGGGATTTTTCCAAGGGGAATCAATTTCTAAGCAAGGCCATTCACGTAATGAAAACAGAGCTTTAATGAAAACAGAGCTTTCTCATCCAAAAAGCAAAAAACCGGTGGTGGGGGAGCAAAACATGAAAGGGGGGGAAAGAAAAACACAATTTGTCACCCAACAGAAGGAGCTGGAGTATTTGGGGAGCAGGTTTGCCCCGTCTGCAGCAGCCACGAGGCAGCAGGGCGTGCTCAGCAGCTCCCACCACGATAACAAACCCCACAAACCCAACAACCGCCGCTTTGTGGGGGCTCCCGTGGGGCACAGCCAGCGCCTGGCCACTGATGGCACCAGGGGCGGATTTGTCACCCACCAAAATGATATTTTTCACTGAGCTCCCAGCTAGGAGCCATCAGAAGAATAGCTGGAAAAGCACGGCTCCACTTGAGGTATTTATAATTCATCACTTTGCTAAACTCAGAATGCACCTTCTGTCTGCAAGACACATCTCCCCCTCTATTTCTTTCTTTTTTTTTTTTTTTTTTTTTTTTTTTTTTTTTTTTTTATGCCTAATAAAGATTTTCCGGAGTTCATGCCTAAGAAACCTGGTGGTAAACTCAACTTAAAGAGGAGGATTTTGATTCCTCTGCCAATATTTTTTTTTTTGCTCCAGTTTTTGGAGGAGAACAGGGAGCTGCCTGCTGCAGCTGACATGGGTTTCCTCTGCTAGAAAGTGCAGCCCTCCCTACTCAAACATGTCACCAGAACCAAGCTTTCATGAACATGAGATACTCCATCATCCTGAAAATATTTGTGGTTGCAGTAAATGTTTTCTCACCCAGTATTAGCAAGTCAAATTATTTTCTGCTCTATGATTAGCCTCTTTTGCACTTAAGGAACAGGAATTCCAACTGAGTTGAAGAGCAAAACCGGGTTTATTGGAGCACAACCTGTGAAAATTTCCAGAGGATACAAGTAAAGTGTAAAGATACCTTACTACTAAACATGGTTAATTTAATTTATTCCATGGGACAAGCAGGGCAGTTCTGATTAAATTTTAATTAACAGTGAAGCTGATCCTTCCTCTGACTGACCTCATATTTCAAGAGGAATCACCAAAAGACAGGTAAATGTGTTTTTTCAGTTGTTAAATGACCAGGGACTGGCAAGAGGCACGAAATGACAACGAAACAACAATTTCAGGTCACCATAGGTCTGATACCAGAGATTCCAGGTGGCATCTGTGGGAGCTGAATCCCAGACTGGGATTCAGATGTGGGAACGTTGAGTTCCTCAGCACAACCCAGCGCTGAGCTCAACAAATTGTACCCAGCACTGATCAACAGCCAGGGAAAATCCATGCTGTGCCCAAACTGGGCCCTTTTTTTGTGCACTGCCAGGTGGATTTCACAGAATCCCAGAATCACTGAGGTTGGAAAAGACCTCCAGGATCACCCGGTCCAAGCTGTGACTGATCCCACCTTGTCAGCGGCCCAGGGCACTGAGAGCCACCTCTGGTCTTTCCTTGGACACCTGCAGGGATGGGCACTCCAAACCTCCCTGGGCAGCCCCTGCCAAGGCCTGAGCACCCTTTCCATGGGGAAATTCCTGCTGATGTCCAGCCTGAGGCCATTTCCCCTTGTCCTGTCCCTGTTCCCTGGGAGCAGAGCCCAACCCCACCTGGCTGCACCCTCCTGCCTTGGAACTATGGAGAAAAAAAGGTCCCTCCTGAGCCTCCTTTTCTCCAGGCTGAGCCCCACGGGTGAGGGAGCTGATCTCCTCCACAGGTTGTGTTTATTCCAGGGATTTGGGACGAATCAAACGGCTGGGGTTCAGTTTTGGATTATTCCGCAGAATTTTCTGGATTGTCCCCACTGAACCCCTTCATCCCTGCGGGGCTCCTCTCAGCTTTACCCCAAATATTCCACAATTGGTTAAGCTAAAAAACACATTAAATTTTTTTTAAAAAAAGAGCAGAGAAGATCTGATTTTCCAGGAACAACCCCCAGCTCTCCTGAGCTCCATCCCAACTTGGCCCTGGAGAGCCGGACGCGGCCGCTCCACGGTGACAAACAGTGACAACCACTCTGTGCCACATCTGCCCCTCTGGAATGTCTGCCTGGGTGAAAAGCAGCACAGAAATACAACTTGACCTTATTGTTATTGTCATGAAACTAAAATTAGTCCCTGAAAGCTCCCCGGCGAAAGGAGTGGATAAAAAGGCTCATTGAAAGGTTGTTTCCACAGATAATCAGATATGGGCAGACGCTGAAAATCCGTGTGACACCAATGAGGGGCTGGCAACAAAGAGAGGGATGGTTTAGTGGTGCTGAGAGACCTCATGAATAATCTATTTAGCAGCTGTAATGAAAGCAAAAGCAAGGCTGATGGTAAAGGAAATGGTGGTAGGGGAAATAATGAGTTAGGGTTTTGGGGTGGGTTTGTTGTGTTTGGGGTTTAATATGTTTATTGTTGTTTTTGTTATCATTATTGTCGTTATTCCTGCTTTAATTATTGTTGTTGCTGTTAGATATCTGATTCTGCTGTGGAAATACCCAATTATCCGAAATGATTGAGAGTCTTTTACACTCACAGATTGCAAAGAGCTTCTTTGACTCCTTCATTGGGAACATTTAAAGAACATCCCAAGAAGTAATTGTAGTGCCTGATCACCGGCACAATCTTGAGTTTCACTGACCTGGATAATTCAACATTTGTGTGAGACCCAGGTATTTTTATTTTCTAGGCAAGGAGGAGAATGCCAGGCACCCTCTGAACTCACACTTTGCCTCAGAACCCGGAGCCTCAGGCCCAGAGGAAATATCCAAGCAGAAGAGTAGAAAATACAAATATTCACAGAGAACTTTGACTTTGTGGCTAAGAATGGAACCACATGGGCACAGCCCAACAGGTGCTTTTCCCTTAGGGATTACCTGGGTGTTGGAAGGGTTTTTTCATCATTATCCAAACTTCGCAGCTCATTCCTAGCTGAGTTTAAAATCATATGTGGGTATTAAAACCACAGTGCTGTCTAGAACTGCTTGTTAAGTGGTATTATTATTATTATTATTATTATTACTATGAAAATATTCATTAGGCCAGGACTTCTCTGGAATTTGTTTTCATTTTCTGGCTCTACAGAAAGAGCAGTGGAGTGACCTCAAACATCTTTTCCAGCCCATAGAGGGACATCACCACCACCTTTCCAGGTCTTTGGATGATCTGAGGCTCCTGCTCTGTGATTTCCCTTAGAAATATTCCCCAGGGAAGAAAAGAAACCAATCCATCCAAACCAAACCAAACCAAACCAAACCAAACCAAACCAAACCAAACCAAACCAAACCAAACCAAACCAAACCAAACCATTCCTGATGTAATGGCTGGTGAGGAAGGCAGCACTTTGAGCAATATCTTGAGGGGCACTGAGCAGCCTGGTCTAGTGGGAGCTCCTCACAGCAGTGGGGATGGGATTGGATAATTTTTAAGGTCACTCCAACCCAAGGAATTCCCTGATTCCATGATTCTTTTTATTTCACACCTCCAGTAAACAAAACCACCTACATTTCTAACTCTGGGGTGACAGGATTTTGTCTCCATTTCTATGGACTCAGGCCAAAAATAAACTGATTTTTCTGACCCCTTTTGTAGGCCAGAGGAGCTGGATCAGATCATCCAAACCCAGCCCTGCTCAACCAAGACGGAAATATTCCCATGAATGATGTGCTTGGCTACTGCTGCCAGGGTTCATCACCTCGGGGTGCTGTGCTGCTCATCTCACCTGAATTCAGGTGAATTCTGAGCAGTTCCTGCCCTCCATCCTGCCTTAATCCCCTGGGAATTCTGCAGGAGCCTCTCCCATCCCTCTGCGCCCTGCACAGGGCAGGAGCTGGCAGCAGGCACAGCCCAGAACTGGGCAAACACGGCCCTAAATCACAAAGGAACTTGGAAAGCCCAAGGAGAACCCACCCCAAAGTGCCTCCAGCACAGAATGATCCCAGTGGTCAGATTGCCACCTGATGGCCACAGCTGAAATACAATAGGAAATCCCAAATCCAGGCCCTGCTCTGCTGCATCTGCCTGGCAGGACCAGCACAAAGATTCAGATTTTCCTCAAGGTGGTGGGAACTGCTGGTGTCAGTCAGCTCTGCATCCAGTCCTGGCATTCCTGAGCACTGGGAGTCTCTAAGTCCTTTAAAATCCCGCATGAAATGAGAAGAAATGAGAATTCTCCCCCAAACTTTCGCCCTCCTCATGGATCCACTCCTTCCTTCCCAGCCTTTTCTCCCTGCTGGGTGCAAACCTGAAGCTGCAGCCAGGGAAAAGCCTGGATTCCCAGGGGGATCTCACTCCTGGCTGCTACAAGCACCAGGCACACTTTTCCTCACTCTTGTGTGATGAAAGAAATGTGCCTTTGTGGGTTGGGTTGTGCAACACCCTCTCTGGAACTTGGTGTGAAATACTTCTGCCAGAAAAGATACAAATTAGTGGCAAAATGTCATGAGAGGAATTATTCCTCTCCCATTGAGGATGGGGTTGGAGCATTGAATGCTTCAAGGTCATAAAAAAAGGCTTTTTCCTCATCCATGGACAATACTAATGGCAATGCTGTAAGGAAAGGATCACAAACAATCAGTTGTTTAGGATTCTCAAGCCCACCACCCGATTTCTTCATCCCATTCATTGCAAAAACCTTTCTCCTCCACCTCCATCCAAGCTGTACTGGGATCTCCCATGTTTGCTGATCTGAAATGAGCACATGCAGCACCCAAAGCAGAGCCTGGCCATGAGGAACCCCCTGAGCAGCTCCTCAGACTGCAGAGGATGCTCTGACAGCTGTCCCCATCACCTCTGGCTGCTGCCAGAGCCAGAGGAAATTCTGCTTTAAATGACCATTGGGAAATGTCTTTTTTTTTTTTTTTTTTTTTTTTCACTTTTGTTCACTCAAAAAACCCCTTCATTCTCACCAATTTTACAGTTGAAATAAGGTTTGGGCAATAAATATCCAGGCAAGGAAGTGGCCACGAGTGGGAAGTGGTTTTGCCCCTGTGCCAGGGTGCCAAGGGAATGTCACAGGGGCTGTTTTTACCTCTGAGAAATGGGGCTGCTCACACAAACCTTTTCTTAATTTTTCTACTTCGACTTGCTGTGGTTTTGTCAACTTTTCTGAGCATATCTAGAGATACCCAGCTTGGAATTCTAGTATCCACCCCTCTGAATTCCTCTTGAATCTTTAACATGACACAGACACAGCAAGTACCTCAGATTATTTCTCAGTGGAATAATCCTTTTTTCTTCCTCAGATCTATCATATCCTGAGCTTCTCAGAGCTCCCTGACACCTGAGAAAATCCAAAATGCCACAAGCAAAAGGAATTAGGGACAACCAAAATGGCTGTGGGTGAGACCTGGTCTTCCCTATTCCCTGCTCAAGCTGGAATGGTGGCACAGAACGAGTCACAGGTCACAGCTTTGTCCAGCTGACAAGTTAAATTCCACTAAATAGGTGTGCATGGAAAATTCAGACCCTGCCAACCTGAAACTGTTGGGTACTCAGTCAGATCTGAGCTGATCCCACAACAAACCCACCAGCCCAGCTCCAGCAGATACCCAAACCCCACTCTCAGCTTGTTTCCCTCAAAGCACTGATGTGGGAAGTGGATTTACAGAAAATTTCATAGAAATATTTCTATTTCCTTTGACAGAAATATTTCGATTTCTCTTCCACGCTACAAAGCACAGAATTTTGGGAATGCACAAGAAGCAGGAAGGTGCTTGTGGGGCAAACAGGATTCTGGAGGTGAGTGCTCAGGAAGCCACCCCTGAGGGACCAAACTCTGCTGGCCAAGCTCCCTGTACCCCAGTGACAGCCCCAAACACTCCCATTTGCCAGGCCACACATGGAAATTTTTATTTATAGCTGCCATTGAAATGAAATCCTGAGGAACCACAAGTTTTAGCACATCCCTGTGTAAGATTCCAGACAGGAACAAGCTCTGAGCATTCCCAGCACAGGAACCTGCCCCAGGTGCTGCTGAGTCTGGCTGTGCTGCCCAAATCTTTGCAGCTGGAGTTTAAGGACAAAATACATGGAATTTCCCTGGGTCTGGCTGATGCAGAACTGCTGCAGGACACATTAAAAACCCAATTTTCTGCTGAAGAATACTCAGAACTGCAGAGACAGTGAGGGATGAGGCAGGAGAGGGAGGCAGGACGAGAAAAAGGAAGAAGGACTCGTATAAAAATTAAACCCTTGGAAACACAGCCCCTGTCCCGTGCTTACTTTGTATATTCATTTTTCAAGTTTCATGTTTATGCCCTGCTTTGTCTTAGCTGGAACTGCACCTCTCGAGGCAGCTTCAAGTCCTTTTATTAAAAAGAAACAGAAAGCAGATCCGAAAGGAGCAGCGAGAGCAGATGAGGACTGAGCGGAGTTAATCGGGTGCACTTTTCAATAAACATTCCAAAAGCAGTTGCTGCAGAACTTGGCTGTGAGTAGAACAGGTATTAAGGATTTCAAGAACCTTTGGTTTTAAGCAAAAAAAAAAATTAAGTGTTTTCTTTTATTAAGGGATTTCTGCTGGCAGAAATGAAGAATAAAGCTCGAAACAGTATTTCAGTGTGTTCCTTAATACCCATTTTCCTCTAGTAAAACCAGCAGGGAAAGTGTCCAAATTACTCTGCTCTAAATGCCAGTATTATATTTCCAGTAAAAGTCTGGTTCAAGCAGGCATCAAAAATATTTCCACATAAGATCCTTTTAGAATCAAACTCTGCAGAGAATGTCGTTGTTGCTGTTTGTTGTCCGTAACTTCTCTTCACCTGATCTCCCTGAACCCACAATTTTGTTTTATATTTGAATTCAAGCTGACATTTTTACAATTTGTGCTATGTCCAAATATTGATTTGATCCACATTTGGATGCAGTAGATAAAGTTGGTTCTTTAAAGCAAAAAAAAAACCAAACCAAAACAAAAAAAAGCTCTGCTATCTTACTATTAAAGGAGCTGGAAAAAATATCAGCCTTTGGGATTTCTGTCTCTGAACTATTTATGAGATAAAAGCTCCAGTGAAGTGTCACGAGATATGTACAGTGCATTACCAGAGTGGTAACAAACATTTGGGGAGCAGTAACACAACAGCAAAAAAATTCAGGGAAGGAAGGGAGGAAAGCCTGGAGAAAAGCTCCACTCAGTGCAGAAAAATCCTCCTTGCTTTGCAGTGGTTTGCTTATTTTTGCTCCAAAATCCCTCCCCTTTAAAAAATCTATAGAAAGGCTCCAACCCCGCTGAAAAACGCAGCAAAGAGGAACTTTGGAAACGAGCGCGCGAGAAAATTCTCCGCTGGGAGAAACGCTACCTAGTTAGAATAAATAAAGAAATGCACTCGGGCTGGCCCTTCCAAAAACTACCAGCCCGTGCTGGAGATTTCTCTCGGCGCTGGATGTCAGGCCATGGAGTGAGAATAAAGCGTTTGTGAGCCTCCAAAAGGAGCCCTCGCCATTGGAATTCGCGGCTCTGCCAAGCGCAGCCTTTGGGGCTGTTGTCACCGTCTCATTGTCATTCCGCTCACTGTGGCTTCCCCAGGGTCCCGAACAGGAGTCCCTGGCATTATTAACGGGGCAGATTAATAGCAGAGAGGGGAGAGGCATTTTCACAAACAAGCCAAATATTAATATTAATCGATAACAATTTCCACTTCCTGACGGGAGACGCACAAACGGCACGGGAGGAGAGGAGGGAGGGATGGAAGGGGACGGTGCCCACGGAGCGGGGAATGAAAGGGGAGCAGGGAATCAATGCAGGGCACAGGACGGAGCCGTGAGGTGGGTGTCAAAAGCAGGGCTCTATTTTCACAGGCACACACAGGCACACATTTTAATGCCACCAGATAAGTGGGATTTGCCTTGCCCTGGCCAAAAAGAAAAAATTCCAGGGAAGCTCGCTGGTTTTATATCGGGGAAGAAACAGCAGAGCTCTGCAAAAACAGGGAGAAAACGTCCTGCATCCTATTTTTTGCCCTCCTGAGTAAGGCTGTACTCTGCAAACTGTATTTTCCTCAATATTCAGAACACCACATAGATATTTTTTAAATTCAGGTCTGTCCACATTTGCCAGATTTCTATGTTTGTATTTTAAGCTTTTTTCTACTACCACCCCTCCACTTTAAAGCCAAAAAAATCTGTAAAACTTTTGCTATCTTTTCTAATGGATCAGCGCTATTTTTTTTAATTCAGTCTTTGCAAGTCTTTATTTCACACACTCTTTAATTACAAACAGCACAAGCAGAATGCACAGGGATGTTGCCAAAGAGTTTCCCAAATGCTCCAACTCACAATATCAGCGAAACCAAATCCAACCATTCCACCTCACAGCCTTTTAGCACAGACCCCGCTGGGTCACTGAGCCGAGTCCCCCCCGAGCTTTGACCAAACAAATGAGTTTTTCGCTCAAAGACGCATTTTTGCAGCAGCCTCGAAGTTCAGTTGGGCCCAGGAATGTTTCTCCCAGACCTGGAAGTGAAGCTCTGGGTGAAAACCCCTCCTGGCACAGATGGGGCTGCCCAAGCTCTGCCCCACACGGGACACACAAAGGGCTCTCAAGCTTTGATCTTTGGGCTGGGCTGGTTTCCTCACTGTGATCCACGAGGACAAAGCTCCTCGGACTAAATCTGGGCTGAGAGCAAAGGATTGTGCTCAAAAATCAGCTGGAAATGGCTTTCCCCACTCCTCATGGGTTCACTCCCAAAGCCCATGTAATGCTCTGGGGTTTTACATTTTTTACGTTTCGGGTTTCGTTTTATGCCCCCACACATCCCAGCCTGCCCTGAGCCCACCAAGCCAAAATATATTTGGGACTCTGACTGCACCCATCCAGTTGTGTCCATCCAGCCAATTCACATTTCACCTGCCACATTTTGACCATGTAAATAAGGAAAATTCAGAAGTCTACCAGGTATTTCCCACCACTGGGCTGAGGAGGTTCCTGATATTTTGGGACCAGAACTGAACTCCTTTCCTTGGCTAATCATCTTTCCTCTGGCTACCAGTGTCCTGATAATTGTAGAAATGTTTAATTACTATGAAAAATGGAATTTTAACCCAGTGATGACAGTAAGAAACAACTGGGGGTGTTAATGCTGTTTTTTGCAGCGATCTCTCCATTTCTCCTGCCCTCATCCCACTGAATAAATGATTTATTTCAATAAATGTTTGCACTGGGAGCACCTCCACAGAGCTGCTGTTTGGGGCACTTTTCTCCTGGCCACTCAAGGGCTCTTTTCTCTCTGGGAACAAGAACCTGACAAAGAACTGAGAGTGTGTTTAATCCTCCTGCTTTTCCCCACTGCAGTCTGTTTACAAGTCACTTCTGACAGAGAAAGTGCTCCCAGAGTTTGTCTGCAAAATGTAGGACAGGAGAGATGGGAGGCTCAACAAATGGCAGTGGGAAGTGGCACTCCATAAAATCCTTCCCCAGCACTGTGAACAAACCCTGATCCAGGTGGGATTCCTGGGAGAATCCTCTCCAAAGGAACTTTGCCCAATTCCAGAGGACTCCACAGTTGTTTTAGACCTACTCATTTCATAGCCACACCACAATATCCTCCTGGCTCAGCCTGACAGATCCGTTCACACTCATTTTAATCTGGTTCCAGCAGATTCTGGTTCAGTCACAACCTGGGAAGCAGTGGAACCACGAGGGTTTGGGGCACTCCCCACATCCAGGCAGAGCTTCTCATTTCCCTCTCCTCCTTCCAAAGCAATCCTGGGTGTTGCACCCACCACCTGGCCCTATTTAAAGCCACCACATTATTCCAAAAAAAGGATTATTTATACTAAAAACACTCCTGGGACTACTGTATTTGTATTTCAGGGCTGCTGCATCCCCTATTTCCTCACTGCTCTAATATGGCCCGAGGCAGAGCGGCTGAAATGACTTGCGATGCCACTGTAATTTTTATCAAGGCTTGTTCCTGGTAAAAAGCCTCTTTGTTTCAAAGAAATGTGATTTGGCCTTTTTCCTCCTCTGCTCTATTCCTTGGTTAATATACCACTTCCACTCACCCCGGGGCTAAGAAAGGTATTCCATGGAATTGGTCAAATCTCACTGTTTTTCTTCTAAATCACAACTGGCTTTTTTTTTTTTTTTTTTTTTTTCCTCGACCATTGCTAAGCACTATCTAAGCTGACAGTCTGAACTTGAGATTTTTATTTGTGCCTTAACTCTTCAGCTCCTGGATTTGGAGCAGTCACATGGTTAAAGAGATGCACCAAAGCTGCTCTGGCAAAGGAGGGATTAAGGGCAAGGCAGGAGGAGCAGCTCTGGCTCGTGTTATTTATTATACAAGGAAAATTTGTTCATCTCTATAAAAGTATTTTTCATCCACTTATTACAAATTTGAACACAGCAGTGACTTCTGTGAAAGTCCACAAAGTTGAAATTTGAAGTTTTCAAAGTCTTTTTTCAAAAATAAAAAAAAAAGGCTCTTCATTTCTTATCTCCCACAAAAAATTTGGTTTTAAACACAGTAACGCTTAACCCAGATTTGGGATTGCCTAATCAAGTTTTAATTTAGTCTGTCTCATTGACAAATAGGGTGGATTTTCCAATGAAATATATGCCAAGTGTTCAAGTACACTCATAAAATATCCCTCGAAAGCAGAAGCTGCAGCAGGAGCTGTTTGTTGACCTGCATTTATAAAATGCCCACAGCCTCTAATAAAGTGAATAATTATGAATGAGGAAATCCAGTATTTTTTAATGCATCTCTAAACTGGTCCTGCTTGGAATCCAGTCCTCATTTGCCATCCCTATCACACAGAGCTGAGAGCATCAGGAAAGGACAATTCACCTCAAGGGGAAAAAAAATGCATCAATATCCAAAATACTGTTACAGGAAACAGGAGTTAACACCCTAATGGGATCTTCAACAATTAATACAAATCAACACCTTGCCTTAGTGTTTACTTAGAGATCATCACCCTCCCAATTAGCTGACAATTAATAATCCTTTATGCAGGAAGTTTTTGCTGCTGTTCAGAGCTTTAAACACATTTCTAAACTTTGCTAGCCATAAAATTATACCCACAAAAAGTGGATTAAAATCGCCAAGATGACATCCTGCTTTATGGATCACCAGCAAATATATTGACATTAAAATTAAATGCAGTCAGGAAAATCAGTTCATTGAAGGAAACACAAGGCAAAAACATGAAAGTCTTTATCTCCCAAGATAGCACCTATACCCAGCTGTGAAAAGTGAGGCATTTTTGAGCAACACAAATATTTCCCCTCGTGTTCACCAAGAGAGCCTCTGTCAGAGCAGCTCTGCTCAACTCCAGCATTCCCAAAAAAATCAAGCTGCAGGATCTCTCCATGCCCTGGCTGCAACAGGAGCCTGGGCACTTCAGCATTCCCTCCAGGAGTGCACTGAGGGCTTTTGTTTGTTTGTTTGTTTGTCCAAAGCTTCCCTGTGTTTTCCTTCTCTGATCCCTCTGTTTTCCTGCTCCCTCCACAGCCAAATCCGTGGAAACTCAGAGAACCTTAAAGGTCTCTTGCAGGTCAAGTGCTATTTTTCTTCATATACCTGACTTTAACTGGTGGAATTGCTTGAAGATTTCCCTCACAAGTTTGATAATACAAACAAGGCCTCAGAGCAAGGTTGTTTAACTCTTGTTTTCTACTCAGTACCAGAATTTTCATCAGTCAGACTGGCAAGAGTATAAAAATTACAGCTAAGGCAGGCCAGGAGGTGATCCAAGCTCCCTGAGAGGAGCTCATACACCTGCAGTGGTCCCAAAACCCATTCCCAAAGGACTCCAGCAGTGTTCCCATCAATCTCCCTGGAATTCTGAGGTGCTGGTGGGCTGCACCCCCAATCCTGTGAGCAAGCCACCTGCTCCAGGGATTGCACCTCAAAAATCACCTCACTGACAGGAGCCAGCGCTTCTCATCAGCAGTCAGAGCCAAAAATCCTCACAAAACCAACCCAAACTGTTCTGTGGTTCCCTGTGAGCCAGAGCTCACTAATTAACAGGCAATGAGGTACCAGTTTGGGATGGAGAATCCCAAAATTCTGCTGACTTCTTCAGGGGTGCTGCCTCTGCCATGCCAGCCCTTCCTCTCCCAGCTGGTCTCCAAACCCACCAGGCACCAGACCAACCTCTCCCACTGGATCAGTCCCTGGCTGGGCTGAGTGTGGACAGTTATCTGAACCCTGGCTGGAACTGATGGAAATGCAGAACCAGCCAGCACTGGGCAAGCTCAGAGGTGGCTTTGCCAAAGATCTCTGCCTGAGAGCAGCCAGGGCACTCCTTGAAAGAATTAAGGCAGGGATCCACCACCTCTTAATATTAAATATTCATTTTTTTCTCTGCTAAACCTCTTTGTTTCCTGCCTCCTCTCCCTCTGGATGCAGACACAGCCCCAAAACTTTCAGAAAAGCCTCGGTGCATCTGAGCAAACCCCTCCTGAGCAGAAACAAAAGCCCCACCACCCCTTGCCACATCCCATCACCGCCGTAATAAAGATGTTTACACTTTTAACCACCGAATAAAGCGCTCTAATTCCGCCGAGCCTGTCCCCTCCACTCCGCTCCCTTCACTCCACGGCTTCATTTAGCGGGCCGGCGGTAAAAAAAATTCATTAATTTTTATTAACAGGGAGAGCCATTTGTTCCCTGTGACAATATTTGACTTGTCGAAATGATTTTCACCTCTGCCATGAGGTGCTCGCTCCCCACATACATCACCCGATTACTCCGGGAGCGGCCAGAGTTGCAGTCATTAGCCAGTGAATTAACGACAATCCACAGCGCTATTAATCACGCTGACAAAAGCGTGAGCTCGCTGCTGACCCGAGCACGGCTCTGGGACACGAGCACAGGCAAGGAGAGCACAGCCACGGGGCTGGGGAAGAAAGGAATTTTCTGTTGGGTTTTTTTCGGGTTTTTTTTTGGTTTTGGTTTTTTTTTTTTATTATTATTATCGTCTCGCGGTGTTCTCGCTGAGCTGTTGAGGAGGGGAAAAAAGGAAAGGGGAGAGAAGTGAGGGAGAGATGGTGGATAAGAAGGTAAAGCAGCTGTGTGTTGCTGGTCCTGACATCCCTCCTGCAACTTCCAAGCAGGAGAGGCTGCAGGAATTCCATCTTAAATCCACAGCGCTTTACCGGGGACAGTTTGGGAAATTCTGGGAAGCGCGGCTGGTTTGATCAAAGCTCGTTCCTCAAGGCATCTCCTCTCTCTCCCTGCAAATTTCAAGTATCAAGAATCACTGAGGTTGGAAAAGACCTCTAAGGCCATCGAGTCCAAGCTGTGACCCATCCCCACCTTGTCCCCAGCCCAGAGCTCTGAGTGCCACCTCCAGCCCTTCCTTGGACACCTCCAGGGATGGGCACTCCAAACCCCCCTGGGCAGCCCCTGCCAAGGCCTGAGCACCCTTTTCATGGAGAAATTCCTGCTGATGTCCAAGCTGAGCCTCCCATGGCACAGCTTGAAGCTGTTCCCTCTCATCCTGAGAGCAACCACATTCCACAGGAAATGGATCCTCTCTCCAAAATACTGATCCCTGAGAACTGCTGGCTCCCAGATCCCAGAGCTGTTGGGACACTTAGAAAGAAGATATCAGTGAACATGGCAAGGAGCACTCATTGTTTTCTTGGAATATGGCTTCTAATTTCAAGCTTTTGAACACTGCACAATGTTTAGAGAAGAAAAACCCCAAACCCAAACATGACAATTCATAGAAAACAGAATTTCCCCCAGTGGCACAGTTCCTCAAGACAGAGCTGCAGCAATCCAGGACAACACATGGATATAACTGCAAGTTTTAAAATTCAGAAGTCATCATGAGAAGGGGAATCTGGAGGAAGAGCACACGAGGAAGGGGAACTCGCACAGGCTCTGGAAGAACAAGGCAAAGAATGAATCTTTGCAGTGGTTTGAATGTTCCTGCTGTACTGGACAATCCGTGGCAAGGAAAGCACATTCCTGCAGCCTTGCCCTGTCCCATCAGTCCCCAACTCCCACCACAGCAGTTCCAACAGTGAGACCATTCAGCACTGGGAAGATGATAAAACCATGGTGAGAATTCCAAAAATCTCCTTCGAAACTTTTTACTGCTGTTTTTTTTTTCTTTTTTTTTTTTCCCCATTCATGACCAAATAAGGGATTTAAGGGCAAATTTTCAGAAGTGTTCAGTGGATTCTTCCCCCCAGTTCTGCAAACACACACGGCCAAGTGCTGTGAGAGATGGTCATTCTTTCTTCAAAGCCAGATATGTTTTCTCCAAGAAAAATCTCTTAAAAATCAAAGCAGGGATCAAGAACCCACCAGAGATTTAAGAAAAGGAATTTTAAAAAGAGAACTTTCTCATACAATTTCCAATAACTCAGGACTGTTGTGACACAGCCCCAGTTTTTGGGGTGTTTGTGGTGTATTCTCACCTCTAACAGATTTTATGCCTCCTTTACAACCCAGCACCTTCTGATCAATTCTCTGCAGTCTCCATTCCCTCAGCCACTTTCTCTTCTCCAAACCCCTTTCCTAAAAGAGCTGCTGCTCCCCAGGTCGATGTTGCTCCCCTCTTGCCACACAGAATAACTCTGTTTCTCGTTACTCACTTTCACCGGTTTCATTCTCCTTTTGCAGCAAGGAATGTCGTAAGGAAAGAAAGCCGGGCTCGGAAATCCATGATTTCCTGCCAGCTAATTCATTTCAGCAAAACAGGAGGCAAGGTGATATTGCTGTTTAATGTTGCTGCAGCACTCCCTGGGGGCTCTAAGGGATCCCATGTGTGTCCCCATCCCTGCAGCACTGCCAGCACCAAGTGCCACCTTGGGCCAATTTAGGCTCTTCCACCCCCAGGCTATTCCATCCCATTTGCAACTTTTGTGAATTTAAACATCAAAGCAGGAACAAGAAGCAGTGGAGGTGCAAACCACGGGTGCTGCAGGCCTGGCAGAGGTTCCTGTGGCCTCACCCACCACCCTTTCATTTGAGAGCTCGGGATGGGTGCAAAAGTAGCTTTAATGTTAAAAAGCAGAGTTCTGCTTAAAATTTGTGCCTGTCTGGAGGCACAGAATGGTTTGGGTTAGGAGAGGATCCTCGTTCCACCTTCCATCATCCCAGGTTGTTCCAAGCAACCTGGATCCTCCATCCAACCTGGCCTGGAAGACTCCACAGCTCTTTGGATGGGCTGTGCCCGTGTGTGTCACCCAACCCAGCCAGGTCTGGGGATAACCGAAAATTCAGGGCTCCCCAGGGCAGCCTCAGCATCCCCGTGGCTCAGTCAGGAGCTTTTCCTCCCTCCCAGAGCCATTCCCTGACACACAGAGAGCACAACTGCTGCGGGAAGAGAAGGGGAAAGCCTCAGTCTCATTCCGAGGAGAGGTGGGGAAAGAATGCTCAGCCTTGCTACAGGCCTACTCCATGAGTATCCCCAACTTCCTCAGGGGTTCCACACTGAGCTTCCTGCTCTCCTCACTCACAGGAGGGAGATTATTGATCAGAACAATGAAATAAAGTGAATTTTTCCCATTTAACCCCTGCTGGCTCCCACTCCATTCTGCACCGTTCTCACCCACAGCTCCACTCTCCGCTGTTAATTATGAAAACATTTTCAGTGCAACTCAACAGCTAAATCCAGAAATATTCCATGTAAAATCCACACAACGGCTCCATTCCTGGTGGGATCTCCACACACAGACCCACAACATCTCCCCCTCCTGTGTTACTCCTTCTAGAAATACTTTTGCTGGGTAGAATAATCCACATTCCAGCCTGGCCAGGAGCACACCAAAATCCAAGGTTTTCTCTTCCCCCCAGCTCAGCCTTGCCAGGCCACAGCACGCAGCAGTCAGCTGCAGCCCAACCAGCCATTTCTCTGCCTTTGAAGCTATTATTAAGAAAAATATTTAAGATAAAAATATTTTTACATTTTGCTTCTGCTGGCCAGCGATTGTCCCGCAGTCTGAAATATGAACTGCTGGGACTCCAAGCTTTCTTGTAGAGAGGGAAAATTCTTATGCTGTCACCCAGGTGTCTGAGGGGCTGCTGCTTTTCACTGTTGATTTTTCAGGAATTAATGCAGATGCACTGAAAGGACAGCACTCAAAATTAACATTTTATTTTGATTTAGAGTTCAATTCTGCTCCTGTCAGCTGCTCTCAAGGAAGCTGTGACTGCCCCAGTCCTGGCAGTGTCCAAGGCCAGGTTGGAGCCATCTGGTTTATTCTCTTTTTGAGAAAATGCTTTAAAAATTATTTTCCTTAAATCAGGGATGGGTTCTTTAGCTCTGTTTTGATTTTTAGGAGATTTTGCTTTTGAAATCTGAATATCTGCCTTTGAAAAGGAGAGTGAACATCTTTTACTCGCCTGGGGCAAGGGCCAGATCCAGAATCTGAAGCTTCACTGCTCCTTATGTCCAGCAGGAAAATAAAAATTTAAACTACTTTAAACATAAATAAATAAAACCAAAAACAAGACAACCCCCCCCCTAAAAAAACCCCCAAAAAATCCAAAAACTTTTTGCTCACAACTTTTCCAACCCAATTCCAGGAACTGATCCTTGTTATCGTAGAACGTGATTTTTTAAAGTTCATTTTTAAAGCAAAAAAAATAAAAAAAGAAAGAAAATTAAAGAGCTCAGTGCATGTTAAATAACAGGTTTTGTTCGACATTTTCAATTAACTGAAAATAATAATTTTTTTTTAAGTAGATCATTCAATTTACAGAGGAATCTGTTTTGCTACATCTGGGACATCTTAGTCCTTTTGTACTTACTCTTTTCTGGTATTAAAACCAGGTCAGTTCAGGTCAGAGCTCAATTTTTCAGCTTTTCTGAAATAAACCACTACAAAAAAAATATTCAAGTCTGGCCATTTTCACAATTTTCCATTTGCTGATGGAAGCTGCTTTCCAAATCCTACCTCCAGCATTTTTTTTCTTCTTTTAGAAAACAATTATCAGTTTCAAAAACACCCAGCTCTAGTTCAACCTGGACAGAGCTGCCAATATACCACTATATAATAATTTTTTTTTGGAATTTTAAGATCCAGAAAAGCATTTATAAAAAATATGGACAACCAAGAGGGTGAATCTGAGCTGGAAACCCCAATTTTCCAACCAGCCAGGGCTGCCCTGCCTTGGTGGACGTGAAGTGGGGACCCAGAGCTGAGATAAAAAAAAAGGAAAATCTGGCACTCGGGGATTTTTCCGTGCCACTTTCTGGCTGCTTTATTCCTTCTTGTGAAATGCCTGCTGAACAAAAACATCCCATGGCTCACAGACTTTTCAACTTAGGGTCTTCAGCCCCACATATTTTTCATATTACTCATATTCCCCTGCTTGAGTTAAACTCAAACAGGCCTGGAACAACTTCATTAACATAAAACCACATGATAATGGGAAACAGAGCCTTTTAATGGTTTATTTTCTTATTATCTTGTGATATATTTCATCTTCTCCCCCTTCTCTGAGTGCTACTACATTCTGGTTTCACTCTGCTGCCTGGGCCTGGCAGGGATTGAGCATCCAGTACTGGATTCTGGAAATTCAGGAATTGTGAAGCTCATGGGATCAGTTTGGTACCAGGGCGATCACAAAAGCTCCAGTAAAAGTTAAAAAAAAGGTCTTTTTTATTTTAAATTAATATATTAGATACTCTGTTCTACCCTGAATACCCCTGCAGCATGTCACACTTCTTCTGAGGGAAAAAAAGAAATTGGTTTTACCCTCAAAATTTGGTAAGAATTCCTCGGCTGGGATGCTCAGGGAATATGGCAAGGGAAGATCTTTTGCAATACCACATTTTCTTTTTGTCACAAGACCACAATTTCAAAATTTAGGAGTTGCAACATTTTTTAGGAAGGTTAAAGAAATCAGAAATTGCATCTGGTTCAGGGTGACTCTTCTTAACTATTTCAGACATGCTTGTAATAATGAATAAATAAATCTTTACAGGGTTTCTACTTTAAAGTACTTGCTTTATTTCCCTGCCTTTTTAAACATGTCTTAAAAATATTTCCCAGCAGTTTAAATGCTAAGAAATTGCCACAAGTTTCTCACTATTTTGTGCATATTTCCTCACTACTTTGTCACTATTTTAACCCTTTAATTAGGGTTAAACCTAATTAATCAAAAACCTCCAGGTAAGTGTATTACATCTGAGTATAAAGTCCATTAATTTGGTATTTACTCTGTCCATTAATTTGGTATTTACTCTGTCCACTAATTTGATATTTACTCTGTATTTACTCTGTTGCTTGAGAGGCTCAGGAGCAGCCTTAGACTCATCCCCTAAAAAAGAAATTGCAATTCCTGGGATTCACATTCTGGGATTCACATTCACATCCTATCACAGCTCAAAGTGGAATAAACGGGAGATGGAAATCAGTGAGATATATTAGCACCACTCCTTATTTTTCATCCCCCTCTGTCTCTGCCTCCCAAAGAATATCAGTGATGAATTTGCAAATGGCTCTGGCTGATGACAGAGTTTTTTTAGCCTTCATTATTTATCCCCCCCACTGCACACCTCCATCAGGGATTACAGTGACAAATGCAGGAATAAAAGGCAAAGACAATATTGCAGTGGCGTGGTGTAAATCTCCCTTTACGCATTATTAATTTAAAGAAATCCATTATCCCATCGGGCTCCGAGGGGAGGACAAGGTTACATAAGAGCTGGTAGAGGCAGCTGGGGGTCACCTGCAGACAGAGCCCCGCTGCCACCACCCCAGAACGCTCAGTTTCCTTGGAAAATAGGATTGCTTGGCAGGTTTTTCTGTGGGAAATGAATTTGTTGGAAATTTGTAACATATTATAGCTTATTATTATTATATTATATTATATCATATCATATCATATGTACAGATATTTTATTATATATAATATTATTATATATTATATTATTATAGTACATTATTATATAATATTATATGTAAAAATAATATAATATAATATAATATAATATAATATAATATAATATAATATAATATAATATAATATTATATTATATTATATTATATTATATTATATTATATTATATTATATTATATTATATTATATTATATTATATTATATTATATTATATTATATTATATTTATTATATTATATTTATTATATTATATGTATTATTGTATAGTATAATAGTATAATATAATATAATCATATTATAATTACAATTATATATTATATAATATATAATTATGTAATATATGTAATCTATATTATATTATATTATATTATATTATATTATATTATATTATATTATATTATATTATATTATATTTATTATATTATATTGTAGTATAGTATAGTATAGTATATATATAAAATTATTATATTATATATAATATTATTCTATTCTATGTAAAAATTATTATTATATTATATCTCTTTTCTAACCCACAAATGGGGCAACTGAGAGGTGGTTTAAAAACTTTTATTCCATTTTCCGTCTCCTTTAAGAAGTGAGACGACACAAGTGCTACAATTCACACCATCAGAAAAACCCAACTATTTCCTATTTACAATGCACTATAAACATTTCTTAACCTGTCAACTTTCTTCCTCTCAGTTCCTCTCTTTGCTTTGGTTTGGCCGAAGCAGGAGGTTGCTGAGTCCTGCCCACCTCAGAGAGGTCACCAGTGTCTCAATGTGGCCAATTCATGGCAGCAATTGCCAGTTCTCAGCTTCTTTTTTACCTTTGTCAAGGTCAGGATTGAAGCACTAGAGATATTATTTCACATTCAGGCTCAGCTGTTTATTATTTCTTATCTATATTACAAGTTGTGAGTTCTACAGCATTCTACTAACAAGCTACAAAATGCCAAACTATCTTCCTATACAAGGTCTTTAAAGGTTAAACTGTCCAATTAAGGAATGACACCTAAATCATTTTCACTTTTAACCCAATAACCAAGCGCTCAAATCTGCAATGTGGATTTTTTGTCCAATAACAAAATAACACCCAAATCTATGGAGAAGAAGGTGAAGAAGAAAGAGAAGAAAAAGGTGAAAGAGAAGGAGAAGGAGAAGGAGAAGGAGAAGGAGAAGGAGAAGGAGAAGGAGAAGGAGAAGGAGAAGGAGAAAGAGAAGGACCAGCCTCCATCCTAAAACCTCCATCTTGCTCTATATATATCACTATATTCTAAAACCCCAAACTCTGAGTTTTCCACCCTGTGATATTGCACACTTCTAATCAAATTCCACACCCACAATCCCAGTGCTATCCATCAATTTTGGAAGCCTTGTCCATGGCCTCAGGTCAAATATAGTATTTCCTTGTGGGTCTGTGTCCTTCAGCACACAAAGTTTAAAATTCTCAGCCTCCAGGACTCCAACAAGCAACCCCACATCAAGGCTGAGAGAAGAATAAACCCCCTTTTGCCAGCCCAGCACATCCAACGCTCGCTGGAATTGTGAAGAGAAGGGTGTATGGGGATGGGAGAGGAAGGAGGGAGAAATTAGCACTGCTTGGAGAAGGTTTTTCTCTCTTGTGGGCCACTAATTCACCATGACCTGGACAAGGGCCCAAACTTGTGTCGTGTGGGCCACCCACGAGCTCTTAGGTAGCAAAACTCCTGATCCTGCTCTCTGCCCAGGCTTCCCGGCCTTCCATGCGTCCTTTCTCCAAACCCTTTGAATAAAAGAAAAAAAATTGCTCCTTCTCCCCTTTTTCCCTCTTCTCCTTGCCCAGAGACAGGGATTAAATCCTGGAATGAAATCCTGAGGAAGGCTGAGCACAGCTCCCTCTCCAGCCCTGCAGCAGCGTCAGAAGGGGAGGAAATGCTGCTCCTATCGAGAGGAAGGAAAGAGGAAAACAGATGGAAAGCCCTCAGAATTGGAACAAGTGCCTCTCAAACAATACAACAGGTCCCTTTTACTCCAAAATAACAGAGCCCTTCTGTGGAAATCTAAATACAATCAGGGCATCGACAACAAAGATAAGGGGGAAATAATTCTGTGAACCTGGAGCCGGGGCCTGTTTGGTGAGAGCAGCCAAGTGCAGGCCCTGTCCCCATCCAGGCAAAGCCAGGCTTTGATTGCACTTGATTTACTCATTGTTTAAACCTTGCAACAAAAGACTTGGGACTAAAACACCCCCAGCTTGCACCCACCAGGCACGCAGGGGCAGGGATTTATCAGCCTGTGATTCCCTGGATTGTTGCATCTGCTTGGCAAATCTGAGCTGGTTTTGTGCTTTTTCACTGATTTTTGAGGGAATTTATGGTGCTCTGATTAAGCTTACTCCTAAAATGTCATTGGAGTTCTGTCTCTGTGTGCTTAAAGGATAAGGTGAGACTAAGGATGGTCAGCACTCTATAAAATATATATATATATATATATATACACACTACATATATATTTTAAAAATAGTATATTGAATATACAACAGTTCTGCCTCTGATGATGCAGCCCAATTGAACCTAAATAAACACAATAAAAGGAAGAAAAAAAGATCAAATATTAAATTTCTCAAAACCCTGATAAGGGATAAATTCTTATTTGATCACCTTGTGCACTCAGGACTTTGGGTAACTTCTCCCAGTCATCAATGTTCGAAAGAACTTTTAGGAAAATAGTTAATTTAGATTATTTTTTTACATTCTGAAGTACAACAAATGCCATCCCTTCATGAAAATGATTATCAAATATACTGTTTTAAGCTTTCAATTCTAATTTAGGTGTCTCAGCATTTGCTTCCCAATGGAAACACCAGAAAGGAAATGTCTGTGTGCAATGTGGGCACTTGCAGCTTTCTGAAAAATTGGGTTTCTTTAAGAGTCCAGTATTGGAAACTTAAGCTCTCCAGTTCTCTTTCAAAATGTAGACTATGGTTCATTGATTTCTTCCCTTCTGAACTGAGGGACTCAGTCAAGGGGCTTGAAAATAAGATACTTAATAGTAATTTTAAACCCCCTAATTTGTTTGCCCTCCCCCCATGCTCCCTATACCTTCACAATAAATCCTTTGAAAAACTGGAAATGCTTTACTGAAAAGACTGATGGGAAATGTTAAAAAATATCAGCCAAGCAACATCAAGTTATCTCTGTTATTTTAGGCCAAATGTGTTTCCTGCTTTTTTTTTTTTTCCTCTTCAGGCTCCCTCCAGGCTTGCAGTGGAGCCTGGGCTGGGTCCCATCCACAGCAGGTCCGTGGTGTTGGGGTTCCCTGGGGGAAAAAATCCTCAAAATCCTCCTCCTGCAGCAGCACCTCCACCTGTGCAGAGCCCAGGAGCCAGGGGCAGGTCCCAGCCCAGCTTGGGAAGAGTTTATCTCAACAAAATCCAAACTCGGCTGCACATCCCATGGCTGCTGGGATGGGGAACACCTTGTGTGAAGGATTTCCCTCGATAGGAATTTCAGTTTTAAAGCATGAAATGCAACACCTGAAAGCTCACTGTGCCACCAGTCTGCCAAACTGCCATGAGAGCTACTGCAAGACACTAAAATTTATGGGAAAAGCATAAAAAATATTTCCATAACCCCTCAGTGCAGTCAAGGAAAAGGGTCATTATTGCTCCTCAGCGCTCCTGCCCTAATAAAACAGAAATTAGTGTGTTTAATAACAGTGCAGAAGGAGGGCTGGGGAATACAGCAGTGGATAATTTGCCAGTGATTAGAAGGTCAATGGGTTAACTCAGGAACAATCCAGTGGCCTCACCTGGGGGGAGCCCTGTCTGTAAGAGGAGAAAGCCCCTCCTTTGTGGCAGCCATGTCACCATGGAGCCTTATCAAAACAGAGCTGGCACTTATCAGTCACGAGGGAGGCAGGGCCAGGTGACTGCAGAGTCCTTCAGCAGGGCCTGCAATTCCCACACTGGGCTTCAAATCCTTTTAAAAAACAAGAGTTCTTTTTTCCCCCAATGTAAATATCTCTCCCCCACCTTTTTTTTTTTTTTTAAAGGCTGATTGCACTTTCATCACGAAATTTTATGGGATTACATCACTTCTGCAGGGATGTTTTTTATTCACAGTCATCTCAGATGGGAAATCCTGCAGGAATAACAGTGGTTTTGCTCATTCCAGTTTCCAATCCCAGCGCCACTCACTGCTGACCCAATCCTGGGTAACTCCAGGTCTGTTAAACACAATGCTGGTCTCATCCCTGAATAAATCCCTGCCAAAAAGAGGCTCCCTGATAAGCCAGAAAGGTGAATTGGTACCTGCCACCCCTCAAACTGAAAATTCTGTATTTTTCTGCACACCTCTGCTGCCGTCACTGACAAGAGGAAGCCACGCTCCCCACACTCTGCTGGGTTTGGTGGCGGCTGAAACCAGGGAGGAAAATCCAGAGCTGTGAACAGCAGGCTCACGGAATTTCTGGGAATTTTCACGTATTTGTAGGTCCCTTGTAGGGTCCAGGTTTTGTGTGCACCCAGCCAATTCCAGCTACCCCTGTAATGTCATTTACAGAGGCCACAACCCAGAGCAAACCCCTCTTGTACCAGAGGCCAGAGAGACAAAAACTGCACAGAATCCCAGGAAACTTCAGACCTGAACAGACAGAAAAAAGACAGATGAGAAACAAAACCCTAAAACCCCAAACCCTAGAGATGTGGTTTGGCCAAGGTGATGGAGTGAGGGCCATGGATCTGTCTGGGCTTTTATTAAATCCTGTTTAAAAGCTTTTGATGCAAAACTTTTTCTGCTTTTCACTGCTGGGGCTCCCAGGAGCTGAGCCCAGTGCCAGGGATGTTGTGGTGGGCGCCAATCCTCGTCCTGACCCTTCTTAGGAATTCACAGGGCAGGAAATGATCCTGCAAAGGGCCGAGCACATTTTCTGGGAGCATCCCAGCCTGTCAGTGACTCCTCTGCACTGAGCTCAGAGCTCCACAAAGATCACAGGTGTCACCTTGGCAAAGGTTTTCCTAAACAATGTGTTTGAGGTATCATGTGACCTGATATTCCTTTCAAAATTTAATTCACAAGCAGGCAGCACAGACCAGTTCTGGTCTTTGAAAAGGCTGAAAGCTCACTTATGCAAATCATATTTATTATTTAAACATGAAATGATAATTTTAGAAAAAGAATGTAAGTCTATTCCATTTGTTTTTAACACAGATGAAAGAAGGTTGAACATATCAACAGCAATTTCCAGTGTGCACGAGCACACACAGCAGCAGGTAAAGGAGCTCTGTTTCATGAGATCAGGTTCCATCCAGAGTGAGGGACAGAAAAGCTGAATTTGAATTGATAATAACATTGTGACTTGAGCTCCAAGGAATTCCCTCTCCCCCACCCCTCCTTTTTTTGTTGGTTTTTTTTTTTTTTTTTTTTACTTTTTGCTTAAAATAATTAAATTGGATGAGGCAAGATACCTGAGCAGTGAACTTTTCCATTCCACCATTTCCAAGGAAATAAAATCTAGCAACAACTTTATGCAAAACCTTGTTCTCTATGCCAGTGGGTCAGTGGCCAATTTAACCATAACAAATAATAGTCTAGTCTTTCAAAGTTTCAACCTCTTCTTTTCTTTTTTTTTTTTTTTCCCTTTAAGAACCCGAGTGCTGAAGACAGTTTTGGATTTCCTCAGCATCCTCCCCTTGCCAAGTCGTGTTTTCCCTCTGGCTGGCGACCACATCTCCCTGTGAACATCTGCAAACTGCAGCTCCAGACAGCCCTGCTGCAGCAGCCCTGACAGCAACTGGGGGCAGCTCTGCTCTGCAATGATGTCATTCCCTAAATTCACCAAATCCAGGGAATGTCCACACCCAGTGCCCCCTTCCCCTGCTTTCCACTGCTCTGGTTGTGGAGGAGTTAAAATATTTCAGTTCTGAGTTAAGGAACTGTAAAAGTTCTAGTCCACAGACACTTTCTTTCCTCCTTTCTGATAGTGATTGGCTTCCCCTGCACCTCTTTTGTTTTGAGAATTTTGGAGTATGCAGACTTGTGTAATGCAGAGATTGCTTCCAATTTAATTTAGTTGTTTTGTCTTTTATCATAATGGAAACGAGCACGGGATCCTTCCCAGGCTTTCTGCCACGAAAGAGGAGGCAGATTTCACTGCTGTGGTTCCCCAGAACGACAGGGGAGGGAGAGCAGGGGCAGAAGGATTAAATAAGATGCTCATGGAGGCTCAGACAGCAATTTCTGCATGGCCAGCAAACCCCAAAACTCTGCTCTTGCACTCTCTAAATTAACATTTGCCCAAGTAGTGCATGGGATCTGCTGGGTTGCATCCCCATAGCGTCTAAAAAAGTCCTTGAGCCCTTTTCTATGGTTTGGTTTGTTTGGTTGTGGTTTTTTAGGAAGGAATTCTTTACTTCAGGAAAGGCCCTGGCACAGCTGTGGCTGCCCCTGGATCCCTGGAAATGTCCCAGGCCAGGCTGGACAGGGCTTGGAGCAGCCTGGGATGGTGGAAGGTGTCCCTGCCCATGGCAGGGGGTGAGATGGGCACGCTGGGTGTAAATCATCCCAGTGCTGGCACAGCCCCAGGGCAGGTATGGATGCACCCAGGCATCTGTGCATGATAATCCTGAAAAAAATGCCCAAGGATTTGGGGATACGCAGCACAAAATCAGCACATTCAGAAACTCCTCCAGAGGCATTTCCCAACAGGCTGATCTGATCATCCCTGTCAAAAGGAGGGAGCAGATGACACCAAATCAGAGTTACACTGAATTCTGACACTCTGCAAACAAGGCAGGAGAGCCTCACTGGGTGATGTGTGGGATGAATCCAAATACCTGCTCCTCATTCCCTTGGCCAGCCCCTGAGCCAGAGCTCTCAGAGGTTTGCTGGAAATCACTGAGATTTACTGCAGGGCACCAAGTTTCTGGTTGCTCTGCTAAACTCTTCTCTAAACATGATTCAGCAAGACCCAGCCTGCACCCCTGCAAGTGCAAGAGCTCCTCTGCTCCAGGGCTAAAGGGGTGGAGAGCAGAGAGGAAGAAACCCACACACACAACACAACACAAACAGAGCCAAACCCTGCTGAGGTATTTGTCCACCTGCTCAGACTGCACAGGACTGCAGCAAAGCAAACACAATCCCTGAGCTATCAGCAGATAGCACAGTTCATGGTTAACTTCGAGTGGCACAGAACACACCTCTTGAGAAACAGCAGCAGCTCAAACAAGCTCAGAACAAAACTGAAAACACACACACACACACCCAGCACCCTCAGAAGGGTGGATGGCCCTGGTTCCCAAAACTCAGAACTGAAAGTACACGAGGTCGCTGCTGCTGTACTTACACAGCAGAGTGAGGACAGGAAAAACTGAAATGCTCTCTAATCCCTACCCAGCAGCATTTTTAGGTGCCTCATTCTCACCACATTAAGCCCCAAATGATGCTTTCTGGCCTCTAGATCTCCACCCAGAACACAAATCTGAGTTGTTTCTATCTCTTGTAAGGGTTTGCAGTGTGTCTAGCACGGTGTTTGTAGGTGGGCCTTGCAGGGCTGGGCCTCAGAAATTCTCCAGGATGAACAATCTCAATTCTCACAATCTGATTGATTCTGAGGGTTTTTTTCACAATCTGATGGATTGTGAGAATATTTTTCACAAATATTTTTTTTTCCCCCTCACAGCAAAGCTGCTCCATCCCTCTGACCCTCTTGGCCTCCTCTAGATCCATTCCAGCATGAGGACAGGCAAAAACTGAAATGCTCTCTAATCCCTACCCAGCAGCCTTTTTAGGTGCCTTATTTTCACCACATTAAGCCCCAAATGATGCTTTCTGGCCTCTAGATCTCCACCCAGAACACAAATCTGAGTTGTTTCTATCTCTGGTAAGGGTTTGCAGTGTGTCTACCACGGTGTTTGTAGGTGGGCCTTGCAGGGCTGGGCCTCAGAAATTCTCCAGGATGAACAATCCCTATTCTCACAGTCTGATGGATTGTGAGGGTTTTTTTCACAAATATTTTTTTTCCTCACAGCAAAGCTGCTCCATCCCTCTGATCCTCTTGGCCCCAGGGCTGGAGGCAGCTCTGCAGGTGGGGTCTCACCTGAGTGGGGCAGAGGGGCACAATCCCCCCTTTCCAAGCTGTGGGATCAGCCCAGGGCTCGGGGAGGTGCAGGGCTCGGGGCATTTCCAGCCTTTCACCCACCAGCACCCCAAGTTCTTCCCCCCAGGGTTGTTCTGGATTGATCCCAGGGGTTGCCCTGATCCAGAGTGAACCTCAGGTAAAACAGAATTCCCACCCCCAGCATCCATGAGAGCCTGGTATTAATGTATAATTATTAATTATGTTATTTATATATAATTTTTATATATAGAATTATACATATATAATCTATATAATATATATAATTATATATATATAATATATATAATTAGTAGCCAGGATTAATATCAGGATTTCAGGTGTTCATAACTCCTCCAGTGGATATTAATATCAAGGGTTTAACCCTTTGCTGTGGAACACCCACCCTGACAAATCCCTCCCTTCTCACACCAACCCTTTTCTTTTTTTTTTTTTTTTGTTTTTTCCAAGCTATCCTGTATTAAAATAAAATCCCTGCATTGAAGTTCAGTCTGGGCTTAGCAGGAGGGCAAGAGCTCTGTGCCTCTCCATCCAGCACACACATTTTTCCCCTCCTCACCATAAAAGAAGGCAAAGGGAGGTGATGGCTCTTTCCACCCCCCTGATTTATAAGTGTCCCTGGCTATAGGTCAAAGGAATGAGCAGCACCTGGGGAGCAGGGCTGAGGCAGGAGAGCAACCCCAGAGTGCAGGGGAGATAACTACCCTGGCTGGGCAGACAAATTAGATAATTAAATGGAAACAGGCGAGATAAATTGCACTTTCTTAATTGGGTTATCAAGAAACAATAGTGGCTATGAATGACCTCACTGTCTGTGTAGTCTAACACTTCTCTCTGTAGGAACTAGGACGGAGTTATTTGTCTAGGCCAGGGTTATTGTTGGCCTAGAAAATGAATGTTTAAGAACAACTGGGTTTTTTTTCCTCTCACCAGAAGCCATTACAGATAAAAATCTTAGGTCTGCTGATTTGGAAGTGGGAGTGTGCACGGGATGGAAGGAGAAGGGAGGAGATACCTCACCAAAGAAGTGCAGGGCAGTGGTGATGGATCTGGGCTTGCTCACAGCCACCTGAATGGTCCAGGGAAAATGCTGTGCTCTGTGTGTGTGTGTGCAGAGAGACACAAAAAGCACTGCAGAGCTCCTGAGATGCTCCAGAGAACACAATGGGCAGAGTGCAGGAGACTGGGGATGAGTCAGCCCCCAGCCAGGCCAATAAAAGGACCCATAACTGGGATTTTATGGCTCAAACCTTCCCTCCACCATGAAGTCACAAGTGTGGACTGTGGGAAGTGAATTTGTGGAGTTTTGAAGTGAAATTTTGAAATTTGGAAGTGAATTTTGGAATTTCTAGAAATATAGATATAGAAATATAGAAACAGTTGGCTTCAGATTGTGATGGTGTGAATGGTAACATCTGTATTGACCTACCCTTCACGTGAGACTGAAAATGGAATAAAAGTTTTTAAAAAGCTCCATCTCTGGATGAAAATGGAGCTTAATCCAACATGGATCTTCATGGAATTCAGCACTGGGAGAGGGGAGGATAGGGAAGAATGGAAAAATTCCCAGCTTCTCCTTGCCCATGAGTGGTGGAGCTGAAAGGAATGAACAGATCCAGGACCATGGGATCCAAACCAACCTGGGCTGGAAAATGAGGATATTCTGACCCAGCCTCCTGATGTAAGGCCAGGATCAGAGCCTTTATCACTCTCAGCCCTCCTCACTCCCTGGTTGCCCTTAAGGACATGGAAGAACTTGGCTCCTGGCTGAGCCTGGCTTAAAGGTGGTCAAAAACTCCAATGCCAAATAAAACTCTGCTCCTTAGAGGGCCCTGTGCTACAGGGGTTGGTGTTCAGTAAATACATTTTTACAGGAATGAATAATACACAGGAAAGGCTTCACACCCACCTGTATGGCAAGGCAAGGTGGCCACTCATTTTGTATTTTTACAGATCAAGGAAAACGTTGCTCCAAAAATGAGCCTGTGTAGGCTGAGCCAAGCAAATATTGAGCCGTGTCACCTCTTCAGCAAAAATTGAATTACACCCACTTCTTACTATGTTGCTACACAACAGAGCCTAAAGCCATCCAAACCCACTCTTTTAAAACATTTTGAATAATGTCAGGATCTCGATACTATCTGTGGAGCTATCACTCCATCAAGCTCAGATCCTGTTTGGGAGAAAAACAAAAAAATTAAAATAAAAAAAAAAATAAAAATCATATCCAGAAGTCCTTTGGAGCAAACCATACCAAACAACTCCCATGCTCACAGGACTCAGGGAGCAGGGGTGGGAAGCTGAACATGGACTTTCAAAGAACATTTGGAAGAAAGAACCAGCATATGGCTTATGTTTAAAAACCTCTCTTGATTCCACAACCCTGGGGCTACGGGGCTGCCTTGAAGCCCCTCGGTCTGGGCTGTCTGTGTGCTGTGTTTTGTTAAAACAGCCCCTTTTTACCCTTCACTGACTTAATGAGCATTGTGATCTTGCTTGTGCTCAGCTATTAACATGCTGAAATGGATTCTAATTCCGCACACACGCTCTCCCATGCACCTCTGGTCCCCATTTAGGATGCCCAAAGTTGCTGCACCCGCCCAGCTTCAGAGCAGAAAATGCTCTGCAGGATGTTTGCAGCTTGTTAGCTTGAACCTGAAGCACTTCCTAAAAGGCTACCTAAAGCTACTTCTACTCCAGGTTCCTATTAAGATACCTCCTTCTCCCTCCTTCTATTTATTCAAAGTGACAGGAAACCAAAAACATCAAGTGTGGACCTTCCCTTTAGGCCTCCAAGAGATGTAATGAAAAACATAATTAAAGGCTGCGGTAGTTGATCTAAAAATCATCATCCAGGAGAAAACTTGCAAAGCTTTCAGGATTTACAAACATCTCCCCCACTTAACAGATCTTCCTATGAAGCACAAAATCAAACTCCAGGCGCCAAGACAAAACATCAAGTGTGGACCTTCCCTTCAGGCCTCCAAGAGATGTAATGAAAAACATTAATTAAGGACTGCATCCAAGAACATGTTTAAATATTGCAGCTCTGGAAAGGCCACTGACATCCTTCAGCTGCTTTTTGGGCATTTTGAGACCTAAACAATATCAAGGAAAAGAAAGGAAAGCTCTTCCATTTCTTCTGCACCTGGAGATCAAAGATCTCAAGCGCTTGGGCAGTGTCCAGACCCTCACTGCAGCAGGGAAGGAGTAACATCCTCATTTTTAGCAATAAACAGCCTGAGGCACAGAGAAAAACAGATCCTATGGCTCCTAGACAATGCATAATTGGGGAGAAAAAATTAATATGAACAAAAGGGCCATGGAGTGGTTGACCAGTGCTCCATGCACAGCCAGGGTCCCTTCCTGTGTCCCAGGCCATTAAATATTAACAGGCTGGCTGCAAATGGAGTTCTTTCCGAAAGAAAAGATGACAGGACTTTCCACCCTGAGAAATATCAGGAATTTACTCCATCATTCTCCAGTTTCCCCCAAGCCCCTGAGGATATTGGCTGCCTGGTTGGGTCTGCTGCAGAGAATAGGGAGTGAGAACATCCCAGGTCTCCTCCTCTCACTCTCCCAGGCAGGGGAAGCCTCTCCCCTTTTCACTTTTCAGGGAATTCTGAAATGAGAAATTGTCCCCAGCATTTTTATGTAAATGGGTTTTTCTCTGTTAAGGGATGGGATTCCCTCTCCCCCAAAATTCTCAAAATATCTGAAAACACAGCTCTGTTAAATCAAGCATCTCTATAGGCTGAGGCTTAACCAGGCAACTCTACAAGAATGAATATTAACGTGGCAAAATCTTCTACTTTTATCTTGTTAACATCAGACATTCAAATAAATCTTTCATTATTTACAACTTTGGATTTCCTGTGACTGACCATTTCCAAGCAGAGTAATGATTACATTTAATTTTAGCTAAAGTCAGGTCATTTTACCCCTAAATTTTAAAAAATAAATTAATTAAATCATCCCCCTAGCTGCTGCCAGACATCTAAAATTCACTTTTGAATCCATTCAGCCTCTTCTTAAAGGAACAAAGCCATGAATGTTCCCCCAAAAGCAGTATCCATGATGGATAATTTCCTTTTATGTATGAGATCAATGGATATGGGTTCAACATAAAAATTGCAGTTCCCATTCGGGAGATTTACATGAACCCTCTGCAGTCCTACTTTATAGTCAAGCAGGGGAGAGTTAATTATTTCTCCAGAATTTATCTTCTAAATGGATATTCAGTGGCTCTGTTATTCACCCTACTTTGCAATGAACTCTGCACTTCCCTACTTTCCTCCCAGGAAGAGGCAATCGAAGACAAAAGCCTGCAAATGATAGACAAGGGCAGAGGCCATGTCCAACTTTGATATCTTGTTGATAACGTATTGTACAATTAGATCAATTTGACAATTTCCATTATGGCTGATAAAATATTTATCGAGCCTTGGAGATGATGTCTGATCCCTGTGCCATTTGTTTCACTAATGGGGGAGATATTTACCAAATCAGGGGAAAGCATTCAAATTTCACATCCTCATAGCCTCCCCAACATTAGATTTGCAAATTACTGGCTGAAGCCATAAATTACAGCAGAGCACAGCCAGGCTGATGCCAGGCTGACAGGGTAGGTGGATGGCTGGTGATGACATTGTTTCACAGGAGCATTAATCATAGCAGCAAAGAAAATACTCTCAAATTGGTCCATAAGTCTAAATATTAAGGAATGAGAAGCTGGTTGCTGGGAGATAGCTTTAGCTGCAGCTGGAAAATTAGGAAATGAAAAACCCTTTCTATTATTTAACAAATCATCTTAATAATGCTTTATGCCGTAGTGCCAGCCAGCAAAGGAAATTCCTATTCTTGCCCATTTGCTCTTTATCCTCATTGCTCTTTAATAGGAATATTAATAATCTGAGGATTGGTGCAGATGTAGCCCGAGCTGTATTTTTCTTCTGCTGTGGCTTAACTAAAAGCAGGATAAATACTGAAGGAAAATAGAGTTTTGATTTCCATGTTTAAACCCTTTGCTTTGTCAGCAGCACCAACGGGGGCTTGAGCTCCTCTTCTGTTCTGCTCAAGGTCAAGCACATGTTTACTTCTGTGCAGGCCAAACTTCTTAAAACCCCACAAATCAGATAAACAGCAGAACCCAGCTCACCATGGATGAGAGAGAGGCCTATGATCTCAGGGGGGGGGAAAAATACAGGTATCATTGTTGCTTAAATACGAGCCCTGCTGATTAATTTAAGAGCAAAGCACCACCTTTACAGGGTGATTAGACAAGGAACAGCTTCAAATGCTCCGTGCTCAGGGCACTGTCAGCCCTGAGCCTCCCAGCCCCGTGGCCCAGGGTTGTTCAGACAGCACTAAAATAAGTTGAAGGTGACACATTTGTCTGGCAGACGTAATTAAAGGTATAATGTTGGAGCTGGAGGTCAGAGTTGTGGAGTCCTGAGGCAAAAGGAAAGAGCTCAGAAATAAGGGAATGAAGGATGAGGCTGCTCAAGCACCTGACACCTCTCAGTGAGCCAGGGGAGGGGATTCTCTGTGCTCTGCTCTCGTGGGATCCCAGCTGGAATGCTGCAAACTCTTCTGGTGCCCCCAGGATAAGGACATGGGACTGTTGGAGAGGAGACCATAAAGTTCCCAAGGGAGCTGGAGCCAGGCTGGAAGAGTTGGGAATGTTCATCCTGGAGGAGAGAAGGCTGAGTGGACACCTCACAGCAGCCTGCAGGGTCTGAAGGAGCTACAGAGAAGGAAAGAGGACTCTAGATCAGGAGTTGGAATGGCAGGACAAGGGAGAATGTCTTCAGAAAGAGAGAAAGGTTAGGTGGGATATTGGGAAGAAATTCCTCCCAGTGAGGGCAGGTCCTGGTGCAGAGAAGCTGTGACTGTCCCTGGAATCCTTGGAAGTGTCCAAGGCCAGGCCGGATGGGGCCTGGGATAGTGGGAGGTGTCCCTGCCCATAGCAGGGGGTTGGAAAGAGATGATCCTTAAGGTCTCTTCCAACCCAAACTTTCTATGATTCAAATTACCTTGCAAAGCTTTGTCTCTCAAGCCTAATGTTCAGGTTTTTTCTACCTTTCACCAGTAAAAAAAGATAACAGAGTTCAGAATTCCCAACAGGGTCCCAGCTGCTGAAGGGCTGTGCCTTGGTGGTTCCCACTGATGGCTGGATTTCCAACAGAAATCCACACCCAGGGCATACCCACACCTTCAGGAACCTCCAGCTGTTTTTCAGTGCCTAAATGGCATTTGGGCATCACATTTTGGGGTTTTTGGGCACACCACTGGTGTTACGCATCTATTCTCCCTTTAAAAATCCATTGGAAATTCGGAGGAGGGCTCATAAAGGACCTTGAGACTGAGCAGGGAAGGGTTTGCACAGTCACAGTGTCAAATAAAATGCTGAAGAATGGCTTTGCCTCTGTCAAAGCCTTCAGCACTATCTCTGTCTGCTGGATTTGTGGGTTCCATCAAAAGGAGCAGCACAAGGTGACCATAATGGTCCTTCTGTTGTGGGGCTCCTCCTCCCCTTGCCAAGGGAAGATGTAATTTCCTCTTTTCACTGGGGAAAAAATGTCCTAATCACCAGGGCCTGCAGACTGTCAACCTTTCCTGCTGAAGCAGCTCCTCCTGCACAAAGTGAGACAGCAGGAAATTGTCCCCATCAGCTGAACTATTGCCTAAAGGCTTAAAGATGCTCCTCCTTAATAGACTGTGAATGAGTAACATCGTCAATAATAGCTGCATTTCCTCGGCAGGTTTTTTGAAACCCAAAGACAAAGGAGATGATGACAAATGAACAGGAGATGCTTCATCCCTCAGGTCAGCACCTAATGAGGAGGGGTTTTGCGTAGAGGAGTTCCACAGGCAGCACATCCCAAAACGGGGATTTGGGGGCATTCTGAAGATCCACATCTCTCCCTGCACACCTGGAGCTCTGAACTGGATGGTTTTTAACCTCCCACTGTCACCTGGTTCCTCTGCTCCACACCTGCTGAACAGTTCTTACTGGTTTATAATTCCCTGGGCCTGTAAAATGTGTTTCCCTTAGGCCTGAAAGATGTATTTCCCTTGGGAAAGATGTGTTTCCCTTAGACCTGTAACATCTATTTTCTTTAGGCCTAGTTTCTTTCAGGCCTGTGAGATGTGTGTTTTCCTTAGGCCTGTAGGATGTATTTATCTCAGACCTGTGAGATTTATTTCTTTTAAACCCATAAGATATACTTCCCTTAGGCCTGTGAGATGTTCTCCTAGACCCATGAGATGTGTTTCTCTTAGACTCCAAAGATTTGTTTCTTTTGGGCCTGTGAGGGGTGTTTCTCTTAGGCCTGTAGGATACGTTTCTCTTAGGCCCATAAGATGTTTCTCAAGGCTGTAAGATTCATTTCTCAGCACAGGACACCTCTCACACAACCTCTCTTCTTCATGAGAAGTCACATCAGGAGAAAATTCACCTCTGAGCTCTCTGCCTTGTCACCCTTGTACACTTGTATAAAACAAGACCTGGTGGAAGCTTCTCCCAGGATGTTGTAGGGCTCAGGAAAAAAAGCTGAACTCCTTATTGCTCCTTCTGTCTTAAATCTGGCACAGCTTCCCAAAGGCACCTTCCTGCTCATGGTTATCCATTTTGCCAGCCCACTATGGACCCAAAGCAGCAACAAACCCCTGTTCTTAGGCCCATAAGATGTCTCTTAGGCCTGTAAGATTCATTTCTCAGCACAGAACACTTCCCACATAACCTCTCCTTCATGAGAAGTCATATCAGGAGAAAATTCACCTCTGAGCTCTCTACCAAGCCAGTGTAGGTTTGTTGTACAAAACAAGAGCTGGTGGAAGCTTCTCCCAGGACGTTCTGGGGCTCAGGAAAAAAAAAAATCATTGCTCCTGATGTCTTAAAATCTGGCACAGCTTCCCAAAGGCACCTTCCTGCTCATGATTACCCCTTTTGCCATCCCACCACAGACCCAAAGCAGCAACAAACCCCTGTTCCTTGCACCCTGACCCCCTCACCCAGCCATTCCCAGGGAGAAGTTCCTACACCTTTAAGAGGGAAACCTGTGGGCAGCGCCGCCTGTTTGGTTTGAGATAGCAAAGTTATTGTCCCTTGGGCTGTCTGGCAGCCCCTTGTGTCCCTTGGATTTATCTCACACACATGATGCAGCTTTGTGGAAGGGATCTGGAGGGACTTTGCATTCCTCTGGTGGGATGATATGAGTTTTGTGTCTAAATCTGTTCCATATGACCCACCTCACATGGTCGGTGTCTCGCCGATTCACTTGGAAAGGTCAAGAAGTGTTTCAGCTGAGGCTTCACACTCAAGGGGTTTGTTAAGAAAAAAGAAAACCCTACTGGTAGAATTTGGGCTTCAGAAAGGTGCTGGGAACACTTCTTATTCTTTTGCATGGATAAATTTTAGGGACAGGACAGGCACAGGTGAGGCTTCACCTGTAGGGTTGTGGGGGCAGTGCTGAGGGTCTCACAACCTTCCCACATTAGAAGATGGACAGTCTGGGATAAATAAATCCTTAAAACAGTCTGGGATAAATAAATCCTTAAAACAGTCTGAGATGGATAAATAAATCCTTCCAGTCCCACAAAATCTGCTGCATTCAAGAGGGTTTCTCACCAGGTTTCTAACAGCTAACACAATTTCTGAACTGAGACACTCCTGCTTTGCTCCTGACCCAACAGAGCTCAAAGCTGTGCAGAAAAACGAAGCAAAACCTAAAAAACTAGAGATTAAACAAACTCAAAACTGCTCCTAAAAGCATCCCAGGTCACTTGGCTCAATCATGAGCTACTGGGAACCAGTGACAGTGACTGGGGCCAGCCCAGGTTTGCTGAGCAGGGTGCCCTCCCCATGCCATAACCTTGAAGTTCAAATCAACACCTCCCAAAAACAAACATCCACCAGGGGATTTATCTCTGGCAGAGCAGTTCTCCTTTCTCTGGACAGCACAGCCTCACACTGAGTGCCTCCAATCCACTCCCATACATATTTTTGGGATATGATGGCAGACATCATCCCCCAGAGCAGGAAAGCAGAGAGCAGCCTATAGTTTTGCAAGGAGGGGGTAAAGAACACCTAAAATTTTTAATTGCATGCAATGATTTCTAGAATTGAAATCTCTCCAAAGGGTTGAAATTTCAAATCATGAAAAGCAAAGCAGAGAAAGGAATGAGCACAGAACTGAGTTTTAGCCAGGGCTGCTGCATTTTCTGCTGCATTTGCCAGGGTCTGAAGAGCATCAAAAGGGACTAAAAGATTTCTATCTATTTATATTTAGAATTGTATTGATTTGTATAGTAGGGTTTTTTTCTGTATCTTGGGTAATGACTTGGTGCTTTTCTATTTTCTGTAAATTTTGGGCAATACTTTGTTATATGTTTCAATTTTTTATATTTGAAATATGGATTTTTGTTTGAGTTCTGCTGTTATTATTTTTGTGGAGTTGTTTTGTTTGATATGGAGAGTTTTGAGGGTTTTTTTGAGTTTTTTTATTTGCTGTTTCTAGAAGTTTTTGAATTGTTCTTTTAAGATGTTTGCTCAGATTGAGAGCAGAGAGGTAAAATGCTTAAAGATATTTCTCTGAGGTTCTGATTTCAGGGAAAAGAAAATCAAGCTTATTTTTAACCAGCAGGTAAAAGGAAGCTTCAAGTAGCTGGTTTCTATTTTTTAATTTTTTTCTATTTTTTTCTTCTTATTGTTTCTGCTGAAATTTGAACAGTAGCTGTGCTGCAGTTCTGTGCTTCACCCCTTTGGGGGAATTGTAGGTGACATGGAAATACCTGGTTCTCATCAGGCAATACAACCCCTGGAATTACCAGCGATCCTCAGACAGTGATGCTGTTAAATACCAGCCCTCAAAACACAAATCAACCCTCAAAACAAATCTAGGAAAATCACCATACTTTAAAACAAAAAAATCCATATTGGCATTGGCTGGGATGATTTGAGGCTCTCATGTCTGAGCACAGACAGGCAATAGAAGAATTCATTCAGAAGCACTGTTAGAAAATCTGACTATTTCTACCAGTTTGGATGGTAAAATCCATCCAACCTCTCTCATTCAGGTTTCACATATCCTCATATCCTGCTTCATTCTTGCTCCACAGGACTCACACAGACCCCAGCCAGGGACAAGAGGAAAATGTTTAGGATGTGCCATGGACTCAGACCTACAATCACCATTTGAAGTCCCCCACAGCGCTGGGAATTCATGAGCAGCTTTTGTCCCCTCAAGTGAAACATTAATAGATTAACAACTGACCATCTCCAAAATCAGCGCCTTCACTTCCTTCCTGTGCAGACACTTCCAAAATTTCCCTTTCCCATGTGCCTGTCATGAAGATTCGCAGCAGGTTTGGGTCAGAAGGGACCTTTAAGCTCACCCAGTGCCACCCCTGCCATGGGCAGGGACACTTTCCACTGTCCCAGGCTGCTCCAAGCCCTGTCCAGCCTGGCCTTGGACACTGCCAGGGATGAAGGGGCAGCGACAGCTGCTCTGGGCACCCACTGGCCTCACAGAGAATTCCATCCCAATATCCAGCCTAAAGTCCCCCTCTTTCACTCTGAACCCATTCCCCCTACTCCTGTCACATTCTGCCCATATAAAAAGCCCTCCTCCTTCATTTTCCAGTATTCCAGGTGCTGGAAGGCTGCACTAAGCTCTCCCTGAAGACTTTTCTCCTCTGTGCTGAACATCACCCTCTACAACTCCTGAAAAAGGTGCCTGTGCTCAGCTGGGGCTGGGCTCTTTCTCCAGGAACTGACAGAACCAGAGGACACAGCCTTAAATTCCACCAAGGGAAATACAGGTTGGAGATATTAGGAGAAAGTTCTTTACAAGAAAGGGTGATAAAGTTCTGGAATGCCTGCCCAGGGAGGTGCTGGAGTCCCCATCCCTGGGTGTGTTTACCAAAGCCTGGATGTGGCACTGGGTGCCAGGGTTGAGTTGAGGTGTTGGGGCGGGGTTGGACTGGATGGTCTTGAAGGTCTCTTCCTACCTGGTGATTCTGAGAATTTGGGGGAATTCTGTGAATTTAGGGAAATTTTGGGAATTCCAGGAACCGGGGAGTTGCTGGAGTCACCATCCCTGGATGTGGCACTGGGTGCCAGGGTTTAGTTGAGCTGTTGGGGCTGGGTTGGACTCAATGGTCTTGAAGGTCTCTTCCAACCTGGTCATTCTGTGAATTCTGTGAATCGTCAGCACTCTCAGCCTGTCTGAAACTCCCAGAACCACCAAAGGTGAGATTTAGGAGCTTGAATTCCTTTCAGAACCCACAAGAACAGGCAGAAGCCAAGGTGGCCTGTCAGCACCACAACCCACCAGCGCTGAGAACATCACCCTGCATTTTTTAGAGAAATCTTTCACAAACTCCTCTCTCCAGCAGGCCTGGTGGGTGGCCAGTGATTTCCCTGCTGCACTGGCAACTCCCTCTCCTAATCCCCCTGCTAATTCCCAGCCTGATTGGCTTTGCTGGCCGTGGATAAGTCGTGTCCCTGGTCCCGCACACGGTGACCGGACACCACCTCTCCCCGCTCGCGAGCCAGCCCTGGATCCGAACAAAAGGCAGCCTTGTTTGGTCACCCTTCCTTCAGAGAGGCTTAAAGACATTTTTGTCATTTTTGAACAGCTAATATCTTGCAGAGGGGGGCAAAAAAAAAAAAAAGAAAAAAAAATTGCCTAATCTCTTTAAATTTAATCTTTACTTCTTGAAAAATCGGAGCGCGGATGCTTAGTGTTGGACTATGTTCCATTAGACTAATTAGGTCAAGATTACCTACAAGGGTATGACTCCACCAACTCAATTTAAATTCCCTCCCTCCTGGCCTTAAACTTGCACTGTTTAGAATTTTGCTCCTTTTTTCTCTTTCCTCCCCCAGAGAGCACGAAGTGTGTGGGCAACTATTAATAAAGAGAACCAATAAAGAAATAAAAACACCTGAGTGAGTGAATACCAGAGGGGATCACAGAATCCTGGAATGGTTTGGCTTGGAAAGGACCTGAAAATTGGGTTTTCAGTCCAATTCCATCCTCTGCCATGGGCAGGGACACCTTCCACTATTCCCAGGTGGCTCCAAGTCCCATCCAACCTGGCCTTGGGCACTTCCAGGGATCCAGGGGCAGCCACAGCTTCTCACAGGGAAGAATTTCTTCCTAATATCCCATTTAAGTGCCTGGTGTGGCTCAGGTATCACTGGGCTGGGTGTTTGCTTCTCCCTCTCACAACCAACTCCTGATGACCAGAAACAACCCTCAGGAAAACCTCTCTCAAGAAATTCTGGTTATCTTCACAACCAACTCCTGATGACCAGAAACAAACCCTCAGGAAAACCTCTCTCAAGAAATTCTGGTTATCTTCATGGTAAAGGCTTTGAGAAAGTCAAAGGTTGCCCAGGATTTAAGCAAGAGCTAAACCCTGAGCGGTTCATTTTTCATCCCACAAATGTTTAAACATGAGCATAACTTTACACACTCATTCATCCAGTGATGCGTATCAAATGTGGGCTTGTCATTTCCTTTCCTTAAAAATATGTTTTATTCGACTTAATGTGGAATTTATTTAAGACACAAGATCAGTTATTAATATGTTCTTTCAATTTTGGGAAGATATGAATATCTCCTTTGGCTGCACAGCATAATAGTCCATTTATCAGCAAGGGAAGCCTCTGGAGGGATGAGATTTTTTTTTTTATTTCAAATACACTTTAGCAGCTATTGGAAAAGATTCAGCTTTTTTTCTGGGAGAAATATGTCATGAAAGTAGAAAGATGAGGAAAATGCTTGTGTGCAACACAGGCTTTTTCTCTGCTAGCAGCCTGGTGCCCGTCTGGACAGATCCCTGAAGACACAAGAAATCCCAATTAAATCATGAGTGCAGAGCTCTGCCTGCATGGAGCTGATGTCTGGATCAGGACCTTGGAATGTCAGCTTCGAAATTTCCCTGGCAATTGCATCACGCAACCTCCTGATACGAAAAACTCCAGTGCAGGGAGGCATTTCCCTCCTTTTTCTATTTTAGGGACTTGTGCTTCTAAGGGCAAAATAAAAATAAAATTAAGGCAAAGATGATGACAACAGAAATAACCCAACTTCAAAAAAAAAAAAAAAAAATCAAACAGACAAAAAACTGCTGCATTCAGCAGGAAAAGTGTGAAAGGAGGGAATCTGAGGGGTCAGTGAGCCAAGGAGTAGCTGATTAACTTCAGTCTGACAATATCTCCAATATTTCACTCCAACATGACGTGAAATACAACACATATTTGATCTCTCTCACACTAACTCTGAGCGAGGCAATAAATATTTCCCTACAGAATCATTTCCCTGTAAGCAGAGATTTACTGTAACCCAAATCACAATTTACTCATTTCTGGAGCATTAAAAACTCATCAGCCTCTCAATGGATGAGCTGGAATCACTGGAAGAGGATCCCACAGCACAGCTCCTAGACGGTATCCACAGGGAAAAAACCCAAAAATCTGCTATAGATGTTTTATCCACTAAGTTGGGGGCATGGGACTGATTTTAGTTCTCTTTGTAGCCATCTAGAAGACAGGAAAAAATAAGATTATTAAAAGGAAAACAATAAACAATGGTGGCCTTTTAGTGACTGGGTGGTTATGTTTAGAACTAACATTTCCAAACTCAAATTGACAGGAACTAAACACAATCAGGCTTGGGTCAAACAAAACTTCTGCAAGTAAAACAATGATAACTCTACTGGCTCCAGCAGAATTCCCTGCCCTTGGAAAGGTTAATTCTGTCTCCTCACTCTCACAAAATCCATAAAAAATTATGTGTTTGCTGCATCAAGAAGTGAGGAAATAATATCTTCCCAATAAACCAAAAAATTATGTGCAGCAAAGAGAATATAAAAGAAAAAAGAATTCGGGGAAGGTGGGATTCTGGCAAGTCCAAACACAGGCATTAATGGATTTCTCAAATAACTCAGTGCCACACAGAAATAGGGAAGCACCTGCCAAAAGCACAGCAAGGTCAGGCAGGTGTCACATCCACGTTAAAATTTAAAAAATTAAAATTAAAACCCGAGAAATTCCATCAGCATTGGCTCTGACCTTCCCTGAAAGTGCTCTCAGAGCAGCACGGAGCGTTTAAAACTTGCTTTTTCCTCTGGTACATTTTCTATTCTTTGGATGTGTTTGTTTGGTTGCACACACCACCAAAAATAAATACATTTCTGTGTTCCCCCTTCCCACCAGCCCTTCCCTGCTCCCACAATGATTTGGGGAGGGAAAGAGTGGAGACAGGTTTGGAGCAGCTCAAACCCCACAGCAGGCAGAGCAAACACAGTGGGAGAATTTTTGTGTAAAATCCATCCCTGGGGGAAGGGGGAATTTGTGCAAAAATCCATTTTTGGGGGCTCCTCTGTCGCCCCAGTTTGTGGGAAAATCCATTTTTTTGTGGAAAAATCCTTTTTTTTTGTGGAAAAATCCGTTTTTTGGGGGCTCCTCTGCTGCCCCAGCTGGGCAGGGAGTGCGGTGGGCACCTCTGGGGGATCCATCCCCACTCACCCCAATGAGAAACTCACTCTGACCCATCCAATTCCTCTCATCCTCATCCTCATCCCTGGCAGAGGGGTCCTGCCCATGCCCAGATCCTTGGGACAGTGGCACACAGCGGTGAGGGGTGGCTCTGCTGTCAGTGACACCCACACACCATGGCCCAGGCACATGGAAATAGGTGAAAATGGAAATACAGAATGTCCTGGCCTGGAAGGGACCCTCAGGATCATTGATCACCCCAAAATCCCACCCTGGGCATCTCTGACAGCTCCTGGGTCCCTCAGGATCATTGATCAACTCCTGGCCCTGCTCAGACACCCCAAAATCCCACCTTGGGCACCCCTGACAGCTCCTGGGACCCTCAGGATCATTAATCACCCCAAAATCCCACCCTGGGAACCCCTGACAGCTCCTGGGACCCTCAGGATCATTGATCACCCCAAAATCCCACCCTGGGAACCCCTGACAGCTCCTGGGACCCTCAGGATCATTGATCACCCCAAAATCCCACCCTGGGAACCCCTGACAGCTCCTGGGACCCTCAGGATCATTAATCACCCCAAAATCCCACCCTGGGAACCCCTGACAGCTCCTGGGACCCTCAGGATCATTGCTCACCCCAAAATCCCACCCTGGGCACCCCTGAGAGCTCCTGGAGCTCCTGGGTCCCTCAGGATCATTGATCACCCCAAAATCCCACCCTGGGCACCCCTGACAGCTCCTGCAGCTCTGGCAGCCTCTGTGCCCATTCCTGGGCAGCCTGGGCAGTGCCCAGCACCCTCTGGGGGATGAACCTTTCCCAAAATCCATCCTGAACCCCCCTGGCCCAGCTCCAGGGGTTCCCTGGTGTGTCCCTGTCCCAGAGCAGGGATCTGAGCTGTCCCTGCAGCCCCTCAGCCTCTCTCCTCCAGCTGAACGCACCAAATCCCCTCATCCTCTCCTCGTGTGGCCCCTCCAGACCCTTCCCCATTTTTCCAGCTCTTTTTTTTTTTTTTTTACTCGACACTTTTCTGGTTTTTCTGGCTGCCAGGACATCCCCATGTGCTGACCCCCAGCCCCCTGCCCAGCCTGGGACCCTCCCCAGCCCCCCTGAGCTCCCGGGGCAGGTCAGAATATTTAAACAGTTTTATATTCACAGCCCACAAAGGAGGGACGAGAATTACCCAAGGACAGGGTTAGCCGTGCGATCAATGCATAATCAGATAACTGCTCCAGCTTTTTTTTTTTTACAAGTCTTTAAGCAAAGATCAGCCACTCAAATTCTAATTCCTTTTGCTAATTAAGCAGCCTGTTAATTGCTCTCGGGGTCTCTAATGCCATGTCATTATGCTTTTTAACAGCCTGCTTGACATCAATAGGGCTGCGAGCTCCACACAAACAAAGCGGGCACCCAGCATTTACTGAATTAGCGGCCGCGGGCGCTGGCGCTGCGCCTCCCGCGGGCGGCACTTCGGAACCGCGGGGCAGCCCCGAGCCAGCCCCGTGCAGCCTTCCTCCCTCCCCAGAGGGAAGATGGGAACCCTCAGTTCAACCTGCGCAACGGGGCTGCACCGAGGGCAGAGCTGCGGCATCCCCAGGAACCAGCGACACGGCTGGGCTCGCCCAGGAGAGCCCCCGAGGGGGGCGCCTGGCTACATCCTCATCCTCGTCCTCATGCTCGTCCTTGTCCTCATCCTCGTCCTCATCCTCATCCTCATCCTCGTCCTTATCCTCATCCTTGTCCTTGTCCTCATCCTCACCCTCATTCTCATCCTCGTCCTCGTCCTTGTCCTCATCCTCATGCTCGTCCTCATCTTCATCCTTGTCCTTGTCCTCATCCTCATCTTCATCCTCGTCCTCATCCTCATCCTCATCCTCATCCTCATCCTCGTCCTCATTCTCATCCTCATCCTCATCTTCATCCTCATCTTCATCCTTGTCCTCATCCTTGTCCTCATTCTCATTCTCGTCCTCGTCCTCATCCTCATCCTCATTCTTGTCCTCATCCTCATCTTCATTCTCGGCCTTGTCCTCATCCTCATCTTCATCCTGATTCTTGTCCTCATTCTTGTCTTCATCCCTGTCCCCATCCTCATCCTCATCCTCATCCTCATCCTCGTCCTTGTCCTTGTCCTCATTCTCATCCTCATCCTCATTCTCATCCTCATCCTCATCTTCATTTTCATCCTCATCCTTGTCCTCGTCCTTGTCCTCATCCTTGTTCTCGTCCTTATCCTCTTCCTCTTCTCATCCCCATCCTCATCTTCATTCTTGTCCTCATCCTCGTCCTCGTCCCTGTCCCCATCCCTGTCCTCATCCTCGTCCTCTTCCTCATCCTCATCCTCATTCTCGTTCTCATTCTCACCCTCATCCCCGTCCTTGTCCTCGTCCTTGCCCTCTTCCTCATCTCATCGTCATCCTCATTCTCGTCCTCATCCTCATTCTCATCCTTGTCCTCATCTCATCCTCATCCTCATCTTCATCCTTGTCCTCATCCCCATCCCATCCCATTGATCCCATCCCGTCCCATCCCGGTCCCAGGTTGGGCTGAGAGGGGCCAGCATGGTTCATTAGAGGGAATTTCATCTCATGTGGACAAAGCGAAGCAATTAAACCACAGCTACAGCACCTCAAACTAAAAAGATAAGAAATAAGGGTCCTTCTAAACAAATTATTAAAGCATACTTTCATATTTTACAGCAGAAAACTGAAAATGCTTTAGCACTTGGCAAAATACTCATTTGTAGGTAGCAGATTTTATAAAATGTTGAGCATCAATTATAGGAAAAAGAAATAATTATTCTCGGTAGCTAAATCAGGAATTTCTCTTTTCTCTTGAGGTCCAGATGTTTGCTTTCCACTCTCAGGTTGTTACTGGCCCTCGGTGCAGAAATTTGGTGTTTGGGCAAAACAAATTCTAGCTGGGAGTTGACCCCGCTGCTTTTGGGATCTCAGGGCCCAGGGCTGTGACAGAAGAGATCTTTCAGCACCCAGAAAACAGCACTTGGGGAGCTCTCACAGGTGATGAGAGGCTGAGAGACTCAGGCTTGGAGATCTGAGTCTGGCATTGCTGAGGGGGTGACCTTGCACCCCTCTCCTCCTCCTCCTCCTCTTCCTCCTCCTCCTCCTCCTCCTTGTCCCCACCCAGGATCCATAGCAGACTCACACTGAGCTCACCCAGTGGGTGCTGCCTGCTGCCACTCATCATTTTTAAACCCCAAGCAGACAGAGAAAGTCTCGGGTACACCTGGCAGGAAGTTTTGGCCAAGTTTTCTCAGTTTTTCTCCAAAAAGCTTCACCTCAAAGCAGCCAAACGTGTGGTGGCAAGGGAATAGGGGCTGGTGAAAATGGGGATTTTTAAGCATTTAAAATGGTCAAAATCATTAACTGCAGGTAAATCCTGTCAGAATGGGAAACACTCCCTGCTCTCCCTCCAGCAGGGAATTGGGTTTTTTTGCCCCAGGGCCACTGCTCCTGCCTGGGTGGAGTTGTTTTAGATGGGTCACAGATGAGGGAGACCCAGGTTTAAATGGGGTTAAAAAAAAAACAACCCCCATGATTTATTTGCCCTGTTCATCGGGTATTTTAGAGACCAAATCTGTCTGGATTTTGGTGTAAATGCTGAAAGTTGTCCGCATTGTCCACGGGCAAATTTAAACCGGATTCTGCTCTTTTTTTCAGGCGCAGTTTGTTCCCCACTGCGCAGCCAGCTCAGCTGCACTCACACACCCCTTCCCCACTCCTTTTTCACTCTCTCTCTCCAGTGCAATCCATCTTTCACTGGCCTCTTCCCCCATCCCTTCCCCTGCCCGTTCTCCAGCAGCAGCAGTGCCCTCACTCTCTGACACTTTCCATCTGCTGCTCTCTCCCTGTGCTCTGGGAAACTCTCTGTGCTGTCCCTTCCCCTCAGCATTTCTGGGATGGCTCCTCCAAAACCCAGGAGGAGCCCAGGGCTCCCACAGCACAACTCCAGGCTGCTTCCCTCCCCTCCTGCCTTGTTTTGTTGCTCAAATCAACCTCAGCAGCTCGTATCGAACATGCTCTGCTGATACTTAAAAATTAAACTCATTTCAGTTTCATTTCTATTTGTTTTTTTAGGAAATTTTGGTGCATCGGGATGAGGGAAATATCTAATGTGTGACATCCTGCACTTCTAAGGAAGATCAACTCCTGGTATCACCAAGAATTAACCCTTTTCCACTGACTAAATATTTAACTTAAAAATGAGACAAATCAGCCAAAAAAACCCCACACATCTGCCATCTCAGATATGCTGCTGTCCCTAAGTGGAATTACTCTGAGGTCTCTGTGAGCAGCCATTAGTGCACAGATATTTATGTGACAGGTAAAAATGCACACACACACACACACTCACACACACAGAGAATAATTTTCTGCCTCTCCCATGTCTGCTGCAGGATGGCAGCACAATTAAGTCACCGTGACGGAGACAATTATCCCCAGAGCCAGTAAAATGAGATGTCCACAGCGAGCTGCAGAGTTCTGAAACATGTGGGAATAGAGTACAGAAACTCTGTAGAGTCATGCAGCTAATGAGCAATAAATACACACTGGCACACCCTCATCAATTTTAAAGTCTCGCTATGAAAAGAATGTAATTAATTAAGATATGTTGATTTATAAGAGGTGACATAACAAGATGGATAGAGAAATCTTTTCCCTCCAATCTGTCATGGTTTCTTTCTAGAAGAGGGCCCAGCACGTGATGGTCTCTCCTTGGGCAGGCACAGAAATCCTGAGTTTGGCTTTAACTCCCCCCACCACCCTAAAAGAACTCCAGCTTCCTTTTCAACACTCATTTGCATTTGGCACAACTGTATTTACAGCAAAACCATTTTAAAGACAGAAAAGGGAAAAAAAAAAAAAGGAGAGAGCTGAAAAGAATTATATTTAGAAAAATCCTTTCCACTTTCCCCTGTCTTACGTTTCTGCACATGGAAACACAACCCCATTTCCCTTTCTCCCCTCCCAAGTCAGATGACTTTTTTGTAACTTGGCACACAGACAGTCTGGTATAAGACAGGGCTGGAGCATTTGTTGAGTCAAGATGTTTAATTTTTTTTTTTTTCCCCTCACATAATGATCCTTTTTTCCCTCCAGCCACTTGAGTTTTGTTTATGTTGCTTGAGCCCTAAACTAATACATGAATTCTCCTCCCTGCCAAGATGACAGCAGCAGCACCAGGCAGGATGAGCCAGAGGAATACACAGGTTTTTAAAGAGAGAAAGTCTTTTAAAACACTTTTTCTCCAGTTGTGACAAATTAAATGCACTAAAGGAAACAACTGCTGCTGCTACTGGGCTCTGAGGAGGAACTCTATTTTCTCTGCAAGCCCTTGACTTTTGTGAGGGGGCACTTTGCTCCTGTGCCAGCTCTGGCTTATATTTTATTATTCTTAGAACAAAAAGGTTGCAGTAATTAGAATTGGGGAAGTTGTGCTCAAAGAGATGGAGCCATCAGATAAATTTGATACCATGGGGTGGTTATGAGAGGTGGGATTTTTGAAAGCAAGAAAGAACTGCTTCAATATATTGGGTTTATCCTGTCAGGAGAAGATGAATGAGAAGTCCAGCTACTTTCACTCAGGCCAGACATGTAAACCTTGTAGTTAATGACTGATGAGCAAAATTTTTTTCTCTTCCAAGTGCAGATGGGCAAATCCTTCACAATTAAAAAACACAAGAAAATCTAATTTTACCAGGAGAAAGCATCACTGTCCAAACGTTTCCCAAGCAAGATCTTTAGGTGCTTGTTGAAGGCAAAAAAAAAAAAAAAAGAAAAGAAAAAAACCAGCCAAACAACATTTCTTCTAATGTGATCCATATTCTACCACATGCACATTTAATATAAAAGTTATGTTTGATATATGCCGCCGTAGCATTTTTCTATTTTTACTGAGAGCCTTTTGTTCTGTCAAGATTATGGGAGGATTTGCTTTCATTTTTCATGATGTTTCACTCAATACATCACCAACATTAGCAGGCCTTAATAAGCACCCACCTTCCCCTTCTCCTTCCCTTTCTCCTTCTCCTTCTCCTTCTCCTTCTCCTTCTCCTTCTCCTTCTCCTTCTCCTTCTCCTTCTCCTTCTCCTTCTCCTTCTCCTTCTCCTTCTCCTTCTCCTTCTCCTTCTCCTTCTCCTTCTCCTTCTCCTTCTCCTTCTCCTTCCCCCCAGCCCTGCCCTGGCCCTTTTGATGCCCATTCCCCAAAAACCCTCAGCTGTTCCCCACACTTTGGGATGTGGTCTCTCCATGCCCTCCCCAGGGAGAAGACGAAGATGAGGATAAATATTAGGATGAGAATTAGGATGAGGATTAGGATGAGGATGAGGATATCAAACCCGCCAAGTCCCGTATGGTGGCAGAAGCGCAGCGAGCAAAATATTTTAATATTTTCCTTTTTTTTTTTTTTTCTTTTTCAAGGCTGCCCGTGCTCTGGTGGCCGTGCTGGGCTCTCCTGGCTCTCTCTCCCCGCTGCAGATTCACATCTGTTTCTCTGCAGTTTGAAACTGTGTTCATTTTTCACTGCTGCCCTTTGTCCCACACTCGCTCGCTCCCGCCAAGGGCTTCATTTCACTTATTCAATAAGCACTGAGAGGCACTGCAGGCTGGGGAGAGCTTTAAGACAAAGCTCAAACTTCTATTAGGCCTCAACAAAAATGTTTTTGTTCCCCATCAAGGAGCTTTTCCCCCCATTGCTCCTCGTTGGCTCGTTTTGTTTTGCGGGAACGTTTGCGGCCTGCGCGGGGTTTCACAGCTTTGGGATAAATAAATAAATAGGTGCAACAAAAATCTGTGTTATCATTAGCAGGAAAACTTTCTAGTAGGAAATCCCATTTGTCCCTTTTTCCTCTGCAGGCTGGGAATGTCCACAAACCCCACAGCAAGCACACGGGGCAAGCACTGGGCCTGGTTTTTCACCCGTGTGTGAGCTGCAAACACACTTTGTGATGTTTTCCTGGGTTTATACACTTTATGTTGGGAATGAGGAGAGAATTCCCAACTGCCAGGCCATCCCAAGCTGCTCCTGATTGTTCCCATCCTGCCCTCTCAGCACTGATCACTGCCACACACCAAACTGAAAGGAAGAGACCACGAAGCTTTTTCCCAACGAGAGATTTCTGACATGTTAAAGAGTTTATTATTTCCTCTTGCTGATCTAAATAGCAAAGAGCTGTTCTTTGGAGAGGGAACAGCCAGGATGACACTTCCAACACTCACAGCTTAATGTCCACACATGAAATGATTGAACTCTTGTGGCTGAGCTCATTTTGCCACAAGCCCATGAGTCAAACACAAGGTTTTTCATACCAAATCACCCTCCCACTATGGTGCCAGGGTTATAAACCCTCCTGTAAAATTGTGAAGCTCAGGAAATATTTCCAAGTGTGTGTTCCTCAGCCTCAGGTTCCTGACAGTCCCATTTTTCCCCTTTGCTCTATTTCTTTAAAAGCACTCAGCCTCCACCTGAAGCTCATCTGATGCTACAACCCAGAGTTCCCTGAGTGTGTTTCCTTAGGAATCACATCCTATTTTACAACTTGAGGCTTTGAAGAAGCACAGAATATGAAAAACAACAGCAAATAGATTTTTTATAATTACAGTGTTTAAAGGATTTTAAAGTATTTAAAGAGAAAGTAATGAATTACACCAAGCTGTCCGTGTTTGTTGGTTCAGTGCCCCTCCCCAACTTTCACCTAAATATTCTTTGGGGAAAAATCTCAAAGAATATTTATTATATTATATTATTATTTATTATATTCTATTTATTATATTTATATTATTTATTATTATATTTATGTTATTTATTATTAAATTTATTCTATTATATTATTATTTATATTCCACTGTGTGGAAGCAGCAGTGCTGCTCTCTGAGCCTGGGGTGGGCTCTGCTGAGGAAACACCCCCAGAAACAGAGGGTGAGGGGTGTCCCACATCCCTCCCCATTCCCATTTCATCCGGGGTGTTCCCCATCACCCCCTTGTGCCCCACATCCTCCTGCCCCCTCATGTTCATGCTCTGGGTCACTGGGAGCAGGCACTGTGTCCCTCAGCAGCAGCCCCAGCGCTGCAAAAACACCAGTGAGGAGTGAGCTCTGCTCCCACCTGCCCTGCTCATGGCAGAAATCCCTCAGGAATTTCTGCATTTCTGTATTTCTCCTATTTCTGCTCCGCGTTACTGCAGCTGGTCTGGTCACACAGCTCACTCTGGGCTTTGCCTCCTGGCAAGGAGGTTCACAGGGAGTTATCTCAACATCCAACCTGCTCTGCGGCCTCCTGACTGTCTCAGCTCCTGTTTACCACCAGAGTTTGGAGTGTGGAAGGGCTTCACAATGATATTTACACTTGTTCCACGCTCTGGGGACTCCATAAGTCAAAGTGAGCAACTGGTGAGAATAATGAGGCTTCAGAAGAATGGAATTGGTGGCAACTTGCATCCCGTGGGAGGGGTGTTGATGATGGAAAAGGGAAACTTAATATTTGTGAAATTAAATAATGCTGAATAAACAAAAGGTCCCAACCAGACTGCATCCATCTTTTTAATTATTTTGGGTTTGGTGTGTTGGCTTTTTTTTTTTTTTTTAACTAGAACCTGACTCTTAAAAGTATTTCTATTTTCCCCAGGCTCCTCTGGGACGCAGAAGCCTGATATTAAAAGCCTGAGCATTGCTCTTAGAGGCCCTGGAGGGGTTTGGTTGCACAAAGCACCTTTAGAGAGATGAATTAATGCCTTGCTCTTCAGACAGCACCTCCACAAACCTGCCAAGTTTCCATCCCTGGGGAATTCAGCATCTGTTGGAGAGGAGACCACAGGGCTACCATGGGTCAGTGCTGGGAAGGGACCACCTGGCTTCATGGGTGAACTGGGAGAGAAGAGAAAGGCTTGAACGGAATTTTGGGAGAAAAAAGCTGCAGCCTCATTCAGGTATCTCCACTTGGTCACCAAAAAATGGGAGGTTTCCCAAATCATCATCCAATGCCTTAAGGAGTCACCTATCAGCTTCTTTAACACAGAATAAAATATTTGGATCTATATTGGAAAACAGAGAGAAAAGAGAAGGGGGCAGGGGCAAAAAGGAGCAAATGGAGCAGCTGATTTTTGATTACAGGAATGTTTTCATCATCAGACAGCTTTCCCCAACAGATCTTCACAGCCTTTCACTTGTTGAATCTGGTCAAATAGCTGCACTTCACTTTGTGCTGCATTAAAAATAATTAAAAGGAAGGAAGGAAGAAAACTAACCATAAAACACGTCTTTGAGAAGAGGTGGCTTTCAGTTCCCCTTCTGCCCCATCCAAGCTCTTAATATTCACACTTAAAATTGTCAGATTCTTCCCACTTCTTCCCATCCTCGGCTGCTCAGCATCCCAACAAACCAGCACATGAATATTTACAAAGAAATCGGATTGAAATGTCATTCTGAGCTGGAATTTGTGAAAGATAATTGAGAAGGCTCGCGAAGGGATGAGCCCGTGCCCAGCTCTCCTGTCTGGCAGCACAATGGGCCACCACAATGGGCGCTTCATTCATCCTGTCCCTGCCCCGGGACAGGGCTCGTCCTGCTGGGGCAGCGTGGAGTCCATGCAGGAATCAAGCAGGAATCCATGCAGCAATCCATGCAGGAATCAAGCAGGAATTCATGTAGGAATCCATGCAGGAATCTGTGCGGGAATCCATGCAGGAATCCATGCAGGAATCCATGCAGGAACCCAGCAGAACATATGCAGGAGTCCATTCAGGAGTCCATTCAGGAATCAAACAGGAATCCATGCAGGAATCCATGCAGGAATCCATGCAGGAATCTGTGCAGAAATCCTCGAAGGAATCCATTCAGGAATCAAGCAAGAATCCATGCAGGAATCTGTGCAGAAACCATGCAGGAATCCATGCAGAATCCATGCAGGAATCTCTGCAGGAATCCATGCAGGAATTAAGCAGGAATCCATACAGGAATCCACACAGAATCCATGCAGGAATCTCTGCAGGAATCCATGCAGGAATTAAGCAGGAATCTGTGCAGGAATCCATACAGGAATCCCCACAGAATCCATGCAGGAATCTGTGCAGGAATCCATGCAGGAATCCATGCAGAATCCATACAGCAATCCACACAGAATCCATGCAGGAATCTGTGCAGGAATCCATGCAGGAATCCATGCAGAATCCATACAGCAATCCACACAGGAATCAAGCAGAAATTCATGCAGGAATCCCTGCAGGAATCCATTCAGGAATCAAGTAGGGATCCCTACAGGAACCCAGGGGGAGAAGCTTGGAGTGCAGGGGCAGCAGGGATGCTGTGCCCGGGGATGCAGGGATGCTGTGCCAGGGGATGCAGGGATGCTGTGCTGAGGGAAGCAGGGATGCTGTGCCCGGGGATGCAGGGATGTTGTACAGGGGGATGCAGGGATGCTGTGCCAGGGGATGCAGGGATGTTGTACAGGGGGATGCAGGGATGCTGTGCCTGGGGATGCAGGGATGCTGTGCTGAGGGAAGCAGGGATGCTGTGCCTGGGGATGCAGGGATGCTGTGCAGAGGGAAGCAGGGATGCTGTGCCAGGAGAAGCAGGGATGCTGTGCCAGGAGATGCAGGGATGCTGTGCCAGGGATGCAGGGATGCTGTGCCCGGGGATTCAGGGATGCTGTGCCCGGGGATGCAGGGATGTTGTACAGGGGGATGCAGGGATGCTGTGCCAGGGGATGCAGGGATGCTGTGCTGAGGGCCAGGGGATGCAGGGATGCTGTGCCCGGGGATGCGGGGATGCTGTGCCCGGGAATGCGGGGATGCTGTGCTGAGGGATGCAGGGATGCTGTGCCAGGGGATGCAGGGATGCTGTGCTGAGGGCCAGGGGATGCAGGGATGCTGTGCCCGGGGATGCGGGGATGCTGTGCCCGGGAATGCGGGGATGCTGTGCCCAGGGAAGCAGAGCTGCGTCCCGCGGCATCCCCGCCTCGGATAACACCGGCTCTGGGGCACATCCTGCGCTCCGCTCCTGCCGCGCTACCCCTGCCAAAACTGCCGAGTTTTCCCATCCCGTGTCCTCCATTAGCGCCTGTTCTCACTCTAATTAGAGCCACAAAAAGAAAGACGAATGAGCGCGGTGCCTTCGAGGCGTTTTTACTCGCCCAGCGCCCCGCAGGAACTTCCCTCGCTGCGAGAACTCGCTGCTGCTGCTGCTGCTGCTGCCCGACAGCACCGGGCATCCTGCCCTTCCTGAGCTCCTGCCTGGGACAAAATCCACCTGAAAACGCCAAATTTCGTGCCACACACACACACAAACACGCACAGATCCCCGGTGCACAAGTGAGGAATCCTTTGGTCACAGCCAAGTCCATGGTTTCTTATTTTCCTAAAGAAAATCAAATTAGCAGATTCCTCTGAGCTACCGGAGAGAGGAGTCAGCTCGAATTTATTTTATACGTGTCCAATTCATACATCAAATATGGATAAATAAGGTGTGTACATTTATACAATTTATACATCAAATATGCAATATTTTATACAGGTCCAATTTATTAACTCCAATTTATTAACTCTAATTTATTAACTCCAATTAATGCCTCCATCAAGCAATCCATCTGTTGCTGAGGGGAAGGGGGAAAGGGATTTTTTGGAATTGTCTGAGCCTGCCCCACTCCCCCACCCATATGAGGAGCAATTTCTCTGGCCCAAGCAACCCTGTTAGAAGGGAAGAGAAGCCAAAATAAATGTGAAAGTCTCCTTTTCCTCCAGTTTCCTCCAGCACACGTTGTGCATAAATTACAGAGCAGGGGGGGAAGAGAAAAGCGAGTAGGAGAGGGGTTTCTGTTTGTTGTTTGGGTTACATTGCTGGCGTTCAAGAAAACCCAGGAAAACAGAGGCAACACTTGAAATATTTGTGAGAAGGCTTCGCTTTCTCATTCTCAGCAAATCATCTCCATGATTTTAGTCCAGTCTGACAACCAGAAGCAGTGAGATCATGGCAGTAACCAAGCCAGCCAGACAATACCGAGACTAAACTTCTCTCTGCCCGCTCCCCCTCCCACAATTCACCTCCAAAATCTGATTTTAAGCCAGGTCAGCCCCCTCAGAGCAGCAATCCTCGACTGGAAAGTCTCTCCTCCAACCTCCCTGCGTTCAGGAGTAAAGGCAAGGTAGATGAGCGTTCCCCTCTTCTCCAAGACTCTTGGAAAGAGGGGAGAGATGTCAGTCAGAAAAAGTATTTAAACAGCAAATTCCAGCTCTGTGATGACTTCCATGCCTGAGCAGTTCCCTTGCAGTTCCTCACTGCCCCTGGAATGTGCTCTTGGTAGGAATTAAGGGGGCAGCAGAAAGGTGGGCAGGGAGGGACTGGGAGCACTGGTTTGGGCAGGCTCTTCCCCTATGTAACGGCCCAGGTAGGAATGGAACCCCAGCCTTCCCAATTCTCCATTTATCCTCCTCTCTGTGAGAGCCAGCCTTTCCAAAAATGAATTTATTTCCAAATTATTTTATTTCACAAATCATCCACATCGGTTGTTACAACCCATGCACATTTTAGCACCTCTGTGCCAACTGAGAGTACTTGATTTTAATTAAATCCTACACCATGAAAAATATTTATGTTGTTCAGAGCTAAATTTCTCCATGACGTATTTCTATATATTTTGCTTGGAATTTAATTTGCCTTTTTTTTTTAAATTATTATATGGCCTTTACATAAACTCCACCTTTCCATAGCACAGTTATATATTTATATATATATATAAAATATATATATATGTATATATATATATGTATGTATGTATATATATATATGTGCATACATATATATATATATGTGTGTGTATATATATATATATATGTATAATTTCTAAAATAACAGCTTCTTAGGCTCTAATAAAAAATACTCACTGGGCCTTCCAAAAAGTTCCTTCAGATTAGATAATGCCTATTTATCTAAAGTATCAAATAGGGAGAGAGAAACATCAACAGAGAAAGCGATAGGCACACCAGAGGCTTCCTTTCCTTCTCCTTCTGAAGAGACTTTAAAGCTGAATAAACACCTTGGAAAAGCACAAGCAATAGAGGGATCTCCTGGGCTCTGAACCTGACCTCTCCAAGTTAAAAATACACATTTTCCAGGCTGATCCTCCAAACCCTCCCTCACAGGAGCTTTCCTGCTGCTTCCACGTGCTGGTTCCCCTTCCACAGGATCCACAGGATGGGATCTCTCAGGCCACGCTGGAGTTTGTTAATTTTTCTGTTTTCTGGAGCAGGCAAAAGCATTCCCTCCATGCCTCCTCAGCATTAATTCCCTGCTCCTGGTGATTAGCATATAAATCTAAAAGCATGTGTTGGGAATTTTTTTTTTTCCCCCCATATTCAGTGCGACATTAATCTTATTAGCTCAGGTAAACAACTAACAGCTATTAAAGAGAGTGCAATTTATCAGGAGGCAGTTAACCCTTTGGAGTGTGGGTCGCACAGAATGCCACAGTCCCAGAGGTTGGAAAAGATCCCCGAGTCCAACTTGTGACCCAGCTTGTTCCTCCAGGGGTGGGGAGAGAGAGAAAGAGAGAAAAAGGGAGAAAAAGGGAGAAAGGGAGAGAGAGAAAAAGGGAGAAAAAGGGAGAAAGGGAGAGAGAGAAAAAGGGAGAAAAAGGGAGAAAGGGAGAGAGAGAAAAAGGGAGGAAGGAGGAGACAGAGAAAGAGAGAAAAAGGGACAAAGGGGGAGAGAGAGGGAAGAGAGAGAGAGAGAGAAAAAGGGAGAAAGGGGGAGAGAGAGAGAAAGAGAGAAAAAATGAGAGAAAAGAGAGAGAAAGGGATGGAGGGAGAAAGGGATTAAAAGAGAGAGAAAGAGAAAGAAAAAGACAGAAAGAGAAGAGAAGAGAGGAGAAGAGAAGAGAAGAGAAGAGAAGAGAAGAGAAGAGAAGAGAAGAGAAGAGAAGAGAAGAGAAGAGAAGAGAAGAGAAGAGAAGAGAAGAGAAGAGAAGAGAAGAGAAGAGAAGAGAAGAGAAGAGAAGAGAAGAGAAGAGAAGAGAAGAGAAGAGAAGAGAAGAGAAGAGAAGAGAAGAGAAGAGAAGAGAAGAGAAGAGAAGAGAAGAGAAGAGAAGAGAAGAGAAGAGAAGAGAAGAGAAGAGAAGAGAAGAGAAGAGAAGAGAAGAGAAGAGAAGAGAAGGAAGGAAGGAAGGAAGGAAGGAAGGAAGGAAGGAAGGAAGGAAGGAAGGAAGGAAGGAAGGAAGGAAGGAAGGAAGGAAGGAAGGAAGGAAGGAAGGAAGGAAGGAAGGAAGGAAGGAAGGAAGGAAGGAAGGAAGGAAGGAAGGAAGGAAGGAAGGAAGGAAGGAAGGAAGGAAGGAAGGAAGGAAGGAAGGAAGGAAGGAAGGAAGGAAGGAAGGAAGGAAGGAAGGAAGGAAGGAAGGAAGGAAGGAAGGAAGGAAGGAAGGAAGGAAGGAAGGAAGGAAGGAAGGAAGGAAGGAAGGAAGGAAGGAAGGAAGGAAGGAAGGAAGGAAGGAAGGAATGGGCAAAAAGGAGGAAATGGAAAAAATGGAGCAGGGGGGGAAAAATTATGTAAAATAAAAGGAAAAGAGAAGCTTTGGAGGAGAGGAACAACAGAAGCCCAGCACTTGGCAGTGCCCAGACTCCACAAAGAGCCAGACTCTGCCCCACGGCCGCCTCCAGCAGTGAGGGAAGGGTGAAAAATGGAAATGCCAGTGTCCAGAAGTGCCCTTGCAGGCTCAGGCTGGGCTTTAGAGCAGAGCTATCAGCACATCTCCCTGCCTGGCCCTGCCACTCACGGGGGCTGCAGCTCTCTGGCCTGATGGAGTATTGATCTCCTGGAGTGCAAAGTCCAGCATGCCATTAGTCCAATCTGTTTCCAAGCTGACACAATCCCGTCATTTGTCATCTTCTCCTGTCCTGCTGTGTTTGTTTAGGAGCAGGATATTTGCTTTATCTGTCACTTCCCAATCCTCACTGTATTCTCTGCCTGACACGGAGTTTATTGGGTCCACAGTTTTCTCAGAGTCATTAACGAGGGAGATTTGGGCATGCTGATGAAATCATTGGGAAATGAAGATGCTGACAGTCTGGAAAATATTTGTGAGTTAAAATATGCCTGGAGTTTATTTCTGAACCTAGATTTCGGGGAGGAATTCCTAAAAACATTTCACTTTCTTCAGCAAACACGTGTGAAAAAGCAGAGGCCTGGCATGTGACTTCATCAAAGGGAACTGGGAGAAGCAGCCAGCTCAGAAACTGTGCCCAACATTTCTTAAAAGCAAGAATAGAAATTTCTGAAATTGATTGCAGGAAATGCTCAGAGACACAAACCCCACGTTATGAATTTGCTGCATTGCAAACTCACTGTTTTCTTTTTTACCTTTCCCATTTAAGAGCTGTTTGTATCTCAGGGCAAAAATCTCTCAAACAAATCTGCTAGAAGTTCTATTTTATAATTTTCATCTCATTAGTAACTCTAGAAATGGGAGCTAGCACAGAAATTTTTATCATAACCATTGGTATTTTTACACTTCCAGACATAAAAAGCCACTTGAATTTGCTTTCTAGAGGAAATCCCTTCAGAGGTTTCCTCCCAGAATTTTCCCTAAACCAGGACAGCACCATAAGAACAGCATCTGTTTATTGCCAACATTTATAGTAATTTTATAATTATTTTTTAATGCAGGTAACCCCTTCATTGCAGCAGCAGAGGCTCTCATGGCTCAAGTGACACAAGGATGGGAGCCATGCCTGACCAATTCCCCAGGGCAAATATTCCTGGTATTGAAGCACTAAACCCCAAACTTTGGCTCAATTTGGTGAATTCACATTTAGAAACCTGCATCACCTCTCAGAGAATCCACAAACAGAACGTGCAGAACTTCATTTCCCCCCTACAAACTCCATGTTTTTCATGGAGGGGGGATATACATCTTTGAAATTTGCAGATTCCTTTGGTACTTCCCAAGTTTTGTTGTTGCAGGGGGCATTAAAAATCAATGACAGCAGGGCAGGTCCCCCCAGGAGGGTTTAATCACAAACTGAGAGGCAGCCCTGGGAGCTGGGGCTTCCAGCAAAGCACCTTGGAGCCAGAATTCCCAGGAAAACCAGGCCAGCTCTTGTAAAAGCCCCCCAGTATTTGTTCTCCTTTTCCTTTCCCAAATTTCAGGGTAGAGGAGGGGATCGGGTCCTCTGCAGCTGGGAAGGTTTGAGGCTGTGTTTAGGGGGCTGAGATCCACACTGAGCTCTCAGAACGTTTATCTGCATTGAAGACCAGCTTCAGCTGAGCCTGGAAATGTCTCATTTTCAGCAGGACTGGCCCCAGATCTCCCTCCACACTGCAGCAGCACTTTGCAGCTGCAGGTTCTGCTTTTGTCCTTCACCACTGTCTAATAATTTACTCAGTATCAGAGCCTTTCTGAAAAGGCAAATGCTGTAATAACTGTTCACACTTCTTGCCTTTCCCAGTTTGTTTTTTAGAGCAGCAAAAGCTCTGGGATACAAAGGGGTTAAAATCACACTGATCTTTTCTGTCTCCCCAAATTCTCCAAACTGGATTTGCTCCACTGTGGGTAACCACTCCTGGCTCTGCATCTCCCCTCTCTGTGCCCTTAGCTTGGGCCTTTCCATCATTTTTTTCCTAAAGCAAATTGCTCAGTTTTCATATTGAAATATGCTCTGTGTGGTGGGCAAAGTAGTAAAAGGACATGGAGGAAGTAAATGAGAAGCCTGGGTAATTTAGGAGGTGGCACTCCAGGGTTCTGGAAACCTCTCTGAGCCCAGCATCCCTCTGAGATTGGGATTAAGGAGGTTACAGATCACAGGATACACTCTGCCATAAAATTTTAACCATTCTCATTAGGCAGCAGAAGTGCCCACACATCTGCCCAGCTGTTGGGGTTGCCTGTGCTCCCTCTGAGCTGGAAAAGCAGCACAGGCAGGGGAGGGGGGAGGCTCCCTCCTCTCCAGGACAGGGAATTCTGGATCCCTGTCACTCAGCCCCACAGATGTTCACAGAGTTTACTGCTCCTTGCTTGCAGGTTGCTGCAGTAATTGGTTGAAAAGGGGGGAAAAAAACCCCAGCAAAGTACTGCTAATAATATAATAAAAGCAAACTCTGGGCGGCACTATAAAAATGGGAGGTAGTTTTATGTTTTCTGGGCGAGCAGTTTGTGAGTTTATGGACAAATGGGCCTCTGCCTTCTCTTCCTTACATATATTGGGGATAAGGTTACATTTTATTTGTAGGGAATTTTATGGCAGCAAAGGCCATTCATTAAAGAAAGCGAAAGAGCAGAGAAAGAACAGATGATTGTTACGCAGAAATCCTCATCAGCTCCCCCCCCCCAGTTGTTTATCCTTTAACTTTTTGAAGGAATTTTTAGACAAAGATGCTTTCTTTCCCCTCTGGAAAAGAAAAAGGAGTGGGGGGAAGACGTACAGTTTCACCCAGGCGCCTTTCAGAGCTCTCTGGGCAGTGCCCTGAAAACAACTTCCCCTTTAATGAAGACCTTTCTGGAGCTCTCTTCAATATTCACCAAAAAAAAAAAAAAAAAAAAAATTAAAAACTTCACAAGTTCATAAGGACGGATCCCTGGGTAGGACTTTTATTAAGTCTTTTCTATTTACTTCCTACCTAGATAAGATCTTAATCACAGCCCCCAAATTATCCGCAATGACATTTATCAACTCCAGTCATCTTTTCTTTAGCGTGCTCCGCCTGACCAGTCGGCTTTTCTTCCACCCCTTCCTTTCAATGGAAGTTAATTTCGAGTACATGATTTATCTTGCTGGGCTAACAGCACTGAGGCAGCCCACCTTTTCAAAGGGCTGGCCAGGGAGTGAATTATAGCCGAGTTGTCCGGTGATTGCGTTCCGTGGGGAAGGAGAATAGGCAGCCAGTGTGTTGCCCCGATGTGGCGCTGGGACCTTTTCAACGAGGGAAGAAAAAAAGATTGGGCCTCTGACCGTGGGGCTGACAGGCAGGCGTTATATCAGCAGACAAAGGCTCGAATACCTGAAAGGATCAGAACTCCATGTACTCCGAGATGTGATGTTGTTTACAACACCATACGCTGACCCTACCCCCGAATTTACATGATATCGGTGCAGCGCTCCTTTAACCTCTCCTCATTCTTCTTCCTGCATCCTTGCATGGCCATTAGCATAGGGAGAATTAGCCAGGGCCACATTAAAGGCAGCAGCAGAGGCAGCAGCAGCAGCAGCAGCACTTTGAAATCCTTCGCACGCATGGCCGCCGCGATGTGTAATTTCCCTGCACGCCCTGGGTATATCCAGGGGCTCTGTTTGGTTTGGCAGTGGGTTTCATTCAGTATCTATTAACATTCAACTTCTATTTGTAAAGGGCATGTACAACCCACTCAAGTACATATTTGGCACAAGCCACAGTCATTTAGTGTTGGTCCAGGAGTACAGCTGGTGCCATCTGGGGCGGGATAATGGGAATCTTTCACAGAGCTGTGTTTTCATACTCCTTGTTCCTTCTCTGCCTCACACAAACGGGGGTGGTTATGAATATGCTGCATTTCAGAGTTAGGGGCTCGTCCAGAGCCACAAACTCCAACTGCATGAGGAGGGGATCTCTCCTGCAGCCTGGGAGGTGCCATTTCAAACAGGCACCCCAAATCTGCAGAGCCCCGGCCACCAAGGGCTAAACAGCACAAAAACCCCGCGGATTTGCAAGCACGAGGAAGATTTCCAGCACTTTCTGGTTTAATTCCAGAAAATGAGGCATTTCCTTGCTGATAATTCCACTTTCCCTACCAACAGGGCTGGGGAATTGAGAAGCTGGGGCTTGCCTGAGGAAGAGGGAGAGGATTTCTCTAACATAACAGAAGATTCTGCGGGGTTTTAGTGCCAAAGTCTCAGCTGGTTCTTAACACACATCACTGCCCGAGTCGGCGGTGAAAGGAAATTTTGTACACACAGAAATCACTTGACACTGTTGAAAAACCTGGGGCCAGAGGACTGGCAGGGCTCTGCAGCCACTGGGCTGTTTATTTTCCTGCTCAGGGAGTTATTCGAGACGGGACCCCGCGCGACTCCGACGTTGACTTGGAGGAAATAAAACCCCTCCACATTCCAGTTGGTTCATCCACTCCCACCCTCCCTGGAAGATCAGCCTGCAGAGCAGGGACAGCCTGCCCCAAACCTGCCTGGGACCCTCAGCTTGGTGTCCCAACCCTTGGAGCCAGGGCCTGTTCCTGAACTGAACCAACGCACAACGAGGATGAACTTCCACAACAGCTCTGAAAGGCAGAGGAGCAACTGCAGCCACAAGAAATCCACAAATCCACTGAGGAAACTGCTCTTAGCATCAAATCATATTTGAAAGAAATATACACGGGTGGAATACTAAGAAATAATTACATTTTTGGGCAGCAGCAGAGCAGGGATCCTTTCTCGAAAGAGATTTTAATGCCATATCCCAACTGGTTTATTTTAATGCCATATCCCAACTGGTTTATTTTAATGCCATATCCCTGTAACCCCTGTACCCCAAAAAGCCAAGGGAACAGGAGTCATCCTCCACCATGACCATCTGGTCAAGCCAAGCACCTGCTTAGCTCCTCTCTTTTAAGCAGGTAGAATTTGTTTTCCCGATGGATTCTCCACGCAAAGATGCACATTTCAGTTTGGGGTTTTTTTGGGTTTCAGGGGTGGGTGGCACCCCTTTGAAGACACCAATGGCATTTTGGAAGATCCATGGCAGATTTGCCATGAAGGCAACACTCAGAATTTGCCACACAAACCCGCCCAGCCTCCAAAGCCCAGCGCTGCCCTGCTCATCAGCAACACCAAACACAGGCAGAGCCTCCCAAACATTTCCATTTCCCAGCAGGATTTTTTAAATGCTTCTCCCCACTGCCCACATTGCTGCAGCCTTTGTTGTGCTCCATAGAAAGCAGAAAATTCAGCAGCTGCATTCCTCCCACTGCCACCAGCACGCCCCAGCTCGTGGCTCTTTGCTAAGCGGGGACCTTTGCTTCTTTCTGATTCTGATCAAATGCCTGAAACCACATCCAGTGGATGAAAACATTCTGATTATTTTGGCCTGAATCATGATTTCCCCCCTGTCTGTCCCACATCACGAAGCTGCAGCTGTCGGAGCTGACCCAGAGCAGAGCCACTCCATAATAATTGTCCATCTGAGCTGGGCTGGGAGCAGAAGGGAATTTTTGGGGGTTCTTTCACTCTCAACTTGCAGCAGGAGCAGCTTCCCAATGAGAGCTCAAATGTGAGCTCCATTATTCTGCATGTTGCCATGTCTGTCCTGCACACGAAGAAGCTGAACATGAATTTTTGGGGATGGTTTTATGTCCAAATAGGAAATTAAGTTCTGTTACAGCAGGCACAAAATTCCCAAATGCTGCTTCTCCTGCCAGGAGAGTTGTTAACGTGGAAAAACAAGGGCTAAACAGGCAGAATGCAAAATATTTGTGGAAATTATCTGTATTAAAGATAGAGTTATAATATAATTAAGTGTTCCACTAGAGAAAAATGAGTTGATAACCAAAATAAACATCCATCCCTTAGTCAGCCTTTGTTGGGTGTGGATATTTGGGTTCACCAGTAGCCATTGATAAGGGAATGATGAAATCACTGAGCTCCTACTGGGTTATTAAAAGATATCCAGCTTCTTGAAACTGCAAATCCCAAATTAACAACTGAAGAAGCCATCACACAGAGAGAAAAAAGTATTTCCAGGTTTTGCTGATGTAAAGTTGGCCAGCGTTTTATGACGAGGAAGACAGTTGGCGATGAAATTGCATTTCTATTCTACAGATACACATGATCACAGAATCCCAGAATCTCTGAGTTTGGAAAAGTTCTCCAAGACCATCAAGTCCAACCTGTAACCCATCCCCACCTTGTGAGCAGCCCAGGGCACTGAGTGCCACATCCAGGCTTTCCTTGGACACCTCCAGGGATGGGCGCTCCAACCCTCCCTGGGCAGCCCCTGCCAAAGGCCTGAGTACCCTTTCCATGGGGAAATTCCTCCTGAATGAAAGGTGAGGAAAATCACTGCTGCTAATTAGATAAACAGTTATTTTAGGAAGCTAAAACTGGGTACCAGCACTTGAGCGTAAGATTTGCTCTCATTTGAATGAAGACCATCTCACGACAAACTCATGGCACAAATTGTAAATACAGCTCCTATTTTTACTGAAAACTCTGGGACTCTGTGAAAGAAACAAGAAAATCAGGACTAACTTCCACTCTAAAACCTCTATCTTTCTTTATATATATCACTATATTCTAAACCCTTAAACTCTAAGTTTTCTACCATGTGATATTACACATTTCTATTCAAACTCCATAATCCTAATTCTGTCATTCAATTTTAGAAGCCCTCTCCACGGCCTCAAGTCAACGCAGCGTTCTCTTGGGGGGCAGTGCCTGCCAGCACAGAGAGTCTGAAATCCTCAACAACCACAATTCCAGCGCTGGGGTCCTCCCAAAGCACATCCAAGAAGGGAACTGTGTTCTGCTAGAGCCAGAGTGCTCTGCTCACTCTCATTATTCATACCCTTGGATTTCAACAATGTAAGAACAAACTGCAGAGGTGAAGGGGGGAAAAATAATCAGGAGTGCAACAAAATGCACGAGCACATTAAGGTGTTAAAAGGGTTGGAGGTGTGAAGCCCAAAAATAAACATTCTGCTTAATATCTCAAGGTAATGTTTTGATGTGTGCTAAGCGAATCAATATTTGAAATCGTGGTAGGAGCTTGCATTTCCAGCTGGTGCACAGGGACAAAAATGGAACAGATTGTATTTAGGGCAAACCCTACCACTGCAGGCTCTGCAACAGCACAAGTTTGCATTTAGTGGCACATAAATGGTGTTATTCTTTGTTGACATTAGGATTAACTTTGTGGATTGACGCTAAAGAACTGTAAAAAGAGTTTTAAAACCTCCTCACTTTTGTGATCTCTCCTTAACCACAGCAGCTACTGTAAGCTACCCTGGCTGCCCATAAAGACAACTGGATTTTGAGGGGTTTTGAAGCAGGATCCTCCCAGGCATGCTCCAGTTTGGAAAATGCCATTGCAAGGGCTGCTGGAATGGACCTGCTGGGACTTTCCCTCATCTCAACTATTAGAATTAGAAAACTTCCCAAAAAAAACCCTAAAAACCCACCACAAGAGCAATGCTGTTCTACTTGTGCTCCCTGGATCGAAACCACTCCAAGGACCAGCAGCAAATGAAATATTTTGCGAGGGGAAAAGAAAAAAGAAGGTAAACCAGCAAACAGCTGATGGAACCCCCCAGTGAGTTTCAGTTCAGCTTCTCCCTCAGCAGAGTTACAATCCTGAGGCTCACAGGACATTCCTGATGGACAGAGCATCCCAGCAGCCGACCCTGCCCAAATCTGGTGCCATGCCCAGCTGTGGGAAACCCCTCCATCCTCAAAGAAGAAACGCCACAAGTCCAGATTGGGATGGCTGGGTGGTGTGTGCCTGTCAGGGGCAAAAAGGGGAATCTTTTCCTGGCATCCAGGGAATGACCCTGAACGTGCTGTCCCAGAAAAAACAACCAGGAGACTTTGTAAAACCCTGGGACAGGTGGAGGGCAGTGCCCAGTGGGACAAGCATCCTTGATTTCGGTGCGTTTCAGGAATGCAGGAAGCTCAGTTTCCTTCAGAGCTGTGTCCTTTGTGCCCAGGCATAATTTATTCACTCATCCAACTTCCCAAAGAGCTAAAGGGAGCTGAATCAAGGAACCCTGAACCAAGCCAGGCCTGCTTTCATCTGAAACAGCAAAACTTTTATGGCTAACTCACTTTAAACTCAATAAAATAAAAAACCAGCTTTGATTAGACCAGGTTAGCGAAAATTCCCCTTCCATGTGAGGGTGGTGGGGCCCTGGCACAGGGTGCCCAGAGAAGCTTAGGCTGTTCCACCCCTGGCAGTGCCCGAGGCCAGGTTGGATGGGGCTTGGAGAAACCTGGGCTAGTGGAATGTGCCCCTGCCATGAGATGACCTTTGAGGGCCCTTCCCACCCAAACCATTCCAAGATTCTGTGATTCCAAGGAGAGGAGAGGGGGAGACAGCTCAGCCAAGCCACCACGGTCCAGCCACGCTCAGGGTGGGAGCACTGGAAGTCACTGCTCAAAGCAAACCTGGGACAGCGCCCAGTGACACTTGGAGCTCACCATCAGGACCAGCAGATGCCAGCCTAAGGCTCAGGCATCCCAGGCAGACAAATCCCAAGGCAGCTGAGCCTCTGTGCTGAGGGTTTGTCCAGCCGTGGAGGAGATCCATCCTCACGGCCAACCTGACAAATGCCTTATGATTACTATTATTTTTTTTTTATTATTATTTTTTATTTTTTTTAAGTGGGGCCTGCTCTCTCTGGGTCACTTTGCTCCAGCCTGCCCAACCCTGGTAATAATGAGCCGAGGCTGGTTAAGCAGCTAATTAGCATGCCGTTTGTTAGGCGAGTTAAGAACGTAATTACTGTGAGTAGGCAGAGCCTGCCGGTGGAATGCATTTTGAAGGTTACCATAGGAATCCTTCCTCGCTCTATTCATTCCCAGTGTAATACTAATCACTATCATAAGGAAAGGATTGCTTGGATATAGACTGTAGGTTAACATCTGATTAGATTGCCAGGGAACAAAGCCATCCAGGCACTTTGTTTGTTAACCCTTTTGGGGCCTGCACCAGTTGTCCTGACCTGGGGGAAGAGCTCCCTGCTGCTGGGTCCCCCTGCCCTGCCCTGCTGGGAGTTCCCAGCTGCGGGGCTCAGGGCTGGGATGGAGGAGGGCAGGCTGAGGGCTGCCTCAAATCAGGCTGGAATTAGGGAAGGGTTCACCCCAAGTGGCACAGGAAGCCATCCTTCCCTGCTTTTGTCACTTGGAGATCCCCAAAGACACAAGGAGCCATCCTTCCCTGCTTTTGTCACTTGGAGATCCCCAAAGACACAAGGAGCCATCCTTCCCTGCTTTTGTCACTTGGAGATCCCCAAAAAGCCACAACAAGCCATCCTTCCCTGCTTTTATCTCTTGTAGGTCCCCAAGAGAAACAACGAGCCATCTATTCCTGCTTTTATCCCTTGGAGGACCCCAACTGGCACAACAAGCCATCCTTCCCTGCTTTTATGACTTGCAGGTTTCTAACTGGCACAAAGAGCCCCCTGTCCCTCCTTTTGTCACTTGGAGGTCCCCAAAAAGCCACAACAAGCCATCCTTCCTTGCTTTTGTCACTTGGAGGTTTCTAACCCACACAAAGAGCCATCCTTCCCTGTTTTTGTCACTTGGAGGTCCCCAGCTGGCACCAAGAGCCATCCTTCCCTCCTTTTGTCACTTGTAGGTCCCCAAAAGGCACAAAGACCCATCGTTCCTTGCTTTTGTCACTTGTAGGCCTGTCAGGGGAAAGCTGGACCGGGTAACTCCAAGATCTGAAAAAGCGTAACTGGGGAAAACTAAAGAGCGGAATTCCACCATTTTTATTTCTGTGAAAACCACATTTCCTCAAGGTTTCAGTGCGGGATCCCACCAAAAAACCCCCTGGGCATGGAGTCATCTGAGTGCTGTCCCAGCTCAGCACTCACAGGGGGCTCACAGAGAAAAGCCAACCACCACCTGGGAAAGCACCAACCAACACGTGCCCACATCCCAAATTATTCCAGGAAATCCACGGGCACCCTGCCCTGGGCAAGCCTGTGCAGATACCACAGCCCCAGGGGACACTGGTGGGACAGACAGGAGCCCTCAGGAACATCTCCATGCTCCTTCGGTCCCACCAGCTGGAGAATCCCAAGATGCTCCAACCCCAAAGTTCTCTCCCACCCTCCCAGAGCCCCGAGGGGTGCAGAACCTGCCCAGTGCCACTCCTGGTGGGTGAGGACCAGCCAGAGGCTGGGAACTGCTCCCTTTTGTCAGGCAGGGAAGCCAGGAGCGTTTGTCCTTTGTTCCCCTGCCCCCAAAGTCTCAGCCAGAGCTCTCAGCTCCGCTCTAAAGAGCCCTGGATGCTCATTAAATCGCCTCTGCATATTTTGCTCCTTTATTTTATTTTTTTTTCTCTCTTTTTCTCTCTCTTTTTTTTTTTTTTTTTTTTAATATATCCCCCCTCGAGGCTGCCTACCAAAAATCTCCCCGTGGTGTTCCTTAGCTCTTATCCTAAAAGTGCTGCAAGAATGAAGTGGTGAATGCCCCAATCTGAGAGCATTCTGTGGCCAGCCCCACGCTGTTCACAGCCTCGGTGGGAATTTACAATTCATCGGCGACCAAACTCTTTGAATGTTATCAACACATCTTTCCCCTGGCACACGAGAGTGTGACTTATGAGGAGAGGAGCAATTTGTTTCATGAATTTCATCCTTTGTTATTGAAAGCTGCTGGATTTGGCTGTATAAAGACCTTCGCCATTAAGCCGCAGGGCAGAAGCATCCCATGGGCTGACAAGTTTGTTTGCTTGTTATTATTATTTTTAAATACAAATTACTTTGAAAGTAGCATTATGGAGGGCTCAGAAGGTGCTTTAAGGAAAGCTTGTGCTGCTTTCCAAAAGATTTGGGAATATGGAGGAAAACAAATGGAGCAGCCCATGACCTCGGTTCAACAGGGAAATATCAGCTGAATTTTAACCAAATTAATGAATATTATTCAGTGGTTTCACATTGCCCAATCCAGTGTACCTCTAAGCAACTCTGTTTAATAGAAAATATGGATGTTAATAGAAAATGTAGATGAAAATATAGGAAATATAGATGCCATAGTCTAGTTGAGGTCTTAGGGCATGGGTTGGACTCCATGATCTTAGAGGTCTCTTCCAACCTCATTATTCTGTGATTCTGTGATTCTGTGATTCTGTGTTTCTGTGTATTAAAGTAGGAATCTGCCTGGCGTCTTTAAAATCTGAAATGGCAAAGGAGCATCAGTGTGAAAAGGCAGTTTGGCATTGACTAAACAGCTCCTTTTTTAGCTTGAAAACGCTGTCTGCTCAAATGAGAGGCTTGATTTGTAAATAAAAGTCTTCAGAGTAAAGGGGAAATTGAAATGGATACTTAAGGTTGAAATTATGAAAAAAGTTCGTGCTCAAACCCAATCCAGAGTGTTTGGAACAGGGAGATTCTGAGGGAGCCAGAGCAGGGTTGGGCTCTGAGCTCTGCCCCAAAGCTCCAATTCCCAATGTTGGCCAGCCCTGCACAGGTGAGCAGCAGGTAAAAAAAACTACACCAAGGCACTGATTCCAGCTCCGGGAATGTCCTCCCAAACCTTCTTGCATTCATGAATTAACACAAGTTCTGTGGAAGAACAACTCTGGGTTTTCCTTGAGAACTGAGTCAATTTTAGGCAGCAAATAAATTGTATTACCTGAGATAGCAAGGGGCTACATCAGTTCTTTCATGGGTAGTTTGGGGAAAGTTTTGTTTGTATTATTCCAAATATAAAAAGAAAACCCTCAAAACATTATTCTGACCATTTGTTTTCTCAAGTTTGTGTACTGGAACAAGAAGCCAGGAAGCTCAGAGGAATAATATCTCAATCCAGCTTCCCCAGATTACCAGAACCAACAAGAAATAGAAAAAAAAAAAGAAAAAAGTTCTTTGGGAACTATTGTTCTCCAGGCAGTTCTTTCACTCCATTTTTGGCTAATTAAATTAATCTGGTAAGCAGGTGTAAACCCACTTGTTTGGGTGGCTAAAAGGAGAGATTGGAGGTATTTGCACAGTGAGAGATTTGTACAGGGGAGCATTAAACCCTATCAACAAGAGGAAACTCCACTCAGGATGCAGAAAATCCTGTTTAGCACTTCCCAAATCTCACCAAGGCCGCCTCTAATCCACCAGCCCAGCCCCGAGGTGAGGTTTAACTTGTCTGCCTGGGAAGCTGCAAGGCTGTGCTGGGCATGTTTCACTTGGTTCATGCTTTATGTGGTAAATAAAAACAGAAATGGCATTTGCATTGGGAATGCCCAGCCAGCAGCACCCTCAGCTTTCATTCAGGAGCAGCTCAAGACCAACCTTTTACTGCAATAAGGAATTTTTTCCACGTGCAGAAATAGAAACCAACCAGGGCACCAATAAACACAGCATCACACAGCCCAGGCATCACCAGAGGCACAGAAAGGGTTACCAAAAAAAGAATAAATTTCAATCAGAGAGGGGAAAGAAATAGAAATGGTTTCAGCAAAGAGGCAGAATTCAATCTCACCCCCATAGTTCTGATGGTACCACCCCCAGTCTGGTTTGGTGCAATTGTTCTGGTTTGGCACCAAGGAATAGCAGCTAACTTGAAAAATAAGAGGTGTTTTTGCCCTTTCTCTGGGTTAAAACCATGCTGGAGAAGAATGAGACCATCATGGGAGTGCAAAGGGAGCAGGACCCAACCTCCAGCCCTTGGGACCCCACAGCTCCCAGAACTTCCAACACCCTGAGCTCACTCTGCCACCAGCCAGCCACACATGTGCCTCCCTGCTGCGCCCCAAAAGTGCTGCTCTGAACCCCCAAAAAGAGTGGGACAACATTCACCCCTCAAGGTGGGATGGCAGTGATGCCTCAGGTTTTGGCTTTTCTATTTTTCACATTCTGTGCTGCTTTAGTGTGCGGGTCTGGGCTTCACATTATGGGATGCTGAGCTCTGTGCACAGAGCAGGGAGACAAAACAATTCCTGCTCCAGCTGGGGACCAAGGACAAATGATCCAAATCTCAGCCCAAGAGCACAAACACCGTGGGCTGGAGAGAGAAAAACAAGGATGGGACTGCAGGGGCTAAAGCTGGAACTGGACAATGAATTCCAAGATGCAAATGGAGCAGAACTTCTAAAAGTGAGAGACCCTGTGAGTGGTCGTGCATTTTGTGACCATTTGGGTTCATCCTGGGTTCATTTTGTGACCATTTGGGTTCATCTTGGGTTCATTTTGTGACCATTTGGGTTCATCTTGTGTTCATTTTGTGACCATTTTGGTTCATCTTGGGTGCAGCCCTGGCTGGGCTCTTGTGCTGCCCAAGGTGGATCCGTTGAGGAGGAAATCCTTTTAATAAATCCCTGCTTTATTCTTTAAATCCATCTGTTATAGCCTCTGTTCTAGGTCAGCCTTCACGAGGCATCAGCACAACCAGCTGGGAATGGTGTGAGGGTGAGCTCAGGGGGAGGAGGAGGAAGAGGAGGAGGAGGAGGAGATCCCAGTGACACAAATGTGCGTCCCCTGTCCCCACAGTGCCGGGACCCTGCCAACACCCAGAGGAAGTGTTTAGGGTGGCGGCAGTGGTGGCAGTGCCTGTGGGCTCCTGGAGACTTTACACCTCTCCCAGCATCCCTGTTCCTCCAGCTCCCACCCAGCTCAGCCCCTGAGGGCAGCTGAGCCAAAATTCACAGAATTCACAGAATCACCAGGCTGGGCGAGACCTTCAAGGGTACAACCCAACCTCAACACCTCAACCAAACCCTGGCACCCAGTGCCACATCCAGGCTTTGTTAAACACACCCAGGGATGGGGACTCCAGCACCTCCCTGGGCAGCCATTCCAGAACTTTATCACCCTTTCTGTAAAAAACTTTATCACCTTTCTGTACAAAACTTCTTCCTAATATCCAACCTATATTTCCCTTGATGGAACTTAAGGCTGTGTGCTCTGGTTCTGCCAGTGCTGCCTGGAGAAAGAGCCCAGCCCCAGCTGAGCACAGGCACCTTTCAGGAGCTGCAGAGAGTGATGAGGGCACCCCTCAGTCTCCTTTTCTCCAGGCTGAGCACCCCCAGCTCCCTCAGTGCTTCCTCACAGGGTTTGTGTTCCAAACCCCTCACCAGCCTTGCTGCCCTCCTCTGGACGTGCTCAAACATCTCAGTGTCCTTCCTAAATGTCACCAAACCCCTCCCCAAAAACCTGGGTGGTGCCAGCACCCCAAACCCCAGCCCTGGCATCACTCAAAGATTGATTCCACCCATCTTGGGTACCTCAAAGAGTGTCACTGCCACTCCCTGGGCTGCACAAGCACCGAGGGATGCTCAGAGCTGCTCCTCCTCTCCTGTGGCGATGGGAGGAAAGCGCACAGGGGGCTCCATCCTCGGGGACCCTCTGGAGGTGCTCAAACATCTCAACGTCCTTCCTAAACGTCACCGAACCCACTCAAAAACCCCTCCCCAAACGCCAGCCCTGGCATCACTCAAAGTCTTCGTTCACCCTTGGGGACCTCCAAGAGCGTCACTGCCACTCCCTGGGCTGCACAAGCACCGAGGGATGCTCAGAGCCACTCCTCGCTTCTCCCGTGGCGATGGGAGGGAACGCAGAGGGGGCTCCACCCTTGGGGGACCCTAAAAAGTGTCGCTGCCACTCCCTGGGGCTGCACAAGCACCGAGGGATGCTCAGAGCTGCTCCTCCTCTCCTGTGGCGACGGGAGGAAGCGCACGGGGGGCTCCGTCCGCCCCCTCCTCCTGCGATAACAACAATTAGCATCCCTCCTCTCTTCCCCCGGCCCAAAGCTCTCCTGCTCGTCCCCCCTGCCGCCCGCCCCTCGCAGATTTGCTCCTGTTTTTTCGTCCATTTGTGAAGGTGCCCAAGACAGGAGCTCACTTAATACGTTCCCTTACGCTTGTGGCGCAACAGCCTATTCAGGACAGATAAGCCCCTTTAGAAATGAAGGGGAATTTAATTCAGTGCTTGAGTGACAGCAGGAAGATTTATCCCCTCAGTAGACAATACGGCTTTTGGGGCTTTAATCTTGCCCAGACAATGGGCTGTTTCTCGGCCCTCATCTTGTGCTTTTCCCACGATGTTCGGTGATTAACCGGGGCTCCATTGGATGGAAGCCACTATCTCTCATTTAAGAAGTGTTTGCGCCTCTGTCAAGGACCAGGCAAGGGAGGGAGGGAGGTGGAGAAGAAGAGAAAGGAAAGGGGAGGGCGAGAAAAGTTGAACTCATCTGGGAGCGGTGCCGGGAGGGAGCGGATGCCAGCGCTATCTGCAGTGGGCAGGGCAGGGTGGCATTGTCACCTCCCGGGGACAGCTGGGCAAGGGCGCTGAAATCCCGTTTATTCCAGGAGCTCCGCAGTTGTTTCGCTGGGGTTGTTGTTCAGAACGGCCCTGCTCACCCAGAAAACCCTTAGGTATGCGCTGCCGAAATGAACTCCCGAGAATTAATGAATGAAAGCAGCTCAAAGCCTAAATAAGGCTTATTATAGTATAAACTTTGTATATGAAGCTAAACTTTATATATAAGGCTAAACTTTATATATAAGGCTATATATACATATATATATATAAGGCTTATTATATTATAAACTTTATATTTATAAACTTTATATATGCCTTATTATATTATAAACTTGATTAGCCTAAACTGCCTAATAAAGAAATGGCTGATCAGCTGTCTAATTAAGAAATGACACTTAAATTAATAAAATGGCATTTAAATAAAATAACTTATTGTTATTTTTGACTTAATAACTGTTTTTATTTTTGACTTAATAACTTAATAACTTGTGGTCTACAATGTGGATTTTTTTACCCAAAAAAGCCTTTTTTGGGGGTAAAAAGCTGGTGTTGTGTGTTTGCCCAGTGAAGATAACTGAGGTGCTTCATAATAACTTAATAATAACTTAATAACTCAATAATAACTTAATAACCCATGGTCTGCAATGCAGATTTTTTTATCCTAAAAAGCCTTTTTTGGGGGTAAAAACTGGTGTTGTGTGCTTGCCCAGTGAAGATAACTGAGGTGCTTCATAATAACTTAATAATTCGTGGCCTGCAATGCGGATTTTTTTATCCAAAAAAGGCTTTTTTGGGGGTAAAAAGCTGGTGGTGTGAGCTTGCCTACTGAAGATAACTGAGGTTCCATGGCAGAGGACAATGAGAGCTCGAACACCTGCGAAAGGCAGCAGGATCTGGGATGGAATTCCCAGAGGAGCTGTGGATCCCTGGAAGTGCCCAAGGCCAGGCTGGACGGGGTTTGGAGCCACCTGGGACATTGGAAATTGTCCCTGACCACGGCAGGGGTGGAACAAAATTGATCTTTGAGGTCCCTCCCGACCCAAACCACGCCAGGATTTTGAGATAATCAGAAAGTTCAACACCCAGGGAGTTTCTCATCCCTAAGGAAAGGCAACCAATACCTTCACTCTCATCTACAAATATAGCTTTTATGGCCAAAAAAACCAAACAAAAAAGCGGTTTATGTCATTTTTTTTCTGTAAGAAAACACTGTGGACAGCAATGCTGCAATTTTGGTAACGAGTGGAAACACAGATTGAGCCTCAAAGTAATGCCCCACTGTTCTGAGGGGATGTTTTTTGTCAGTTCAGTTCTAATGGGCCCTTCCAAGCCAGGATATTCAATGGTTTTATATTGAATTTATATTTCTTATATTTATATAAGAAATATATTATATAGTATATTTACATATTAAATATATTATATAATATATGTATATAATTATATTATATTGAACTTATTTGTAGTTCTATTTTATATTTCTAGTTTATATTTCTAATTTATATTAATCATTTATATGTGTAATTTACATTTATACTTTATTTTTATATTATTTCTTTTCTATTTTAAATTATTTTGTATTATTTCTTTTATATACAGGTACTGCAATGTCAAGATTGTAATTTGGAGTTCACCCTCAGCCACTAAAACACAGCAGAAAGAGGAACAGAACCACTGCACCCAAATGGCTGTAAAATGGAAAAAAATAAAAAAACTTAAATAAGTTTAGCTTTGAAATCTCTAAATTTCCAGATTTTCAGCTTTCCATTGTCAACAGCAAAAATTAAGGAGTTGGCAAGATTATTTTAGGCAGGAATTGAACAGTGTGAGAGGTGTGAGAGCACCACAAGTGACTGCAGAGTGCACAGGAATTACCCACGATGGCACTTTTCATAATTAAATCTGCCCGCATTTAATTGGCAGCTAAATGTGGTTTTCCTTCCTAAAATTTAAGAAAATCTACACAGAAAACACAACCAGAGCCTTTAATCCTCAACACACCTCGGTGGGAGGACGTGCAAGGGAATAGCTGAGGATTTCCTCAGCATCAGATTTGGAATTTTCAGCTCCTTCAAGGACAAGTTCAAGTCCCTGAGGAGTCACTTCAGCTCTTCAGTGCCTTTAATGAGATCAGCTGGGTGAATGGGGGGCTCTGAGTGGCCTTTAAATGGAAATGCCTTGAAAAGGAATGAAAAGAAAAGGTTTTATGGAGCATTTTAAGGTTTGCAGTTGGGCTTTTTAGTTGGTTGGGGGTTTTGGTGTGGTGGTTTTTGTTTGGTTGGTTTTTTGGGGGTTTTTTTGCTGTTGTTTTGTTGGGGTTTCTTGATTTTTTGGGGGGGCTTGGGGTGGGGGGTGAGTGGGGGGAGTTGTTTGGGGTTTATTTGATTATTTATTGTAATTTGACCCCAAGTTTAGGAATAGATTGAGAACTTCCAGCCCAGCCCTGCTCACCTGCCCGCATTCCTGTCAGCAAACCCCCAGGAACCTCCAGTTTGGGCAAGAAAAATAAAACCCCTGAAGCAGAAGAATTTAAACAGCGGACCCAGCTCGTCCTTGTCTGCACTCTCTGCCCTCTCGATTTTGTCCTTGACTCTTCTGAACCCATCTCAGCCTCCTCTGAGCTCCCTGGGAACCTTTTCAACACCTCCCCCCTGAGCTGAAGCAGGGATTGACACCCCCAGCACCTCTGGCTTTGTGGATCCTTTGCTTCTTTTCTGTTCAGGTTGGGATTAAATGTGGGAGATGGTATTTCTTGTTTGGACTCAGATGTTTGTTAGTTTTTATTTTAAAAATGAATAGTTTTATTTCTATCATAGTTTTATAATATAGTTATTATATTTTATATGTATATGTATAGGTATATTTATATTTTATATGTATATTTATATGTATATGTATAGGTATATTTATATTTTATATGTATATTTATGTGTATATTTATATTTATATTTATGTTGTATTTATATTATACTTATATTAATAGTTACTTATAGTAGTTTATATTTATATATATTTAACTTTACTTTTATCTATAAAATAAAAATAAAATAAATGCATATTTTAATTATATTTATATTTTATAATTATATTTTATATTTATATTATATTTATATTTTATATTATATGTATTTTATAATACAGATATCATATTCTTTTTTATTTATATTACAGTCTCACAAACTGTGAGTTCTCCAGCACTTCATTCTAACAAACTAAAAACAGAGCTGTATTTTTCTCTCTGTAAGGTTTTTTAAGGATAAACTGTCCAGTTAAGGAATGACACCTAAATTATTTTTACTTTTGACTTAATAACTAACTACTCATGGCCTGCAATGGGGAATTTTTTATCTAATTACACAAAACCACTTAAACACGTGGAGAAGAAGGTGAAGAAGGAGGAGAAGGAGAAAGAGAGAAGAAGGAGAAGGAGGAGGAGGAGAAAAAGGAGGAGAAGAAGGAGAGAAGAAGGTGAAGAAGAAGGTGAAGAAGAAGGACCAGCCACTGCCCTAAAACCTCCATCTTGCTCTATATATATCACTATATTCTAAAACCCTTAAACTCTAGGTTCTCCACCCTGTGATATCACACACCTCTATCCAAACTCCACACCCACCATCCCAGTTCTGCCATTCCATTCCGGAAGCTTCTCCACAGCCTCAGGTCAGTGCAGCGTTCTCTTGGCTGCCCAGTTCCACTTGGGGACATCAAACTGTGCCTTGTTAATTTTGCAGCACTTTTGTCTGGCCCAGCACTTACAGGAGATGAGGAAAGTAGAATTAAAATTATTCAGTACAGGCCTCCTGAAAAGTGGGGGGGACTTTTGTGGTGGGCAGGACAGCTCCGAGTTCTAGAAATGCGCCATAAAATTCAAACTTTTTTTTCAATCAAATTGATTCAATCAAATTGATTCAATCAAATTGATTCAATCAGATTTGTTTCATAACCCCTGTAACCATGCTGGCCACAGCCAGGCCAGCACCAGTAAGGGACACAGGAGCTGAAGGGTGAAACACCTTGGACTGGGGTTTGGGGCTTGGATTGCTGATCGAGGGGAGCGCTGCAGGTGAGCACAGGCTGCTCCACCCAGCTGAGGTTTCCTGAACTGAATTTGTGCTGAAGGGATTCCCAGAGACCTCCAATGGACACTGGAAAGGATCTGATTTGTTAATTAGAGGGGTTTTTTTGTTTTTTTCCCCAAGAAGCCAACAAATCCTTTCACTGCTGGTGGATTTTACACTGCAGAGCAAAGAGAAGCTGTGGCCACGCCAGGGGCATCCTGCAGGGTAGGGCCAGAGGCAGAAATTCAACTTTCCTGAACCCAAACCTTGGACTACTGCGTTTCCAAACCTCAGCCCTGCCTCCCCAGGCCAGCCTAGCTAAGCTCAGCTCAGCGCAAACCACACCCAGCTGCCCTGAGCAGGAATAAAAAGGTGTTAAATAACTCCCAAAATAACAGAAAAAACCAAAATAACAAAAACCTCAAAATAACCAAAAACGGTGTTAAATAACCCCAAAATAACAAAAAAAAAAAAAAAAAAAAAAAAAAACAAACAAAAAACCCAAAATAATCAAAAACGGTGTTAAATAACCCCAAAATAACAAAAAAACCCCAAAGTAACCAAAACCCCAAAATAACCAAAAACGGTCTTAAATAACCCCAAAATAACAAAACCCCAAAAATAACCAAAAACGGTGTTAAATAACCCCAAAATAACAAAAAAAAAAAAACCAAAATAACAAAAACCCCAAAATAACAAAAAAACCCCAAAATAAAATAAAAAACCAACAAAAAATGAAAAAAGGTGTTAAATAACCCCAAAATAACAAAAAACCCAAAAAACAAAAAAACCCAAAATAACAAAAAAAACCCCCAAAATAAAAAAAACCCAAATAACAAAAAAAAGGTGTTAAATAACCCAAAATACCAAAAACCAAAAACGAAACAAAAAAAAGCCCGCAAAAACAACCCAAAAAGGTGTTAAATAACCCCAAAAACCACCTCAGCACACCCTCCACGGTGGGACACGTTTAAAACCCAGCTGCTTGGGCTGTTTGCTCTCTGCTCAGGAGTCGAGCAGCACAAAGCACTTGGAGAGAAGGAGCCCAAACCCCCTCTGCCCTTGAGCAGTCTTTGCCCAGAGCCAGGAGTGACACAGCAGTGATTGGACACCGAGGCTCTGCTTGTTTCTCTAATGGGTTTTTTGTTCCAAGCACCCAGAATTTCCCCGGGTCAGGCTGACATAAAAGTGCAAGGGATCCAGGAGGCTCCTCTGCTTTCAAACCGCTGCATTTTGGCAGCAGCACTAACTCTTGGTGGAATTACTCCTTTCCCCCTCTAATAATCCACTTAAAAATATAGAGAGGGGAATTTGTCTGTCTGAGCTGCAGAACGCAGCAGTGGCAGGGCTTCCATTTGTAGTCCTTGCAGGTGTGGGTTTGCTCCCAAATTCCTGCAGAGCCTCTAAAAATTGGGTTTATTTCTCGCCAGCAGCTGCTGGACAATCCAGGTGAACTTGGTGAGGGTTAGAAGAAATAAATAAAATAAATCAGCCGAATAAATCCCTCCAGGAACAACCCTGCTCCGGCTGCTCCAGAGGCAAAACTTCCCTTTGTCGAGGGAAATACCCTGAGACTTTTGTCCTGGCCCAGCACATGAGGCACAACTGACAGGCCAAGGGATCAAAGTCTCCCCTTTATCACCATGCACTTGGCAGAAATGTAAACTTCCCCATCCAGGGCCCAGAAATGCCTTTGAACTCGCTCAGGGAGAGCCCAAAGGTGTCTCAAGGAGTGAAAACTGCCCGAGCCTTCCTGGATGGCAAAGGCAGCTCAGGTAGATTGTGCTGGAGAAGGGGAATTTTTCTTCCATCTTATTTTTATTTTTATAATTTTCAGGGGGAAATTGTGTTAATGTTGGCGTATTTGGTATCTTTTGGTAACAGCAGAGAGGCAAAAATGAAAGTATCAGAGGATGTTTTTTCATCTAGACATTGTTGGTTTGATAGTGAAATGGTTTTTTTACAGGAAAAAAATCAAGGGGTGTGCAATTCCAAAGGAAAAGTTTGTGCACATAAAATCCACCTCCCATCCCACCCCAGCTGCAAGAAGGGAGGGAAGAGCAGAGACAGAAAGAAATGAAGAAAAGAAGAAAATGAAGAAAAAGAGAAGTGGATGAAGAAAGAAGAAAATGAAGAAAAGAAGAAAATGAAGAAAAGAAGAAAATGAAGAAAAAAAGAAAATTAAGAAAAAGAGAAGTGGATGAAGAAAGAAGAAAATGAAGAACAAAGGAATGAAGAAAAACCTTATCAGGAGGAAGAATTAACAGCAAGACAGAGAACCAGCAGTGCTGAACTTTCCCAAGGGGAGATCACCAAGAGCTCACCAGGCTCTGGAGAATAAAACTCACACAGCTCTGCAATTCCTGCAGGAGGATTACTCCAAAAGTTTGGTTTAAAAATTCCCTTGTATCATAAAAAAAAAAAAAAAAAATTAAAAATTGCATTGTGGCGAAAGAAAACACAATTTTTTGAAACTGTTCTAAAATATTTAAAAACCTAGATATTTTAGATATTTAATATATTTAAAAATACGTAATATTTTTCTAAAAACATTTAGAATATTCCTTTTTTTTTCCCTGATTTCTGCAGCCATCCTGGGTATGACACCGCAGGACAGAAGCGCTGGGGGAGCTGCAAGTGTTGAGAGGCGGGGGGGCAACGACCACTGGGAAAGGGGTGAGCAAAACTCTTCAGCCCAATGGAAAGGATCTCATCCAAAACCTGAGTGGGTGTCCCGGGCCGAGGCTCTGACAGAGCCTAAAGACAAAATCAGGGGTTGCCAGGGGCTGTAAAAACTCAGAGCCAACGACAACAGTTTAGGTGTGTGCTTAGATTTCGTACCTGCAGAGAAGTGGGTTTTGTTTGGCAGCAGAAAGGGCCTTTAATATCCTCTGGGTAGGCACACAAGACACAACCACCAGCAGCTGGAAAGGAGAGGAAACCCTGAGGAATCCTAAAGACCTGGCTGGTAGCATCACAGGGATACAGCTGGGGGGAAGTTTAGGGTGGATTCAAGCAGAATCGCGCAAAATTCAAGCAGAATTCAAACGGAATTCAAGTGGAATTCAAGCGGAATTCAAGCGGAATTCAAGCGGAATTCAAGCAGAATTCAAGCGAAATTGTGCAAAACCAGTTTTTCTCTGAATAAAGGGATTTGCAAAGTGAAGCCATCAGGAAATAGAAGCACCTACCAGGAATCTGCAGCAGCCAGACTGATCCAGTGGGGTGGGAATCGCTCTGCTGCTCCTCAGAGCTCAGACCCACAGCTAAAGCAAACACCAGAGAGTTTCCCTTTCCTAAGGGACTGCTGAAAATGGCTTTACCTGAGCAGCTTCAAAGAGGAATTTGAGATGTGGGGTTTTGTCTGTGAAAAAAAAAAAAAAAAAAGAAAAAAGAAAAAAAAAAGGGCAAGACAGCAGCCAGAGACAGAAAGGGGAAGGAAAGAGGGGAAGAACCAAGAAGGAAGTGCCAGCTCTTTGACACCTTTGTGATGGAGTTTGATTTGTAAAGCAGAACAGAGCCCCTTCCCTTTCCCTGGCCTGCCCTCTCTAATCTGATTTTAGGAGAACTCTCGGAGATGAATCATCCCTGCCTGGCCCAGAAGTTCTGCCTCAGAGGGGCTCTGCAGGTCACCCCTGCCCTGCCCTCCCCATGCACCCACAGGCTGCAGCAGGAGCCCAAACCCTGGCCAAACCTGTCCTGGGGACACCCAAAGTGCCCCCACCCTAAAATAAATAACATTATTTTAATAATAATGATAATAATAATAATTTTGGAAGAGCGTGAATCAGGCCTGTCATTCTTTTTTTTCCCCCCCTTTATCCTTGAACTACATCACACGAGCTGTCTTTTGGAGGACTTGATCCTGCACTCCTGATCAGGGGAGCAAAATTCACCATGACTTCATTTTTGAGACTCTGTGTCACTTTAGGACAGGAAACAGAAAGATGTGGACACTGGATTTTTCTAAGGCAAAAAAGAGGGGGTTTTAATTTCTGATTGCAACATTTATAGATTTCTAAAAGTGACAGTGGATTGGAGGGTGACAGTGCCACCTCTGCAATGACACTGGACAAACTAACAGCTAATCAAATTTCTTTTCTTTTATAAAAGAATGCAAACCAACAAGCTATCTACATATTGTGTGTGAGAAAGTTTGTTACAGAAATACAAACATTAAAAAGTTTAGAAAAACTAAAAAAAAATAAAGACAACAACCCTGCATTTTCATTTAAAGAAAAACTAAGCTTCCTTCCTTCCCATCACACATTCCTGGACATCCAGGGCAGCTGCCAGGATCCAGGGCTGAACTTTCCTCTGCTGGGGATGGAAATGCCTCAGTTTGGCTTTCCCTGCTCTTCATCCGCTGTGCTGAGCCCTGGTTTCTCTCCTTGATCCCCCCAAAAACACTCAGGGATTTGTTTTTATGAGGTGCTGAGCTCCTGCTCCCCGCGCAGGAGGGAGGGAGGCTCTGCTCAGCACCCCAGAGAGCAGAGCCCAGGCGAGGAAGGACATCCCTGAGGAATGTTCAGACTGGGATCAAGGATCCCACACAGCAAAAAAACCCCCTTGGTCTGTGCCTTTGGGATGGACAAGCTCTGGACAGAGGTTTCTGGTGGTGTGGAGCTCTCCCCAGCTCTGGGTGAGCTGGAGTTCCCTACCTGAGCTCCTCGTGGCCACAGGGTTTCATCCTGGGGCTGGAGACTCTCTCCAGTGGCAATTCCAGCAGTTGTGCTCAGCAAAACCTCCCCTACCTGCTCTGGCAGCACAGATGCCACCTGATTCCTGGGTTTCCCTGTGCTTGAAATCCCAAATCTCTCCTTTTCCCTTGGATTCTGCCCATGTTTCCTTGTGGATTTCCCTGAAATCCCAAATCTCTCCTTTTCTCTCAGGTTCTGCCCATGTTTCCTTGTGGATTTCCCTGAAATCCCAAATCTCTCCTTTTCTCTCAGGTTCTGCCCATGTTTCCTTGTGGATTTCCCTGAAATCCCAAATATCTCCTTTTTCCTGATTCTGTGTTGTCCAGGACACTGCAGAGCAGGAGTCACTCAGTGCCCAGCACACCCAGCCCTTGCTGTGCATCACTGGCACCTCCCAAGGTCCCAGAATCCAAGGGAAATTCTTTTATGGACACCTCAGGAAGAAGAAATCATCTCAAAGCAGAACCAATCTCTTTTTGATGCCTGGAAGTTTGTGAGACCCAGCTGTGCCTGTGCCAGGTGACACAGCCTGGGCAGAAGGGAGGCATGAGGAGAAGACCCCAAGGGTGCACAGGGGGTTCAGAACAGGACCAGGAACAGATCCCAGCTGTCCCCAAATCCCAGCCCTCCTTGGAAGATGTGAGAGGCTTCATTTCCCTGCTTGGTACCTCTTGGATGTGAGGGATTTCATGGGGGCAGAGCAGTGGCACTGCCCCTTGCCAGGTGCCAGCCTGAGGGGATGGAGGAGGAGGAATTTCCATGCCCAAAGATCCAGGAAAGGATTTCACAGCTGAACCTGACAAATCCCTGCTGCATTCCCTGGATGGGATGGGATGGATGGATGGATGGATGGATGGATGGATGGATGGATGGATGGATGGATGGATGGATGGACAGGGATGGATGGATGGATGGATGGATGGATGGATGGATGGATGGATGGATGGATGGATGGATGGATGGATGGATGGATGGATGGATGATGGATGGAAGGATGGAAGGATGGAAGGATGGATGGATGCATGCATGCCATAACAATTCCACTGCAGGGGTTTGGAACAAGATGATCTTTAAGATCCCTTCCTACCCAAACCACATCCCAAAACCCAAGTTTTCCCAACAGTGAGCTGATGAGTTCAATAAAAGTTAAACTAATTTAAAAAGCCACTCATATTATATTTGAACATTGACCTGAGCTGAAATTAATAAACATTTAAAAAATTAAATAAGCCTGTTATATATTTAACCTTTATATTGAACCATCACTGAATAAAGGCTGCAGGCTGATCTCCAGTGCCACGAGATGTTCTCTGTGATGATATTTTATCATTTCTCCTCACTTTCAGCTTGCTCAGCTCCCCGAGCAGGTCCTGCACAGAGGGAGGAGTGAGATTGAGTGAGCAGGGCACAGACACTGTGGGGTTCTCAGAGCCACAGACCTGTGTGTGACCACAGCCAAGTTCCTTCTCTCTCCACCACTGTTCCTTTTTTTCACCTCTTTCTCCTTAGGTTAAGCTCATGACAAGATTTGTGACCTCCTGGTTTGGCAGATCGCACCCATCTAAGGTCTTTTCAAAGCAGTGCTCATTTCCCAGAGCATCTCCACAGCACCTGCCTGCTGGGGCAGTGATTTCAGCTGGCACAAACCCCAAAATGCACATTTTAAATTCATCTAATTAAGAAATCTCCTTAAAATAATTATTTGCCTTTCATTTCTGTGTCATCACTAGAAAAGCAACACAGTAAACTGATTTAAAATGCCGATTACAAAACCAACACAGAAGTGTGCAGCAACCCCAGGAAGAAAAAATTCCTCTGTCCAAAATTTAAATTTAAAAAGAAAAATAGGTGTTTGCCCTGGTAAAGCTGCAACTTTTCCCTCTGAACTTTGTAAAACTTCATCCCCAAATGGATTGACTTTTACATTATCTGACATTTCCTCATTAGCTTCTTTGCTTTCTCCCCTTTCCCTGCAAAAAGGCCCTTGAGTCTAACGATGTCAGAAGTCTCTGAAATTTGACAGATCTTACATTTCCAGCTCATTTTCTAATGAGTTTGTACATCAGGACTGATTAGTGTAATAAAGAATTCATGAAGCAAATAAATGTAACATGAAGACACCTTGAAGAGAGGAAAGAAAGAGCAAGTCAAACATGTTGAGAAAAGGTCTGGCCTTTTTAACCTTCATTTAATCGTTCTGACAAAGACACTTCATCAAAGAGCCTTGGCAGGTATTTGGACTTTGTGCACGGCAAAACCAGGCTTTGAACTTCTGCTCTGCATTACCCCGGAGAAGCCATCATTAGCCTCATTTAGGCACGAGGAGTCTTTGCTTCTTTTCTGTCAGGGTCAGGATTAAATCGTGAGATGGTATTTCTTGTGGCGACTCAGATGTTTGTTGGTTCTTATCTATGTTGGAGTCTCACAAACCCTGAGTTTTACAGCATTTCACTCTAGCAAACTAAAAATGGAGCTGTAGCTCTCTCTACAAGGCCTTTTAAGGATCAACTGTCCAATTAAGAAATGACACCTGAATTATTTGTACTTTTACCCCAATAACCAACCACTCCAGTGTAATGCGGAGTTTTTTTATTCAATTACTCTATGGAATATTAATCCCGATATTTCCTGGTGGGACGTGCCTGGCCTTGTCTGACCCTTGCTGCTGGACCAAAGGCTGCAGCTGTGGTGTTTCACCTCAGAGACACCTTTGGCCAGCTGGGTGCTGCAGCTGGGCACGCAGAACAAATCCAGGCATAGCAGAAACTCAGTTTACCTCTGGTGGAAAAGGTTCAGAGGACGGTGAAGAGAAAAAGGAGAGGATTCTGCTGTAGAGTTTCAATCCAGAGTTTTATTCCAGGGTGACAGAACTCTGAATGTTGTAACAGCTCCCAACAGAATCCAGACTGCATGGTCCCATCTCCTTTTAAACCCAGGGACAGGAGAAGGGGAAAGGAGAGGTTGGCACACCTGGGGGGTTGGGATGGGTGAAACTGGAAATGGCATCACACTGCAACATGACACAAAACCACCCAAACCCGTGGAGAAGGAGGTAGAGGAGGAGAAGGAGAAGGAGAAGGAGAAGGAGAAGGAGAAGGAGAAGGAGAAGGAGAAGGAGAAGGAGAAGGAGAAGGAGAAGGAGAAGGAGAAGGAGAAGGAGAAGGAGAAGGAGAAGGAGAAGAGGGAGAAAAAGAAGGTGAAGAAGAAGGAGAAAAAGGAGGAGAAGAAGAAAGTGAAGAAGGAGGAAGAAGTGAAGAAGAAGGAGCAGCCTCCACCCTAAAACCTCCATCTTGCTCTATATATATCACTTATATTCTAAAACCCCAAACTCTAAGTTTCCCACCCTGTGATATCACACGCTTCTATTCATACTCCACACCCACCATCCCAGTTCTGCCATTCCATTCTGGAAGCTTCTCCACGGCCTGATGTCAACGCAGTGTTCTCTTGGGGGTCAGTGCCTGTCAGCACAGAGAGTCTGAAATGCTCAGCACCCAGGGTTCCAACAAGTTCTTATCAAGGCAGGGCTTTGCTGAGCATCCCTGAGCAGGGCAGGGGGAGAAGCAGCCCCAGGCAGGGCTGGCCCCGACCCCTCCTCATCCTTCGGGATCGAATTTCCCAGCCAGGACTGCGGGCACCTCCGCTGTGTTTGGGAATCCACGGGAAATCTTCCTCCCGTTTTCCTGTGGCAGCCCCTTCCCTCCCAAACCCTCGGGTAATTCGGGTGCTCTCGCTGGGGGAGAGCCCCGAGCTGAAGTTTTTCCCCCCGTTTCCCCAGGTTAAAATGAATTTTACAGAAAGAAGCACGGCGTGTTCATTCCTGGTATCCCATCCCTGGATTCACCCACGTTTTATTTGCACTGTGGTCACTCTGTCACCTTTTCCTCAGCTTCCCACAGAGCTAAATCAGTTTTGTGCTCCTTCCACACACACGTTTTTTTTTTTTTCCAGGGGAGAACTGGCAAAGCACAACCCCCCAGATGTCCAGATCCTATGGGAAGGAAATGGCAGCATGTTGTATTTTTATTTATTTTCATCCGCAGCATTAAAAATAGGCTTTGTTTAAAATAGGAGCAGACTTAATATCTTCGCTGAGGAAACCATACATTGGAGATGTTTATGTGGAAAACGTGCCAGGGGCTTCTGACCAGCTTTAACTTGGGATCTTTCCCACTCTGGACATGACTTTTGGCATCAGGGGCCTCAGGCTGAGCAGGAATTGCACATTCCCTGATGACACAAAGCACAACAATGACCACTAATAAGGAGGAATAATTCTATTCCACACATGCAGCCGAATGAACACGAGGAGGATTTCAGTGCTCAGCTCTGTTTCACCACTGGGCAGGGAGCAGAGCAGGATTTCCCTCAGCAATGCCTCAGTGTGCTCTGCCCAGTTGTAATCCTGTTCTCCCCATGTCTTTCCCCAAATGGAACATTGTCAGGGCTCCTCAGGAAGCTGCAAGAAGATTCTTTTGAATAGGGACAGTATGGAAAATAGTTCAAAAGAGTCCTTGTCCCACACAGGCCAGATCTGCATGGGAAGTTACTTTTTTGTTCTTCAGAAGAAAGCAAAAACCCACAAGGAGAAAAAAAAAAAAAAAAAAAAAAAAAGAAAAGAAAAAAAGGGGAAGAAGAAAGGAACCAAAGAAACCTCAAAGAGTTCAAAGAGTGTTTCAGCAGCAGCTCAGGCCTCGAGAGCAAGGCCCCCTTTGTCATCTCTGGGCGAGTGACTTCTCCCCTCAGCTGCGTGTGCAGGGAGCATCTGATGGGGGCTACAGCCAGACCCTTGTCCCTGAGCTCCTCTGAGGGTCCCTGAGCTGCTCTGAGGGTCCCTGAGGTTCTCTGAGGGTCCCTGAGCTGCTCTGAAGGTCCCTGAGTCACCCTGAGGGTCCCTGAGCTGCTCTGAAGGTCCCTGAGCCACCCTGAGGGTCCCTGAGCTGCTCTGAGGGTCCCTGAGCTGCTCTGAGGGTCCCTGAGCTGCTCTGAGGGTCCCTGAGGTTCTCTGAGGCTCCCTGAGCCACCCTGAGGGTCCCTGAGCCACCCTGAGGGTCCCTGAGCCGCTCTGAGGGTCCCTGAGCTGCTCTGAGGGTCCCTGAGCCACCCTGAGGATCCTTGAGCCATTCTGAGGGTCCCTGAGCTCCTCTGAGGGTCCCTGAGCCACTTGAGCGTCCCTGAGCCACCCTGAGGGTCCCTAAGGTTCTCTGAAGGTCCCTGAGCTCCTCTGAGGATCCCTGAGCCATTCTGAGGGTCCCTGAGCTGCTCTGAGGGTCCCTGAGCCATTCTGAGGGTCCCTGAGTCACACTGAGGGTCCCTGAGCCACTTGAGGGTGCCTGAATCACTCTGAGGGCCGCTGAGCCACCCTGAGGGTCCCTGAGCTGCTCCGAGGGTCCCTGATCCATTCTGAGGGTGCCTGAATCACTCTGAGGGTCCCTGAGCCACCCTGAGGGTCCCTGAGCCATTCTGAGGGTCCCTGAGCTGCTCTGAGGGTCCCTGAGCCACTTTGAGGGTCCCTGAGCCACTCTGAGGGTCCCCTGCCCTTGGCATCCCCCCCAGCTCCTTCCTGCCCCCCTCCTGAGCTGTAGGTGCAGCAGGATTGATGCCCAGAGCCCCTTCAGACCAAGCATCCTCTGCCTCTGCAATTCTATTCAAGTGCTCAAGGGGAAAAGTTTCACTAAATGTAAAAAAAAAAAATTCAATCTGGATCACTTTGTCCTCAGAATTATAAAAATGTTATCATTTCTGAGCTTTTTTCCTGGTAGTGTTTTAAACTGATCTCTGTCTTTATCTCACAAAAACTGCAGCATGGAAACTCTCCCCCCCTCTGCTCCACTTCTTATTTTCTGTGCCCTTTTGACCCCTTTTGTCCCAGCTACCTTTTTCCCCTTATTCTCCTTTTGCATCTGAGCACCCTCTGCATCCTCTTTATTCTTATCTCCCATCGCTGCAGCTCTTCTCCCTCCCAGTTCTGCAAACCCCAAAGCCCCTCCTTTGCCTCCAGCACCTCTTCACTGAACATCCCAGCAGAAAATCCCTTTTTCCTTCATGGTGCAGCTGCTCTTTGGAAGGGTTTCCAGGCACAGAAAACCTCATGAAAACCTCCTGAAAGGGCAAACACCTCCTGCACATCCACAGGGATGCACAGCGGAGTTTGCTGGCATCACGGTGCACTTTAATCATCTTTTTTCCCCCCCTTTTTTCCCCATTTTTAAGGAATTTGCCCAAGCAGCATTGCTGTGGCACATGGTCACGACTGAGATTTTTTTTTTTCCAGAGAAAGTGAAAAACTGAAGGAAAAATGAGAAGATGGACAAAAACCTAAAGTGGGAACGGGATACTGGGAGAGAAGCTGAGTCCAGACATTTTGGCAGGAGAAATCGTTTGTAACGCAGATGATAAAAACAAGATACAATATAATTAGCACGGCCTTGGCAAAGCTCCAGAGTGCTGAGCTAAATAAATGATTCTGTATTTGTTTTAAAGCATCCAGAGCTATTTATACTGTCAGCCCAGTGCCTGAGGGATCGCTCCTTCCTGGAGTCCCTCTCCTCACCACGCTGCTGCAATATTGGCCCTCAGTTTCCCACTCAGCCCTGAATTCCGCTCCTTCCCTGCCTCTGCACCTCTCACTTGTGCAAAACCCCAGAAATCCTCCCCCAAAAAATGCCCAGGTGAGCTGGCAGCTCCTGTCCCAGCTGCCATCCCACAGATTTAGGGCTCAGCCTGGCAGAGCTGGACAGAGGCTTCCAGCGGGGGCTCTGCTGGGAAAAGAAACTTCCCAAAATTGGCCAGGGAAAAACGTTGAAGCTTTTTCCATCTTTCCCCCCTCCCCACCTTTCCAGGAGCCAAGTGGAAAAGGGAAACTCCTCAATGTTCATTGAAACAAAAGTTTCCAGAAGTTTTCCTGAAGAGTGTCCAACTCCTCACCCGCCTCAGACGCAGAAAAACTTATTTTCGAGAAGTTTTTTTTTTTTTAACCTTCCAAACAGCTCAGTTTTGGGGGGGAAAAAACAACTTATGGCTGATTCCAAGGCCCTGGATCTCCATCACCCGCCTGCCTCAAAGACAAAAATTTATTTTCAAGAAATTTTTATTTTTTAACCTTCCAAACTGCTCAGATTTGGGGGTGAAAAAAAAACACTTCCCAGGCTGATTCCAAGCACCCCCTGGATCTCCATCACCAAATCCTCACCTGCCTCAAAGACAAAAATTTCTTTTCAATAATTTTTATTTCTTAACCTTCCAAACTGCTCAGTTTTGGGGGGAAAAAAAAATCTTTTAGGGCTGATTCCAAGCACCCCCTGGATCTCCATCACCAAATCCTCACCTGCCTCAAAGACAGAAAAACTTCTTATCAAAACCTGATTTTTTAACCTTCAAAATTGCTCAGTTTTGGGAGGAAAAAAAAAATATTTTAGGGCTGATTCTAAGCAACCCCCGGATCTCCATCACCAACTCCTCATCTGCCTCAAAGACAGAAAAACTTCTTTTCAAGACTTAATTTTTTTAACCTTCAGAACTGCTGTGTTTTGGGGGGGAAAAAAACTTTTAGGGCTGATTTCAAGCACCCCTGGATCTCCATCACCCACCTTCACCTGCCTCTTTTTCAATACTTAATTTCAATACTTAATTTTTTTAACCCTAAAAACGGCTCAGTTTGGTGCAAAAATAAAAAATACTTTTAGGGCTTACTCTAAGCACCCCCTGGGTCTCCATCACCAAATCCTCACCTGCCTCAAAGACAGAAAAAAATATTTTCAAAACCTGATTTTTTAACCTGCAAAACTGCTGTGTTTCGGGTAAAAAAAAAAAAAAAATCTTTTAGTGCTGATTTCAAGCATCCCCTGGATCTCCATCAGGGTTGTTCATGCCCCTCTCTGGGCTCTGGCAGCTCCTGCAGTCCCCAAGTGTGCGACACCAAGCCAGGAAAGCTTCCAGGTAATTCCACCAGCTCGCCACTTCTGTTAACAAACTTCTTGATTCGGACTGACCACACAAAACAGCTTCACCACAGCAGCAGAAACTTTCCTTATCACCCAGCAGAGGGGCTGGGGACACCTTTTTCCCATGATGGGGAGAGTTGGTGTGAAAATGTCACTTTTTTGAGGCAGAGCTGGCTGTGGAACCACCCAAAAGTTGTCACCCACAGAGACTGAAGCCTCATCGTCCTCATCATCCTCATCATCCTCATCATCCTCATCATCCTCGCTGTGACCTCGATGTGCTCACGGATCCTATTTAAATCCCAGCAGGACCAAGGCTGCCAGGTGGGTTTAAATCCAGGGTTTGGAACAGTTATGGATGAAACCAAGCCAGGATTTTTCATAAAATTTGCTGCAATGAGGTGGAAAATAGAAATGCTTGCGCTGCTTTAATTAGCTCTGATTTCAGCAGGGGCAAAAGGACACTTGTGCCTTCTAAAATGCGAAATATTTATGAAAACTAATTCCAGTTGGAGCTTGAAATCCAAGGTGGCTGTGCCAGTGGCCTCAGCAGGGGCAAGGTGAGATCTCCAGGGTGAGCTCCTGCTCAGCAAGACTTCCCCAAATGAATTTTCCTGCTTGGGGCACACAGAGCTGTCAGGAGGCTCCAAGCTCAGAGCTTGAATTCTCAGCCGTGAACTTGGAGTCTCTGCAGAATCCTCAGAGCAGGGAAATGTTGTCGCTTTGAACAACGTTTGAACAACACGCTCCTGGCAGGCCCAGCGAGGTGAGGCTTCCCTTGGTGTTTATGGCGTGTGGGAGCTGCTCTTCCAACCCCTTTTTTTCCTCAATTCCTACATTTTTCTCATTTTTTAATAAAGGTTGTTGCACCTTTACGCCGTTGTCTCCAATTTTTCCTTTTTTTTAATAAAGGTTGTTGCACCTTTACGCCATTGTCTCCAGTTTTGCTGTAGGTATGTGCTCCAAGGTGGCATTTCTGTCACCTTTCCACTTTCTCCTCATTAAACTAAGCAGATTAAGCTTCTGGGATAACAAGAAAACTGTTGATTTTGAGGTTTATAGCTGCATTTTTTCAGTAGAAATTATTCATGAACCTACCCCAAACACATTTTGTGTCTTTCTTCTTTTAAAATCCCATTTCACAAAGAAATCCAAGGGAGAATCACAAACCAAAATCTACTCTAATCCTTTTTTTTTTTTTAATGTTATAATGAAATTAAATTTGGAGATACTACAGTAGGGCCTTCCCCAGTGCTCCCAGCTGAAAGAGGGAAGGAATTAACTGAGTTTAAAATGAAACAGGTTTCTCCTGTGTCTGACTGAAAGTTACAGGATGTTGGTAGTGAACCAATTAAAACACATCTTAAAACGATAAATACAAACCAAATGTACATTATCAGCATGTTCAGCCTTTTGTTTCTTGGTTCTATTTTGTATCAGCTTATTGCAATCAGATGTGTGGGGAAGGAGAGGGGAAAATCAAATCATTTTAGGAAATAATAAATAAAGAATTCAGCGGAGGAAACAAAGGAGGGCTGCGTTTGTTCAAACATAAAATAAACCACGTTTCAGAGAGAACGCTCACGGAGAAGCCACAACATCCACGGATCAGTGGAGCTCAGAAATACCTAGAAAATGTCCAAAAACACTCAAAATCTGTCTCAGCTGAAGATGGGGATGAGGCTGTGCAGGATCAGGATGTTCCCACTTTGCTTTTTCCCCAAACATTGATTTCCTCAGACACCCCTTGTCCATCTCGGCTGTTTTGTCACCCGAAACACCCCGTGACCCACACAATGTCCTTGTCCGAGCCAGGATTCAGCTTCTACTGCACCAACAATCCTGGAACCACCTGGACAATCCATCCATCCAAGCCCACCCAGTCCAACCTGTGCTCAATCCACCTGGAACCACCTGGAAAATCCATCCAAGGCCATCCAGTCCAACCTGCGCTCAATCCACCTGGAACCACCTGGAAAATCCATCCATCCAAGGCCATCCAGTCCAACCTGTGCTCAATCCACCTGGAACCACCGGGAAAATCCATCCAAGCCCACCCAGTCCAACCTGTGCTCAATCCCCACCTTGTCCCCAAATCTGGGCACTAGTGCCACCTCCAATCCCTCCTGAGGGACTCCAAACCTCCCTGTGCAATTCCCTTTCCATGAAGAAATTCTTCCTGAATTTATTCCTCCATTTATTTTCGCTCACAAACAGTTACAGATTGGTTCTGGATGAAAATTGTCATTTTTCTCGAGCAGCAGAGTTTTCTGCAGTTGCAATGAGTGGAATTAAGTCTCTATATAATCTAAATAGAGAGAGTATAAATATATATAAAAATACACCCACTACAGGCATTCCCTCTTTTCACAGTAAAATAAATGTAAACTTTAAAAGTGAAAATATTTCACTTTTTACAAGCCCTAGAAAAACTGATCTTTTTTTTTTTTCCCTTACATTTCTCCTCCCAGCTTTTACTTTCCCAAGACAGGATTTTTTCCTCTATTGATCTGTTCCCAACCCCACACATCGAGTGGATTCTTCTTAATGAAAGACTGCAGCAAGTTTGCACAATTTTGCCATTCTTTGGGGCTGCAGGTAAGTAGCTGTGCTTAGGGGAAGGAAGTATTGAAAATCTCCTTTGCTATTCCTCATTTCACGCTTTATAACGTGATACTTACAAATACTTTGGTAGCAGATTAAGCTCCAGAGAAATGAAAACATTTCAGAAAGAGCACAAAGCCTGCAAGTGTCCAAATGAGGGAGCAGAAACTCGGGTTTAAGCTGCAGGAGGGGGTTTATGGGATGTAGTGCCATGTGCCATACAATACAAGATAAACATCTGTTGTTATTTCAGCAAACCTAAATCAGATGTTCAGCTTTTTCTTCAGGGGGAGAGTGGCACAAAGAGAGATTTTATGATTTTATTATTTTTTTTTCCCCCCCCTCTCTCTCTTTACCAAGGTGGCTGTTCCTGCGCCAGGAAGAGCAGGAGAAGATTCTGGAGGGGACTTCAACAGCCTTAAAGTAATCCAGTGGTGATAAGGGGACCTTTTGTAACCTCCATTGTGCCAGAGACCTTCAACCTTGGATCTCTGCCCAGGGAGATATTTATTAATAAGGCCAATAGTGCCAGGGAGGAGTTGTTCCACTCACACACTGAGCAACAAATGCAAAACTGGGTGAATTAAAGTTCTCAGGCTGAGAACATTGGGGTTGTTCATCCCATTGTGTGGAGACCTCAGAGAACCTTCCAGGACCTTCTGAAGGGGCCACAGGGAAGCCAGAAAGGGGCTCTGGAGAGCCAAGACAAGGAGGAATGGATTCAAGCTGAAAGAGGGGAGGTTTAGGTGGATATTGGGAAGGAATTCTTCCCTGTGAGAAGCTGTGGCTGCCCTGGATCCCTGGAAGTGTCCAAGGCCAGGCTGGACAGGGCTTGGAGCAGCCTGGGACAGTGGAAGGTGTCCCTGCCCATGGCAGGGGGGGAATGGGATGAGCTTTAACAACCCTTCCAGCCCAAACCAGCCTGTGATTCTACGATTCCATGAATCCAATGGAAAAATCTTCACAGTTCCTGACGGACTTTGGATTAAACCTTCCAAAGATGCCAAGAGCTGCTCTGGGAGGCTGAGCAGACAAAGGGAAACACACAGAACCCCGTGGTCACCTCAAGGCATCACAGATTCCCTGCCCAAGGAGCAGCTTCTGCTTTGCTCCCAACTCCAGCCTGCTCCCATCCTGGTTCTCCCTGAGAAACCATCCTTCCATGTTCCAGAGGGAAATTCCTAAACTGCAGCACCAGGCTGTGCCCCATGCAGGGAACCTGTTCTGGCAGAGGTTTCAGAGCTGAATTTCAGAGAATTCAGCGCTGGGAATTGCTGGAAGCATTCCAGATGTGTTCCAGGTCTGGGAACACCCCAGATGTGGGACACCTCCTGCAGCCCTGGAGGGGACAGTCCCACTGTCCCACTGAAAGGTCACACACTAAATTCAAAACCCTCTTTTGCTGATTTACCTCCGTGGTTCCCTGTCAGCACCACCCCTGGATGAAAGAACACCAAATAACCCAGGTTTAAATGTGATATTCCACATCTTAAACTGCACAGGATCGGTCTGAACTGCTTGGCAGCTCATCCCCTTCCCTCATTACACAGCCCAGTTCATTTTCCAGGCTGGCTCAGGTTTGGAGTGGTTAAAAGGGCTCAGATGCCCCAGGCAGCAGCAGCAGCATCTGGAGCTGAGCTCCAGCCTTGGGCTAAAGCTGCCAGGGCTGGTGCTGGCCACAGGAGGGGCTGGAAAAGGAGGGGTTGGGAGGTGGGGTTCCAGGAGCTCTCCCCACACAGCAATTCCTGGCAAGTAAAGCACTGACCCAACACAGAACTCGGGATTTCATGCCCCACTCCAGATGTGTTTCTGTTCAGTTTTTAATTCGGAAATTTTGGGGCACACGGCAGTTTAACAATGCACTTTTAACGCTCTAACATGCACATATATATATATATACACGCCTTTTGTTTCATTTTTATTTACCTTAGCTGCACACCCAGACCTGCTGCAGGTTTTTACATTATATTTTAATTAGTGTTTTTATAGATGAAAGACAAAGACAGCACTCAGCACAAACACACACATCTACTGTGCTGCATTTCCCAAGGCACACACTTTAATACCCAGAACACCAAGGCTCTCTCCATCAAAATTTATATTCCCTTGCTGGGTCCTGGGTCCATCTGGTAGCTGGGTTTGGGAGCTGTGTGGGGAGGGAACAATGTTTGTTGTTCTTGTTGGAGTAGTTAATGTTTTATAAACTCGTGAAACTACACAGAATTAGGATCACTGGGAAAGGAACCCAAGGCAAGCAGATGTGCCCCTCAATTAATTCATTTTTTGTGGGGTGGGGTTTTTTTTATTTTGTTGTTTTCTTTCTTTTTAATAGTCTGGTGTTCAACAGGGAAAATATGAGAGAAGAGAGCAGGACTGTCCCCGAAATGAGCAGGGAGTCCTGCCCTCCTCAGCATTCTGTGTTGTTCATCTCCACCTGTGAATTTTCCTATGGATTTTTGGGATGGAAACCTTTCCATCACCAGAGGGACCATCCCTGACTCTAAGTGAGGATGACCAAGGTGCCACATCCCAAACCCTGGCGCTGAAGGTGTTCAGAACCATTTTTGGGGTGCAGCACCTGGAAAAGCTGCTGGAGACAGGGGTGGGGTTCAACACGGAAACAACCAAGTCAAAAACCCCCATATCCACCCAAAATACCCCATTAATGTCTCAGAAGGAAGAATGAAGGAAAATGAAGGAGAAGGAAGGAGAAGGAAGGAAAATGAAGGAGAAGGAAGGAGAATGAAGGAGAAGGAAGGAGAAGGAGTGAGAAGGAGGGAGAAGGGAGGAGAGAGAAGGAGGGAGGAGGAAGGAGAAGGAAGAAGAATGAAGGAGAAGAAAGGAGAAGGAAGGAGAAGGAAGGAGAAGGAAGTAAAAGAAAGGAGAAAGAAGGAAGGAGAAGGAATGAAGGAGAAGGAAAGAGAAGGAAGGAAAATGAAGGAGAAGGAAAGAGAAGGAAGGAGAAGGAAGGAGAAGGAAGCACAGACACTTCTCAAAGGCAAACTGTGGCTGGCGTTTCCTCCAGGCTCCGAGTCTCCATCCTTTAATCCCGTGCAACATTTATGGAACATTCCTTCCCTCCTGCTCTGGAGCAAGTGCAAATAGGAGTTTGGCAAAGAGGAGCTGCCCACAAGGAAGGAGCTGCTCGGAGCAGTTGCACCAGAATTTGAGCTAAACCATAACATCACACGTCTGAATAATGCCGTGAAAAATATATAAAACCTGTTATGGCATTAAAAGTTTAAACCCCATAAATCTTCAGCATGCTATTTACTGGGCTGAGAAGGTGACAGAAACAACATTCTGAAGTGGAATAGGAGAAGAAAAGAAAATGGAGTGCGGGGAGCAGGGGAAACCCTCGGGACATGGCCAAAAACACTGGAACAGGCAGGGCTGGGGCTGGCAGAGTGACCCTGAGCTCTGTGCACACACACCCCCCCAGCAAACTGCTCCATTAATGCTCTGGAAAAAGGGATTTACCAAAATAGACAGGAATTTAGAGGGGGGAAAAAAGTCAGGGCAGGATTAGCAGGGAAGGAAACATGGAACAAGTAAAATTCACTTCTCAGAAGGTGCCATCGAGAGCCCTCATTCATTTTGTCCTCCTGATGCTCCCACTGGCTGGGGGGGGATGGTTCTACAGACAACAAGGATTAAACTTGCCAGCTACAAGGTTTGGTCCAGCATTTGCCAGATTACAATACAAACTGGAAGTTCAAGTTGAAATAAACCCCCACGTTTTGTCAGCTTTCAAGCTGGAGCTTTGCTGTAGCATCAGTCTGGTCTGAGCTCCTTCCCACAGGCACAATCCCTGAGTTGTGGCTCTCAGCTCTGTGTTACAGCAGAAGAAATAGAATTTTTCAGTAGTTACTGTGAGAAAGATTTAAACAACCCACTGCAAATTCTGCAACCTGTCAGCCCAAACCGTGGGGAAGTTATCTGGGGGTTCCAGCTGGAGCCTATCCCTCATTCAAACCAACTTTCTTTCACTTCTAATTGAGAACAAATTCCATTTTCATCTGTGACTGAACTTTTTGAGCCCTTGTAGCTTCAAGTCAGCTCATTAACATTACTTAGACATCGGTTTTATAGTTGAATTATACCATGTTTATACTGTGGAATTCCATTACTTAATTGCTTCACTACTGGAAATTTCAGTGGGGTTCTCATTTTTCGCATAAATCTCAAGAATAAACATGTTTCTGTATTTCTCTTACTTAATTAAGTGCATGTTTCATAAAAAAAAAAAATAGCCAACATAGACAAATTAGGCAAAGAATCATTTGTTTAATCAAAGGGGAAACTCGCACTGCAAGTGAAGGGGGAAACTCCTGAAGCTTTGGCTCTTGCTTCTGGTGAGTGCTGAGGGCTCAAACTCCTCCAAATTATCCAAATGTGTTCATCCTACAGAAAATCTGTGCTGGGAGTCACCCCCACAGTGCTCTTGCAGCAAAGGAGAAAATTGGGAAATATTCCCTGTGGAACAACGAGGTTGGGCTGAACCCAGGCTGCAGGGATGGAGGGGAAGGAGCTGTGCCAGCCCCTCCACCCAACACCAATTAAATCATGGCATCATTAAGGCTGGAAAAGGCCTCCAAGGTCATAAAACCTGACCTCTGACCAAACACCAGCCCTCCAACCCACAGAACATCCCACCCCATCATCCTGACATGGAAACAGGGCCCAAAATGAGAGACACGCTGAAAAATCCCCCAAATCACTGCAAAAATCTTCTGTGTTCTTCCTCTGCACCCCAAAATCAGCCCCAGCAGCTTTAGAGAGCTCTGTTAACCATCGTGTCCAAGCGTGTTCTTGTGGCTTCCCATTGCCACAAGCAGCACTTCCTCTCCCCTCTCCCAGGAAATCTGCCCTGCCTTCACCTGGCTTCAGTTTTCCTAAGTTTTTTACACAGGTGAAGTGTAGAGGATCCCTTTGGATCATGGCAGTGGTGGGTTTTGAGGTGGTTTGTGGGGTTTTTTTCCAAGGTTTTAATAAAAATCCCTCAGCAGCACTTCCAGCTCCTTCCCTCTCCCAGTGTGGGAACACCAAAGTTGTTCCTGCTCCTCGCTTGAAGGAGAGAAACAAGAAATTAAACCAAGAAATAGCAGCAATAAATGTCTGAATGTTAGGTCCTTAGCAGGATTATTTTGTCTTTTCACAAATTTGCTTCCCCCTCCGTACAAAAGTTTGCACAGCTGAATAGGTTTGGAGTTCAACAAGGGATAAAATAATGCCTCAAAATTAATGAGAGTTAGAATTAAAGTAATTAATGTTTTAACAGCTATTTTCTATGATATGAGCTAAGCAAAGAATACTCTTAAAAAAAATTCAAACTAATTTGTTGTCAGCAAATTGTGAAAGGTCTATTTTAGCTACTCATTCATTTTAATTCTAATTTCTGTTATTATGGATCTTTACGGTGTTTAGGTCAAGAGAGATAGAAACTGGGCTTTTCCTACAACTGCTAAACCTCTCTCAGAGTTCATTTCCCTTGCTGAAATCTCTTTCCTGCAAAACCAGTCAGACACTTGCTATTTACCCCATGGTGCAAAATTCCAGCACTTGGCTCCCAACAACTCCTTTTGCCAGAAGTTGCTCCTACAATAATTGTGGAGATAAAATTCATTCAGGAAAAAAAAAACCAACAATTTAAGATATTCTCTCCTGTTGCCCTTTAGAGGTGGCATCATCTGTCCCCTCTGCCCTTTCCTCCCATGACTTTGCCCTGGGACACAGCTCTGTGGGTTTACGACCCAAAAATACTGAAAGATCCTATCTGGGACAACATTTTACTTAAATATTTTAGGAATTATCACCTGGCAGCAGCAGCAAAAATCCACGGGAGCATCAGGAATCTGTGTCAGCACCTGACTGCTGAAACACAGCCAGGCCTGTACTTCCCAAATGAAATCTGCCTGCACAGCCACATGAAATCCCACCCCACAGCACTCAGGGCATTTACAGCCACCAGTCCATCACATCTGAAGGCTGGGCTAAATGCTAATCAATAATTTATCAATATTTTTAATATGATGTTATGGGCTCCGATGTAATAATTTTATAATTATTATAATTTAATATTATATTATAATATCTATATATTATATTGTATTGTATTATAATATTTTATATATATATATATATATATATATATATATATATATATATATATATATATATATATATATATATATATATATATATAAAATAGTATAATATAATAATTTTTCCTCCCATTGAGCACGTGGGGTGTCATAAATGATGGCCCTGTGACAAAAGGGGAAGGTTTATCCACAGGAGTGACCTCTGGCAGAGCCATCTGTGCCACCTGCCCCTGGGAGCTGCAGCCCCTCTGTGTGCTCACAGCACTGCAAAAGCTGCAGTGAGAAAAAGGTTTTCCACTGGGCAGGTCCAGGAAAAATTAGAGGTATCATTTTTGAGGAAAAATTAGGGTTCAGAAAGGAAAAATTTATCATTAGATATCATAGAGGAAAAATTTAGGGATCATTTTTGAACCAAAAAAGAGGAAATTTATGTTAGATATACAGAAGGACTTGTTCCCTAGGAGGGTGGTGGGGCCTTGGCACAGGGGGCCCAGAGAAGCTGTGGCTGCCTCTGGATCCCTGGAAGTGCCCAAGGATGGAACTTGGAGCAGCCTGGGATAGTAGGAAGTGTCCCTGCCCTTGTCAGAGATTTGGAAATAGATCTTTAAGGTCTCTTCGAACCCAAACCATTCTGCTTTTATGATTTTTGACCTTTGCTTTGATCCGAATGCCCCAACTCCCACATTTCAAACAGGTTTGGGCTTTAGGTGTGTAGATGCTTCCAAACTTAGCTCAAAATTGGTGTCTACAATACAAAACCTTCTCTTACACCCAAAACCAAGCAGGGTCCCACTGCCCATGGAGTTCTGTGCAGCTGGAAGGGTTTTGGGGCAGGTGACATAAAAGATAAAGGACATCCCAGGGTGGAAGGGTTTTGGAACAGGTCACCTAAGAAATAAAGGACATCACAGGGAGTTCTTTGCACCTGGAAGGCTTTTAGGACAGATCACCTAAGAAAGAAAGGATGTCACTGGGCTGCCCAGGGAGTTCTGTGCAGCTGGAAGGGTTTTGGGGCAGATCACCTAAGAAATAAAGGACATCCCAGGGAATTCTTTGCTGCTGGAAGGGTTTTGGGGCAGATCACCTAAGAAATAAAGGACATCCCAGGGAATTCTTTGCTGCTGGAAGGGTTTTGGGGCAGATCACCTAAGAAATAAAGGACGTCACTTGGCTGCCCAGGAATGGCTCCTCCCTGAAGAACCTGGAGCAGCCCCTAACCCCGGTGCCCTCCTGGCATGGACGAAGGGTTGGGTTCCCAGCAGCTGGCTTCTCTGCCCATCCCTGCAGCACAGGGGGGTTACCCCAGCCTTTGATTCTTGTGGCAAGGCCCAAAATCTTCCAGGTGTTGGCACAGAGAGGCCTTTTAATCTCATTTCACTGCAAACTCCTCTCCCCTGGCAGCCAGCTCTGCCCCAGGCCCGAGCCCTCAGGGCGTGAAGCTGCCGGTGGCTTTGGGAGCAAACCCAGCAGCATTATTCCATTTCCCCCCGCTGAACAAAAGTATTGAGGTCTCTTTGTGAGGGAAAAGCCAAGCTGGATTCCTTTATCCCCCTGCCCTTTGCGCTCACAATGCCACACTCTGTCTGCCGGGCCCAGGAGGGGAGTGTCCCCAAGGTCCCCACAGGATTCAGGCCTCTGGTAATGGAGTCCTGGGCCTGAGGGGAAGCAGCAGCCTCCTCCAGGCTTGCCTTTGAACGAGGCTAGTCTGTCAGGGCTGGGGAGCAATTTAAAACCACGGGGAAAGGGGGAGCTTAGGTGGAGAAGAATGATTTCTTATCAAAGCTGCCAATAGAGGAGACCCAGGTGGTCGGGCTGAGGGGGATCCCAAAGGCTGCAGATGAGATTGAGGAATAAACGGGGGCTTTCAGCAGCTCAGGCCAGCCTTGGGAGGGGACAACCAACACTGGTGTCCTCCTGGGGGTGGCAGTGCTGACATTTCCTCCTGGGGATGGCAATTCTGAAATTTCCTCCTAGGAAACATCAGACTCACAGGTAGGAGCATTGCAGAGGGGACTGGGATCCAGGGGAGGATCAGGAATTCCCTGAAATGCTTTATACACCCAGACATGAGAAAGATCCCAAAGGCTGCAATGAGCAGATGAGGTTGAGGAATAAATGGGGGTTTTCAGCAGCTCAGGCCAGCCTTGGGAGGGGACAACCAACACTGGTGTCCTCCTGGGGGTGGCAGTGCTGACATTTCCTCCTGGGAATGGCAATTCTGAAATTTCCTCCTAGGAAACATCAGACCCGCAGGTAGGAGCATTGCAGAGGGGGCTGGGATCCAGGGGCTGATGAGAAATTCCCTGAAATGTCTTATACAGACATGAGAGAGATCCCAAAGCCTGGAATGAGCAGATGAGATTGAAGAACAAATGGGGGCTTTTAGCAGCTCAGGCCAGCCTTGGGAGGGGACAATCAACACTGGTGTCCTCCTGGGGGTGGCAATGCTGAAATTTCCTCCCAGGAAACACCAGACTCACAGGTACGAGCATTCCAGAGGAGGCTGGTATCCAGGGGAGGATCAGAAATTCCATTAAATTCCAATAAATTTGTACACATCCACACATGAGAGAGGTGGGCACTGGGAAGCCACAAGAGCACCCTTGGACACGATGGTTAACAGAGCTCTCTAAAGCTGCTGGGGCTGATTTTGGGGTGAAGATGAAGAACACAGACGATTTTTGCAGTGATTTGGGGGATTTTTCAGTGTGTCTCCCATTTTGGGCCCTGTCACTCCCACCCTCCCAGACCTATCCCATTCTGTTCCGTTCCTCATCTCAAGTGAAACAGAATTTTCATTTCTCTCTGGTTTCTGGGAATAATAAAAGCACTTTGTGCAAGAAACAAGCCAAGTTGCAGGAATAAAGTTGTTCTCAGGCAAGAAAACTCAGCAACTGCTGTCACCAAACAATTGGGGCTTAAAAACATTTTGAAAACCTGTTTTAATGCACTGTCTGTGCACAGGAAACATCCCAGACTTCACTAAAGACATTGAGAGTCCTTCTAATACCTTGAAGTGTGTGGGGGGAAGTGTAATCTGTTTTGATAACTCCTGACATTAAACAGTGATAAATAATTAAATCTGTTTAACTGTTTCATTAACTAAAGATAGATGGGGAGAGCTCCACAGATAGAATATAGATCAAAAAGATTGAGGCTGGCTCTAAATTCCCCTGATGTTTTATGACACCATTTGTATTCTGTCACTCACTAGCTTTATGTATAGTCCAAGCTGTGAACTGAATACCCCATTCAGAAAGCCACTCACTCTGCATGTTATTGCAATTTAATATTTTCACACACAGACACATCATTATCTTGGAACCCGACACTGCAAGGAGAATTCAGTAATTTTTCAAGAGTGCTGGTTGTTGGGTTTTTTTTGTTTTTTTTGTTCTAATGGAAGCATTGAGGCACAAGGATCTAAATGGCCACTCTGCCAATATTTAACCTCTACATAGATACATCAGCAGGTTGGTACTGGGCTGTTTTGGATGCTTTTTCTCATTTTAAACGTGTCATGTCAAAAGAATTAAAAAAGGAAAATTAAGAATCTGCCTCTGTAAACAAGAATAAAACTCCTTGCAGAATTATAACTTGTGATTCTGAACTAGAAGTAAAGATATAAAATACATATATTGACATGGAAGTCCTCCAGGCTGTCTCTTCAGTCTTCAATTACCAAAACATTGCCTTGGAATGGGATCATCACACTTATTCTGGGATTCTGAGGGGGCAGAAATACACATTACTCTGGGGTATTTGAGAAGAATCAGGCACCACAGAACTCTACAAATTGCAGATTAAAAATAAAAAAAAAAAAACCAAACCAACCACATTTACAAATATTTAAAAGCCAAATCACACTAGAAGAATTTTAGAAGTGGAGATAAAGGCAGGGCTGATTTTTTTCCATGGAGATAAATCCTTCTTACCCCAGCCCCTCGGTGGTTAATCATTAACCAGAGCTGCACAGGGACCCAGACAGAAGGAAAAACTCTTTATTTGGAGGGGTTTTTTTTGGATATCCCAAAGATTCCAGGGCCTTCAGGACCTGCTCCAAAGTCCTGCAAAGTCCATGGGAAGACCACCAGGAGCCACCAAGGCCTTCAGCAGGTTTGGGGCTCCCAGCAGTGAGATTTTGCTGCTGCTCAGCCATGGGGAAGGTTCCCTCAAGGCCCCTGAGGAGCTGCACAGGAGGAAGGACAAAATTCCATCCTGGGAAATGCAAAATTTCATCCCGGAATTCCCAGTTCCTGCTGCTGAGTTGGACACAAGCCTCAATTTGCCCTGTTACACCCTCGGGATTTTCACAGGGCGAGAAAAGAGAGCTCAGAGCAAAGGAATCTGCCACTATTTCACTTTGCCCCCACCTCATTTCCCAAAGCTCTGGATTCTGCAGTAAATAACCAGGAATTCTCAGGCAGGGAAGGTGGGCAGGGCCATTTCTCTGTGCTTTTTCTCCAGGTTTGGGATTGGGGCTGAGCCCCTGACCCACCAGAATTCTGCTCAGCTCCCCCAGCCCAGCCTGCAGGTCCTTATTGCTGGCCTGAAAAGCCAAATTCTCCAGTACAACACAAATATAACACAAATATAACACAAATCTCCTGGATATCACAGCCACAGGAACAGCAAGGAGGTGCTGAGTGGAATTAATTCTGCAGCAGAGTTTTTTTTCTGGTTAATGCCTCCAGACTTGTTTCCCAAACTGCCAAACCACGATATTTAATAATAATAATAATAAAAAAAAAACCTGTTTGGTTGCTGTCCATTGGTTAAAAATAGATTTATAAAAATAGATTTATAGATGGGTGTGAAACTCAGGCTCCTTTTCCTGATCTACTGCAACAGATACTGCAGCTCCAAAAATCAATATTTAGCTGGCAATTGGCTCCTGGTCATGGGAAAAACTCTCTGTCTCTGGCTGGAGATGATGTTGGTGCCACCAACCTTGGGGACTCCAGAGCCACCCAAAAATGCTTCTTTATCTGAAATGGGACTTAAAAAGCCAAGAGTTCAGAGAGGAAATGAAAAACACACTTGGAAACGTGGAACATCTGCATCACCCACCTGCTGCTGGAGCAGCTGCGGGGTCCAGCAGGGATCCTCTGGGGGTTTTCACAGGTTGGTGTCTCTTTGCTTCACAGGTGCACCCATTTTTTATACCAATAATCATAAAGCCCTGAAATAAATCATTTCAGGAAGTACTAGAATCACCTAAAAGGTCTCAACTGAGCAAATATTGTGTCCGTGTGGAAAAGCAGGAATGTCTGAATGTTCCAGGGAGCATCAGTAGCTCCTCAGGCATTTCCTTCAGGACGCCAGTGAAGATAACCTGGATTTCCTGCAGGCTCACCTGAGAAAATCCCTCCCTAATAAACACTATCAGGAACAGAGGACAAAGGACCAAATTCTGCCCTGGACTTTACTGGGTAAAGACTTGCAGGGAATTCTAGCAGGAAACATTTAAGAACTCCCAAAGTAACCAAGATCTGGTTTTATTCTCCTATATGGGATACATGAGCAGAACTGTTGCTGAGCAAAAGGCTTTTCAAAGTTCTCCACGAGGTATCAACTCCTTTTAAATCTGCCTATTGTGCCATGTAGGGATTGAAATTTATTTTATCCCTATGTGATAATTCTGAAATAAAATATATGATTGCTTGCAAGTGGTGCAGGTTCTTTATTTCGCATTGAGGCAATAAAATATAAAATGAAACCAGTCCTTTTCTATAAACAGAAAAAATAAATGGTGGAGTGATTTTATACTACATGAACTCACAGCACAGCCATTTAAAAATTAATTTACATGATTGAGCCCAAAAGGTCCATTTGCCATGAAATAAAAAACACTAAACACTGTCCTGAAAGCAAAGAAAATGCCAGACTACAAGCAAACAAAAGCTTTTATTTTTATTAGTGTCTGAGATGGAATGAAAGATTTTAAGCCAAATATGAAACTTGTAAAAAAAAAAAAAGGAAAAAATCAGCTGCAGCAAATTCAACAAAATCATCCCAAGGAGCTCGGTGGGAGCTGGACCAACACAAAGGTGATTAATGAGACATTGCTGGTCCAGAAATCACAGAGTGCATCCCTCCCATGTCACAGATGGAGCAGCTGAGGGTGAATTATTTTTTTAAGCTGGGAAAGTTACTTTGTCAGCTCAGTGAAATGCCAAATTCCTGCTTTTCCTGCATCCTGGAGCAGGTAATGTTGTTTCAGCGTGCTCCAAGTTGGCTTTGGTGTAATAACAGGGCACAGGAGCTGCCCTCATTCCACCACTGCTCCATTCTGCAACTTTTCCATGTTCAGAGCAAAACTTTGGGTCAAACTTCCTGCATTTCTTTCCAGCCAGCAAATTCTGACCCCAGAGAAAGAGAAGAAACTCCTCAGCTAACGCAGGCCTGGAGCTGGGAGCCAGTCCTTGCCTGGAGCTGGTCCCAGGCTAATCCTGAGCCTAAACTCAGGTAAAGCTGCTCATGGCAATGATGGAAAAGTCTCTTTTTTCCACCCTTATCCTGCAGTTTTCCTGATACCCCACAGAGCCCAGGCCACCAAGAGAGAGCTGTGATCCCAGTGCCAACCCTCCAGTGCTGGAGCTCTGGCTGCTGAGAGTTTCAGACTTTCTGTGCTGATAAGAGAACACTGCATTGACCTGAGAAAGCTTCAAAAATTGAATGCTAGAACTGGGATTATGGGTGTGACTAATTCTAAAAATTAATTCTAGAACTGGGATTGTGGGCTGAATAAAAGTGTGTAATATCACAACTTAGAGTTGAAAGGTTTAGAATACAGTAATATATATAAAACAAGATAGAGGTTTTAAGGCAGAAGCTGGTCCTTCCTCTTCACCTTCCTCTTCATAGGTTTAGGTGATATTTTACAAGAATCAGCCCTCCACAGGCACTGGCACCACTCTGTGCCCTCCAAACCCAGGAGAAAAACTGCCCCAAGCTTCTTTAGTCCCCCTGAAGTGATTTCATCCCGAGTAGGAAACAAAGCTGATTTTTCTCTTGCCCTGCCACGCCAATAAAACAATAAATTGGTATCACTAACACCAAGGTGCCGCTGCTGTAAAGTTAAAGATAGGGAAAGAAAATGAACTACTGGTTATGACAGCAGGGGAAGGGAGAAGAAATAAATAAAGCTGAGTGCGTGCAAGGGAGCAGATGGCTCATGTCCAGTGTGGCCCATCCTCTGTGGATTACTCCCCTGGAAAGGAAGTCCTTGCCACTTCAGAAAATAGCAATCTGTCTAAAAAATGCTGAGGTTATAGAATTGATCATTCCTTAAGTTAAGGAGAAAAACCAGCCCGAGCCAAACTGCATTTCTGCAGCAGATATTGATCTGCAGAGGCTGGAAGTGAACCCCCTTAAAGCAGTTCTAGACCCATATTTGTACATTTTTATTATGCACATGCACACAAATCTCTGGGGCCGTGTCCTCAGCTGGTGAAAATTAGGTTCATTGATGTTGATGCTGATTTACATGAGTCAGGGATCTGGCCTTGCATTTAAAAAAGAAATCCTGAGTTTCAGCAGAAATCCTGAGTTTCAGCAGAAATCCTGAGTTTCAGCAGTTTCAGCTCAGATCAGGCACAAGTGCTGTGCCCAGCCTTACTCGTGGGTTACACATCTCTTAAACCAGCCCTGGGTGCTCTTACACAGGGAACAGATTCATTTTAAAATCAAAGAGCAGTTTTGTGGCCAAATTGTGGCATCTGAAAAATACCCAGGTTGGATTGGGGGGGTGCAGTGTGAACCAAAGTGCCAGGATCTGTGTGTGTTGAGGATTTGGGTTCAGATGGGCTGGGCTGGGCTGAACCTCACGGAACCAGGGCTGATTTTGGGAACTCAGAGTGGGATGGGCACAGCCTCAGCTTTTCCCTCTCACCTCAGAGCCCAAAGGAACGCTCAGAGCTGGTTTGGGATGTTCCTCACTGGGTTTTCACGGGAAAAAAAAAAAAAAAAAAGCTGAATTTTTGAATATTCCTCATCTGCACTGCTGATGAAACTGCTCCTTGCATTTGCCATCCCAAAATTGGAATTATAACTGGAGCAACACAAGTTTGGTTCAAAAAAAAACAACCCTGAGTGCTGAGAGTCCATCTCCAAAGCAGGGAGCTTCAGGCAGGATCTGTGTGTGTTGAGGATTTGGATGCAGATGGGTTGGGCTGGGCTGAACCTCACAGAATCAGGGCTGATTTTGGGAACTCTCCCCTCTCACCTCAGAGCCCAAGGGAACACTCAGAGCTGGTTTAAGATGTTCCCCTCTGGAGCTCATGGGAACAAAATCTGAATTTTTGAATATAGCTGAAGAAGAATATTTCAAAGAATAGCTGAATTTTCCTCATCTGCACTGCTAATGAAACTTGCCCTCCCAAAACTGGAATTACAACTGGAACAACACAAATTTGGTTCAAAAAAAAAAAACCAAACCCTGAGTGCTGAGAGTCCATCTCCAAAGCAGGGAGCTTCAGGCAGACAGGAGGGGATTTTCTGCTGGGGAAGCAACCCATGAATCATTCAATAAAGCCTCCTTTTGATAATGAATAGCCAACCTTCTCTGGTGGTGATAAGATATTTTAACTGAAAACATCAGGCCATGTTTAAAAAATGATTACAAATTATTTTAACAGTGTATTTGCAGAGGGTTATAAAAACAGCTATAATATTTTTGTCTTGGATTCTAGAATTACCAGGGTGACAGCTAATGCAGTAATGATTTGTTTCAAATGCCAGTGTTTAAGCTGTATAAAGCTGATTTTATACATTTTTCCAGTAGGCCGCATTGTAGTTAATGAAATTAAACACACCAATCGCATTTGTCCCCAGGGGATGAGGAACTGAACACGCCACTGGTTTATTTTTTTATTAAAATAAATTGCAGCCAGCAAGATGGACTAATTGCCTACAGAATTGAAAAAGAAACATTCCATTGATATAATTAAGCCAATTTTCATGGACAAAAATAGTTATAGTGGATATAAAATAAGCAGAGCATTCAGGGCAGTTTGACTTCTCCCCAGCCCCTCTGTATTTTGTCCAGAACATTAACTATTAAACAAATATGGATCTCAAACGGGCTGACAGTGTTATCTGGTAATGATGGCTAAATTGATCCCAATAGCTGAGGCCAGGGCATTGTGTCTCAGGGCTCTGTTGGGAGAGTTCCCAAGCCAAGAACAACAGAGCAGCAAAAAAAAAAAAAAAAAAAAAAAAAACAACAACAAAAAAACAAACAAACAAAAAAAAAAAACACCAAAAACCCACCTCCCAAACTGGACCTTAAAGCAAAACACCTGAAAGATGTAAAACTATGGAGGCAAAAATTAATCAGCGCCTGGTTTCTCTTGGGCTGACGCTTCACCCCTGGTGCCTGTGCAGCTCTGCTGTGGGGAGGGCTGTGGTGCAGCCAGCCCCACTCTTGTCCCCAATATAATCCCAAAAAGGGGATGGTGAAGAGAAGACAAAGTCTTCCCACAAAGTCTTTTCCACAGTCTTCCCACAAAGTCTTTCCACACCAGCTCAGTGCAGACCAAGATTTACTGTGATGGGAGCATTATTCTGTGGCCTACTGGAAATAATTTGGCTGTCTCAGTCATTTTCACCTGGCAAATGTCTCCCCAAGAGGACCAGTGGCCTCGTTTGCAGCACAAAAGTGGGTTCAGTGGTATAGAAAACCCCACCTTATTAGCTTTTTTTTATAAATTTGGGTAAAACACCTCTGTTAGGGAACATGATGAAAGTTCAGTCACCCTCTGAACAGAAACTTTCCTTCCTCCCACTGTCCTGCACAGAGAAGCACTTAAATCCATGGAAAAGGAGTTCATTTTCCAAACCTATGCACCAAGACATCCCTTGCTGCAGGGAAATTTCTTCCCAATTACAGAAAAAAAAAACCCCAAAGATAAAAAAAATCTCCTTATTCAGGGCATGAACATTCAGAAGCATTATGCACACTTAGTGCAGGGATGAAAGTCATATTTCATTTTTATGAGCAAAGAAGGTGCCATCACTCAGGGAGGGAAGAGGAGGAAGAAATCCTCCACGGGACAGGGACACTCTGTTACAGATTTGGACGGTGCACGAGGCAAACCCAACTGCAATAAAAATGAAAATAAACAGCCGTGAGGAGGTAGCGCTGATGCATGAAAATCCATTAGGAAAAGAAAAGAAATAATAAGGTCGTAGATCTTTTCCACTCCAACATCCCTGAACTGAAATTTCTCCAGAAAAAAAAAAAAAAAAGAAAAAAAAAAAAAGAAAGAAAGAGAAAAAAAGAAGGAAAAAAAATAAAATTAAAAGGTGTATTTAAGATGAGAAAGGCCAGCAGGAATTTTGGAGGGGGATGCCATATCAACAGGCTGTTACCAGAGTGGAACAAATGTGTTTTTTGCACATCCCCTTGTTCGGATGTGTCCATCCCCAGCTGCAGACAGACTCTCTGCTTGTGCATTTATTGATGTGCTGGGCTCTCACCCCCCTGGGATGAACGCTATCTTTTGGGAAATAGGCACGAGAAAATCATTATCAGCCAAGGTTTGGATGTTTCCCCTTAGCGCTAAATCGGAGTTTGCCATTTAAATAATCCCTAAGTGGGGGAAAAATAAACACATCCAGTAATAGGAGAGAGACAGCAAATTGTGGAAACAAAGCCTGAGCTTGTCCTGGCCCACGGAGGGCACAAATAATCCCAGGTGCCATCAGCTCTGTGCCACAGGAAGGGTCTGGGTTGGGAATGCAGCTTTTTCTTCCACTAAACAATTTCACCCAGCTGAAGTTTTAATGCATCAAGACGCAGGGGGGGGAAATAATAATAACCAGAGAGAATGGAAATTTTACAGGTACATTTTTCCCTGCGAAAGCAGCTCTGAAAAATGTGGATTCTCCTCCTGATCCTGCCACCAGGAGCGGGCAGGGATCCTGCACAAATCTCTGCACTCACCTCCTCCCTTCCCCAGCCCTGCCAGAGGATCACGACTCATTCCCCACCATCCAGGTGGCTCCTGAGCCTCACCTCCTTCATGTTTGCAAACTTCTCAGGCCTTTGTCTTTAAAGCACCGTATTAAACAGCACCGAGCTTTTTGTAAACCACGTAAGCCGTAATAATCATAGCCATAATCACAATAATAACACTTCTTACTCAACGGGGCCTTTCCTTGCGACAATCTCCGGCTGCTTTGCAGACACGAAGGAGCTCAGCCGTGCCTGGAGAGGCGATTTCCCTGCGGCACAGGAGATTCCCGTGCCATTCCCTGCAAGGACCGGCGGGCAGGTGGGACCCGGAGCAGCGGGGCCGGAGAATCCCGGCAGAATTCCCCGCTCGTGGAACGCTCCCGGCCGCCCGAGGAGCCGGGATATCACAGCAGCGAGCGGTAGCGATGAATTACAGCGCTGCCGTGGGGTGAAATCCAAGCTCCTGCCTCGCTTTTTGCCTGGAAAGGAGCGGGGATCGTGCGCGCTTCAGGTGCGCTGCTCTCCATCCCGGCCGGCTCTTCCCAACCCTGCTGCCCTCGGGGCTCTCTGACCCCGCTAATGTGTGGCTAAAATCGGGCAAAAGGGCAGTTCTGGGCTTTCCCGACATCGGTGTCTTCCCCAGGTATTTTTAATAGCAGCCCTCAGGAAAATGTTGGGTTTATTTTTATGCCCCCAGCTCATTAAAGACCTCCTCTGCCATCCCTGAAGCCACACAGCAGTCCCAGCGCAAAGCCTAAAAATAAAGCAGGTTTAGGTGGCCGAGTTAAAAAACTAAACATAAAGTAGAGATTCAGTCCGATTTCTGCACGGAACATTCTGGGTCGTGACCGTACAGTAGCTGTGATTTTAATGCGTTTTAAGAGCTTTGTATGTGCGCTGCCAGCCCGACAGACAAACGCCTCTGCACAGACAGACGCGTCTCGCACCGGCACGGAGGTTTCACAGGGAACGGGAATTCCGTGAAATCGGGAATTCGGCGGATTTGGGATAACGTGCCTTTCTCTGACGCACTTGATAAACTTGGATTTGTGCGCGGAGCCGCCAGTGCTGCCCCGTGATGGGAGCGCACGTGGATGGGCATCACACGCACCTCATGCGAGCTGCTCGGACACCCAGGAGCACTGGCCCGACCCCAATCCCGATCCCTTTGGCACCTCGGAGCTGCCCTGCGGGTGAGAGCAGCCTGTGCCCCGCGTCCAAACCCCAGCTCGGTGCCCCCGTTTGCCAAATTCCTGCCCAGGCCAAGGAGAGGACGTGCCCTGCCGTTGTTCCCTCCGTGCTTTTCCCCAAATAACCCACGCGGGACGAGTGGGGGAATTGATACATTATATTTGTAGAATTTGGTGGGGGGGGGAATGAAAAAAAAATAAATTAAGAGTAAAGTGATCTCAAATGCTCGGCGATTTTTGTTGAAGCGCTAATTACGCATCACCTTAATTAGCGGATCAACCCCCCCCTCTTCCCTGCCCCGCATCCCTAATTGCCTAATTGAACAGATCCGGGGCAGGACAGGGGGGGACCCAGCCACGGTGGGGACCCGGCGGCGGCTCCGCACCTGCGCTGGGCTCCGCACCCGCGGCTGCTGCTCGGGAGAGCTTTGGGGACATCCCGGTCACCGAGGGCAGGGAACCGAGCGGGGCACAGCGGGGCCGCTCGCTCCTCTCCCCGGTGACCGGGGCTCTGGATAGGGACAGGGCAGAGGGAGAGCTTCGGAGATGGGGAAAAAAATCTCAACGCCCCAAAGCGCCATAAATTTTCCTCCTCGGTGCGTGGCAGCTTTGGAAGCGTCTGTGGGAGCACAAACGGAGCCATGCGCCTGGAAGTGGCGCTTGGGCTCCAGCTCTCCTCGCTCCTCTCCCTCTCCCTTTCCCCTTCGCTGTCTCTTCAGCCTTAATTAAAATAAAATTAATAAAATATCAGTAAACGGGAAGCCTGCTCTCTCCTCAAAGGCTAAGCCTGAAACCGAGGAACCGGTGCCGGGCACGGCAGGGTTGGGTTCACAACCATTTTCCTGCCAATCCAGCCTGCCCGGAGGATGCACCAGCGCTGCCTGAAAACTCCGGCCCCAAAGTGTGCCTCGGTCCTATTCCTAACAGTGAAAAACAGACGGGGCTGCAGAAGTATCAGCCACCGTTTGCCAGCGTTTATTTAAGAGCCTGCGATCCTGCCCTGCCGTGTGTGGCTCGGTGTCGCGGTTGTACTCTGAAATTCACGGATTTCGAAAGGAAACGAATTCGCTGTAAGCGTGCAGCGCCCAACTCCTGTGTCCCTCGCCTCCTCCGCATCCTCTCCCTGCCAGCAGCAGCGAGACCCCCGGCTGCTGCAGAGCCTTCTCCCCGCTCCCCAGATTTGGTTTTCTCGCCGAAGGACGAGGCCCTTGGAGCGGGACGGACGCGGCTTGGCCTTCTACCTGCCCGTCCGGCTGATCCCTGCGGGGCTGCGGGTGGCCGAGCCCCGGAGCCGCGGGGCACAGCCCGGCCCTGCGGGGGATGCGGGGGCAGCGCTCACCTGGGCGCCGGCACCCCCGGGGCTGCTGCTCCTCCCTGCACCCTGAGCGAGCCTCGTGTTTTTGATTTACAGCCCTTTCTAAAGGCTCCCAGCCCGGCTGGAAGGCGCGGAGCGAGCGAGAACCATTCCCGGCTCCGGTTCAGCTCCGCTGCCCCCGGTACCTGCCGCTCTCCCGGTGTGAGTGGCACTGAAACCGCCGAGAATTCCTCTCCCACCCCAGCGCACACGCGTTCTCCCCTTTTCCCAGGCAGGTAATATTGTGGAATTCCCAGCGGAGCCTCACATCTGCTTAAAATATTGTCCAATGGAATGAAATTCTGCGGCACACGGCGTGTTTTTAAAGCCCCGTGTGCCGCTGCCTCGCACGGCTCGGCGGCCGCGCACCGGGGCCGTGCGGGCTCTCCCAGCACCCGCAGCCGCTCCCGGGGCTGGAGCAGCCAGAAAAACGAGCTGGGAAGGGACCTGATGGATCCCATGCGGTGAAAGAAGTTGTGGCTACCTCGTCGGGGAAAATACAGCGAGATCCCACACTCGTGTCCGTGTTTAATCTGTTTGGCAAATAAATACTCCTGGGATATTGAAACCTTAGCTCTGGACTACTGTTTTGAACTGTGATCCCTAAAAAATCCTCGGCTGAAACCCCATAAACCGTTGGGCCTTGTATTGTATTAAACACCTGATTTTAATCAGGGCTCAGCCTCCGAGCAGGCGCTTCCAGGCGTGTTCGCGGCCGCCGGGAAGGGCTCGCTCCCGGCCGCGGAGCTCCCAGCCCTTCCCTGAGCTCTCGAGATATCCAGGCACCGAAAATCTTTGAGTCCTTCAGCTGCAGGAGCTCGGTGAGAGCTCACGGAGGGAGCGTGGAGGGTCCCAGCCGCGCTCAAACGCGGCCGGATCCGCATGGCACCCACCAGGGACACATCTGGAAAAACCCGCGCTGAACCCACCGGGACACATCTGCAAAAAAAACCCGGGGCCTTTTCAAGAAGTAAAGAGAAATGGAAGGAGAGGCGAGGGGAAAAAAAAAAAAAAGAAATAAAATAAAAGTAAAAGTGAAATATTCCGCCTTATTTAACCATTGAACTTCGCTTTTCCAGCCAAGAGAGCTCTGAAAATCATTCCTCACTTTAACAACCTAAAACAATAAGTGACGACTTTTTAAAAAGTTCTTGTTTGAACGGGGACGCTTAAAACGAGTGTTTATTGAAAAATATAAATTAAAGTAAAATAAAATCCCTGGATTAATTCAATGAACTTCCCGTACAACGATGGGGTGACAATGTTGACCACGCACAGAGTCACCCATCCCGCCCCGAGCAGCGCTGGTGCCCGCAGAGCCGAGGGAGGTGTTCGGGGGACACACGGACACGCTTTGGGGACAGGGGGGACCTTCCTGGATCGCGATGGAAAATGTCGCGACACCAAGGTGAACCGCGGGGCCTGGGGCCGCAAAACACCAACGGCGGCCGGAGCTCGGGGCCGGCGACAAACGCGGCGACAAAAGCGACTTTGTGAGGAAAAGTGGCCCCGGGAGCCGCGCTGGCTTTGGGAAGGGTCCCCCCTGGAAGCGGGGTGTCCGCCCCGGGAAGGGGCGAACGCGGCTCATCCCGAGCGGCGGCACCGGCCCTCGCTGACCTTGGCGGCCTGGAAAGGCTCCGAAATGACGAACTTGAATGACAAAATCAAGCTCGGAGCCCACGTGTGGGAGCGCTGGAGCGCCCGTGACCCCTCGGCAGCCGCGGGGAGAGGCTGAAGCCCGAAGGGGTTTGCAGAGGGGGATGTTCTCCATCACCTGGGGGGATCCCCCTCCCGCCTCACCCCGGCTCGGAGCGGCCCCAGATCCCGCGGGGGATCCCGTGGAAACCCACGCGAGGAACCGGAGCGGGCACCGCTGCTCGCCCGAGCCCTTTCCGAGAGCTACGAGCGGAGTTTCCAGCGGGGCACAGACTGAGCTGGAACTTCTGCAGCCCCGGATACTTCGCACAGAGGCAGAGCGAAACAGAAACTAAATAATAGTAGTAGTAGTAATAATAATAATTATTATAATGATGAGAATAATAATAATAATAAAAGGACAGACTGGCTGCCCAGCTCCGGGATCTTGCGCTGCCACCGGAACCTAACAGGGAATCACCGAGGAACCATCCCGAGCTTTTGCAGCGGGGCTCTGCGGGAGCGGGGGCAGAGAGGACCCGCTCTTCCCTACAAAAGCCACACTCTCCTTCCTCCTCGGAAAATCCAGGCTAAAAACCACTCGAAAGAAAGATCGAACGGGGAGAAGGTCCGCGGGAAGACGGAGGGGGGGAAAAAGCTGCGCGAGACTTACGAGCTGCAATTCCACCCCCAAGTAAATTTTAAAAAATTAAAAATTAAAGACACTCCCCCACACTCCCCTCCCCCAGACCTTCTTAACCCCCAGCTGGGACACCCGAGCTGCCTTCAGGATCTTCCCTCTGGACCTGCGACTCCAAAGCCCCTCACTGAGAGCGGATCCATTTTTGCTACAAATTCTCTTCCTTCCCTCTCCTCGATAATTGTTCCCGAGACCAGAAGGGTTTCTCCCACTCCCCCCCTGCCTGTCTCTCTCTCTCTCTCTCTCTCCCCCCTCTCTCCAGCGCTCCGTCTCTCGGCTCCCGCCGGCAGATGCCAAACGCAGACCTCTAGCGCCCACTATTTCAGGAGCCGGGAATATTATTTCACAAGACTTGGAACGACTCAATAAAAAAAAAAAAAAAAAAAAAAAAAAAAAAAAAAAAAAAAAAAAAGTTGCTCGCTATCCCCTTTCGTCAACTTCCAGCTCTAACTTTCGCTTTTCTCCCCCGGCCCCGCACCGCCCGCCCGCCGCGGTAGCGCGGAGCGGAGCGCGGGGCAGCGCGGAGCGCGGAGCGCGGAGCGGAGCGCGGGGGGATCCGCGCCCAGGGGCGGGCGGGCGGTGCGGGGCTGCGGCCGCCGCGGGGAGGGAGGGAGGGAGGGAGGGCGAGAGGGGCTCAGCCCCGCGCAGCCCCCGGCCCGGCTCCGTGCCCCCGGCCCCGCCGCCGGTACGCGGAAGAAGGGAGAGAAAGGACCTACTTTTGGGCAGTTTTCTCGCCCTCGCCTTGGATCTCATCGTGTCGGCGTGTGGATTCCTCTCCTCCTCCTTGAGCCCAGAAGCAGCTACACACTATCTTCATCTCCCCAGCATTGTCAGTTTGGACACCTTCGCACATGCGCACAGAGCATTCAATCTGACACCCTCACCAGGGCCAAAAAAACTTTCCAATGTATTCATCATCATCGGGCTGGTTTGGTCTTTTTTTTTTTTTTTTTCTCCTTCTTTTTTTTTTTTTTTTTTTTTTTTTTGTCCTATCCTCTTCCTCAGACCACTTATCTCTGCCCCCTCCTCTCTGCCGGCACCATCACAGCCTTCCCTGATCTGCCCCTTTAAGAAAAATCAGCCCTCTCCGCTCCTAACCCTCCGCACACTGACCTTACACACTGGACAATATTTAAGGATCAAGGTGCCATCCTATAAAGAGGTGATTATTATTATTATTATTCTATTATTGTTGTTACTACTAAATAGCAATGCTGTAGAGAAAGTTTGTTAGTAGTTGTCATCTTGTAAACGTTCCTAGTTTGGACATGCTTTTGTTTTTAATCTGAAAAATGTTTATTTACGTAACTTTTCAACCAGTGTCTGTCTTTATTTTCTTCCTTTTTATTTTTTTTTATCCTTTTATTTCTTTCGCCTTCCTCTCCCCCTTCGGCTCAGGGGCGGCGGGGAGGGGTGCGGTTGCCTAACTCTTTAAAAATAATAACTTTTAAAAATACCAGAACTCGCGCTGTTGTGTTTTGTCGGTATTTCTCGCGTTTCTACCAGAATTTTTCCAGCCTTTCGGCAGCTTCGCTCCTTTATCCCCGGCTCGGGTTTGCCGATGCTCGCGGGGGTTTCAGCCCCGGTTTGTCGCGGGAGGGCCCCGGGCCCCGCACCCCGCGGGCAGCCGGGAGGGGTCGGGGAGGGAAGGAGGGAGCGAGGGCGGCCGCTCTGCTCTGCCTTTCAGGTGGAAGGCAGCGCGCTGGGGCAGCGCTCCCCAGGGACGGGGGAAGCCGCCAGACACCCGAGGAAAGGGGGGAGAGCAAGGACAGACACCCCCGGAGCCCCCCAGGACCTGGCCGGGCCCCCTCCGAGCGGAGGTAGCGAGCGCTGGGCCAGAGGCGCTTTGAAGAGAGGAGCGAAGTGTAAATAGCCGGTGATTGATGTGCTGGCTTTGACTGCGGAGAAAGCACTATTTTAATTCAAGTGGCCAGGTCAGATGGTCACGGAAGAAGGTTGAAAGGTAGGATTTAATGAGATTAATATGGAGAGAGGGAGAAAACGCGCGTCGCCTTAAAACATTCCATAAAATAATGGGGTGAGGGCAGCGCGGTGCTCCGCGCTGGAGGTGCGCACCCATCCCGGGGAGCCCTCGCACCGAAGGGCACCGCAAAAAAAAACAAAAAACAAAAACAAAAACAAAAAAAAAAACAAAAACAAAAAAAAATCAAAAAAACAAAGCAAAACTTGTGTGGGTGCGTCAGGTCCCTGCTGGAAGCCATTCCGCCAGCTGCACTCCTGCCCTGCAGGTGGAACTGGGGAAGGGGGGGAATATTCCTGCTAATTACCGGTTTTCCCCTCCTCAATAAACTCTTTAATTGCAAATGGGAGCAGAGGCCTTTCAGATGCTACCGAGGAGCCGGCGTTCGAGGGAAGGGTGGAGGGGGGAGCGGGAGGCCAAATAAAATAAATCCGTTTGAAGGGAACCCGGAGCCACGTGTCGCCTAAAATGCCGAAGCGGTGCCTGTGAATTCCTGCCTCGAGGACGCCGTTCCACGGCGCGCCGGGCACCCCGAGGTTGGAAAAACAAGCTCTTCCCAGCCTCACCGGTGAAACAGGAGCTCGAGTGTTCCCAACTTATTGAAATATTTCTTCCAGCCATCCCGGACTCTCGCTGTCCCCGCGTCCCCCACACCGAGCCGCTCCCGGGACGGGCGGGTTTCGCTTTGAAAACGTCGTCCTGGGTTATTTCTCGCTGTTCTTGCAGAAAATCGGGTAGAGCCGCGGCCGGCCAGGGGAGGATGCCCCGCTCGCCGGGGAACGGAGGGCACGGAGGGCTCGGAGCACCGGGAGGGCACCGCGGCCGTGCCCCCCCTCAGCCCCAGCCCCGCACGACCCCGGCTTTTGTTTTCTCGCCAGATCCCCCCCATCTCCATCAGCCAGGCTCCCCCAGGAATCAGCTCCTGCGGGGAACAGCCCCGCTCCAGCGGAGCCGCTCTCGGGGATATTCGGGGAGAGGCAAAACGCTTTTGGGGAAGGTGCACGGCTGGGGTGGCTCAGGGGGTGCCACGGTTTGGGGGATGCTTCTGCAAACGAAGCCAGCGAGAAGCGATCGAAAGGCGCCTTGCTGGGGCTGCCCCGGTTGTCCTCGGCTCCCCGGCTCTGCCCGTGCGGCTTCCCCGGCTCCGGCCGCGTTCCTGCCGGGCCGAGGCGGCAGCGGCCGGGCTGGAGCGGGGAGCGGAGCTCCCGCAGCCTCCGGCGGGCACTGAGACGGGCGGCAAGGCCGGGATGCGGCTCTTTGCCTGCCCAGGAAAGGGGGGAAAAGGGGAGAAACCCCCCCCTAAAATAAAAAATTATAAAAGGGTGAAAAAGGTGGGAAAAAAAAAAAAAAAAAAAGAGAGAGAGAACGAATTTGGAAGGGCCGGTGCCGGAGTGTGCTGGCCGTGGGCTGCGGTGCGTGTGGGGAAGGACACGCTGCCATCCCCGACACGAGTGGGATCCCTTCCCGCAGCGGTTCTGCCCCCGGGAACGGGCCGGGTTTGCCCCGCTCGCTGTCAGCCCCAGCGGCTCGGGGCTGCTGCCGAGGGCACGGCCCGGGCGCTCGGGGCTCAGCGCGTCCAGGACGCGCTCCTGCTCCCACCGGGGCTCCACGGGGCCGCTTCTGAGCCCCCCCGTGGAAGGAGAGGCGTCCTGGGGCTCCCCAAAGCCCCGCAGCGAGGTGCGCGGCCGGGCAGGGAGAGCCTCGCAGCCCCCCCGGAATCCCCGAAGCGCCCCCCGGGTCCCGGCGGGCGAGCATCCCGCGGTGGGCACCGGCTTCTCCAGCCTGCACCTGTTTGAGTGCGTGGCTCTTCCACGGGGAACGGCAAACTAAATGCCCGTGCAGGAGGAAGGGAGAGGCGCCAGGAAGGTTCTGGGCGCTGCCGGGTCAAGCAGGGCGGCTGCCAAGGCGCAGGGAGCCGGGGCCCTGCCCGGCCTGGAGCCGCTCCGTGCTCCGCCGCTTCCCCAGGAACTCTGCCCACGGCCACCCTGGGGATGGCTGGAGGGGAAAACCACTCCAGCGGAGGCGGCCGATTTTCCACCGAGAGTTAATAACCATCTCCTGCAGGGAAAGAAGCGGCCAAGACCCTCTGTGCGGCACACGCTGCCAGGGGACCCGCGGGGCTGCATGGCCGGGCCGAGGGGCGTCTGGGGGGTCTGGGGGCACAGGGGAGCGGGTGGTCCCGAAATGAGCCTGCTTGGGGTTGATCCCCTCCGTGCTCGCCCCTTTTTGCGCCTCCACCCTGGTCTCTAACAGAGATTTCAGCGCGGCGTGGGGCGGGGAGGGTCCCCGCAGCTCTGGGGAGGGGGCGCTGGAGCGGCAGGGATTTACGGGTGGGTTCCTTGGCACCTCCAGGACAGCCCAGGTGTTCCCAGGTGTTCTACAGGGCGGGTTTGGGAAACACGCTCCAGGGTGAAGCGCTGCGTGGCAACTTCGCCCGGCCCCGCTCCCCGCGTGGGACCCCGGGCTAGGGTGGGCACCCACGGGGGCACGGCAGGAGGCGCGGGGGGCTCTGCGAGCTGTTTTGCACAAGCGTTTTCAAGCAGTAAAGAAGATTAAAACGCTCGAGCCCGTCCAGCTCGCCCGGGCGCTGCCGCACGCCCCGAGTCACCCCTTCCCTGGGAGGATTTTCGCATCAATCACTCCTTGTTCCTGCGCGCGGCATTCAACCGGGAATTCATATTCCGAACTGCGCAAGAACCCGGTGGCACAGGACGGGGCTGCGCTCCGCAGGGGTCGCGGATCAAGGCGCTGAGAATGTCACACGCTTCCCTGGGGATTTTCCCCGCTAATCTGCCGCTAATGAGCGGCGGGAGCGCACCCAGGGCGGGATGAGGAGCTGCTGCCTCGCACCCACGCCGCTGCTCGCATCCCTCCTGCCGAGCCTTTCCGACACCTCCCGAGCCCCGGTCCCTGCGAGCAGCCGGCACAAGGGGGCGGTTAAGGACAGCCGGGAGCCCCGGGGACAACGGGGACAAGGCGGGGAGCCCCCGCCGAGCATCCCGGGCCAGGCGGCGGGGACAGCTCGCCTTGCCAGCAGCGGCTCTGGGAGAGGCAAAAAAAACCCCATAAAAATAACAAAAAATAAACTCTGCAAAGGTGGATGCGCCCCCTCCCCGCTCCGAGGAGGTGGCGAGGCACCAAGCCGGGTCCTCCCCCCCGAGTCGGGGCCACCCGGAGCCTCAGGGGTGGCTCAGGTGATGGAGCTCAGGGCGGGTGTCACATCCTGCACCCGCCAGAGCCTTTCCTGAAGTGACCTATTTACACTCTCATTGGTTTAAATTAATTTTTTTTTTTTTTTTTACCCGAAAACCTTTGAGAAGCGGCGGAACAAGCGCCAGTGAGAAAGGGAGAAATGGATGCGTTTTGTACAGGGAGGGGAAAAAAAAAAAATGAAATTAAGTCGGTCTTGTTGGTCCCCTCAGCGATGAAATACAGAGGGGAAGATTAATACTGCAGCATAACCTGTGCCTGCATTCACTGTCCTGCACCTCTTCCCTGATATTCCAGCTGCACTGAAACCCGTCTGTGCATCAAAATGAGGCGATCAGACTATTTTTTTTTTTATTGTTATTTCTAGAAGAAAACACTGGCTCCTCTGGCCATGAAAAAACACCGTGTCAATTGCCATTTCAGATTTTTCAAAAAACATGTTCAGCTCTAAGAATTCCTCCGAATTCGTTACACTCCGCCGCGCGAGGCTGCTCCTTGCTGGTCCCGGCGAAGGTAAAAAATTCACGTCCTAAAATAAGAAGTCGTAAAAAAAAAAAAAAAAAAAAAAAAAAGGGAAAAGAAAAAGAAAAGCACCATTTACATTTGAATATCTAACTTGAACATGATTATAATTACAATCGTCAGACATCGAGCAGTGTTGTCTCCCATGAACAGACAGTTTTGAGGATGTAAACACAATTTTAATCGTGACGGTCTCTGGGAATGAAGGGAAATTAAGGACTTTTATAGCAATTTTTTTTCGACGTTTGATCAAAATATTTTTGCCCGGAGATTGCTTGCCAAATGAAAGCAGAATGGAAACGATGTGCGCTGTAATTCAGCAGAGTTTTGTCACGGGTAGAGCCCAAGCCCCCGGTCTGTGGTCTCTCCTTTCCCCGGGGCATTTTGGGGAGCGGCGAGTGGCCCTGGCCGACAGGTACCGCTGGGGCAATTTTCGATCAAGCATTTTTCAGCCGAAACGCCCAATTCTGAAGCCACTACAACGACCTGAGCCGCCTTTTCCCTCGGAACTGGCAGAACTGCCCCCGATTTGAGGCTGGCAGGGAGATGCAGCCGCTGGCGGGGCCGGGGCGCGTTCCCCTCCCGCAGCCCCGGATTTGGGGTTCCCCTGCCCGGGGCACCCCCTGGTGCTGATCAGCCCCGAGCCAGGCCCGCAACCCCGCAGGGCTCCGGCCAAGGGAGGGGGATTTGCGTTAATTAAATATGGTGGGGGTGGCGATTTGAACCCCAAATCTCCATTTGCTCCCACATTCGGAGCTTCCTGCGCTCGTCCCCGCGGAGCAGCGCCCGCTCTGGGGGTGCCCCCAAGCCCTGGGGACCCCGATGGAGCCCTCGGGGGGTGTCCCCTCAGTGTCCCCTCCTTCCTCTGCCCCTGGGGGTGCGGCACTGCAGCTCAGCCCCTAAAACGCAGCGAAATTCCCCAGGGGGACGCCCAAGGAGGCGCCCGGGTGTCCCCGCGGGGTCCGCGCCTCGTTCACTTGCGCTGCCCCCTCTAAGGACGGCTGCGGCGGGGCCGGCTGGCTAATTATTAGCTATTAATTGAGTTCAAGACCTTTTCCGGCGTTGGGAAATGAGGAGCCCGAGCAGCGATCCCGAGGAAGGGGCTGAGCACAGCCCAGAGCCGCGGCCGCGCCGTCCGGGCCTGCCCCAGAGCCCCAGGGGCGGGGGAAAGGAAGGGGTGGGGGGTGGGGGGAGAAAAAGGGGCGACAAAAATTCATGAGGTGAAAATTACAGAAACTTCAGAGGCAGGGATTGATTTCCGAGACACCTCGGGGAGAGGGGGGAGAGGGGCGATGTCCGACGGGGCGGGCCGGGGGCTGCGCTGGGGTCCCCGGGCAAGGTGAGGAGCGGGGCCCGGGGTCCCCCCGGAGCCCCAGCGAGCTCCTGCCGATGCCGCTTTCTTATCTTTGCACGCTTCCACCTTCCAATTAAACTTCCCCAAATTGCCAAAAGGCTGATTTGCATGCAAGGGACCCCGCTCAAAGATGCTAACTTATTGTCTCCTCCCAGAACTTAACATTTCTCTCTTCAGTTCTCACTTGAAAGAAGTTTTAGAACAGTATTCAAAGACTGTCCAAACGAACAAAACCTTCCCCTTCGCTCGGGAGAGAAATCCGGTGTATTCAATACCAGGGCATATTCTCAGAAGTTTGCAGATTTGGGTTTAAAGGCGGTATTGTTCGTGCCTTTTTCCTGAAACTTCTTTATTTTGTTTTTTTTTTTTTTTTTCTCCCTCAGACCACGGCTCACATGCCTGCAAAGGATTATTAAAATAAAACATCATAGAGCATTTTTCCTCCTTTTTTCCCCCTCCTTCTTTACTGTTTAGAATTACTTTTCTGGAGGAGCTTTCCAAGCATCCCCCCCAACCCCGCAAGTCATAATTAAGAACACTTTATTTTTTTTTCCCCCCCTAACAAACAGGAAAAAGACTCAAACCCTTCTCCGAATGTTCCTTTTTCTTTAAACACCAACAGCGTTCTAAAATCGGAAACATTTATCTGTTCCCAGAACACCTGAAAACATTCTCGGGGCTGGACAGACGCTGTTCTTCTACAGCTGAACAAATGAAAGCGGCGAGATTTTGATGCCAGAAGCATCTGTGAGAGCAGAAAATAAACGCAAACCTAAATTCTTATTGGGTTTGGGGGGGAAAAAAAAAAAAAACCAAACCAAAAACCTGTTTACAAGGCGCCGGGATCTCTGCGTTCAGACACCCCATACAGCGAGTTTTCTTTTTAGGATTAAAAGATGATGATCCAATGGGCTGAGGATGTAAAACTCCTTTGGGGAACGCGATAAACTGCAAAAAGCCAGTGGCAACTCATTCCTGATTAACTCCTTTTTTATAAAGGGGCGGAATGGAAGCGAACAGGGACCCCGACGGGACACGAACATATTTTATTCATTTAATACAAAGCAGCTCCTTAAAAAAAAAAAAAATCTTTAAAAAGCCGGTTCAGAGCATAACTCACGGGCCAGGGGGGGGGAAAGCAAAAAAAAAAAAAAACCCTGATGGGGTGTGAGGTGATGTCGCCGTCATCCCTCGCTCCTCCCGGGGGAACGCGGCGGGCACGGGCGGGATGCGGGACCAACCCGGCCCCCCGGGACCCCCCGATGCTGGGGGACCCCCCTGGCTCTCCCCGCTGACCTGAAGGGCGGAATCAACGCAATGGTGTAAGGGCAGAGAGCACAAAGAGCTGCTGTGCTCGGCTCTGCGGATCATCAGCGGAGATGGGGAAGTATTTACGGGGCTCTCTCGGAGCGACTGGGTCCATCAGCAGCGAAAAAGAAATCATATTTTTAACCGCAGGGAAGCAAGAGTTCATGTAGATTTACAAACGAGGGGAAAGTAACTGTAAGAACATGTGTTAAAAAGGCGGCAGAAAGAATTCCATCGATTTCCATGAGAGGTGGATCGCGTCCAGGAAGAATGAGTCAACTTCATTCCTCGGGCAGAGCCGGCCAAGCTGAGAGAATTACACCAGAAATGCCTCGGGATCACCTCGTGTCCCCCTCTTCGAGCGCTGCTGTCCCACTGAGAACCTCTTCAGCGTGGTTATGGCTGAGAAAACGAGCTGGGAAATCTTCTAAAAACGGCTTTTAATCCCCCGGAAAATAATAATAATGTTTTGGGAGATAGATTCTGCTGTGCTGAAAAGCCTCTCACACACCGACAGCATCCATGGCAGGACAGGGCAGCTCAGAGCTCGGGGGAAGGTGAAAGGCAAAATTTGCACATCCCAGGGATCCATCTATCTGTCCTGGCTGCTAAACCCTCCTTCTCCTCTCCCCACAATTTCGGTGTTGAACCCTGCAAGGTTTTGGGTTTATTTGCGCAGAAGGGGTAAAAATTCTTGCAAAATTTCCTCCCCACTCCCTTCTCCCAGGGCAGGGGGGACTCTGCTCACCCCCCAGGAATGAGCAGAAGGATGAATGGAGAGAGAAACCTTTCTCCACTCACAAATGCACATTTATTGTGTCTTTTTTATTTTTTTTTACAGGTGGAAGAACAAACCACTCGTTCCTTCCAGAGATGTGAGACAGCAATGGGCAAACACTGTCAGAATTCGGCTCTTTGCATTCGGACACCCCAAGTTTCACACAGACCCCTCCCCATTCTTCACTAACACAAAAATAACACTTGGAACATCTAGCAGGGAGCTCATCAGGCTTCTCCACCTTGCTGGTGGCTTTTTAGCCCAGAAATCGTCCAAATGAGAGCTTGTGGATGCCAGAATTTTGCTGTGAGGCGCAGCCCGTGATAAGCTCATCAGTGAATAGTTAAAAAAAACCAAGCTCCAGAAGTGTGGTTAGAAAATGAAATGCAAATATATACAAAATAGCCAATGGTTCCTGTGGATAGAAATGCCTGCCTACCTCATGAGTGCTATTTTCCAGCCAGCTTTCCAAGCAGAGCAGCCCTTGCACTCCTGTATCTACAATTGTGCCATTTATAAGCCAGGAGCCCACCTCGCCCAGGCCCTGGCTCCTGCAGTGACTCATGTTCCACTGGCTTATTCCTGGGAAGATCTGTGCTAAAACACAGCAGAGAGCAGAATTTTGGGGAAGGAACGGCCCAGCTGGGAAAGCACCAAACACTCTCACTATTCCCTGTCAGAAACCCTGAAAACATTGCTTTACATCCTGTGTGAGAAGTGGCATTAAAACAAAACATTGCACTGACACCTGAGCCAAACGACAATCCTGGCTCAGAATTATTCATCAGAATCGTTCTGGCTCAGGCTGGGGATGCTCCATCCCCAAGGCCAGGCTGGATGGAGCTCTGAGCAGCCTGGAATGGTGGAAGGTGTCCCTGCCCCTTGGGATGAGCTTTAAGGACCCTTCCAACCCAAACCGTGCTGGAATCTTGTCATTTCCAAGGAAATGAAGCTTCTGAATGAAGGATGAAGGGATTTATAAAAAAGCAGCACAGCAAGCTACAGACTTGAAGGCAATTGGATAAGAAACTTGTTTTATCAGGCCTTCCCTTTAAAATCCTTTTAAATCCATTTTCTCTGCCCAAGTTGGCCACTCTGCTGCTGGAAAAGCAACTTCCAGCCTCCCTGGTGGAAGAATACGGGAGTAAAACACATCACAGGTGTAAGCAGGTGGTTTTTATCCTTTCTGCAGCAACAAAGCTGTGCAGGATGCTTGGGAAGAGCTCCTGCAAAAACAGCAAAAAAAAAAAAACCCCAAAAACAGCAGAGAGAGAGGCCAGGCAGGCACAAACTCAACCCCAGACCTCCTCCTGTTCTCATTTTGCTCCTTCCAGTGCCCTGACACACATCAGGAGCTGTTTCACTGCCACTCAGCTGTGGTTTTTCTCCCTTGGTAGGGATGAGATGGGGAAATGGTTTCATTTCTCTGAATTATAAAGTTAAATAGAGTGAACTGAGAAGCTCTGTGAGAAATAATGGAGCGAGATCATCCATACAGTGGCTTAAATACCCTCAGGGAACTTCTCTGTGTGACCTGGAGCCCCCCTGGCAGTCACACCCTCAGCACAGGGGCTGTCACTGCTGTCACCCTGTTCCAGGGGTGCCCTCAGTCACCCCCCATGTCACAGATTTTATGAAAAATCCTTTTGGGATTTTTCCTCCTGAGAAGCCTCAGAGGAAAAGAAAAACAATAATTATCTGCTGCTGTGGAATGCAACAGGTGAATCTGTGATTGGTCTCGTGTGGTTATTTCTAATTAATGGCCAATCACAGTCAGCTGGCTCAGACTCTGGTCAGTCACAAGATTTTATTATCTTTTTCCTTTCCCCTTTCCTTTCCTTTCCTTTCCTTTCCTTTCCTTTCCTTTCCTTTCCTTTCCTTTCCTTTCCTTTCCTTTCCTTTCCTTTCCTTTCCTTTCCTTTCCTTTCCTTTCCCTTTCCCTTTCCCTTTCCTTCCTTCTGATAAAAACCTTTCTTCTATTTTTTAGCATAGTGTTAATCTATAATTTTCTTTCAATCTAATATATGTCATAAAATAATAAATCAGCCTTCTGAAACATGGAGTCAAGGTTCCCATCTCTTCCCTTGTCCTGTGAACGCCCCCACACCCCCACACTCCCCATTTCCCACCCATTTTCTTGCCCAGCCCCACCCCAGATTTCCCACACCAATCTCTGGTCTCCTCATCCCATAAACCCACAATAAATTCCTCAACAATTCCGAAAATAATTCCACAATAGATTCCTCAACAAATGGCTCAAATAAGAGGAGCACTCAGCACCTGCCCATCCGCAGAGCCCCACACTGGTTTGGCTTGGAAGGGACCTTAAATCCCAACCCATCCCAGCCCTGCCATGGCCAGGGACACCTCCCACCACCCCAGGTGGCTCCAAACCCTCACCTTGGACACCTCAGATGCTCAGGGGGACTTTAAGCAACAGCACTGCTTCATATGGGAACATATTTTCTCTAAAATTATCACTAAAACCTTTAATTCCTCTCTTAAGCAGCCCAGAATGTGGATTTGATAACTGTGTTATCAGTTACAGATAACAAAGACGTTTGGAAGGGAAGTTGAGTCATAATCAGTGATTTTGTCACAAAGCTCAGCAGAGGGAACCATCCAGGCAGTGAAACCTTTAATTCTGAAGTGTGCCAGGCACTAAAAATGGGCTGGGAGGGCACAGCAAGGGTTAAAGAATGACTGGGAAACAGTAAAATGGAAAAAATTCAAATTTTCAGCAAGGGCATAAGCTGCCACTGTCCCCAGATTAATTTTTAACCAGTTAAGAGCTGCGGCACTGCCCAATAACCACCTCACCCTTGAATTTTTTAATGGATGGACCTGGTTATCACCACCACCTCCACCAGGAAAGGGAGAACCATCACTTCAAAGAAAGACACCCCAAATTCTGCTTTTTACTATGAATTAATAGAAATCAAGATGTGTTGGCAGCATTGTCATTCACCAAACGAACAAATTTAATATTTCGCCCTCCCGTTAAACACAAACTGATATGAAATTGTTGATTTTATCACTCAGGTTGTTGGAAAGGCCCCAATTTCTCCATTTAGCCATTTTCTCACTGCTCCTCCAAGCAGACATTCCACAAGGAACTTCTGGATGCTTCTATAGTAATAAAATCTAGCATTTAAAAAAAATAATATAAAATAATAAAAAAATAGAAAAATAAATATAATAAAACTCCAAAATTTATCATACATCTGGTACAGATCTCTGGGAAATACAACCTTAGGTTTACAAACTGTCCCAAAGCCACAGAAGTAAGAGATGATCTATTGAAGAATAACCAAAACCCAGCTCATGTCACCCAAGAACAGAATCACAACTCACTAAATCATCCAGTGGATAAATCCAGTATTTTTTTGTCATTCATTCAAGTGGCTGCATTTTAGCAAGGGGAAAAAAAAAATCTCAATAAAAGGATTTTATTCTGGTAGGATGAGAAAAATGCTAAACATGTTTTTATGGGAGAAACAGAGATAGAGCACTGGCTTGAACACTGAAAATCTCTCATGCCCTGATCTATAAATAAAACTGGTTGGGCTTTTCTTTTGTACTAAATTTAAAGGAAAGCCTTTTCCATGGAGGGTTTTCTTTAAAGCAAACTCTGCCCCAGAAGGACTTTAAGGATGGTGTTTCCAGCGAGCAGCATGAATGAATTAAACAATAAATGCAGGCCCAGAGCAGCTGGGCGTTTCTTTAGCAGGAGCAGAGGAATGTGCAGCTCAAACACTGCTGGCTTCTCCAGAAAGGACAATTCCTGATGTTTCTCACCCAGTTTTCCTCCACCCTGTTCTCCAGGACCTTGCTCAGGTGCCGTTTCTCCTCCAGCACCGTAAAAAGCTCCCAGGTTGGTGCCTGTGGCCGTCAAGCAGAAATTCCGAATTTTGTTGCACGCACAATTTGAAATGATTCAGTTTCTCTGTGGTGGGAACCCAGGGCACAGGGAATATTTCTGTGTGTCTGCTCCGAGGGGTCCTGACCCCCAGAGAAGCACTGGCTTTGACCCTCAGCCATGGAGAAAGTTTCCAGGAATTCATTCAGGATGGGCTGGAAGACACAAAAGTGTGAAATAGATTAGAGAGAGCAGTGTAGGATGTCGCTTGGGTGAGAAATGTAGGGTTTGGGATAGTTAGTATCCCAAATGTATAGGTTTTAGTATTTTTACTATCCCATATTTATAGGTTTTAGTATTTTTAGAATTTTGTTGTAGATGGGAACAAGATGGAGGGCATAGGGTGTTGTCCTGAGCTCCTTCTTCCTCTTTCTTCTTCCTTCTTCCTTGTTCTTGTTCTTCTTGTTCTTGTTCTTGTTCTTGTTCTTGTTCTTGTTCTTGTTCTTCTTCTTCTTCTTCTTCTTCTTCTTCTTCTTCTTCTTCTTCTTCTTCTTCTTCTTCCTCCTCCTCCTCCTTCTTTCTATTCTTCTTTCTTCCTCCTCCTTCTTCTTCCTCCTTCTTCCTCCTTCTTCTTCCTTCTTCCTTGTTCTTGTTCTTGTTCTTGTTCTTGTTCTTGTTCTTGTTCTTGTTCTTCCTGTTCTTCTTGTTCTTCTTGTTCCTCTTCTTGTTCCTCTTTGTTCCTCTTCTTCTTCTTCTTCTTCTTCTTCTTCTTCTTCTTCTTCTTCTTCTTCTTCTTCTTCTTCTTCTTCTTCTTCCTCTTCCTCTTCCTCTCCTCTTCCTGCACCCCAAACCACCTAAAGATCTCAGAGAGGATGGGGAGCGCCCAGCTCAGGGAGGAGTCCACAGGCAGAAAACTTCCCCTGAAAAGTTCAAGAAAAAGAAAAAGATCAAGAAAAAAATCAAAGGAAATATGAAGGAAACAAATCCTCTCACTGTCCAGGGCAGCACCACCCGTGGCTGTTGCTCCTTTGTCCATGCAGGGAATTTCTCCACGGATTTGTCAGGAGAGAAAAATCCTGCCCAAGAGACCTGGGAGAGTGGAAGCAGTCCCTGCCCACGGCAGGGGGGTGGAATGAGGGGGTTTTAAGCTCCTTTCCCCCCCAAACCATTCCACAATTCCATGATTCTTCCAGTCCCTGACTGACTGGAGAGGTCCCCGCTGGGTGTCCTGAGAAACTGAGATTTACTCCACAGCAGAGAGACAGAACCCCACATGCTGGAACGGCTCACTGGGACTAAAGGCAGACAATAAATGGATTTTAGCTGAGCTGCCAATGATCCCAGAAGCTCATCCTGGCTCACTCAAATCACAGCTCCTCCTCCTCCTCTGTGTGCTTGTGAGGAATTGGGAAAGGGATTTGTGGCAGCTTTGGGGGCTCTGGGACAGCTGAGTTAACAGTTATGGATCCCAAAGGGTCTTTATTTCATACTCATTAATGCTCATTACGTTTCCAATGCTCAGAATGTTCCGCGAGCACAAAGGCTGAACTTCCTCCTACCTACCCTGGAAATAAATAAACAAACCCTCAGGTCATTCAGCTTGCTGGGGTTTGTATTTCCAGGAGAGAGCAGGAACACTGAAAAGAAATTTTAAAAAACCAAAAAAAAAACCCCAAAACAACAAAACCAAGCATTTCCCAGCAAATTCTGATGTATAGGATGTGACATAATGGTGCAAAAACTTTTGGGAAAAACCCCAGGGGTTTTAAATTGCTGTGCTGGGAGCTCACCTGGGGCTCAGCTGATGCCTTTTGGGGCTACCTAAAAACAGAGGCCAGACAAATTAGAGAGAATAAAAAGTGTATGTGTTATATTTATTGAAGGGCCTTCAGGTACATTTAGGGCAGACAGAGCCCCCCCAAAAATGGACCACGAGTCACAGTTTTTTATATTTTTATAAGTTTCGTCCATTTGCACATTTGGGTTCAATCTTCCAATTGCAGCTTCAGGTAATGAAGGAATTTACCCCAAATTTGCTGCCCCCAAACTAATTTTTATTTACTTTTTTGGTCCTGAGGCAGTGAGGTGTCCTTGATTGCCAGGCCTGGAGAGGAATTGTTGTGCCTGCCCAAAATGGGGAAGGAGCAGCTCCCACTGTCCATGGAGTTTAGGGTTCTAGATTAAAGAACTGCAGGATTGCAAATACATGGAAAATAGAAAATCTAAAATCCTGAGGCATTTTAGATTTTCTATTTTCCACGTATTTGTAATCAGGTTCACCCTTCACAGAGGGATTTGGGGGTTGGCTCCTTCATTGAGAGGCCACGGGGAGCTGTGGGCTGGGAAGGGGCAGAAGAAGAGGGGGAGGAATTGAAGATGAAACTCTCTTAAACAAAGCTCCTTATTCTGAGGGCTGCACCCCTGCAAGGTGCTCCTCAGCAGAGGGCAGAAGGGCTTTTTCCACCAGAAAAAAACCCTCTTTTTTTAGGTAACCACAGTGTCCTTAACAAACTTAATTTGCTTTATTTCCAGGCCGTGGTGCAGGGGAGCTGCCCCTGCCCTGGTTTGGGTTTGGAGCATCTCCCCTGGGCACTTCCAGCATTTTCAGACCCCATGGGCCACCTCCAGCAGGAATTTCCCCATGGAAAGGGTGCTCAGGCCTTGGCAGGGGCTGCCCAGGGAGGTTTGGAGCGCCCATCCCTGGAGGTGTCCCAGGAATTCCTGGATGTGGCACTCAGAGCTCTGGGCTGGGGACTGGCCAAAGGTTGGACTTGGAGAGCTTTTCCACCTTTGAATGATTTGGTCAATCTTTAATTCCATGATTTGTGACAAGAAGTGCGGGGTTTGATGCAGATTTTTTTATCCCGTGCTCCTCCTTGCACTTCCTTTCTTCTCCTCTTCCCTCTAATGAAATCTTTCCATATTATTAATGGCCAGGGTGGATCTCCAGAGTGTGCTCCTTCCAGGATTTTCTTGTTTGCTGTAGTCTTCACATTTTTCCACTTCATTTCCTATTTTCCTGCCCTAAACCCCACTGCCAAAAACAATCCCCGAAGCAGGCTGTGCTAGTGGAAGAGAAAACCCCAATTTTTGAGAGCGGACATTTGACCCAAACTCTTTGTAATCAGCTGCAATTCACCCCTCAAATGTGAGCCACGTCCAGCAGTGCCTGACAGCTCCTCCAGGTGAGTTTTTACCTCAGCAGAAGCGTTTCAGTCACTGAAACGGGGAACACTGGGTCATGGAATTTATGTGGAATTAGTAATCCAAGGGCATTCAGCCAAAATTACAAAGATTGGATTTACCACGGGCTGTTCCATCAGCTTCCTTTAGGAACTGAATGATTAGGAATGAAATTAATGGAATGGAATTTAGGAATGCCATTAATGGAATTGATTTATGCCTTGATAAGATAAATGTCATCACCAAGGGAGGGACAGACACCCAAGAAAAAGCTCCTCATCCTGGATGGGAATGTTTGAAACCAGAGTGGCTCTGAAATCCCCTGTGGAAAGAATTATTTGGATTTCACGTAATCCCTCAGCAGAAAAATTGGAACCATCACAGACTCCACTGACCCTGGAGCTCAAGTGCAGGATGGTGCCAGTTGGAATGGATCTGGAGCTGGGGAATTCCTCGGGACATGAGAGGAGAAAAAAAACCAAAAAACCTGATGTAATTTCATGGGTTATTGTTGGTTTTAATCACTTCTGAGGCTTCTGAAGGAACAACCTCGCACACATTCAGCTGCTCCTGGCACCTCCTGGTAAACACAAACTGGGATTAAAACCCTCTGGAGGGGGTCAGGCTGATGGAGCTGCTGGTAAATTACTGTGATGGTGAGACTGGAGATCCCAAATTTATAGGTTTTAGTATTTTTAGTATCCCATGTTTATAGGTTTTAGTATTTTTAGTATCCCATGTTTATAGGTTTTAGTATTTTTAGAATTCTGTTGTAGATGGGAACAAGATGGAGGGCATAGGGTGTTGTCCTGAGCTCCTTCTTCCTCCTTCTTTTTCCATCTTCTTCTTCCTCCTTCTTCCCCACTCTTCCTCCTTCTTCTTCCTTCTTCTTCTTCTTCTTCCTCCTTCTTCCTTCTTCTTCTTCTTCCTTCTTCTCCCTTTCTCTTCCTCCTTCTCCTCCTTCCTTCTTTCTTCTTTTGGGGGTCTGGCACTGGCAGTTAGGGCTGAGTTAATTCTGTTCACTGCTGGGATCTTTGACCACATTGATTTTCACTTTTAAATGTCCTCAGTAATATTTTGTTTGTTCACTTCTTCCAACTTTCAGGTACAACCGTCTCATAACAAAAAATCATCTCAGTCTGAAAGTGGATTTCATCTTTTCTGCAGTGTTTCAGCACCATCAATTCTACTGAAGAAGAGAAAAGGAATTTAATTTAATTTTTCATTTTCAACTTTTTATTTTTCATTAAATTAAATTAATTTTTTTAAAATTTAATTTTAAAAAGAATTTAATTTTCTTCCATAAAGAAAGAATCAAATCAGAAGCCCAGTCCCAAAAGCTTTTATTTCCAGTAAAAGGAGATGATAGAAGCTCAGCAGCTCCTGTGCAGGTGAATTCTGTCTCTCTCCCTTATCTGAATCAGGGTTTAAAGTTTTTGGTTTAGTCGCAGATGTTAGATGGGATGAACCCAGATGTTGGTGGCTTCCCTGGAAAGGCTGTGATGGGTCTGGAAATGTGAATTCTGAGCCTTCAAGCTGGAGGTCACCCAGGTATCCTGGGTGTGCAGGGATCCATCTCTCCCCTCCTGAAGGAACGATGACCTCAGCAGTGAAACCCACAGCTCTGCATCCCCCCACTGAAGGCAGCAGCAGAGCTGGGATCAGCATCTGGGCTGTTGCCTTGGATACCTCCAAAATCCATGATCTCTCCCTCTGAGGGGATGTGCTTCCAGGAAATCCATATTATTTTGGCTGGAAGTCCTTCAGAGGGTGTCACCAGCCCACCAGCACAGCTCCCCTGCTGCGCTGTGCTGAAAATCCTGGTTTTTTCCAAAGAAATCTGGGAATGAAACAGCTTTGGCAGGGCCTGTGTTTCCACTTGGATCTGTCAGGGGAGCACAGAATCCGAGGGGCTGAGCCTTTCCACATCTCCTCTGCATTCCAGGGGCTCCTGGGGTGGGGCAGGCTCTGACACCAGCAGGGCCACACTGATCTGAGCTGGCTGGGGAACCCCAGCAGGAGAAATTCCCAACAGCACCGAGCTGCCCTCTCTGCTCTCAGGCAGGGATTCCTGGGAAAAGCAGCAGGAAATTCCCAGAGGCTGCAGGAGCACTGAGGGACAGGGGACGGGGATGGATGGACTGAGCTGGGGTGGGGAGGCTGGGATGTTACTCAGAGCCACTGAGGGCACTTCATCCTCCCAGTTCCCTTCATTTCATCCTCCCAGTTCCCTTCATTTCATCCTCCCAGTTCCTTCATTTCATCCTCCCAGTTCCTTCATTCTCCCAGTTCCTTCATTTCATCCTCCCAATTTTCTTCATTTAATCCTCCCAGTTCCTTCACTTCATCTTCCCAGTTCCCTTCCATTCATTTTACCAATTTCGTTCACTTCATCCTCCCAATTTCCTTTATTTCATTCCCCCCGTTCCCATCATTTCATCCTCCCAATTTTCTTCCCTTCATCCTCCCAGTTCCTTCCCTTCATCCTCCCAATTCCTTCCCTTTATCCTCCCAGTTCCCTTCCCTTCATCCTCCCAATTCCTTTCCTTCATCCTCCAAGTTCTTTCATTTTAACCTCCCAGTTCCCTTCCCTTCATCCTCCCAATTCCTACATTTTATCCTCCCAATTTCCTTCATTTTGTCCCCCCCAGTTCCTTAATTTCATCCTCCCAGTTCCTTCCCTTCATTCTCCCAGTCCCGTTCCCTTCATCCTCCCATTTTTCTTCCCTTCATCCTCCCATTTTTCTTCCCTTCATCCTCCCATTTTTCTTCCCTTCATCCTCCCAGTTCCTTCCCTTCATTCTCCCAGTCCCGTTCCCTTCATCCTCCCATTTTTCTTCCCTTCATCCTCCCAGTTTCCTTCCCTTCATCCTCCCAGTTCCCTTCCCTTCATCCTCCCAATTTCCTTCCCTTCACCCTCCCAGTTCCCTTCAAGGCATCCCAGTGCTGTGGCTCAAATCTGACCCCACAGAACTGAGAAAGAACAATCTCAGCTCTTTTTTTCCCACCAAAAATCTCAGCCATGACTGACAGCTGTCTCGTCGTGACATTTAACTATTATTAAAAATAATAATTTTTATTATTTCCATACTGTCACTTGTGGTCACAGCTTTCCCAGCTTCTGATTTTTTTTTTTTTAATTTTCTTCCTCTCCTTCCTTTTCCTTATTTATAAATATCAGACTGGGGACCCAGAACAAATCACCTTTTTGGGAAAGGTCCTTAAAGACTGATAATATCCGTGCTTTGTGTCCCACATGCTTTTCCATTTAAAATATTTGGCTTGAGAACGTGGGAGGTAAAGAAATTATATTTGGAGGCCTTTTTAAAACATCTCTTCCATCCCCTGATTTATGCTCTTTGGGACCCATTCTGTGTAAAATGTTGAACTGGTTGTACTTTAGATAAAAGAAACATCTCAGGCATTGTTTTTTTGGAGTTTCTCATTCTTTTCTCCCATATATCTTCATAAAATTGAAGTGCCAGAGCCCTTCCTCCTGTTCCTGAGTTTTTTTTTTTTTTATTTTTAAGCAATGTTCATAATAACACTTTAATATTCCCCTCCAGTGCTGGGCTCCTGGGTCCCACTTAGTGGTTTTTAATGCCATAAAAGCAGCTCAGGGCACCTGTTGAGGGTCTGGTGTTTAATTCCAGTCCCAGGTGAGGCTGCTCAGCCTGTGCTGTGCTCCTGCGTCACCCCCTGGGACACACACGGCACCAGCAGGAGCTGGGGATGCACAAAAATCTGAATTAAATCCCAGCAGGGAAATGGAATGATCCCAACAGGGAAATTAAATGATCCCAAGAGGGAAATTAAATGATCCCAACAGGGAAAGGAATGATCCCAACAGGGAAATGAGATGATCCCAGCAGGGAAAAGAAATTATATGATCCCAACCGGGAATGGAATGATCCCAACAGGGAAATAAAATTATATGATCCCAACCGGGAATAGAATGATCCCAACAGGGAAATTAAATGATCCCAACAAGGAAAAGGAATGATCCCAACAGGGAAATGAGATGATCCCAATAGGGAAATTAAATGATCCCAACAGGGAACTAAATGATCCCAACAGGGAATGGAATGATCCCAACGGGGAAATGAAATGATCCCAACAGGGAAATTAAATGATCCCAACAGGACCATTTCATTCCTTCTTCCCTGTGAGAGCTCCAAGGGAGATTCTGCAGGGCAAGGAGGGATGGGGACAGGTGGGAAATGGATTTGTAGAGAATTCTTAATAGATTTTTGGGGTTTTTAGCACGGGGGTTCAGGGGGCAAGATGGAGGAATCTGGGCATGTCCAGCCTTCCTCCTTCTTCTTCTTCTTGGCCTCCATCTCCTGCTCTGATGTTGGCACTTTTGGGTTGGTTCAGAGTAGAAGCTCAGTGTCTAACACAGGTGATGGGTATTGGGAAGGAATTGTAAATATTGTTCACAAAGTTTTTAGTATAAAAAGATAACACCAGAGTGCCTCTGTCTGCCCTGCTGAACGGACCTTGGCTGGACAGGAGAAAGAATTTTATAGACAAGAAACAATAAACAACCTTGAGACTGAGAACTGAAGAGCTCTGACTCCTTCTTTGACTGCCGGGCTGGGAAAAGAGACTTTGTGACACACCTTGGGGTCCCTGTGAGCAGCAGAAGCCCCCAGAGGTGCCCAGCCATGCCAGCGCCCAGTGTGGCACTGGGTGCCCAGCCGTGCCACCAGCATGGGGACAGCCCTGGGTGCTGTGAGCAGCCCCAGCTGCTGCCAGCCCTTCCTGCAGTGCCCTCAGAGAAAAGCAGAATCAACCCAGGCACCTCATCCTGGCACGTCTGGGGTGAATTGGTTTGGAATTAATTGAGTCCAACCAGGCAGTGAAAACCCCAGGAAGGTGGGGGCTGCAGCCCTGGGGATGGGAGGACAATGCATATTTTACACTGTGAATTTTTTATTAAGGACTGGGTTGGTTTGGTTTTTTTTATATTTTTTTATTATTGAATATGAATATTTTACACGTCCGAGTTCAGAACAATGCTTTTTTTGGCTGGCTCTGCACTTTTCATGGTTGTGTACCCTTTGCATTGCATAACTGAGAGAGATCCATTTACACACAGGGGGAAAAGGGGGACTAATGAATCTCAGCAAAGCTAACTTTACTGTGTGCGAAAAAAACAGCACTCTGAAGTTTTCCAAATAAAAAATAAAAAAAATAAAAAATTACACATACATAAAATCCTTGCATGGAACGGCTCAATAAAATCTCTGTGTGTGTGTGTGGGTGTGTGGGTGCACGTGTGAGCCTGGGGTAAGGACTGCAAAACCTCTGTCACCCTGAGGAGCTGCAGCCTGCTCCAGGCAGGGACATCTCCACCTGGAAAAGCTCTGGAATGTTCTCCCATTCTTCATCCCTGCACTGAGGGACTCACCTGGATGTTTCCAAGGTGGGGGAAAAGGAGCCGGACCTGCGAATTGCTCGATAAATCATGGGATGGAGGTGCTCACACTCAGGGCTGGGCTGGTGTTTTCCTGCCCCTTATCCTTCCAGGTGTTGCAGATGTTGTTTCACAGCAGATGTGCAGGACAGCCCTGCTCTGCTGCCCTCTCCCTGCTCCTGCCCCATCCCTGGGAGCATCCCAGCCTTGCACTGTTTGGTCCCTTCCAACCAAACCATTCCCTGATTTTTGATGGTCCTGAGGCGTTCCTGGCTTTTGGGACAGCTCCTGCTGCATTTCCCAGGAGCTCTGACCACTGCCCTGCTGTTCTCATTGACTCCTCTTTGCCAGGATTTTTTTAAAATAATTCCTCCTGATTTCAAAGAACATTTAATTGACCAGCAGGGGAAACAAGTTTCAAAGGATGGCCTTGCACATAAGACTGGACACTTTGGAGAAATAGAACTGTGAAAGATGCATTGTAGTGGGAGGGGTATTATTATCCCATAATATTACCCATGAGGGGTAATTTTAGATTATTTACTTTAAGGCATTTACAGCATGGTGTAGCTAAAGCTGATAGGCTAAAAAACACTTATAATATATTGTAATTAAGAAATAGTTGACTTCTGATTGTGGTGATGTGAATCTGTTTTGTCTCACCTTACACAGGAGACTGAAAATGGAATAGAAGTTTTTAAAATATCTCTCAAAAGGTCAAAAAAAGGCTTAATCTGACAAATTGGTTTAATCTGACTGGGGAGAAGGAGGAAAAGGGGGACATTTGGGGTGATGGCGTTTGGCTCCCACTCTTTAATCCTCACCACCAGGCCGGTGATGCTTCCCTGGGACCAGGAGGACCCCAGGAGTTAAAGAATCCCAGGATGGTTGGGGTTGGAGATCATCCAAGGCTGGGCCACCTGGAGCAGGGACTCACCCGGGTGGGTTTGGAATGTTTCCAGAGAGGGACACTGCACACCCTGCCCGGACAAATTCACCACTTAAATCCTCCCTGTACCCCCAGCACAGCTGGGAGTGCATCAGAGCAAGGACTCCTGCAACTCCCTCCCTGTTCTGCTGGGGGAATTGAGCCCCAAAATGACTGAGACCTCAGCCTGTTCAAACCAAAACTGAAATAAAAGCGAGGGGAGGAATTCCCAGTGCCCTGGGGAGCCCTGGCAGCACAGGGAGGCTGAAATGGAGTTCAGGGAGCGTGTGCCAAGTTCTGCTATCTCGTGGTGTGCCCTTGAGCAAAGTCGTGCCTGAGAGGGGAATGGAAAGGGCCAGGCCAGGCCTGCAGAGCAGTAATGATGGGCTGCTGAAGGATTTTCTGCTGGGAGGAGCTGACCTGGGTCCCTGCATGCAAAATGAGTTTGGCATCAATGGACCCATCTCGGATTACATCAGCAATGCTCTGTGAGGGTGAAATCTCATTAAAAGCACTCACAGAGCTCTCTGTGAACACAGGTGAACTTCCCTTCCCTTCCCTTCCCTTCCCTTCCCTTCCCTTCCCTTCCCTTCCCTTCCCTTCCCTTCCCTTCCCTTCCCTTCCCTTCCCTTCCCTTCCCTTCCCTTCCCTTCCCTTCCCTTCCCTTCCCTTCCCTTCCCTTCCCTTCCCTTCCCTTCCCTTCCCTTCCCTTCCCTTCCCTATTTTCAGGTCCCCTCTGTTTTCCAGCAATTTTTTTATTATTATTTTTATTCCACATCAGATTTTTTTTTTATTTTGGTACTTTTAAAAAAACATTTTATTTGCCTTAAATTAAACATTTCAGCCACTATGAATCCCTCCCCACACAAAACTCAGGGAGCTGTGAAATATTTAAACTGTCCCCAGCTCTTCCTCATTTGTTCAGCCTTTTCCCAGCAGGTTGCTCAAAGGTGACACCCCAGGCTGCAGGAGAGATCCAAGATCCTGATTCCAGAACATTCCAGAGTGCTCTGAATTCTTGCATGAACTCGGTGGTGCCGGGGGCATGAATCTCTGGAAAATTCTAAAGCTTGACAAAAGGCCGAGAAATGCTTATAGTGCGTTGTCATTAAGAAATAGCTTCTGATTATAATAGCATTAATTGTAACATCTGTATTGTCTCACCCTCCACATGAGACTAAAAACAAAAGTTTTGAAAATGCCTCTCAGTCACCCCATCTCTGGCTCAAAAAAAGGCATAAAAGCATCAAATAGTCAACCTAGGACACCAAACAAGTGGGATCACATGGATCTCAGCTTTGGGAAGCCTCTGGAACAGGAGAGCCTCGTGGTTTTAAGTCCTTTATTCTTGATCAGGGGGAAAAGGAGGCTTGGTGGGGTTTGGGGAGTTGTCCTGAATCCCTGCCCACGTCCTTCCAGCCCATGGACTTTGATTTTCCTTCATCCCCTGAGCCCTGGGGCGGCTGTGCCTCCTTCAGAGCCCTGGAAAAGTCCTGCAGGAAAGGAAAAATCTTACAGGAGAGGAAAAAGAGCCCTGCAGGACAGGAAAAATCCTTCAGGAAAGGGAAAAAGCCCTGAAGGAAAAGTTCTGAAGGAAAGGAAAAGAGCTCTTCAGGAAAGGAAAAATCCTGCAGGAAAGGAAAAGAATCCTGCAGGAAAAGAGCCCTGCAGGAAAGGGAAAGAACCCTGAAAGAAAAGAAAAGAGCCTTGAAGGAAAGGGAAAGAGCCTTGAAGGAAAGGGAAAGAGCCCTGAAGGAAAGGGAAAGAGCCCTGAAGGAAAGGAAAAATCCTGCAGGAGAGGAAAAGTCCTGCAGGGAAGGAAAAGAAAAATCCTGCAGGAGAGGAAAAGAGCTCTCCAGGAAAGGAAAAGAGCCCCGAGACGGCTGGCAGGGCTTCAGGAGGAGGTGCCAGGTGATGCTCGGTCCCAAGGCAGCAGAGGGCATCCCTGAGTTTGGAGATTCATCCCCGGAGCTGCAGGAGCACAGGCAGGAGCTGAGTGATGAACAAGGCAGATTTCAGCTCTGTGCTTGCTAGGCCTGAGCAGATTCTCCAAGAAGAGAATTTCCCCCACTTATTCCTGGACAATTTATGAATCATTTGTTAACAATTCATAATCATTTATAGGGGCCGAGCAGAAATTCAGGTGTGATTTCTCTTGCCTGCCTGGAAGCAGCGCACAGATGTGGCAGGTGTGCGGATAAATATCTCCGTAAACACATATCTTTCAAATTATTTAATTGAATTGCAATTTAATTGCTGAAAATTCCCTCCTTTCCTTGGAATTCCTTAGTTCACTTAGCCAGGATTATTTACACCAGTGGAATTATTTATAAACACTGAGCACAGCAGTGTTGATAAATACAGATTTGTTTAATAATTTCAGTAAAACCTTCCAGGACCATCCCTTTCCCCAGCACTTGGGGACAAGGCAGTGGAGAAGGTGCTGCTCCCACAGGGCTCAGGTCCTGCATCCCTGCACACCTGGGAACACTGGGAAGGGAAGAGAGATGAAAACCAATGAGATTTTTCACTCGTGCCTCTGGCTTAGCTGAGGTTCTTCAGATATTTCCAAGAGTTGGTGAAGTTTAGGACCATTTTTTTCTCCTTCTAAATATTAACTGAGTTACTAGTTTGCTTGTATTGTCCATGCTGGAATCAGACCTTTTCCAACTGATCCTTTATAAGAAACTCCTAAAAATTATTTTTAAATACTTAGAAGTGACTTTGGCACTGATTATGGCATTCTAGAATATTTTTCCTTTCCTTCTTACCTCATTTAACCACTAATTTTTGATTAAATCATGAAATTGTGAAATAATTTCATTTTGCTTCAAGAGAAGCAAAACCCCCAAAGAAGGAAATCTCTACAGCTTTAAAACCCAATCAGATCTGACAATCCAAATCCGTTTACTGAGGAAATTTCCTTTAAGAAAATAAATAAATTACTCTCTACCTTCAGCTTAAATCCGTGGCTGCTGGAGTTTAATTGCTTCTCCTTGTGGCCCTAAAACCTGGGCGGCTTCAAAGCAAGGGTGGCTTCTATTAAATTTAATTACCCTTTCCTGCAGCTCTCATGCAAAGGTGCCACAGTAACTCCAGGAAGGTGCTGATGAATCAGGGGCAGATTCCAAACCAAAATATGGATTAAACATCGTTTTCAACTCAAGCAAAAGCTGCCTGTGTGCGGAGGTGTTTGCGCCCCGGGGTGAATTCCTACAACGTGGAACCAGGGGTTGTCTCTGTGGGTTTTATTTCCATTTTCCTCCCATCCCAACACGTGTTAAGTGTCAGCAATGTCCCCTGTCCCCTCCACTTGTGTACATCCAGCCTGGATTTTCCCCCTGCTCCCACACACGCTGCTCTATTAATGCCAACAGGTGCCCTCAGCATTTAAAGGTTGTTCCAAACATCCCCCAGGAAGCCCCATTTTAATCCTGCCTGGCCTGAACACGGAGCTGTCAACACGAGGGTCAGGATTAAAACAAGGGAATCTTGGCTGGGATGATTAAACCTGGACATGGGTATGCTCATCTGTTCCCTCAGATTGGTTCTGTCACCTTAAAAAAGGACATGTGTGAATTAATTTGGGCCCTGCAATAAGGGGGACGGATGTTTGTGTGCAGCTCAAGTGCAGTAAATTGAATTTGTGGATGAGACAATGTGAGACATCAAAGCCACCCTGTGCTCACCTGGTGCTCGTGCTGATGTGACAGGATCTCCTTTGGGAATGGAGAGATGCCTCATTTTCTGAGGGCTCTGGAGAGTCCCAAGAGGACACAGGCTTAAGCTGGGAAATTTAGGTCGGAAGTTAGGAAAAAGTTTTTTTACAGAGAGAGCGATGAAGTGCGGGAATGGTCTGCCTGGGGAGGTGGTGGTGGCTTTAAAACACATCCCTGGAGGGTGTGTTTAAAAAATTATTGCATGTGGCACTGGATGCCAGGGTTTAGCTGATCAACGATCTTAAAGATTGGGTTGGACTCGATGATCTTGAAGGTCTCTTCCAACCTAGAAATTCTGTGATTCTGTGGTTCTGTGATCTCCTCTGACCTGGTGATTCTGTGAATTCTGTGAGACACCAGAGGAACAGGAGTGAGAGGAGCAAATCCACCCCACACGAGCACTGACTCCTCCCCAGCTCCTCCTGAGGGATAATCCCTGCTCCCTGAGACAGGGACAGCACCCAGGGAATGGCCGGAGCTTGGCCAGGAGGGATCAGCTTGGATTTTGGGAAAGGTTCTTCCCCCAGAGGGTGCTGGGCACTGCCCAGGCTCCCCAAAGAATGAGCACAGCCCCAGGAGCTCCAGGAGCCTTTGGACACCACCTCCAGGGGATGTCCAGGGTGGGGTTGTTGGGGTGTCTGTGCAGGGCCAGCAGCTGGACTGGAGGACCCTGTGGGTCCCTCCCAGCTCAGGATATTCCATGATCCCATCATGCCTTGCCGGGGTGGTTCCTGCTGGTTCGGAGTGGAACATGAGCTCAGGGCTGAGAGGCACCTTGGAAATGCAGGAATTACACAATTCCCACAACATCCCACACGTGGATGAGCTCTGTCCCCAGTCAGCCCGCGGGGACAACCCTCAGGTGCACCACCTGCTCCAGGTACACCCCAAAGTTGTGATTCCTGCTGGGACAGGGCCTGGGAATCAGTCAGGCTGCCTGGAGAAACTGTCTTGGGCTGGGCTGGGCGTTCCATCCCCATCTGTCAGAGCTGGGGCAGTTCTCTGCTGTTCTTGGGGCAGTTTTCTTTATCTCTCCCATGACCAATCCTCCCTCCAGGAGATCTCTGCTGTTCAAGGGCTGTTAATTATTAATTATCTTCTGTCCATGGCCAGTGAGTGTCCCTGCAGGGCTGATCCAATCCCATCATCCCATGGGGAGATGCTCTGCCCAGGGGAGGAGCCAAGCATTCCTACCTGGATCCAATCTGAGGATTGGGGCACCCCAGCAGCCTTTGCCCAGTGCATTCCCAGAGGAGCAGCTTCTGCTGCCCTGCATGGCCACAGGGAGCCCAGGCCCATCTCCAGCAGCCCTGGAGCTGCAGAGGAAAACTCCCCCCTTGTGCAGGATCCCTGCTCCAGCAGAACCACAGCTGGCACTGCAGGAGGGCTGAGCCCCCATGGGATGGGGCTGTGCCACCCCCTGACACACAGGGGGCAGCTCCACTTCTGACTCTGGCAGTGGTTTGGTTTTGTTTATACTATTACATTTGTATTTTCATTTAATTTTCCTAGTAAAGAACTTTTTATCCTATTCCCATATCTTTGCCTGAGAGCCCCTTAATTTCATAATTACATTAATCTGGAGGGAGGAAATTTACATTTTCCGTTTCAGGGGAGGCTCCTGCCTGCCTTAGCAGACACCTGTCTGTCCAAACCAAGACGGAAACAAACCCTGCTCCGAAGGGCGGTGAGACCCAGCAGGTGGGAGAGCCAAAGCAGCAGGTCAGGCTGGGAGGGGAGGCAGACAAAAGAGAAATCAGGAGCTGGGAGCTCTTGGAGCTGTCCACAGCAATAATCGCCCTCACAGATGCTTAGCTCTAACAGCCTGACAAGATCCCTTTCTTCACAGAGGAGCTGTTTGATTGCTCCCATGCTTGTTTCCATCCCAAATCCCCGGGTTGCAACGTCTTTGTGACACTCCAAACATCCCCAGAGCTCTTTGAAGTCGAGTTTTAATGTGTTTATTGACACCAGTTATGATATTTCAGAACACATGGGCTACAAATTGTTACCATGCACTGCAAGTGTTTACAGTAATCCCTGTATTAAAACAAACTCAGCCTTTCCTGATGATTTTATATCTTCTTACTGACTCGCTTGCCTGTGTTTATTTAAACTCCTGTTGAGGGTTTTTTTAAAAAATATTCAACAGTTTTGAAACATTAAAAAAAAAAACATGACCCTATCTGCAGATCTCAGATACTTTTTAAAGGTTTTGCCTTTATTTTATGGGTGCCACATGGCCCAAATCTCCCTTTTGAAATTTCACTGCATGGAATGGTTTAAAACTCTCTGGTTTTAGTGTCTGCTGCTAAGGGGGATGTCAGAAGAATTCCTACAGAGCACAAGGCTCCTCGTCCTGCTCCAAGTTCCTCAGAGGGAGCAGGACCCACTCCTATCACTGCTCCCAGACATTCCCTCTGCAAAACAAAACCAGAAAAACCCCATAAATTGTGGCAGGAACAGCAGCACTGGGAAAATGAGCAAAATCAATGTTTGCTCAATGAAAAAAAAAATGTAAATTAGGGGAAATATATTTCCTTAATAACTCCTAAAAGATAGGGACATGAATTTGCAAACAAATTATAAAATAGAAATAATGCTACATAATGTATTATGTATTATATGATATATAATATATAATATATAATATATTATATATAATATATTATATATTATATATTATATATTATATATTATATATTATATATTATATAATATTATGTAATGTGTAATTAATATAATATAATATAATATAATATAATATAATATAATATAATATAATATAATATAATATAATATAATATAATATAATGTAGACACAAGAATGTAAAACTGTGATGGAAAGTCTGGAGGAGCAGCTCCATGCCTTGAGAAGTCCTGGCTGTTTGTACCTCCCAACAATTCTGGGGACCAGGGGAGTTTTCTGCCTGCTCCGAAGGTCCTTCCACTGCATTTCCAAAAATTTAATGACATTAAAGGCAACTTGTGCTGCTCCTCAGTGATTTTGTTCACTTCTATTTGTGGAACCAGCCCTTCTTTTGTCAATAAGAATTTAATCCAGCAAAGGGCTGGGAGAGCACTGAGCAGCCAGGGATCCTCAGCACATGACTTTGCTGACCCTCTAACTCATCTTAGAAAATTTCTGTTGGGAAAAAAAACCACCTAATTTTAATTTCTGCATAAGAATCACTTGCAAACAACATTTCTTGGGACTGGGACCAGTTCAACCCCAAACTCCCGCTCTGAGGCAGAAATCAGCACCAAAACTGAACTGACAGATGAGAAGGCAGCAGGTCCCAAGGGAATCTTCCTGCTCGTTGTTCCGCTGGGAGCAATTCCAGGCAGCTCTGCCAGGGCTGGATCCTCTCTGGGAGCCAATATTTGGGTGCAGCAGCAGAGCAGGGCACTGTTTGTCTGTCTCCCAGTGCTATCCATCACCGTGTTTACCATATTTTCCTTTTCTTTCCATAACTCCTGGCTTCACTCATGTCTGGGTGTTTTCTAACCAGCCTTGAGGTAATAAATCAAAGCTGTCAGCGTTGGAAGAAAATTAATGTGAGAAGTTGTTCCAAAGGCCACCAACCTTTTCCCTACTCCCTGCGAGCTGTGTTAATCCAGGATTCCTCAACAGCTTTCAAAGTTTTCCTATTTTCACAAAGTTTTGAAGCTCCAGATGCCTTTTTTTTTCTTTTTTTTTTCTTTTTTGAAGGGTGGCTTTGTACCCTCCAACAGCCCAAATTCCTGGAGTTTCTTCAGGTTTCAGAGAGAAATGAGGGTGCTCAGCACAGCTCCAGAGCTGACCCTGGGCTATCTCCAGCCAAGCCACAAGCAAAACCCAGACCCTGAGCTGGAACACGTCAGGGGCTGAAGCTGGGTTGAACTTTTACAGAGGAAAAGGCCAAATAATTAGAAAGCAATCCTGCTCCTGTGCCCTGTAGTGATGACGCCGGCTGAATTATTCATCGGGAGTTATTTATCCCAGGAATGCGGCTGGCATTTCTGCTGAATACATTTACTTGCAAGTTTTGATTTCTGGTTTCATTACTCACCCTGCTCCAACCCCAAGCTCCTCATTTCTGCAAGTCTCTTTTCCAAGGCTGGGAAAAGGAACACTTGGGACACAACCTTCAGCTGATGCGATCCAGCAAAACGCCTCCCTGGGAACGGGCAGCCTGGCAGCTCCAGCATTTCCCTGGAACTCTGGAAAAAAGCAATGTTCTTACCCCATTCAGCTGCAGATGAACTCTGCAACCCCAGGCAAATCACTTTGTTCCCCCCCTCACCTCTGGCTGCAGATTTATAAAACGGCCGGAGTATTTCACTGTAAGGTACCGTAAGGCCAGATATGTTAAATTGTTCAGTTACTATGGAAACTGGGAATGCTCCTAATGCAGATGGATGAGTGCAGGAGCAGACGCACCTGACTGAAAAATCATGAGCAGTTGGGAACTTCATTAGGTAAAATCATGGTGTAATCAGAGGGATTGTGGGAGCCACCAAAAATTCCTTTTTTAGGAAGTGCCTGCTTATTAATTATTCAGTTTGGCTCTGGGCAGACGCTGAAGGTTTTCCCTCAAACATTTTCGAACTCTGATGTTGAATTGCTCCGTTGAAATTTCTTCTGAGATGTTTAGGTAGCAGCTAAAATTCTGTCCTCCCAAACAAAGATCATTAAAACCAGAAGAGCAATTGCAAAATCAGCCCAGAAGACTGAGACATATTGAGAAAGAAGTTTAATTCCAAAACTAAAAACCTCATGAGCCACTTAAAGAGAAAGTACCAAGCAACTGCTGAAGGCAACTGTGGCAGCTTTCCCTCCACTGAGAGACTGCTGTTTTAATTAAATATCCACAAAACATTGCTGCTCCCTGCTTTTGGATCAGAATTCAGCTGTCAGCTGCCCAGCTGGACATCTAAAAGGTAGCTCAGAGTTTTTTCCAAGCAAAAATGGAGCAGGGACTTCAACATCCAGGCCAGTGTGTGCCCTGCAGCAGGACCAGCAGAGAGAGGCCACTTGTTTCCTCTGCTAATATCCTAAATAAACACAGGATTTGCTTTCTTGTCCCTCAAAAATCTAAGTGGTGGGTTTGGTTTTCAATAAGGTGTTCCAGATATGGAGGTTCCCTTCCTCTTTCAACACATCCAATTACAACATCATCATCATCATCATCATCATCATCATCATCATCATCATCATCATCATCATCATCATTATTATTATTATTATTATTATTATTATTATTATTTATTTATTTATTTATTTATTTATTTATTTATTTATTTATTTGGGGTTTTTTCTCTATCATGATGGGAGTCAATCCCATTTAATTCCCCCACTGTGGCTGGAGCAAGGCAAACCCAGCCATGTCCCAGTGCCAGCAGCAGCCACAACAATGGGCAGGATTTTCCAGCTCACTGTGTGATTTGATCTCTGTAAAAACCTCCCCTAACACCGACTGTAAATCATTCCCAACATTATTCTCCACCTGTCTGGGAGCAGAATGCAAGCACTAAGATTACCTGAGGATCCCAGGCTCCTTTCAGCACCCATCTCAAAATTTACAGACAGATGCACACTGTGTAAGTCTTCTGTCAAGATTTGAGAATTTTCTAAAAAATCCATTTCCCACAGTCCCCTGCCCACCCTGTCTGTGTTCTGCCAGTTGATGGGGGAGATTTAAAAGTCACAGACACCAATGGAAAGAATTGTCTTATTTTACTGTGAATATAAAGGGAACACAAAAAATTTTAAAATCAAAGACACCAATGGAAAGAATGGTTTCGTTTTATTGTGAATATAAAGACAACACAAAAAAAAAATGATACATCCAATAAAAACTGCTTGTTTGGCTTTAGCAACGAGCAAAAATAAGCAAGGTAATGAACCTAATGATTATTATAGGAGAGAAAGGATAGGACTGAGAAAAATCCATCACTAATTGTTTAAATACTTTAAATACCATCATCCAGAGTCTGCAGTTTCACAGCAAGGACCTGGAGAACCCTTCCCAGCAATTGGGAAAATCCTAGACAGTTTCTCCACCTGTAGCTGAGGTTGCCAAATTGTCGCCAAATTCACCCCAAAAGTGGCTCCGGCTTTTACAGGCCCAAATCAGCAGGTCAGGCCTGGCCTGGAGAGGAATTGTTGTGTCTGCCCCAAATGGGAAAGCAGCAGCTCCCATTCCCCATGGAATTTAGAGTTCTACATGAAAGAGTTGCAGGATTACAAAGAGATGGAAAATAGAAAAGCTCAGGCCCCAGGGCACCATCCCAGCCCTCCTTTGCCATTGTCCCTGGGCCATCCCCACATCCTCAGCTGTGCCTCCCCCAGGCACCCCAGAGCACACCCCAGTGCCCTAAAGGCCTCTTCATTCTCTTGCAAAGCTTCAATGAGAGCAAATTCTCCAAATAAAAGCCAACATGAGCCCACAGGTTTGAAAACAGGCCCAGAACCATCTCCTGTTCTTTTTTTTGGCCTGCAATTCCTCTTGATTTTGACTGAAACAGCATCTAATCCCTGCAGACACCCTCAAATATCTGTCTATACACATAAATATAAATATATAAATATTTTCCAATTCCAAGTAGCAGCTACTGAGGGAATATTTGCCTACCCAGACCAATAAACTAATCCTGAGTGCCAGGTGTGCCATAATAAATTTCTCTCTGCTCTGAGTGGTTTTGATATTCTTGCTGCTATCAAATAGCTCACACATCCTTAAAACAAAACCGATTTGTTCCAGAAAAATCACACTGCAGTTTTATTCTTAGCATAAAAAGCATTGTGTTCTTTATATCTCTGACTTCCCCAGGCCACAAAAATAAAAATAAAAAAAAAAAGCCCATGGCTGGGAATGGCTGAGTTCTGCTAGAGCAGGTTCCAAAAGCAAGCAAATCCCTGTCTCACACACACATACTTAGCAGGATTGGGGATTTATTTGTCCTAATCTAACCTGAATGCCTGTTTGTAATGTGAGTGAATATCTAAACAGATTATTACTTGTAACAGCAACAGCTTTCTCCAAAAATCACCGGGATTATTCAAAGCCTAGAAGGGAAGAAAGTAGAGAGGAGTGTTTGAGTAACGTGATCTGCCAAAACAGGACGGAAACTCTTTAACAGCACCTTGCCAGAAACAATGCAGGGCTGAGTCTGCTTTAAACAAGATGATTTTTCAGAATATTGTTACTGACTTTTTGTATAGTGTTAGTGAGGTTTGTGTACACTAATAAAAAATGAAAGCTGCTATTAAAAACAAATCAATGGGCTGGGCCTGGTTTTGATCACACCAGAGCTGGCCATTTGCATTGGTATTTGCAGCATCTGTTCCAATTAAGACTTGTTTTCTAGTTTAAAGATATTAGTGCAATCACTAGAGTTCTGTTGAGAACATGAATGGAGCATTGTTCTGGCAGAATGCAGTTAAACAGACTCCACAGACTCTATTAAACAGCTTTGCTGCCCAATTAGAATGGGAAGGAGTCAGGCAGACAGGGCTGCACTGGGTACCCTCTGTTCCACATGGATTTTTATGGATTCATAGTCAATGAAAAGGGCTAACGTGGAACATGTGTGGGGAGAGCAGGGGCTGCAGGCTGGATTGGGGCAGGGCTAGGGGAGCATCCAGCCCTTTATCTGCGTTTAATGGGCACCAAATTTAATAATTGTGGCCACTGGGTGTAAAACAAGGCCCAGGGATGGCACTGTCTGCAGGAAGGGAAAATGGGTCAATGTGGGAGTGATGCACCAGGGGCAGGAATCACTCCAGAGGCTGAGTCTGAATCCCAAGAAATGAATCCATCACCATCCCAAACCACCCAGTGTTCCAAAGATTATCCCAGTTAAGAAGTCAGAGCCGGGTGAGGGCAATGCCATGGGCACTGCCCACAACATTTTGGGTTCAACCTCCAACCCCACAGCTGCTTTCCCACCCACAGGAGGGCTCACCCACCCTGGTGTGCCAGCAGGGATTCCCTCAGGGATCCTGCGGATCAGAATTGCCCAAACCAGCAGGTTCTGGCTGCCTGAGCCTCCTGGGCAGCTTTCGGGGGGAAATATTCCCTGAATCCCTGCTGCAGCTTCCTGAAGTATTCCACACCCCAGCCCGCATCCCAGCCCAGCTGCCCTGACTCCAGCTAATTAGCTCTTGGAGCTTTGATGGATGGATTGATTCCGCAGTTAAACAGAGATAAATTAACTGTCTGTCCAAACAGAGTTTGAGGGAGGAGGGAATTCTGATTAGAAAGTTATTTCATGCAGTGCTGCTCTTCCTTCTCGGCCAGTGCTGAAAACCTCTCACTTCCCTTGAGAGGGGAAAGCTCATGGAGCCAACCCAGACCTGCAGAGCTCCCCCAAAATTCTGCACACTCAGACCTGCAGAGCTCTCCCAAAATTCAGCAAAATCAGTCCTGCAGAGCTCCCCAGGAATTTAACAAATTTAGTCCTCCAGAGACCCCCAGGAATTCAGCAAAATCAAACCTGCATAGGTCCCCCAAAATTCTGCACACTCAGACCTGCAGAGCTCTTGTGAAATTCAATGAAATCAGACCTGAAAATCTCTCCTGGAATTCAGGGTACTCAGACCTGCAGAGCTCCCCCAAAATTCTGCACACTCAGACCTGCAGAGCTCCCTGGGAATCCAGCAAATTCAGTCCTCCAGAGACCCCCAAAAATTCAGCAAAATCAGACCTTTAGAATTGCCCCAAAATTCTGCACACTCAGACCTGCAGAGCTCCCCAAAAATTCAGCATATTGGACCTTCAGAATTCCCCCAAAATTCAGCACACCCAGAGCTGCAGAGTTCCCCAGGAATTCAGCAAAATCAGACTTGCAGAGCTCCCCAAAACTCAGTACATCAGACCTTCAGAATTCCCCCAAAATTCAGCACACCCAGACCTGCAGAGCTGGCCAGGAATTCAGAATTTGCTCATCAAACCCACAGGGAACACCCTTGGCTTGGGCTGTGCATTGGTAAAACCCCTGATTCTGCATTGATCTCTGCAGGTTGAAGACCTCACCTCTGGAATTTAATTTCCCCACACTTCCAGGAGCATCTGAAATGTGTTTTGTTGTGAAACTCATCAAAATATCTAAAATTCATCAAAAAAAGTTTGATTTTCTCTGCACTCTAAAGGACTTTTATGTTAAAATGTTGGGGTTTTTTGTCCTGAAATGAGAAATACCCAAACATGTTTTTAAGAGGTGCAATTATAGAACCAATGAAAAAATCTTTAACAACTCTGATAAGGGCTTGGAGAAAGATGGGGTTTGTTAGAATTTAAGTACCTTAACGTGCAAATAGTTTAAAAAAACAAATGCAGCCATCACCTAAATATGTTAAACAAACAGGCATCGAGCAAGATGGATTGGAGATCATTTCATGTAAATATTAACTTTTAAAGCTTTCCAACTGACACAATTTGGGCAACAGAGAATGTCCCTTTACTTGCATCCTCGTACACTCAGCAGTCCTGGAAGGGAACCAGGAGGGGAAAAGAAACAAAAACAAGCAAATGCAAGGTGAAAAATAGAATTTAAGGTTTCTGCAGACATGGCCAAGGAAAGCTGGCACAGGGCTGGACTTCCCTGGATGCCTCACCTCCTCAGAAAGGCTCCAGCAATGTTGGCCAAGCCCTAAACTCTGCCAGCCCTGTTGTCTCTTCTCTCAAGTGTTAGAACACATGGCCCCAGAAAGCAGAGAAAAGTGCCTTGTTTCATGTGAAAAAAACCTTAAAACGATTGACAAAACTCAACAACTCCACGAGTTTTCTCCCTTTTATTCCCCCAACTCCACAAGGCCTTTTGTCCATCTTTTCCCCCACCTCCACAAGGCTTTTTATCCACTTTTTCCCCCCAACTCCACAAGGCTTTTTGTCCATCTTTTCCCCCAATTCCACAAGGCTTTTTGTCCATCTTTTCCCCCACCTCCACAAGGCTTTTTGTCCATCTTTTCCCCCCTCAAACCTTTCCTCCACCATCTCCCAGGACAAATCCCTGGCACTCAGTCACTGCTGTGATGTCTCTGCTCTGCAAATCACCCCCAGCTTTGCTCTGCACTCTGAAGGGAGGACACTCAGAGGGACCAAAATGCCCCCTAAAAAGAGAAAAAAAGAGAAAAAGAGGTAAAAATAAAGCAGAAAAGGGACTCTCACCCTCATAAAATCACATTTCTTTTTCTCTAGGTTTTTTTTTTTTTCAACTTTCAAGGACCTTAATGAGGCTTAGTCCCACCAAGGAGAACCAAGGATATGAGATTTTTTCTTCTCTGTTGAAGAGGCTTTAGATACATTAAGACTAATTACTGCTTGTTTTATGCTCCAGTAGGATGAGAAATTCCCTTGAAGCTGGGATGGGAATTAATGCCAGTGGGCAAATTTTTACTGTGTGAGAAGAAAGGAGCAGGCAGCATCCAGTGGAGAGCTCTCACCACACATTTTTTGAGCAATCCCAAATGGGATGGTGACTCCAGCACTTCCCTGGGGAGGCTTTTCCAGTGTTTAACCACTCTTAAAGTGAAGATTTTTTTCCTAAAATCCAACCTGAACCAAACTCAAGGTTGTTTTTCCTTGTCCCATCAGCCCCTTGAGGAGCACAGACAGGGCTGAGCATCAGCCAGAGGGAATCACTTTCATTCCTAGGGAGCCTTGAAAGAGAGATTTTGGCTTTGCCAAGTATTTCCAAGGTCTGAATGCAAATTATTATTATTAATAGGATATTTTAGCCTGTCTGGGTAAACTGTGCAAACAGCAGCAACATTACCCAGGGCTTCTCAAGTTTGTGCACTTCAAGCAGATCACCTTTCTCTCTGTAAGCAAGGAACTCTGTCTTTAGATCACATTTAGCTTTTTTTTTTTTTTTTTGGTCTTTCCAAAGCTGTTTAGCCTTTTGTTATTATTTTAACTGTTTATTTCTTTAACAGCTCATTATTTTCAGTGGGCTCCTGTGTCTCATTACACACAGTTCAGCTTTAAGGGGAAATGTGTCCTTTATACAGGTTTTATTCTGCCTAAAAACATAATCAGAAGTGTTTCCTCCTCTGATAGTCATCTCTGTAAAGACTGCTCTGGGCTTTATGTTGGATTCCTTTTGTAAGAAGTGTTTTGCTTGCTTGAAGAGACCCAGAGAAAGTCACAAAATCCTTCAGAAGACATCCTCGATCTGTTCTGATTGAAACTATGGGCAAGAATTTTCAGTTAAGGCTGGTTTTGGGGGGGAAAATTAATTCTAATAATTCTTTTTTGCTTACATTACTGCTGATATTTCTACAGGATAAAAGAACTCAGATGAAAGGATGTGATTCCATCAGCTCCCTGACTGCAGGCAGGGGTAAGGCAGGGAATTTGGGCTGCCATGGAGCACCTTGGGCACTTAAAAAAAATCAGGAAAAAAGGGAGAGGATGCAAATAAAGCTGGGAGAGGGGATCCTGGCTTCTTCCTGATGCTCTGCTTTCTTCCAGGGGCCCAGAGATGTTTGTCCCACCTGCACGGCCCCTCCAGTGAGAGCAGCTCAGCTCCCAGCACGTCCCCTAGCCAAGAACAGAATTTAAAATCCTTCTGCCCCACGAGGCAATGATCAAACCTCAGGTTCCTTCATAAATAATTGGGATGAGACATCACTGAGGAGCAGCCCCGGGGTGAGGCCAGCACTGACCTAACAGGGGTGGGAGAGAGGATCCATTCACAGGGAGGTTCAACCTCCATCCTCATCCTCTGGTGACCTCACAGTGCCCAAAACTGTCCAGGACTCTGCCACCTCCTCTGGTCTGGGTTAGGGACAGCCCTAAAGACCTCCACTAAAGCAGAGTGGGAGCATCTGACAAATTCCTGTCCTGTGTCACGGCTGTTTCTTTTCAGAAGAAAATCTCAAAATAAAATTCTGGTTTTCCTTCCGCTCACTGGGACAAAGCTCAGCACCTTGGGGTTTCACTCAGCTCGGGGTTTTGTTGGGGTAGGGCCTCACATTTGGGGTTTCTGAGCCAGATGTGCACCAGCAGGTACCAAACAATCTGTGAACTCCTATGAAGCTGAGGGTTTGAGGGCTTGAGAGGACAAGATGCCTCTGCAGTGCTCTCACCTGCAGAAATCATACTGAGTCAGAATTGGGGTTCCATTTATCAAGGCCCTTGGACTGAGTGAAAGGCTGGGTGATAATTCCAATTTTAGGGTATTCCCAAAATAAAAATCCAGAATGTTTTTGGAGGGGAGGGTGGGATTTGCTTTACAAAAGAACAGATTTTATTATTCAATGGGTGACAGCAACGCTCTCAGAAGGCGCAGGATCTCCTCCACTCGTGTCTGTCCCCCAGCAGGGTCTCTGAGCATCCCCACAAAGCAGAGGTGTCCTCAAAGTCACCGCCAGTGTCACACAGCATCATCAGGGACGAGCTCTTTGCCCTTCCCAAACCCTCTCCCTTCCCAAACAGCTCCCACAGCCGTGAGGTGCTTGGCACAGGCCCCAGCTCAGCCAAGACACTCCTTCCTGCAAAAGCAAAATGGTCAAAAAATAAAAGAAAAAACAGCCCTTAAAGAATTTGGGATGCTGATTTTCAGCCCAAACAAATTACAGGGAGAAAGAGGGGCTGGGCAGGGCACGAAGGAGAAAAAGAAGCCAAGCTCTGGAACCACAGAATTCCCCTCAATCCTCGGAGCGCGGCCAGCGCAGCATACGAAGGATTGCCCAGACAGTTCCAAAAATGACACATCACCCTCTTCCTTTCCTGCCTCACTCGTGGCAAACCCACAGCAACAAGCTCTTTTTTTTTTTTCTTTTTTTTTTCTTTTTTTTTTTTTTTTTTGCTTGTAATGCCCCAGAATTGCCATGAAAGCAGCGAAAGGAGCCAAAGCAAGAGGAGCTGAGGTGCTCCAACATCGCAGCAGCGCCCCGTATTTAAACACCTCCGCTCCCAAACCTGATCCCAGCCAGACACAGCCCTTTGCCCAATGCCTTCTTTCAAAATACAAGCCCAGCAAAGGCTCTGACCTGTCAGCCCCGCTAAGCATTAATTTATTTATTTTTTGTTTTTAATCTCTGCCATACTCAGCCCCTCACAAAGGGGGTAAGTCTCTGCCTGGCGTTTTTTTGGAAGGAAAATGTGGCATGCACCTATTTTGTTTCATTCTGTGCCAGGACCTATAAAGTTACTGTGGGCTGCAGCTCCTGCCAAGTTCTAAAGGTGACAGGGCAATGGGCACCCAAAGGACGCTTCTATCAATGCCCTTTTATTTCCCTCTCTTTCCCCTTCCACCAACCCTTTTTTTTCTAATAGAATTACTCTTATCTGCAAGTGATTTAAACTCTAAGGTTTACAGAAGATTTAAAGAGTGCGAACACAGTTGGAATGTTTTAAACTAACAGTACAAGTTGCATTTTAAGAAAATAATTAACTCCCAGGGGAGGTGTGGTTCTTGGAGTAATGACAGATTCAAGGCTGGCTTTCCCTATATGGAGTTTCCAAATAATAAAATATCTTTGGTTCCCTACTGGTGTCAGATGAGAACCTGTTAGTGTGCTAGTTGCTGGTGGACTGTCATGGGTTTGTCAGGGGTTTTTTTGGTGTTTTTGCTTTTTTTCAGTGGGCCCATTAGTGTTTTAAAGACACAGTGCACAGTAGGTAACCTCCTGTGCAAAGCTGCAGCACAAAGCGTTGTAAATGCAGAGTTTGTGTGTTTACAGCCTTTCCCCATCCCTTCTTCTGGCTAAAAAAAAAATTTAAAATACAATATTTTCCTCTTGTTTTGCAGCTTTATTGTTTCTGTTCTTGCTGGGGGCTTCTCACAGCCCAGTCTAAGTCCCAGTCTCCCCCCTGCCCACTGGGAGGGGTGGCAGGGCACAGCCACCTGCCAGGGCACAAGAAGGGATGCAAACTCTCCTATTTTTAAAAGGTGAGTGCTCACTGTTGGAGGAAAACATGCTAAGAAGATCCAATAATGAATTTAATAATTCCTACTCAAAGCACTGCTCAGGTAATTCAGCAGAGCCTCAGACAGCAAAGATCCCTTGCAGGACTCTGCCAGCAGCTGAGATGTTGGGCAGAACTTAAAACTGATTTTATTTTATCTCCTTTTGAACTGTGGTCACAATAATGGAAGGGAAATGCTGTGGCCTCTCAGGTTCCTAAAGCATGGCACAAAAGCTTGGATAGAGAGGAGAATAATTTCACAAAAAGCAGAATGGTTGCAGGACAACAAGACTCTCTATGACTTGTGCACAGATCCTAAAATGATGCACATATTCAGATTTTAGGAGTGACCTACAATATACACATGGTCCATGTCTTCTCTTTGTAAAGTGTGAGTAACTTAATGGATAATTTACATGAGGTTCCCAACCTGAAATTTAAACCTGAAAATGAAACCATTTTCTGTGATGTGAGCTACATATCATCTCATTTGTACTCATGTCATTTATTTTGCCCAAAGGAAAAAAAAAAAAACCAGAGAGTTTTATTCATAATTTCATAACATTTTGTTACCAAATTCATGAGACAACCTCAGCAGTGTGTGTAACTCATGCTGTAGGTTAAAGAAGCCACCTGGACTGATGAGTCTCAGCCCCATCCCTGTTCCTCACAGCTCTCCTGCTCAAGTTTAAGACTCCAGCACCACACAGGCACCAGCCTGTTCTCAGGAACACTCCCAGCCTCTCAGGGACAGCTCTTGCCACAAATTTAATTACTTGCAAAACCTTTGGTCATTAACACCCAACCTAAATTCTATTGCAGGTCACAGGCTATTAAAAAAATGAAGTGTCCATGCTCCCCAAACAATGATTTGTTTAACTGGAGCTTGGATTAAACCTGAAGCCACAACAGCACAGGAATCCCATTGCCAATGTCCTCAGCTTGTTCCAAAACCTTCTGGGAAGCTTGGGAGGGAATTATTTCTTCCTGAATCTTTCCTTGATGCTCCACAATTCCTTCTCCAAGGGCAGGTTGGGCTTGGGGCAACCTGAGGTAGTGGGAGGTGTCCCTGCCCGTGGCAGAGGGGGGGAACAGATGAGCTTTAAGGCCCCTTCCAACCCAAACCATCCCAGGATTTCATGATTCCAGGCTGTTTTCCATCCCTCAGGCTACTCAGTGTCTGTCTTGGTGGATAAATGGGCCAAAATGTCTAATTCCCAGGAGGAAACCACGTGAGCCACGTGGCCATTGGTAATGATGAGCATCACAGAGCTCAGAAGACACCTCTGCCCCCTGAATGTTCATTCACCACCCTGGCATGAAGCTCCCCAGGGCTGGAACAGCTCTGGAAGCCCAGGACAAGCTGCATGGATGGAGGGAGGTGTTTGTCACCTCCCCTGGGGTGGCGCAGGCTCCATCAGGGACAACCAGCCCAGGTTCTCCTGGAGTGGGGCTGGAGAGTGACACGTAACCAAATCCGAGTGTGTGTACTCACAGAGGCACGGCCCCTGCAGCAGGGATGGTTTATTGCTTTCATAATATTTTCTGGGTTTTGAAACACAAACCACATGTTTAATATTTTCTTTTTTTTTTTTTTTTTTTTTCTTTCAAAATTTACACATTGCACTTGCTGGAGAGTTTTTATTCTAGCACCCACAGCACCAGACCCTTCCCAAAAAAATGAGGAGAGGGAGGAGAAAGAGACTTCAAAACCTGCTGCCAGAGCTCTGGAACAGCCCAAAATCCTTGGGTGTGCTCCTCCCCTACCTTGATTTTACAGGGCAATAAAGAGGTCATTTGGATTATCTTGTCATCAAGGAAATCACTGACATCCAAACAAAGGGGAGAAATTTGACAGCTTGGAGCACATGGAAGGGGAGAGAGCAAAGAGTCAGGAAATGCTCTTGGCCAAGTCCACCTGGGGTGTAAAACCCTTAAAATTCCTTCAGTTCCACCACAGATCAGCTTGACCATGGGCAGAACATGCCCCTCTTAGTGGGAGTAGTTGAGTACTTGAATCAATCCCTAAAGTTCTGAATAATGTTCCAAAAGGCAATGGGAGGATTCCCAAATTTTTGAAGGTCTCCATTAAAAATTAATGCAAGAATTTTTCAAATTCCCTTGGACCATCCCTTCAGCAAAATTGAGTTTGCTGATGTTGTGGGTGTTGTGAAAACAAATGAATGATCAAGAATCATGTCCTGGAAGTGGAAGCCAATTCCCTCATGTAAAATCAATGGGAATTAGACACACAAGTGCTTTGGAAAATCCTGTTAAGCAGCTGTGGCATCAGTGGGTTCCCTTTAAAATCTATCACTCTCCACTTGAGTGGAAGGGGTGTGGAATCAAGCTCTGGATGTGAGAATGAGGGAAAAGCCCCAAAGCATCTCATGAACACCCACACAAACAGCATCCATGCTTCAGAGTCCAGAGGGAGCACAGATCATGGGGTAACATGGGGTGTTCTATGCAGGAACAGGCTGGGAATGCTCCTGGAACACTTTGTGAGAGTCACTGACCCCTCACAAAGTGTTCCAGGATGCCTCTTTATTGGTGCCAAACAAATCCCTAAAGACAGCCACCTATTCATGGTAGAAAATGGTGATATTGGACATGCAATGGTCAATCAAAGGACCAGGGAGCTTTTGGGACACATTTCAAAGAGCAGGAGCTCTGTGTTCCCCAGGCACACACCCTGCTCTGTGTTGCCTTCATTAGGACTCATTTTAATGGGATAAAAGGTTAAAAATGCACATAAAACTCCCTCAAAGGGCCTATGTTTGTGTGTCGGGGCCACTCCAACGTGGCACTTTCACAGCCGCCTCTCTTCACTCTCATTTCCTCGCAGGACAAAATGTAATTGGTGGTTTTGACTGCACTCCTGCCACGCTGCAGCATCCCCAAAACACTGCAGTTGTTGTCAGAGGCACTCTCGGATCCTGACAGATGAACAGCATCATCTAGGGGCCAGAGATCAGCACTGGGAATCACGCACAGCCAGGAAACCCAGGGGATGTGCCCCTCAGCAGGCAGGGCACTCATCAAGGAGAGGCCACTGCTTTATTCCTATTTAAAACAACACCCTCTGCAACACCACAAAACCTAAATGCAGCTGGGCTGGTTTAGTGTTACAAATCATCTTTATTTTGGTGGGTTTCCAGCTGGGTGAAATCACCCTGGGCCTAAGGAAGCAGCCTAGAGCTCTGCCCTTAGAACTGGAGGGATGCACAACACCTTTTTCAGGTTGCAAAATCACAATAATATCACTGAAATCACTGAAAAAGCCTCTAGAAATGAGGCCAGCATGAGTATGAGAAATCCAAATTGGAGCTGGCACATCCTGTGTGACTCAGTCTCTGGGCCACCAACTTTGTCCCTAAAGGAGACATCGAAATCACCAAACAAGGCTGGGCCTAAAGGCATCTACAGACATAAATATGACATAAATGTCATTTATTTGTGGCCAGGGTGAGTATAAGACACAGAAATTAGAGTTGGCACATCCTGTGGGGCTCAGTCCCCAGGCCACCAACTTTGTCCTTCAAGGGGACACCAAAATCACCAAGCAAGGCTGGGGCTAAAGGCATCTACAGACATAAATATGACATAAATATGACATAAATATAAATTTATATGTGGCCAGCATGAGAATAAGACATAAAAATTGGACCTGGCACATCCTGTGCCTGCTCAGTCCCTGGGCCACCAACTTTGTCCTTCAAGGGGACACCAAAATCACTGAGCAAGGCCCAGTCTGGGCCTAAAGGCATCCACAGACATAAATATGGCATAAATATAAATTTATATGTGGCCAGGGTGAGTATAAGACACCCAAATTGGAGCTGGCACATCCTGTGCCTGCTGAGTCCCTGGGCCACCAACTTTGTCCTTCAAGGGGACACCAAAATCACTGAGCAAGGCCCAGTATGAGCCTAAAGGCATCTACAGATATAAATATGGCATAAATATAAATATAATTTAGGTAAATTTAAATATCAGGCACAGAAACCAGCACAAATTTCCCCTCCTGGGGTGAGCAGGGCCCAGGGTGGCTCTAAATGAGACAGAGCAGGTTATGGGTGCCAACCCTCAGTGGCCCTTTGAAATCCTCACTTCTTGCAGGGTGGAATTGGACTTTCAAACCAACAGGTTCCTGTAAAAAAGCAAAATACCTTTAAAAATGGTGATTCTGAACCACATTGTGGCCAGAGGGGAGCGATGTTCAATGAAAATTGCAGAAACAAATAAATGAACGAGCCCATCTCTGGTGGGAAATTCCAGTTTCTTGCTCTTGTACTCAGCCCGTTCTCTGCCAAGGAATTTGGGCTCTCAGGAATTATGAGTGGAATAATCCCTGTGAGGCAGGGATGTCCTGAATAATGGCCAATTTTATTGTATGAAATTGTGATTTGGAGCTGAAATTCTCACCCTGAGACCAGGAACTCATGCAAACTTCTGCTGACAGGGATCCCATTGTCACAAGTGTGAACTGAGCCACTTGTCTGCCATCACCAATTTGAGATATTTTATGAGTGAGTTCTTTTATCACAATAACATGATGAAAAATGTGATTTCCTTGTCTTGTCACAGCAGGGACAAAAGATTTTTCTGGGTAGATAATCACACTTTTGGAGAACAAAAGCCTCTCAAACAGGGTTAATTGACATGTCATGAAATGTGGTGTCCAAGAAGCACAGAAACAGAACAAGTCAATGTCAAAATTACTTTTAGAGACTTAAAAATGAGCATTTTCTGTGAAGTGCTCTCAGCTAGAATCAAAAAAGGCGAGAAACCACACAAAGGAGGGACCTGGGCTCGTGTAAAACCCATCCTGACTGTAAATGCTTTGCTAAACTTGGGGTTAACAGAAAAGAAGCTGCTAGAAAGCGACCCCCCCCCGCCCCCAAAATAAAATGGATGGGCAAACTTTGGCAAGGCTCCTCCCTTCAGATTCCCAGCCTGGCCATGGAGAGGCTGAAGGGGGCACTTGAGCTGCTCCAGACTACAAAGACACCCTGGGCACAAAGGAAACTGCACCAGGAGAGTGTTTAATGTCCCTAAAACCCACCCCAATAGAAAACAAATGAATGATGAAATAACAGAGGGCCCGACAGGCCCTGCTCCCAAACGTGGAGTTTGGGGCAATCCCTGGCTATTATTTTCACAATACCTTGCATTCATTACTTTATTTAAAAATGGTGTACTGTGTCTGGAAAACAGGAAGTAAGCCATAAATCTCTAGTTTAAAAGCCATCTGAAGCCTGTGGACCAGATATGTTCTCAATCAGTAGTCAGGCAGTAAATAAACATTTATATACAGCAACTGCTCTCAAGCAGCCTGACCTCCGGCTATTACAGGGCACATAAAGAGGAAATTTGTTTAGTCCCATAAAAGCCCAGGCAATATATCAATAGATTATTAAAAATGGAAACAAAGTAGGCTAATGGATTATATTGATTTTAATAAACATAAGTATATGGGATTCAAAGATAAGAGTCAGATATGACATCCTTCCAAGCTCACCTTTCGGGATATCTCCTAAAATCAGCCAAACTACAGCTGTCAAGGATAGCAGGGGCTGCTATTTTTTGCTTTGCAAATCGACATATTTTTGGCTGAAGGACTTAAATTGGAGGGTTTGCATTTTTATTTCTGTTTGTGAACGATGAGTGCAGTCAAAAAATAAAACTTGCACATCTTTTAATGCCGTCACCATGCAGGAAAAAAAAATTAAAGCAATTGCAGGCTCTCCTCAGGCATCTTGGCTGGGAGTGTACAGATGCTGCTGGGCTGGGATTTTTAGGTTTTGCTACACTTTTGCTACAGCAAATATTGGTGCAGACACTGAAGGCAGAATTTCTGATGCTCTGGGAGCCTCCAGGGTGCTCAGGTGGCCCCAGTTCATCCCTCTGACTTCTTCTAAGCCTGAAACTTGTCTTTTTGTTTTAAATAGTTTTTGTGTGCCCTGAACACCTGGCTGGTGGTCACAATCCCACAATATTTGTCCACTGCTAGAGTCTCTTTTCCTTCCTCTCTTCTCCTCTGGCTTCGGGAAATTCCTTCATTCCCCATGAGTTCAGCATTGCTGTGAAAAACTAACTCTTGTTTTTAACTTCAGGAGAAGGTTTGTGGGAGGGTCAAACTCTCCAGCCAGGAGTTCTCAGGGATGAGGGGACAGAGAGGAAAAACCAGGCCAGGGCAGATCAAATGGCGTCAGTGACTGTGACACCGCTGTCACAACTGGAGGGAGCTGTGAAGTCGCAAGTTCCCAACCTCAGAGGAGGGGAACAGAATGTTCTGGATGATAATTGGGTCAATGTGATTAGGACTTTAATTTACCTCAGCAATCAGGCTACGTTAAAGCAGCTCTTGGAGCTGAAGAATGGAACAACAGTTAAAAATCCAAGCTGGTTTTCCATCATTTTTTCCCTTTGTTTCCCATCAGCAGCAAGGCCTAAGGGCACACCCCCCAATTCTTTACCTAAATTCACCCCTCTCAAAGATCCTATGAAGTAAATTTAAATCCCTAATTATGAACTTCCTTAAAACTTGGACCAATTCAGCTGTAATCTCTGTGGAAGGTTAGGGCACTTCCCTGGTTTAGGGTAAGAACCTGTGCCCTGCCTTTTATCCTACCAGCCAAATGCTGCTCGAAAGCAAACGAGCTCAGGGCTGAGCTCAGACACTCCTGAGTTTGGATGCATCCCTAGGAACAACAAAGAAATGGTTATAAGAAATTATTTATTAAGAAATTATTTATTGAGAAAGTATTTATTGAGAAAGTATTTATTATGTAAAAAAAAAAATGGAAAATCAAGGAACCAAATGAGTTCCTTTCACTAAAGAGATGAGCAGGAAGTTCTGATCCAAAGGACAGACCTGTCTTCCTCTGGGCAACACCTGCCTTTGTGATTTATATAAATATAAATATCAGGCACTGAAATCAGTACAAAAATTCCCTGAAACTTGTCTTTATGTTTTAAATAGTTGCTGTGTGCCCTGAACACCTGGCTGGTGGTCACAATCCCAATATTTGTCCACTGCTAGAGCCTCTTTTCCTTCCTCTCTTCTCCTTCTCCAGGCATTACCTGAAAACTCTGTAGGAAGATGCCTCATTCTTATCCTCCACATGTTTTTGATTAAAACAAGCAAATCCTCAGGAAGGGTTTGGAGCACAAGTCTTTAGGGAGCAGCTGAGGGAGCTGGGAAGGGGCTCAGCCTGGAGAAAAGGAGGCTCAGGAGGGACCTTGTGGCTCTGCACAAGTCCCTGACAGAGGGGACAGCATCAGTCAGGCTCTACTCCAGGGAAAAGGGATAGGAGGAGAGGGAACAGCCTCAGGCTGGGCCAGGGGAGGCTCAGGGTGGATTTTAGGACAGATTTTCTCATGGAAAGGGCTGTAAAGCACTGGCACAGGCTGCCCAGGGCAGCGGTGCAGTCACCATCCCCAAAGTGTTCAAACAATGTATGGATGTGGCAGCTGGGGACATGGTTCTGTGGTGGCATTGGTTTGACCATCTTACAGGTCTTTTCCAACCTTAATGATTCCATGATCCTCTGATTCCTTTCCTTGCAAGAGGAGGGGCTAAAAACAGGACCTAGAAAGGCCTAGGTTCCCCCCAGGCCAAATTTAGTGCAATATTTGTTGGGGTGCTTCTTCTGATCACAAACCAAAAGCTGAAGTCTTCATTTGGTGCCAACTGGTTGCTAAAGAAGAAGAAATGCCTAAACTTACAGAAATTTCTCCCACCACTCATTAGCCCCCAGCGGCAGAAATAACACCCTTGCTAAATCCCGAATCCGCCACAAATTACAGTAATCTGCAATTATAAACTCCAGCGTTAATGAGGTTTGATTGCCCCTTCTTTGTGATGCCACCTCTAAATGCCACTTACATTTTACAGCACCTTGGGGTTAACAATCTGCCTGGGGAAGAGAACTCAAATGGACTTTTAGGAACCCCTTTGGTGGTGGCAATTTGTAACCTGGAAACCAAGCACAGCCACGAGGGCCTCACCCTCCCCAGGATCCACATCCCCTCCATCCTCCCACCCCGGATTTGGGGCTGATACTGGGTTTTATGCAGGAGTTTCATGCTCTCTTCATTAAGGAGATCAGCATCTCAATTTTTCTGCTTGACCTTTAATCAGCTGTGTTTTTGGGAAGTCTCTGAGAGGCCTAATTGTGGCATTTGTGCCCTCACAGAGCAGCACTGAGAGCAATAAACAGCTTTTACAAGAGATTAAACGCCCAAGCAGAGCCAAAGCATTTAGATAACTGCAAAAGCCATTTATTGACACTGCCCTGATGCCCAAACCCACCTGTCTCAGACAGAAAAAAGCAGCAAACCCCTCTCATAACCATTCCTTGTCTCCCTTCCTAAGAGTTCTCTCTGCTTTTGCCCCAGTTTTATTTCTTCAGCAAATCCAAATAACTTTTTTGGGGTGGATTGCTGAAGAAAGAAATGTTGTTGGCTGAGAAATGTTATTTTCAGACAGTGGATTCAATTGCCATAACATGGGAAATATTTGACCAAAATCAAAGCTGGATTTGTGCTCCCTTGCTCAGCAGCAGCAGCACTGATCCAATCCATCAGAACAGACCTGGGATATCCAAACCAAGAAGTGGCAGCAGTATTTGGGGTGCTTGGGGAGCCAATGAACCCAATTATCCATGGATTTGAGGAGAAGTGTCAAAAAAATTGGTGGGAAAACACGAAGAGAAGCTGCTGTAGAAAAGAGGGAATGAAAGAGCAGGAAAATCTGAAGTTTTATTTAATTTCTGTATTTTGCCAGGCTGGACTCCCAGCAGCTGCGGGCAGCAGTTGGGGACCCCTCAGAACTCCACATTCCCTTGGGAGCAGAGGTCAGGGAAGTCCCTCAAAAAGCTTCAGCTCCTGCAGTGTCACACCCACAGATGGTGTCCCAACAAGATCTGGGTCCAGTTCCTTTGGGTGTCATGAATCAAGTCTAAAACAGAAATTAAAAAAAAAAAAATCTAAAACTGAATTTAAAACTGAATTTAAAAATCTAAAACTGAATTTCCTCCCTCCCCCAAAAGCTCTAGAAAAAAAAAAGGGGTTTCCTTTTGCCCCCTTTTCTTTCTTTTTTCTCATATTTTTTATCCTCTTTTTTTTTTCCCTCTTTTTTCTTTTCATTTTTCTTTTTTTTTTTTTCATCCAGACTTTAAAACTGACAACTAAAATGTCTGGACAGCCATGAGAGCTCAGCATAAAATGTTCCCAGTGTCATCTCTCCAGGAGTTTTTCTCTAAATAAAAGAGAACCTTTCCTGGCTGGGAGTAGGAGACCCAAGGCAGGCAAAGATGCTGAGGGTGTTTGAAGTTCAGAGGGAAGAATGAAAAATAAACCATTTGTGCTGTGTGTTATTGTCTCTGCCATGACAGATAATTCCCAATAAACACCAACACAGGGAATTTAAACCCAGCCCTGCTTCTAGGAACAGAGAATTCCCAGAGATGTCCAGAGCAGAAAGTCTGGAGAAGAGTCAGGAGTCACCTGAATCTTCCTTCCCCTGAATCGAGATTTTCCCTGTGCTGCTGAAAAAAAGAACTCAGGAACAAGAGGAAAGGCTTTGACACTTCAATTTTATGAAGATACATGTGAGAAAAGAATGAGAAACTCTAAAAAAACAACACCTGAGGTGTTTCTTTTATCTCAAGTGCAACCAGTTAACCCCAGGGTGGGATTGTTGGGGTGTCTGTGCAGGGCCAGGATTTGGTCTGGAGGATCTTTGTGGGTCCCTTCCAGCTCAGGATATTCCATAATTTCTTCCCCACCAGCACCTGATGTCCCTCCAGCTACCACTGTGCTGGGAAAACCAGGATATTGCTGAGTTCCACAGAGGAAAATATCTCCTGTATGTGGCAGAGGGAATGAGATGCTCAAGTAAATTAATTTCTTAATTTTCCTCCCACAAACCCCATCTACATTTACCCTCCAGGCCTCTGGGAAATTTGTCTTCCTCTCACAGGTTCCTGCCAGTCCATCACAGCCAGGAGAGGAGAATTAATGTGTCTCCCACACGAGTTAAGTACATAAACTGTCACGAAATATTAACACAGATATGAAGCTATTAGAACAAACCCCACTCCATAAACGGACTCCAGATAGGGGCAACCAAGATAACAGCAGAATAAAAGGACGCATTAAAGTTATATCCCTTTAAAAAATTAAACAAATCACTTTGATAGTGATAGGCACTTCAGAAAGCTTAGCTGGGCAGTCTGAGGGCAGTCAATAAGGCAGAGCTAATTGGAGAACAAATTGACATTCATAAGCTGGCATTGAACAAACAAGGTAATAGAGAGTTAATGCAGGGAACAAGGGCGGGGAGCAGGAGCCACCCAGCCTCAATAATGGAAAGGGCCCAATTGAGCAAATTCGAAGTGCAAACACTCTGATCTCAGCCTGCTTAGCAGGGCAGGCCCAGCAGCTCCCAGCCCTAATAGACTCATTTGGGATGTTGTCTTTAGAGAATGAGTGTGTCAACTGAGAACAGCCCCCAAATCTCCATAATGGCCAAGGGATCCGGGTTACAGAGAGCGGGCGCTGATAAGGCTCAGGTGGGTAAATACTGAGGGCTGCTTGGCACTGAGGGGTGCCTGAAATGACAGCAAGCAACCAGCCACTGCTGGAATAATGGGGCATGGGCTTCAGACCAGAATTGCAAGGAGTCAAACCCAAAAGGAGTCACTGGAGTTCAGCTCTTCCTTCCACAGAGGCCTCTCGCTCCCCAAAAGGAGCAGCTCTCTGCAGGACAAAGTGAATCTGGGGGGGTTTGGGATCTCTTCCTCAGCCAGATATGAACACTGAAAGGTTTGGAAAAATTGTGTAATTTAATATTTCACCACGTCCTGAGCTCCCTTAATGCTTCCCACCAAGATCATTCCCTCTGGATGCATCAATGCCTAAATCTCAGCATCACAACCAAACTCCTGAAAAGTTGTTTCGTGGGCCAGGGGCTCACCTCAAGTTATTGTGACACCGCTGTTGCACAAAAATGGCATAATCTGACCCTTAGGAGTTTGTTAGAGCCTTTTCTTTCAAGTGCTGGGAGGATTTGAGAAAATTGAATGGAACAAGCAAAGAATTTTTTCACTTTTCACCTGTCTGGTGGCACAGCTTTAGGTCTAGGATGGGACAGGAGACAGAGAATAGGGAAAGCCAAGGCTGGAGCTCCAGAGATGAGTTTAATTCTCTGTCTACAGAGCTTCAGATACACAGACTGTGTTCATCCTAATCAGTTATGAATAAAAAATAATTTGGTAATCAGTTCTTGATGTCTCAGCAAGGATCATCTCTCCCACATCTCCCCAGAAAGTTAAGACCTGATTTGAGAAGTAGAAGTGAAATCTTTTCTGTTAAAGTTTCCATCAGGTTTCGTGCTCAAGAAGACTCAACCAGCTTTGAGAGTGGTTCCAAAAGAGGCTCATTACCTGCTTGTGTACAGCCAATTTTGGGCACTTTTATGAACTGCACATCAATCAAACATCTTCCTTCCAGCATTACTCAGATAAGAGCTGGGAATTCCTCTGCCCTCCTCGCCAGGGGTGCTGGGGTGCCCCTAAATTCCTCACCCAGCCTACCTGGGAGGAGCAGGCCCCCACCCAGGCTGGGTGTGCAAGGATTTACCCCCCAGCAGCTACATTGGGTTATTCCTCAGCCACCCCTGCAATAATCAGCAGTGACATTTCCACGTTGTCCCAGGCACTCGGGCTAAAATTAATGAAGCCCAGCCATCACCACTTGTGCTTTTTTGCTCCTTTTTAATCCATCAGTGTTTCCCCAGAGTTTAAAGCCTCCCTTGGCACATGAGTGATTCCCTGTGCCATCCCAGTCTGGATCAAAAGCACAGCTGACCCTGGCTCTGCAGCTTCCAGGGCTTTTTCCGGGGTTTTCTGGGGGCTTGCAGAGTGAGGACACTTTGCAGGGGTTGGTGATGATCCCTTTCCCTCCAATTCCCTTTGATGCATCAGCTCCTCTCAAAATCAGGAGAGCCTTGGAGCCCTCAAGGAGGGATTTCTTTGGCTTTGTTTCATCCAGAAGTGCCAATATTGGCCTGCACAGGATTTTCTGCAGTTACCTCCTGCTTTCTCCCACAGAATTATCTTTGTGGAGCTTCCCTTGATTTCCTCGCAACTCTGAATTCTACGCCCAGAATTCAAAGCAACTATGACACAAATAAGCACCTCTGCTGCTAAAAGTAATCCATTTTTAGCATCTTCCTATGCTTCAGATATTAAACCTGTTTTTTATTCCCATTACTCTGATTTCAAGATTTCAATCACCATCTTCAATAGCGTTTTCCTCGCTTCCACCCCATTTTTTTTTGTTGTTGTTGTTTGATTTTTTGGTTTTTTTTCCCAACCTGACATGTTTCCTCCTTGCCCTCCCTGCTACATAATGTACAAACTGTCTTCCCCAATGCCTTGCTCTGCACAATCCTGGCTCCCATCCAATCCCAATTTAGCCCTTGAAGACTCTCAAATATACCAACAAGCCACTTTTTTGTCATCAACGAAATATTTATGCTCAGACAGCCCTCAAAATAGATCTGGGAAGATTTTTAGCTATGTCTATATTAGGGGCACCAAACCAGAAGGGATATAATAAGCAGCAGCTTTTTGCAAGTGAATAGGAAGCTTTTTTTTTTTTTTTTTTCCCTTCAAGCAATTCAGAGCTGGATTTGGGATATGGGATGAGCCCAATGGGATATGCTCATTTATTTTTGCTGCCATCCAAGGTGCTTGCAAGGCTGATATTGGTCATTGTGTGAGTCTCTTAAAGGCTCGAATGATGGTTCCTCCAGATAATAATAATAATAATAATAATAATAATAATAATAATAATAATAATAATAATAATAATAATAATAATAATAATAATATATTATAATATATTATATTAAATAGTATTAGTATTAGTATACTTTTTATTTATACTTTAAGTATACTTTAATATATATATTTTATACTTTTATTTATACTATATTAAGTATACTTTATTACTTTGTTTATTTATACTTTATTATTTATGATAATACTTTTTATTTACACTTTCTTTTATTTATACTATTTTATTTATACCTTAATAATAATAATACTTTATAAGAGATATCTAATATATATAATATATTAGACATTGTATGTACTAACAATAATAATAATAATTTATTATTATATTATATTATATCAAATAGTATTATTATTAGTATTAGTATACTTTTTATTTATACTTTAAGTATACTTTAATATATATACTTTTATACTTTTATTTATACTATATTAAGTATACTTTATTACTTTATTTATTTATACTTTAATAATAATAATACTTTATAAGAGATATCTAATATATATAAGATATTAGACATTGTATGTACTAACAGCAACTATTATTATTATTATTATTATTATTATTATTATTATTATTATTATTATTATTATTATTATTATTATTATTATTCCTCACATAATTGATGGCAAGAGTTTCCCTTTTCACCTGGCTGCTGTTCCATGGAGAGGGAGCAGCAGGAATTGTGTGTCCTCCATCGCTAAGTGACAGCCAAGCCTCAGCAGATGCTCGCTGGGGTTTGATCCCTTCTGCAAACAAAGATAATTTCCTTTAGACGTGACCTGACTTGGAAGGAATTGTGTGGGCCTGTTGGACTGAGCCTTTTCCTGACCCAGAGATGGGGCAACTCAGGTGTTTTAGAAACTTTTATTCCATTTTCAGTCCCATGCAACGGGTGAGACAATACAGATGTTGTAACTCACACCATCACTATCAGAAGCCAATTATTTCCTAATTACAATACATTATAAGTGGGTTTTGGCATATCAGCTTTAGCCACACCATGCTATAGATGTTCACCATTAAACAATGTCCCCAGGTGTCACATCCACATGTTTTTTCGACACTTAGAATCTCCTGAGCTGGAAGGATCATTCTGATGCCTCAGGATTTTAGATTTTCTATTTTCCATGTATTTGCAATCCTGCAGTTCTTCAGTGTAGAACTCTAAACTCCATGGACAGTGGGAGCTGCTGCTTCCCCATTTTGGGCAGGCACAACAATTCCTCTCCAGGCCTGGCAATCAAGGACACCTCACTGCCTCAGGCCTGAGAGATGGAAACAAAAGTGAGTTGGAGGAGCAAACTTGGGGAAAATTCCTTCATTACCTGGAGCTGTGATTGGAAGATTGAACTGCAATATGCAAGTGGACCACACTTATAAAAATATAAAAACCTGTGACCTGTGGTCCATTTTTGGGTGTGACCACTGAGGGGCTTTGTCTGCCCTTTCTGTGCAGACTTTTTTCTTAATACCTCCTCAAAACCTCCTCATCACAAGCTGGTTGATCAGCCCTAGCTTTGTAAGACAGCTTCTCTCTCACCCAAAACCTGAGGAACAAAATCCTCCCAGTGGTCACCCTCAGCCCATTGCAACCATGGGACCAACCCAGCTCCTGCCATCTGCACCATTCCTTCCTTAGCACCTTCAAATGGGGCGAAAAAACCCCAATATTGTCAATATGAGCAGGGAGCCTCTTCCCTCAGACCCTGGGCTGAGACAAAAGGCTTTTTACCCCAAATCATTTTTAATTTAGCAGACTTCCAGATGGGCTTGTGCCTGGGCACAGACACCCTGCCCCAGCTCGAGGCATTAACGAGTTTTTCAAGACAGTTGCACACAACAGACCTGGCACTTAATGAGCCTGTTTGCTCCGGGGGGCTGGGTGGGAGCAGAGAGGCAACTGTTGGGAAAGAAAGAAAGAAATACACGGGGATATAAAAGATGTCGAGGTTTATTTTAGCCAGAGTTGGAGTCGGGGCTGCATAGGGGCAGCTCATTGTTCTGTTTTCATAAAGTCATTTAAGTAGCAAATGGCCCCTGAAACTGATACTCTGATTTGAGTCATGTTGGAAGACATATTGAATTAATGATGCAGGTGTGGGTTGTTGTTCCAAAAAACTTTTTTATAGCAACGGTGGGAGAGGAGAAGGTGGAGGAGGAGGGGTGGGGGGAGAAGTTAAATGAAAAGATTTGGTCTATGTTATGTTTTTCTAATATTTGAATTTTAGCTAAGATTACTCTTTCTCCTCTCTTTAATATATTGTTTTAAATAAAAAATGCTAATAAATCTTGAGAGAAATATGTCATAGCAGAGTTTAAAAACTGTAGTGCAATATATAACAGTTCATAAAATATTCTATTCAAATAGCCAAAATTGTAGTGCATTTGGACCAGAAGTAGTTAACTGCAGGAACAGCATTTTATTAGCTACTAAAATTAAGAAAGAGTACTGCTGTTTCACAGCCAGATAATTAAGTACCGTTTTCTCTTTTTTAATACTATAAAATTAAACTTCCTGTTTAAATGGCCTGGTGGGGACTGTAGGCAAAGGGTCGTCTGATGAGCCCTCGGGGCAAATCCAGAAACACAACATAGCACTTATTCACACAAGACTTTAACAGGGTGGAAAACACTGATTGAGGGGGGAAAAAAATGCTGCAGTAAGCGAAAAATTGCAGGTCATAAATCAGAGATCCATTTTTTCACATCATTTTGGCTAATCCATTAAATCTCAGTGCAAAGGAATCTATCAGAAACAGAAGCCACAGCCTTGGGTTCCCTGTCTCCAGATGTTATTAAAAGTGTATGAGCAGTGAAAGAACTCAATTAAAGCCAGAGCATTGATGAGATGTTCCAGCCACACCAGGCCCACCAACCTTTCTTTGCTGGCTCCTCTTTTGTCAGGGACAGTGGTGCTAAAACCCTTTTTTCCCAAAGGGATTGCATTCCCAACTCCACCAGGGCACAAGGATTGCTCCATGTTAAACTAAAATGTGGTTTTTGTGCTCAGATTCTGAAGTTCTACATCAAATTACTCTCAGTAGCAGAATAACACGCAGGGTAACAACCTGGAGTTGCTGCGCCTCTTATATTCATCTTATCCTGCTGTGGATGTGTAGACTGCAAAATTATTGCTATTTTGGCTGAGGGGCACAAATACTGCAGAGAATAACCCCAATTCTGCAAATTTGAAACCAAATCCTGCCCATCAGGTTGTAAATGAAGGATTTCTGGACAAAGCAGGTGAGACTTTGCCCATGGCTTGGGTTCCCTCCCTCCAGATGTTATTAAAAGTGAAAGAACTCAATTAAAGCCAGAGCATTGATGAGATGTTCCAGCTACACCAGGCTCATCAACATTTGCTGGCTCCTCTTTTCCCAAAGGGATTTCACTCCCTACTCCATCAGGGGACAAGGATTGCTCCATGTTAATCTAAAATATATTTTTTTTTTGTACTCCGAATCTGAAGTTCTACACCAAAGTAGTGTCAGTAGCAGAATAACACACAGGGTAACAACCTGGAGTAGCTGCACTTCTTATATTCATCTTATCTTCTTGTGGATCTCTAGGCTGCAAAATTCTTCTTGTTTTGGCTGAGGAGCACAAATACTGCAGAAAATCACCCCAGCTCTGCAAATATTAACCCAAATCCTGCCCATCAGGGAATTTACAGGGTGTAAATGAAGGATTTGTGGACAAAGCAGGCGAGACTTTGCCCATGACCCCCCTAGCCTCTGTTTCTGGAGGTTGTAGGGTGGGGTTGATTGGTCAGACCTGATGTGAAACCTCCCAAGGAGCAGAGGCGCTTCCATCCCTAGAGCCACTTTTCTGTCCCTCACACCAGGAATCTCCCTGTTCCGACACACAAAAAAATCCAGCACACTCTCAGATACCTTGTTCCCACTGCAGGTTCCTTTTTATTAAAGGCTTGAGGTTGAAATCACCTGTGAAGTCTTCTTAAATCAGAAAATATTGTCTTTGGTTCCACCAAACACAAGTGCAGCCGCTGCTGCTCCGCTCAGTTCATCATTAATTGCAATAAAACCCTTCCAAACACCACAAAAATGAATAATAATGTTGTGGTTGAGGCAGTTAATTGGGATTTGGGAGATTCAGGATCATTCTTTCCTTTGCAGGTGAGTTCTTTAGACCTGACAAAAAATACTTGGTGGGAATTCATCCCCCACCACAGGGGAGCAGGTACCAGGTGTAAAACACTCACTGAACTGCTCATAGACTTCTGCACCACCTCACAGGAAGGGAAAATCACGTCTGTGCAGAAAAGGGGGTTGTAATTCATAAAGAATTCTAGGATTTTTAAATTTTGTGGGGTTTTAGGGAAGAGCAAAATTCCAAAATCAATTTGGTAATTTAAAACCTGAATGGATGGAAATATTCTATTGCATCCAAACTTTACTCCAGTTTCAAATTTCTAATGGTGTTATGTTCATTCCACAGAAAAATTTTTAGAAGAAATCCCTGAAAATCCAGAGTGACACTTGATAACAGCATGACCAGGATTTATTTTATTCTGCTGCAGCTTTTTTTTTTTTTTTTCCTCCTGAAATGAAAATTCAGGAAAATCTGACTGAGCTCTGTGAAGCATTTGGATTCAGTGTGGTTTTGGCAACATTTCTGTGTCACACCAGAGCATCACATTTGGGAGGCAAAAAAAAAAAATTCTGAGCAGAATGTGGGATTGGTTTTGCTCAGATTCCCTCACTGGAGGGAATTTAGGATCCACTGGCTTCTGGAATCCTGGCAGTGCAGAAACCTCCAGAGCCTGGAGGAATGGGTTAATTTGGGTTTGTTTTTTTTTTCTCCCAAGGCAGAATAGAACAGGACATAATTTGTGTCAATTTTGTTGTTTCCCTGTGGATCCCTGAGATTTAAGTAGAGCTCACCTGGCCAAGCATCACTTAACTCCCTCAGGAGACCCAACAGAAAATTTTTGCGGCATTTTTCGTCAGAGAAAGTAAAAATTAAGAAAGACACGCAGCATCCACCAGCTCTGCCACAAGCAAAACAACATTTAGATCCCAGGGAATGTGTCCCCTTGGCAAGCAGCAATTCCTGCTGGAAGGAACCAATTTTCAGTTTCCCAAACAGAAAAAGCAGAGACAAAACAAAACCTCCTCCTTGCAGAGCCTCATCCCACACACTGAGCACATCGAGCGCCAGGGATGCCCTGAGAGCTCAGCCAAGTGTCATTGCCAGGGAAGCTTCAGCACTACCCAAACTTCTTTCCCTGCTTTTTAGATGGGTGTTTTTGGCCCTTCTCAAGCATCCCAATTCCTCAACCCCAACAGGAGCTGTGGAACTTTATTGGGGGCTTTGCTTGCAAAAAATCCTTTCGGTGCATTCCGGTAACACAACACCACATCTTCGTGGGGAAATCCATCTCAGCCCTTAAAGGGGAAAATCAAGTCTTTTATGTTGCTATTAAGTCTGAGCAAAGCCCAGCTCTAGGGTTTCACCCCTCAGTTCTGCTGGGGCCGTGCATCAGATTGTTCTGGAGATAAGCCCTGAAATTCCGGGATCCCCTCGGAGCATCCCGAGCGCTGCTCCCGGGGAAAGACTAAACACAGCAAAGCCTCTCCAGCAGAGCAGTGCTTTGCATTAGGGCAATAATAAACCTCTGGGAGAAGGGAAAATCACCCTCTGTAGTGTTTAGTCTCATTTAATCTAATATTGGTGGCTAATGGGCTCTGATCTCCTGTGTGTACAAGGAATTCCTTCCATTTGGCGTTTCATGTGGAGCACTCAGCACTTGATACCCGAGGAGCTCACTGAGAGCTGCTTTTAAATCCAATATCCAGAGCTGGAAATACACAGGTTATAAACTGTTGGATTAGGCCCTTTTCTGACCCAGAGATGGGGCAACTGAGAGGTGTTTTAAAAACTTTTATTCCATTTTCAGTCCCATGTGAAGAGACTGACTCTCTCTTTTATTCCATTTTCAGTCTCATTGTCTCTTGAAACAAACAGAGATGTTATAATTCACACCATCACAATCAGAAGCCAACTATTTCCTAATTACAATACATTATAAGTGTTTCTTGGCCTATCAACCATGCTGTAAATGTCTTAAAGTTAATAATCTAAAATTACCCCTCGTGGCTCCTACAATGCATCTTTCACAGTTCTATTTCTCCAAAGTACCCAGTCTTTTTTACAAAACCATCCTTTGAGACTTGTTTCTAGTTCCATTTCTCTCTCAGCAATGTCTGTCCCATTCCATGGCACTTCTAAGTCAGCATTTCTTATTCCAAAATTTGCACACAGATGCACACTGTGTGAGCCTTCTGTCAGGCTTGGAGAATTCTCTACAAAGCCATTTCCCACAATAAACCAACAGCCTGAGATTTTATTTATTTCTATTGACCTTAAAAATTATAGGAATCATAAAAAGATGGACACACCATGGAAGGGGTAAATGTTTGGGAAAAGGCAGCTTTAAGTTTTCCTGGACTTTCTATTTATTTATTTTTAGAAAATCTCTGGACACAGCATAAATATAAACCCTGTGTTAAGGAGGTCTGTGAGAATTAATAAGTTGCAGATTTTTTTGCTGAATTTCAAGAGTTTTAGACAACACTAAAAAACACTGACTTAAGTAAAAATAAATTATTTAGGCACCTTACTAAAGGCCATAACTGCTTTTATCCACAGGAGCATCCTCCCATCAAAAGTTCAAATGAGACCAATGGATGAAAATATCTCAGATTTTCCTCTCCCTCAATTTCACACATTTATTTCACTCTGCACTCAGATAATTCCCCCCCAGTTTAATTCCCACAGACCTCAGCTGTATTTGACTTGGTCAAATTGCAGTTGCAATGCTGCACAGAGTGTTGAAAATCCAAGCTGGTGATATTCATCATGTTTGTAGTACTTAGAGCAGCCTTGTGGATGTAACAGGTCACGTGGAGCACTGGAAATGCAGTACTGGGAAATTATTGCTGAAATTGCCACAAAGATGACAGACCAAAAATGTAACAGAAGTAGTAGAAAGGGATTCAAGGAATCGTGTTTGATATCACCCTAATTTTGAATGAGATTATCTAGAATTGTGACCAATTTGATTTAAACGATGGATTAACAGCAGGAGGAAATATCTAACCTGCGGCTGGCAGTGCTTTACAGCACTGGAAATGTTTGTATCTCTTCCTCTCCTGTCTCCACAGTTGTCAGTGCTGCTGTTTTCATCCAAGAATTCCCTGAAAATCATTTTCTCTCACCATTGCCCAAATGGTTTCAGAAACCAAACCCTCCCAGGGCTGCTCCCCCAGGCCAGAGAGGCTGAGCTGAGGTTTGGGGGCTGCTGAAAACTCAAAGTTTCTTTCCAATACAGGAAAGCTCAGACAAACTTCCAGTGAACCCCAGACAAATTTCAAACCCCCCCAAACCACACAGGCTGGGGAAGAGTTTCAGTGTGGAATTTTAGGGTTCATTAGCACAGCGAAAAACCCAAAAAATGCGCTGAAAGCCCTGAAATCTGGTCCAACCTCCTCCCACACTGCTGCAGCCCATACCTGCCCAGGTGAAACCCATTTCCCTCCTTTTTCTACTCCATTTTTATGGCACTCCCCTCATCCCTGCTCTCCCCAGTGCCAGGCAAACAGAGCAGGAATCTCTGCATGAGACGCCCTAATTGGCAGCAGAGCCCTGGCCCGGCCAACATCTGCAGCTGGTTTTGGTGATAATAAATCAGGGCTGGGGGGTTTCAGTGTGGCAAACTGCCAGGGAGCTTTCCTTCCCCCAGTTAGCCAAGAAATGGGAAGACAGCAGCAAGGAATGGGACAGCTCTGGGTGGTTGGAAAGGGGGGGAAAAAAAAGCAATTTCATATTATCCATAAGCAGCAGTGAGCCTCCGCTCTGAGCTTTCCAAGAAGGACCAGATAACAAATGCCTTTCCAGGAAACCTCAAAACCATCATTAAAACAAGGGCACAAATGCTGCAGCCTGCAGGAATGAAGGTTCCTGCCCCAGGCCTGGGAGGATCTGGGCTCTGTGTGTGCTGTGATCACCCAACACTCACTGCAAACACCTCCACAGGTACGTTTGCAATCAGCAGGTTGGATGCTGGAGCACTGGCTCTCTCCAGATGCCTGCAGCACTGACAGCTCAGCCCCTCACTGGAAATCTGGGGCAGACAGAAACCCTGGAGGTGAGGTAATCCCCGTCCTGAACGGGGAAATTCAGACTGGGAAAGAAATCAGAATCAAAGGCTGGAGGAGCTGACTGAAACCACAAAGAGAGCAAAGTTTGTAGCTGACAGAACTGTTAATTTAAATGTTGCTGAGTCTTTCCTGCTGAGCCTGGCAGCACAGTTTAGTGCTGAGCTTTGAGGGGAGCTTTTTTTGAAATCAGATTGCTGTGGCATTGAGGATGGAGCAGAGGCCAAGGCACTGAGCTCCACTTGTGGCACATCCACAGCAAGCAAGGAGCAGAAATTGAAGGCTCTGCCCTCCGAGCTGCCTGGTGCTCAGCGTGGCAGATGATTCCCAACCTGATCAGTTCAGTTTGGCAGTTGATTTCCCAACCTGATCAGTTCAGTGTGGCAGTTGATTTCCTAATTAATCAGTTCAGTTTGGCAGTTGATTTCCAACCTGATCAGTTCAGTTTGGCAGATGATTTCCCAACAGATCAGTTCAGTTTGGCTGATGATTTCCCAACCTGATCAGTTCAGTTTGGCAGTTGATTTCCCAACCTGATCAGTTCAGTGTGGCAGTTGATTTCCCAGCTGATCAGTTCAGTCTGGCAGATGATTCCCAAGATTTCCATCCCCAGAGTGAGCCAAAGCCCTGCCTCTCCAGGCTGCCTCCACTCCAACCCTCTCTTTGCACTGGAGCATCTCTGCACCCTCAGATATTTAAATCATTTTTGGATCTCCATTCACCCATCACATCCAGGTCCCCTCCTGGTCCTTCCTTCAGCCTTTCCCACTTCCCAGTGCTGTCTCCTGTTGTTAAAAATTCCCTTTCCATCCACAGCTCCCTCCCACAGCCTCCACTGCTCCAAGAGTTGTCTGCCCTAGGAAACATCCACCTCATTTACAAGGTCACAGTTATTTTAGCCTGAATCCAGTTATGCAAGAAACCACCTCCTCTCCAGAGCCAAATCCCCAAAGAATAGTGACAAGTGATTATCTTGTGTGAGGCTTCAGTCCTTTAAAGGCAACAATAATAATTAGCACAATTAAGAACCTCTCTAATGCCACTTTCAGCAACCACAGGCAGGTATTGCGCTCTCAGGAAGTGGTGATCCACATTTGCCAACAGAATTATCTGGCAGCAAGGATTTCTGGAGCTTATTTAAGCTTTAAAGCCTATGGAGGGAGCACAATATCCTGTTTGAAGGCATTTCTAATTTAAATTAATGACCTGAAGGCTATCTCGAGGTAATAAATGACCTTATTGTACCAAATCCCACCATAGCTGAGGTGAATTATAAATTCCTCAGGCTGATTCTGTGGTTAACATTCCAAATCCCAGCCATCCAACGTGCTGGTGGCAGTTCCAGGAGCAGATTAGATGAAACCACACAGGCTGTCTTCAGCCTGGCTTGGAACAGGGGGGAAAAAAAATGTTTTCTCCTCAATCAGTGGGAAGCAGAGAAGCCCTGGGGGTGATGAGTTTGGAGGTCTCGTTTTCTCCAGGTGTTTCATTCCTAAAATTTTGCTTGGAAGAGATGCCAGAGCACGCAGGTACCAGGTGGGAAGGTGAACCCACCACCAAGCTGAGAGCTGCTTCCCCCAAAGGCACCTGGGGGGTTGGCACTGGCTTTGGAAAAAGCACAATTGGGATAAATGAGAAAAATGCCCATTTTCCTCCTGAAATTCCCGAAAATTCCCGTTTTCTCCCCAAATCCACCAAAAATGCCAATTTTTCTGCTGAAACTCCCCCAGAATGCTGATTTTTCTCGTGAAATTCCCAAAAATGCTCATTTTCCTCCTGAAATTCCCCAAAATGACCATTTTTCTCCCAAAATCCACCAAAATGCCTGTTTTTCTCCTGAAACTCCCCAGAAATCCCCATTTTCCTCCTGAAATTCCCAAAAACGCCTGTTTTTCTCATGAAACTCCTCAAAAATGCCCATTTTCCTCGTGAAACTACCCCAAACGCCCATTTTCTCCTGAAATTCCCCCAAAATGCCCACTTTTCTCCCAAAATCCACCAGAACGCCCGATTTTCTTCTGAAATTCAAAAAACGCCTGCTCTTCTCCTGAAACTCCCCAAAACCACCCATTTTTCTCCTGAAATTCCCCAAAAAAAAGCCTGGTTTTCTCATGGAGTTCCCCCCAAATGCCCATTTTTCTCCCGAAATTCCCAAAAATGCCCATTTTTTTCTCCTGAAATTCCCGAAAAAATGCCCATTTTTCTTCCTGGATCTCCCCACAGCACACCTTGCACGCAGCACTGCTGAGGGGCAGGGTCACTGTGGCCCCGGTGACGAGTTGCACATTTCCAAGCCCATCTGTCACCCGCAAACAGAACCCAGGGATAAAATCAGGTGGATGAAATCTCCCTTTGGAAAGGCAGGGAACCAAATTGCCCCTAGAAAGGGGCTTTCAGCAGCTGAGAAAAGCAGCCTGTTATTGCACTCACGGGCCCAAGAGCAAGGCAGAATTTGCATTTCAGGCACAGATCTTCTCCACTGAACGGTGCAAGGGATTTCTGTGCAGAGATTTTTATCCTTCATCTGCATTTTCACTGATTTTGGCGGTTTTTTTTAGCTCATCCGGGATGCCATAAACAAAGCTTTCAGTCTAAACACAGCTCAGTTTTAAGCTCTAAATATATTATTAGCTGTAGGTTTTGTGCTCTGCTGGGATGTTAAATGACATGGCAAGCTGTAAAAGGGACTCAGTAAAAGTATTAGTAAATCCACAATCCATTTCCAAGTGAAATCTCCTCAGGTTTATTGTTGGGATACCTGAGTGGGAGGAAGTCATTGTTTCCTTTTGATTTGTTTGAACCCCTAATTCAAACCACAGCCTGAACTTTCTCAGTCTGTGAGGCAAAAAACCCAAAAAATGAAAACAGACAAAACAAAACCGTAAGAAAAACCCCAAAGAAACAAACAAAACACGCAAAAAACCAAACAAGATTAAAAAAATCACCAAACGCACAACAAAAAACCCAACCCCACTGGTCCAAGTGTAAGTAAATCACCAGATTTTGATTATTAATTATTAAAAATGACCTTGAATTGAGCTGTAGTGATCCTGGGTATCATCATCCTACAGGACATTCCAAAATTGAGCAGAAACCTCGTGCCCAATGTGCTCCAGCATGAAATAAAGTCAATATTTGGGGACACTGGTCCCTGCTGCTAATGGGCAATTTATTCCCCTCACCCCTCTCCTTCCCAGGGCACACTTTATTATTTTAAGTCCCTTTTCTCAGGGACAGGCTTTGCCTCCCATTATTTCTAACTAACACGGCGTTGAAAGCCCGAAAAAAAAAAAAAAAAAAGATAAATTAAATGAGAAGGAAATGTTTAAGGGTTCCTATTCATAACAAAAATACTTAAAGGCAGCCCAGGCCATGAATCTTCCCCCAGCAAGTTGAGATGTTCATAAAGGCCCTGATTCAGAGGAGAAGCTGGTGGATGTCTGCTGCTCAGGGGATTTATGGGCTAGGAGCTGGGATGGGGGAAGGCCCAGGTGAATAATTAGTTCCTTGCAGAGCTCAGGATGGACTTGGCTTTTCCCTCACTTGTTCAAAGGCTTTTCCCCCAAATTGGAGAGCACCAGGCAGGGCTGCTCCACTCTGCACCCCTTGCCTCTGGTGTGTGAAGATTAATGAGGGCCCAAGCCCCCATTTCTGTCAGCACAGACACGTGCATCCAATTAAAGGATCCAGAAACCTGGCACACAAGTCCCAAGGTGTTTTCCAAAGCCACCCAAAGGTTTTTTTGCTTGGTTTCATTTCCCAGTTCTGCCCAGTTAATAAGGATTACCGTGCAAAACTCATTTGCCTTTTGCTCTGTGTGTGTGTGTGTGTGTCAGCTCTGGGGTGAACGTGGTGGGGAAAGCTCTGGGTTCATAAATCCTGAGGGCTTGAATCCTGTGTTTACCCAGGGAACAGGAACAGGCCTGGACTGTGGCACAGAGGTGCCCCTGTCATCGTGTCTCAGTGACACACAGGACCTCCTTTGGGGTTAAATCCCCATCCCTGCCCTGCCAGCTGTGGGAATTCTCAATAAATATTAATTCCTGCCCACAAACTGAGGTTCTGGGGCTTTTTTTAGCCATGAACTGGACCAGGATCATCCATTTTTTGCGAAAACAAACAAAACCAAACACAAATTCATCAACAGCTGGTGGGATGTGGACATAAATGTCTAAACTTGGTTTTCCAGGCTGGTGAGGACCCAGCAGCTTCTTTCCACAGGTGCATCTCCAAAGATCAGAAAGGTTCTGCTCCCACAAGAGGGAAGCTCCCTTCCCTTGGCACAATTCCTTCCACGACAACGGAATAACATTTTCATGGATTATTTACCCTGAACTGCAGCAAAATTAAGCCTGAGAAGCCAAAGTGCAGCTCAGGAGAGCAGAGCTGTGGGTGACAGCCTGGGAGCGCTGCAGAACCAGAACTGGAAATGAATTAAGCACAAGTTAATCAGCCACGTCTGTAGAATAAAACAAACCTCCAAGCCTTGCATTAAATGCTGAAATATATTCATATATTCATCCTCAATTTGAGCCACCTCAACACTTGGGAGCTCCAAGACCTTCTTGTGCGGTGTCTCCCCAGCATCCAAATTTGCCTGGACTTTCAATTATCCAGACAATAATGAAAACATGTTGGCCAGGCGAGCACTCGGGTTACAATCACAAATTCTTACTTCAATAACAGCCATAAAACAGAGACCTAAAGCATGTTTTTTGCTTTTTTTCCAAACATTAGCAACTCATCTGATACTTAGGCCAAGGATCCAGTTTCCTGCAAGCTGATGACATGTGAGACCACAACCCTGAGGCTGATATTAAATTATACATATATACATATATAAATATACAGAGAGAAAACCTGTGAAATTACAGACACAGATGTGTTATTGGTGTCATAATTTTTTCCCATTAAACACCATATTAGGTTTATCCCCTCTCTATACTCGAAAATCTTCACATATAAAAGATGAATGGCAACTTCTCCAGGGGATCCTTGTGGTTTAACCTTGTTACAGGAGGTCAGACATGACACACAAACTCTGTTGGTACAAAAATGGCTGGAAAATGGGATTATTGCTTGGCTCTGCCTTCCAATGGAGAGCAAGGCAACTCTCCCAGCACACCAAAAAGGACCTGTGGCACTCAGAGAAGCTTGAGGAGCACATTTGGTAGAGGAAGAACCAAGCAGAGCCTGCCTGGCAGCACAGACAGTGCTGAAATGCTGTCCCATGATGATTTGGGGTGAATTAGCCCAAATTCTCACCCGTTTTCACTGCTGAGCCCCAGTTTAAATCCCTCCCTGCTCCTCTCCCACAGCCAGACTGAGCTGCTGGACTGCTGGGGGTACCAGCCCTGCTGACAGCTCTCTGCTCTTCTGGCTGGAAAAAGAGAAGTCCTTTAAACCTGAAAATAAACAAATAAATCACCATAATCAGCAGAGGTGGTCAGAAAAGGTGTTAGAAAAAATAACTCAACTCTCTGCACTTCTTGGCCACTCTGGCAGCCCTGTTTTCTCCCCAAACACAGCCCAGGGTGGAGAATCTCTCTTTTTACCCACCCCATTTTCTAAAAGTCCTGCTCTAAACCTGTGTTCCAGCCCTTGCATCTCTACCATGAGCCCATGAATTCACACAACACACAAGAACAGCTGAGGTTCTTTGGCTTCCAGAGCAGCCCATCTGTCTGGTAGGAACTTTTGGGATGAGATTTTTGAGGTTCTAGAAATAAACTTGTGGAAAAGGAGCATTTCCAGGAGGGTTCAGGGTTGATTTTCCAGGTGTACAGCACTGCAGCTCATCCCACACCATCAGGATCAATCCAAAAATCCAGCTTTCGTTGAAAGTGCTGGAAATTGTTGGTACCCATCAGCTCTGGATCCCATCCTGGCATTTCTGAGCAGTGTGAATCCCTCTAAATCCCACATGAAATAAGAAATGAGAATTTTACTTAAACTTTCACCCTCCTCATGGATCCACATCTTCATTCCCAGCCTTCTCTCCCTGCTGGGTGCAAACCTGAAGCTGCAGAAGGGAAGTTCCTGGATTCCCAGGGGTATCTCCCTGGTTTTCCTCACTTTGCTCATCAGGATCTGTTGGATTGTGATTCCATGTGGTGCCATCAACCCTTGGAAACATTTAGGAATCAAAATCCAGCTCAATCACCTTCAAACCCAAAGCCTGAGGTTGTTTGGTCACCATCCTAAAAAACCTTTCCCATGCTAGTTCAAGCAAACAGCGCATGATTCCAGACATGTGGAATTCTGCAAACTCAGTGTTTACCTGCACATATTCCATGGTTTGCTTTTCCATTCCTGCCAGAAAATGTATGGAATATGACTTTTGAGCATTCTGGATGCTCCTGCCTGGCTCTGCCTCCTGCTCTGCAGTTTCCAGTGGGTTATTTGCAGGGCTGTGGGCATTTGCAGTTATTTTGGAACTGCATCTCCTAATATGGGTTGGTGGGAACAGAAAATCCCACACAGAACAGTCCAGCTTGGGATGTATTTATTAATCTGATGCCAGGCCACTCCTAAAAATACTCCTGTGCCCATCAAGGCACCCCTTAAAGAGAAGAAAACCAAAGCAAAATCCCCACAGAGGGATGTTCACTCTGCTGAGCCCAGGAGCTGCTGCGGCCTCAAGGGTTCCCAGGTCACCCCGGCTCACAGGGACCAGAGGAAGGAGCATTCCCCTGCCCCTGTGGTGACTGTGCCCAGCACCTGAGGGCCAGGCTGGGCTTTTTCTGCCTCACACATCATCACCCCGGGCCTGAATGGACTGGCAAGGCTGGTGATGATGCGTGAGGCCAAACGGAATCCAGCCCGAGCTGCCAGGGATGCCTTGGCTGAGGGTGCTGACAGGGCTGGAAAAAAACTGCAGGACAAAGCTGGGAGAGCTGGATCTCAGTCCCTGCAGCCAGTCTGAGCTGCAGGAGCTGACCCAGGGCAGGACCAGACCCAGGACAGGACCAGACTCAGGACAGGACCAGGACCAGGCCCAGGGCAGGACCAGACCAGGCCCAGGGCAGGACCAGGATCAGACACAGGGCAAGATCAGGACCAGGACCAGACCCAGGGCAGGATCAGGGCAGGACCAGGACCAGACCCAGGGCAGGATCAGACCCAGACCAGGACTAGGATCAGACCCAGAGCAAGACCAGACCCAAGGCAGGACCTGGACCAGGCCCAGGAGAGGACCAGGACCAGGACCAGACCCAGGGCAGGATTAGGGCAGGACCAGGACCAGAACCAGGATCAGACCCAGACCAGGACCAGGACCAGGACCAGACCCAGGGCAGGATCAGACCCAGTCCAGGATCAAGTCCAGAGCAGGACCAGACCCAGGGCAGGACCAGGCCCAGGAGAGGACCAGGACCAGGACCAGACCCAGGGCAGGCCCAGGATCAGATCCAGAGCAGGACCAGGGTCAGAGCCAGGGCAGGATTAGAATCAGACCCAGGGCAGCACCAGTGCTGCACAGGAGGTGCTGGAGCCCAGGGGATGCACCAGCCATGTCCTGGCAGTGTCAGTCACTGGAGGGGCTTTTCCCACAGCTCTCCCCAGTGTGAGGGGACAGGAATGTCCCTAATCTGCCTGGACACCCCTTTCTCAGCCCCTTTCTCAGCCCCTTTCCCTGCCATGCTCATGGCAGGCTGTGTTTGTGCTCAGTCCTGCCAGGCAAACCCTGCTCAGTTCTCCCTGAGCCTGGCTCATGTGGGGATGCACATGGACACGGAGGAGACAGGGCCTGCCATGATGCAGGAGGAGGAGAAGGCTCCCAGCCTCTCCTCAGTGCTCCTCAGCCAGACCACGGTGCTGGAGCAGCATCCATGCAAAGGAGGGACATTCCCCTGCCATCCCCAGTGCCACCAGGTTGTCCCTGAGCACTCCAGAGTGGGTAATTTTATCCCAAATGTGCCTGTCTAAAAATATCTCACTTCTGTGTTTTTTGACCATATGCCCAGGACCATGAAAATTTTTCCGTAGGAAAAAAAGCTGAAAAAAACCCTTAAACCCATAACATCTTGGAATGATTTGACCACTTTCTTCTCAGGACATTCTCTCCCTTTTGTGCCATGATGGGGTTTCTCCTGAATTTAAAACATCAATTTGGCCTAACATGAGGAGAGTGTTCATTCTTCCAAACCATAAAGATCAGAGACTATAAACTGTTGTTCCTTAAATGTCTCATGGCAAAAGGCATTCAAAGCGTAACATTAACACAAAGTTTTCCTGTAAAACAATCTGGGAAGTGTAATCTCTGTAAGAGGTTTTTTATGCACCATGGCTAATTGTTCCTGACAGTATGATTTTACATCAGGCATTTTTTTGTAAATTCAACACCATTCAAACTTTATGGCAGGTAATATTCCTTACAACTCCTCAAATCCTGCCCATGTCTAAATTATTGTTGCAGAGTGATGTCTGGGGGGCTTTTTTTTTTTTTTTTTTTTTTTTTTGCTGCTGCCAAATATTGGGAGAAAATTCTCTCTTGTCTTACAGTTGTGGCACTGAGAACAACTTTATGGAATTCGTCCACTCCTGTCTGTGGTGTCAGAAGGGATTTTCACACCTTTAGCACAAATCAAAGTGCAAAGGGTTTGTGCCTGGGGGCACAGCAGGATTGTGGTCACCTCTGGATGGAGGAGGATGGAGATGTTCCCAGCCTGGGAGGCTGAGCCTGTCACTCCTTAAAATTCAGACTCTAAATCTGTTTGAAATGGCAGGGTTTTACAGAGCCTGGCTTGAGGGTTTTGCCTCACCTGGTGTTTACCTGAGGGTGAGCTGGAGCCAGGTGCTCCTGGAATGTTTGGGGGGTCACAAAGGCTTTATAGACCAACCCAACCATGGGCAGGACACCTTCCACCACCCCAGCTTGCTCCAAGCCCTGTCCAGTGTGGCTTTGGACACTCCTGATGCCTCTCCAAGCAGTGCTTGTGCCATTTCCAAGAGTTTTTTCCCCTCTCATCCACACCTTTGGGTGATATTTCCACATCCACTGGGCCTGTGGTCCAGCTTTCTTTGACCTGTGCATGAGTCTGATCCATGTGCACACACGCACACATGAAAAAACTCCTTTTGACCAACTCATTCTACCTTATAAAAGATGGGTTATAAAAATTTTATGGGGCCTGTTGCTGCGAGGGGCTCATTCCAAAGCTCACTACGCAAAACCCCGCTCTCTTTTATGGCATGGCAGAAAAGGGGCTCAGTCTGTGCCCCCCCCAGCATCCAGGGATGGGGTTGGCTTTCCAAATGGACCACACAGCCTTGCCAGGGTTGCTCTGAGGGCAGCAAGTGAATTTGTGCCTGGGGTTCATTGACAAGTGAGGAAACACTGGTTCTTTCTGCTGGAAATTCCCCCTCGCCCCAGCCATGAGGAGCTCCACAAGAGAAGCTCCACAAGAAAAGCTCCACGAGAAAAGTCAAAAAGGAGGTGATGGAGTCGAGTGTGGGCCTTCAGCAGGTACCAAAGAGGCACAGAAATCCCAGAAAAACCAACCTGGAGCTGCTTTTGCCAGGGACAAAGGTCCTCCCCGAGGTGGCTTCACCCAGTTTGGGTCACTCAGAGGAGGGAAGGAAGCTCCAGAGGGTTGGTAGGAACACATGGACTCATCTCCTCCTCAAAATGGGAATTTGACTCCTGGCGCTTCCTGTACCTGAGGGCAATAATAAATGCCCAGAGTGTGACATTTATGAAAGTTAGAGAGTAAATCAGATTCAAGGCTGTAAATATATAAAACACTTCATGTGGAGGCTCAGACCAAACCAAAATAGCTTTCAGTCCACCCATCCCCTCACACTTGAACTGGGGTTCCATCTCCTGCCCTGCTCTTTGTTCTCCCTGGAACTCCTCCACCTCCTGCCCTTTGATCCTGCCCAAGGATGACCTTGACCTGCTGGAGAGACCCTGCTGCCCTCCCTGCTTTCAAGTTTTCCCTCAGCCATTGAACTCCACTCCTGGTTTGAAGATCTAACAAGGAGCTGTTTCTGCAGGTGCAGCTGCTTCCAAAATGCCCCTGATTGATTCTGGAATAATTGATTGAATTAAATTTTATTTCATTCACAGTATTATCTGCTCAATGTAACAGAGACTCATTCCTGGCTCGTGTCTTGGGGTCATTCTGGGATAACTGAGGCATTTCTTTCTGAAGAGAACAAATTGGGGCCCTGTCCTATGGCAAAGCAGCAGCAAAGCTCTCCTGGCAGAGGATTTAATCTCCACTTTTCATGGGGCTGCAGCTCACACTTGGCTTTGCTGAGGAAGGCTGCAGCAGGCACTGGGGGAAGAATTTCTGACTCTGAACTGTGACAGAAATAAAAGAACACCAGCCTCTTCTCCAGGGCTACCGGACTGTGCTGTCTACAAAGATTAAATAATCCTGTGGAAAATTCTTTAGGCTAATAGGGACAGAATCCCAAAAGCTGCTGAATTCTGGGGCTGTTCTGGTGATTTTTGTTTATCTTTTTAATTGAAAGCTGATGTAAACCTGCCTGTCTGACCATGTCCCACCACCTCAGAGCTGCCAGCCCATGGGGTGATGCCCCCTCCTGCCCCATCTCCTGAGGCACAGAAATGTTAAAAACTTTCCTCTGCTTTCCCACAATTAGCAGCATCCTGTGGCACCAAGATCATAAATAACATTAGTGATGACAAACAACACCACTCACAACAGTATTCCAGACATCCTCATGCTTTCCTCCCATCATTCCTGCTCCAAACTCTTAAATTCAGGTGATCTGGACCAGTTCACCCCCAGATTCATTCCACATGTTCAGCAAATCAGTTTCCTCAGCACAAGGCTGAATTATTCATTATATTTTTTCTTCCTAGGATGCAAAAGTTACTAAAAGGTTCCTTTCTTCTATAAAGCATTTTCATGTTTGAGTATTAATTTTTAAAATCTCCTGCAAACCCTGAGTACTTTGCAGTTGTTTGCTTTAGCCCTTTCCAAATTTGTCATTAAGGCTGGTGAGTGTGCACACACAGATGAACTTACCCAAGCAGATGGGCACAAATTTAATGCTGTTTTTTTCTACTTTAGCTCCCTTGCAATCTGGGTTTGGGTCTGTGCTTGATGAGAAACCCAAAGGCTGCTTTGGGTTTGAGAAACCCAAAGGTTTCTGAGCTGAAGGTGGACAAGAACTCTGTATTTTAAGTGGTGTACAAATGTTTGATGGAGGAAAAAGCCCTTTACAAGCCCCAAAGTCCGTCCCTCACCATCAGAGGAATACATCCACCCATCCCACCAGGGCAGCATCCCTGGCACCTCATTTCTGAAGGACACAACCCTGTTTTTGGTGGTGCAATTCCAAACCCCATCAAATATAGCATTGTGTGTAGTGTGATTTTCATGCTTCTATCTGCTCCTTCTGCTTTGTGTGCCCACTTCTGCTGGGAAATGGAGTATTTTAAAAGCTTCAGCAGCTCCATGAGGTCACTGCAGCTACAGAAAGCTGTAAAAACTGCCTGGGTTGATGGCTCAAGCAGCCACAGGTCTTTTTCATTACAGAACAGATATAACTCTATGAAATTATTATAATAATAACATCATTTATTTCAACAGGACTGAAGCAAAAAAGCTTTATGATAGTGTTTTATATGCAACATGTGCACCATAAATATTTCCATAAAAACATGCATTAAAATATAAAGTTGGCAGAAAGAAATCAAAAGTCAGGAGGAAAAAAAAAATCCAGTTAAAGAAGCATTAAACCATAAGGCAGGGAGCAGGGAGCCCCTGCCAGTCAGGGCAACAGGCTGCTCCTTCTCTGGTTTCAGCTACTTCCCAGCACAAAGGAGAGAGCCAAGTGGTGCTGGAGAAAGTCCCTGACAAACTCCCTGTCATTGCTCCCTCCTGGGAAGCTCAGCACAGCATCCCAGAATCCCAGATTTGGGATTGGTTTGGGTTGGAAGGGACTTAAAGATCACCCAGTGCCACCCCTGCCACAGCAGGGACACCTCCCTCTGTGCCAGGCTGCTCCATGCCCTGTCCAGCCCGGCCTGGGGCACTTCAGGGATTCTTGGGCAGGGGCAGGAGGCTGAGGTTGTACCCAGAGCTCAGAGAGCCCAAAAAGCCCTGCAGGGCTGGGTTTGCACCCCGCTGGCCTGGGGCTCTGGGGCTGGGGCCTGCCTCTGTTCCTCACCCAGGACTGCAGCCCCACATTTCTCCTCACAGAGAAAAGCAAGGCACAATTCTTCCCAGGAATATTTCTGGGATTCACACTCTCTGAACCTCAGAGAAAGGAAAAGCAATTCTTATCCTTTGCTGTGCCTGCGTTTGTGAAAAGTAGAATGCAATATAGAGATATTTTACCCAAAGTGATGGTGTTTTGTTTTCCTGGCCTATCAGGGCCAAGTGTGCAGCCCCACATTTCTCTCCACAGAGAAAAGCAAGGCACAATTCTTCCCAATGATATTTCTGGGATTCACACTCTCTGAACCTCAGAGAAAGGAAAAGCAATTCTTATCCTTTGCTGTGCCTGTGTTTGTGAAAAGTAGAATGCAATATAGAGATATTTTACCCAAAGTGATGGTGTTTTGTTTTCCTGGCCTATCAGGGCCAAGTGTGCAGCCCCACATTTCTCTCCACAGAGAAAAGCAAGGCACAATTCTTCCCAAGGATATTTCTGGGATTCACATTCTCTGAACCTCAGAGAAAGGAAAAGCAATTCTTATCCTTTGCTGTGCCTGCGTTTGTGAAAAGTAGAATGCAATATAGAGATATTTTACCCAAAGTGATGCTGTTTTGTTTCCCTGGCCTATCAGGGCCAAGTGTGCAGCCCCACATTTCTCTCCACAGAGAAAATCAAGGCACAATTCTTCCCAAGGATATTCTTATCTCATTTGCTGTGCCTGTGTTTGTGCCAAAGTAGAATGCAATATGGAGATTGTTTGCCCCCAAGTGATGGAGTTTTGTCTCCTTGGCCTGTCAGGGCCTGCTCTGTGTGTGTGTGTCAGGACTGTGGGGTGACAGTCACCAGATTCAGTTGTGTGCAGGGTTGAGTGCTTGGCAGGTTCAGTTTTAAATGTCTAGAATAATAAGGATAATAAAGTAATTAATTAGCCTTCTGATTTCGATGGAGTCCTCCTCATCATTCCTCCTTCACTGGGGCCCTCACAGCAGCCATACCTGACCTGAGGGGGTTCCTGTCATCTCTGAGGGGGATGATGAGGGGATTTTATGTTCCTGAGCAGGCAGAGGGGCTGGCACTGCACCAGGGCTCCCCCAGCCTCTCTTCAATCACCAATTTAAGGGGGCACAGTCACTGGCTTCAAATTTACAATCACAGAATGTCCTGAGCAGGAAGGGACCCTCAGGATCATTGATCAGCTCCTGGGTCTGCTCAGAGACCCCAAAATCCCACCCTGGGCACCCCTGACAGCTCCTGGGACCCTCAGGATCATTGATCACCCCAAAATCCCACATTGGATACCCCTGACAGCTCCTGGGACCCCCAGGATCATTGATCACCCCAAAATCCCACCCTGGGCACCCCTGACAGCTCCTGCAGCTCTGGCAGCCTCTGTGCCCATTCCTGGGCAGCCTGGGCAGTGCCCAGCACCCTCTGGGGGATGAACCTTTCCCAAAATCCATCCTGAACGCCCCTGGCCCAGCTCCAGGGGTTCCCTGGGGGTGTCCCTGTCCCAGAGCAGGGATCTGAGCTGTCCCTGTCTCAGTCTCCTCCTGGATCCCCAAACTCCAGGACACAAATAACCCAAATAAATCCACCAAAGGGCTGAAAAGCATCCCTGGATCCTCTGAGCAAACCCAGGAGCTCTCAGGTGCCAGCCCAGCCCCAGCTCCCAGCCCTGCTGCCAGCCCCAGGCACTGTTTACACCACGAGCACCCACACGACAAAATTCTGCTTCTGAGGCCAATTCTGCTGTAATCCATCATCCCCCAGCAGACTTGTCAGATTGGTTTGTCTACAAATATGTTCACACTTGGAAATATCTCCCTTCTGTGAGCAGCAAGCCATTAAACATGCATTTCTCTGGTTTTCCCATCTTGCTCTCTGTAAAATCAGTTCTCTGCTTTTGTCCCCAGTAAATGCCTATTCCACATTTTTGCATGTTTTAAATATTCACGCATACGAAAGAAGCTGTAAAAACATTGCATGGCTTATTTATTATTTAGTGCACACACTTTTTGCTGCAGAATACCAAAATAAAAAGACATTTTACTCAATTTTTTTTTTTTTCCTTCTCTCATTCCCTTTGTATTTCATTTCCATTACTCCGCTCTTTAAAGTTTAAAAACTACTTTGTTTCCTGACAGGGGGGATTTACTGAGTGGGGGAATACATTTGTACCTGAGTGGGGGGAGATCTCAGGGAGACTTTGGCTCCTCACCTCAGAGCCAAAAGGTACCAGGGAAGCTCCAGAAGTGGAGAATTCACCCCATCCCTCAGGACACAATCCCAGTTTTAAATTTCCTCCATCCTTAGGCACCTGCACTTCAGTTTCTTTTATTTTTGCGACTGCTCCAAACTGCCCAGATCCCCCGTTCACTGCAGAAGTCCCTGGGGCTGACTTTGGCACAGGGGGTGGATGTGGCTTTTCCAAGCGTCCCAAACTTCTCCTACTCTGCAAGGAGCTGCTTCTTGTAGCTGGTGCTGTAAAAACTGGATTTTTTTAGAGAATTTTAGAGATTCCTTGATGCTGGATCAGGTGCCTTCTCCCAGGGCCATGCTGCATCTTGTAGCTGTAAAAACTGATTTTTTTAGAGAATTTTAGAGATTCATTGATGCTGGATCAGGTGCCTGCTGCCAGGGCCAGGCTTCAGCACTGCAGTGAGACATGGGGAAAGGCAGACAGGCAATACAAGAAGTTTTTAGCATATTTATGTGCTATTTTACAACACAGAAGTTCAACAGCACATTGTAAAACCCCTTAAACATGCTACACAAACATTATTGTGTTTGGTGGGATATAATCTTGTCTTGCCAGGGAGCTGCACTGGGGAACTTAAAATACACTTTATGTTGGTCTTTTCCTGGGGTTTTTCACCATTTTTTTCCAAATATTTTGAATATCTTTTCTATTTCTGCCTTTGAGGTGGGCACACATCCCTCTAGAGCTGTAAATATTCAATCCTTGCCCCTTTTCTCAGAAAGAAGTGAGTGAATTTTCCTTCCTGCTCCAACAGCATCATGTCAGGCAATTCAGGTGGGCTGAGAGGAGAGAATTCCCTGCAGTTCCCAGGCTGGAGAGGACAAAATCAGCTCTGTTGAGTTTGTGAGGGTCCCCAGGAAGAGGTGAGAGATGAGAATCTGACTCCATGTTCTCAGAAGGCTGATTTATTATGATATATATCTATATATTATATTATGTTATATTATATTATATTATATTATATTATATTATATTATATTATATTATATTATATCATATCATATCATATCATATCATATCATATCATATCATATTATGCTATACTAGAGAATAGAAATGAGAGGAACAGTGGATTTGTCTTTCCGAACAAGCTGTGGGGCTGCTGGTGGATAAAACCAGCACTGGGAGATAAAAGAAACAATGGGAAGGCTTCCACTGATTGATGAATGGAAAAATATATTTGCTTTTACAAATAAACTTTAGGTTTGCTGATAAATGAAATTAGACATTGAAAGATGAAAGAAACAATGGGGAAGAAAAACCCCTAAATTCCACAAGAATTAAAAATGAAAAGGGAGGGTTATACAATAGAGGGAAATCTTTGGTATCAGGTGTTTTGGGAAGTCTGAACCTCTCAAGTACCTCAGAAATGGGGAAAGAGAGAAGGGAAATGTGGCTGGAAATTGGGATAAAAAGGAGGCTGCATCCTCCAAAAATTGGAGAGATCCCAAGGGAATGCCCCATGGCCTCTGCCTTTATTCCAATAAAGCCAAAAAGGGACTCCTCTGTCTCCTTTTTGGACATAAACCTCTGATGTTTGTGGATTAATTTTCCTAACAGAAATATACTAGAAATAAAAAAATACTAAAAAAAAAAAAAAAATAAAGGACACAGACAGGTTTAACAAGAATGAATAATAAAAACTCGTGACTGACTCCTCAGAGTCCAACATAGCTGATGGTGATTGGTCATTAATTAAAAACAATTCACATAAAACCAATCAAACATGCCCCTGTTGGTAAACAATCTCCAGACCACGTCCCAAAGCAGCAAACACAAGAGAAGCAATCAGATAATTGTTGTTTTCATTTCTCTCTGAGGCTTCTCAGCTTCCCAGGAGAAGACATCCTGGTGAAGGGATTTTTCAGAAAATCTGACAGTGACACAGCTCCACTGATTTCAGGGAAATTGTGAATTTGTTGTGGAACCCAGGCAGCTGAGCCTGGAATGAGGAGAGATTTCCACATCCCCTGCTCAGAGCAGAACAGGAATATTCTGGGGATATCCCTCACTTCTGACTTTGGAATTCACTGCCCAGTTCAGGACTCCTCACGCTGTTGTCCCCAAACTGTGGGGACAGAATCCTGCACAGGGCTAACTGCTAATGGTAATCACATCCCTGATTACCCTGGGATGGTGTAATTACATCTTAATTAATGCTCTGGGGTGTTCAGAAGGTGGGATGTCAGGGATTCTGGGCATTGCTGCTGCCAGACAGTGGAAAGAGACCCTTCCTTCAACACCCTTGTAACTCAGGGGTTACTCTGAGGTTACTACAGATCAAAGCAGGAGGGAGCGACTGTCCCTGAGCCTGGCAGCCCCCTCAGCCCTTGTTCAGCAGCTCAGAAGCACACACAGAGCTGCCCACTCTGGGGTGCACAATTCGGGGATTTGAGGCAGCACTTGCTGCTATTTATGGGTTTGTGTTGATCAAGGCAGTGCAAAAATCATCATAAAAATAAAATTTTAAAAAAAAAAAATAAAGCTAAAATATTGTTGTGAGTGTGTGTGAGTGTGCTTGGAGCCCTAAAGGATCCTGGGAGACAGAAGGAATGGAACAACACACCAGGACTCTGGAAGATTTCAGTGTCCTGTTGACTCACAAGACTGGAGCAGACACTCTGCTGCCTGCCCTGGGGTGCACAATTCAGGGATTTGAGGCAGGGATTGCTCCTAATTATGGGTTTGTGGTGGTCAAAGCATTGCTAAAACCATCATCAAAAAAAATTTAAAAGGCTAAAATATTGTTATGAGTGTGTGTGAGTGTGCTTGGAGCAGCTCAGAAGCACACACAGACCTTGCTGCCCACTCTGGGGTGCACAATTCAAGGATTTGAGGCAGGGCTTGCTCCTAATTATGGGTTTGTGGTGGTCAAGGCAGTGCAAAAACCATCATTTAAAAAAAATAATGCTAAAATATTGTTATGAGTGTGCTTGGAGGCCTAAAGGATCAGGTAATCCTGGAAGACAGAAGGAATAGAACAACACACCAGGACTCTGGAACATTTCAGTGTCCTGTTGACTCACAAGATTGGAGCAGACAGGTACAGCCCAAAGACAGCATGATCTAAATGTGGGCCAGGCTCTAACACACAGCAGGAATGTCTAATTTTAGTCTGTCCAGTTCTGGCAATGTCACCTTTAATTGCATGGCTCATTTGAATTGTAAAACACCTTTAAAAGCTAACTAGTAAAGGGAAATAGGCCATATTTTCTAGACTAACGGTCATATTCAATTTTAACTGCAAGCAAAATTGGGTTTAAACAGTTAATGCAGGTTAGGACTTGAGTTAGCAAAGGGAAACCATGGCCTGCAAAAGGCAGAAGTTGCAGAGTTTGACTGGGACTGCAGTGGGATCCCTGCTCTGCAAACTTTGTCTGACACACAATTCCCTGGGATGGATTTTTCCTGGCTAAAAAGGTGCAGATTTCCATGCTGTGTGTGCTGGGGTGAGCTGCATTTCAGGTTTTCTCACACAGGGCTAAAATCATCCTCAGGTGCTGAGGAGCAGGAGAGCCAGGCCAGTTCCACCCCTTGCCAAGGCCACACAGCACTGAGCAGTGTCCTGGAGGAGTCTAATATTCAAGAAATTATTTTTAATCATGCAGAAGGCCTCAACAGCCATGCTAATACATTTTTAAAATTGGATATTAATTAAAATCTATTTACTAACTGGGTTGTTGTGCCAGTTTAAAAATAATACAACCAAAAAATGTTGCAGAAGAGAAAATTTCCTCAAGTTTGGGCTGAAGCTCATCAGCTCCAGCAAAGCTGGATTTTATCTCACACTGAACACAGGGTGCAAGTCCCAAAAATTGTGAATTTGAAGCCCAAGAAAGCACCTGCTGGAATCACTGAGTCCATGTGGGGAGGCACTCCCAGCAAACTGCTCCTGGTCAGGAGAGAAAGGAGAAATATTGAGGAGTGCATTTAAAGAGATAGATATAGATATAGACATAGATGATATAGATATAGATATAGATATAGATAACAGATATAGATATAGATATAGATAACAGATATAGATAGATAGAGATAGAGATACAGATAGAGATATAGGATAGATATAGAAATATAGATATAGATATATTAGAGATATAGATTAGATAGATATAGATTAGATACAGATATAGATTAGATAGATATAGATATATATTAGATATAGAGATATATATTAGATATAGATACAGATATAGATATATAGATGATATATAGATATAGATTAGATTTAGATATAGATGATATAGATATTGACATATAGAGATATATATATACATATATATATTGACATATAGAGAGATATATATATATAGATATAGTAGATATAGATATAGATATAGATATAGATAGATATAGATATATCACAGGTGTGATATAATTACTCCCCATCCTGGGAGCCCAGCTGTGACCCCTGGCACCGCTTTGTTCTGACTTCCACTCCTGATTAGCCCCAAATTCACCTCCAGCTCCCCCAAACACCCCCTGCTCCTGCCCTGCACGGGCTGCAATCCAGGGAAAGCGCTGGCCAGCAAAACCCTGCCGAGCCAGCGATGGAGCTGAATATTTCAGCGCTTTGCCACCGGCATAACCCGTGCTGCCACCTGAAACACACTCGACAAGGAGCATTTTGATGGGGTTTTTTTTCCGTGCTGCTGATTGTGCTGCTCACACAGCCCGGGGATGGCTCCTGGAGCAGCGGCGCTCTGCCTCCCTCTAGAGCGGCTGCGATGGTACTCGCCGTGCAAACTCGTTTTTCTGCTCCGTGCCCTGCAGCCAGGCGGATCTCATCGCTCTTTGGGGCTTCCTGAAAATCCTAAAGCGGTGCGGAGTTGGTAGTGCAGCGGCTGAGCCCTGCCAGCGCATGCAGGGACAAACTTGGTGTCCTCAGAGAATGCCCAGCACAGCCAAATCACTGTCCCCAAACAAATAAATATAAATATAAATATTAACACTTATAATAGATATAATAATGAAATATAATCCGTTATTATATTGGTTTATATACCACCTATATTAATAATAATCATTTATTATAAATATAAATAAAAATGTAATTATAACATAGGTATAGATAGATATAGATATAGATATAGATATAGATATAGATATAGATATAGATATAGATATAGATATAGATATAGAATAGATATAAATATAAATAAAAATGTAATTATAACATAGGTATAGATAGATATAGATATAGATATAGATATAGATATAGATATAGATATAGATATAGATATAGATATAGATATAAATATAAATATAAATATAAATATAAATATATTTAACCGTGTATCCCCAGCAGATTTCCTACTTTCTTAAATATTCTGACACTTATTCTGCACTGTATTTGTGGGGTTTTATCAGTTTTTGTTATCCACGGTTTTCCACCTGAAATCTGCTCCTCCAGCCCCAGTCACTCGTGGTGTCTTGGATTATCTGTCACTCCTGGGATTCGCAGCACACTGGGATTATATTATTAAGGAAACCCCAAATGTGCAATGGGTTCAGCAAATCCCTAAAATGTGTAATGGGTTCAGCAAATGCCCAAAATGTGTAATGGGCTCAGGAAATATCAAATGTGCAGTGGGTTCAGCAAACCCCAAATGTGCAGTGGGTTCAGGAAACCTAAAATGAGCAGTGAGTTCAGCAAACCCGAAATCCCCAAAGTGTGCAGTGGCTTCAGGAAATCCCAAATTTGCAGTGGGTACAGCAAATCCCCAAAATGAGCAGTGGGTTCAGGAGGCCCCAAATGTGCAGCACTCCCTTCCAGAGCAGAGACCAGCAGGTGCCCTCACCTGCCCCAGCACAGAGCCCACAAAAGGAATTTGTCACCAAAAGACGTCACCTTTTGTTCCCCCCAGCCCTGATTTCACCAGGTTTTTAAGGACATGTCTAAATTTAATCTTCAGAACTCTGAAATGATCCCAGGAGGTCCATTTACACATTGAAGGTCATGCATGCATCTACATCCTACAAAAACCAAAACCACATCTTGACTGCATTTCTCATTAGAGATAATTGTTCAAATAATTAATAAACAATATTTGTTCAAACAATTAAACAATAAAAAAAAAATTGTTCAAATAATTAATAATTCCTGACCTGCAGCTTTCTTTAATTTTTTTTTGTTTGTTTTGCTTTCTATATCCTCAACCTTTGAAATCTGAAGTCTCCTCTCAGATTTTTCCTTTCTTAATGCATCACTCCACTTCTGAAGTGTCCAAAATTCAATGCAAGATCTTTCTTGGACTAAATTCTGTTCTTTCCCCTTAAGCCTAATGAGTCATTAAAAAAGGCAAGTGGGAAATGGCCTGGCAATTAAAAACAGAATATGGAGGGAAAAATTAAAGTAATGCATCCTTGGACTGTAATTTAGAGAATTTATTAGTCATAAAACCTTGATGAGTTATTCTCATGGCAAAACCTGTAATAAGAAGAAGAAGAAAAAAAAATAATGATAAAAATAATGAACACATTTGTATGACAGAAATTGTGGCAAGTGTGGGGAATGACAGAAGCCTCCTTGGGCAGGGTTTAGTTCCATTATTGCAATCATATGGATATATCTTCGTGCCATTATTTCAGCAAGATATTGTCAATTTTACCTTGGAAATCTTTTCCACCCGATTTTATCTTTTAAAAGTAAACACAGGTCTTGAAGCAAACTGCTGGGAGCTGTGCAGGAAAGGAACTGAGGGAACTGGGGAGTGCTGGGATTTGCTGGGAGCTCTGGGGAGATCCCTGCCTCTGGATGGCTCTGGCAGACACCTGCAAACGTGGTTTATAAATTCGGCTGCAAAATCAGGGTGGGGAGGGTCTCAACGAAAGCAGGAGGTGGAATTCACTGGGAAATTCAAATGCCACCAAATGCCACCAAATGCCACCTGTCACAGCCCCCCAGGAGCAGCAGGGGCTGCAGGATCAGACCCTGCCCTGCCCAGGACACCTCTGCACATCAGCAAAGCCACAGGATTAAGGATTAATTAAGGATTAAGCACAAAACTCCCTCAATTAAGGGTAATTAAGGGAAGTGTTGAGTTACAGCAGCACGTGTTTGATAAGGGAGCACAGACTGCAGATCCTTAAGGAACAAACTCAGGTCTGGTGTCCACAGTGACACCTCCCACTGAAAACTGGTAAATGAATACAAACCTGGGGCAGTTTCCAGTGGAAATGAGAGGGGCAAACCCCCAAACTGGGCTCACCAAGCACGGCCTGAGTCTGATTTCCATGTTCTGGTGCCCTTCCCCACCTGGGCTCAGGTGTTGTCCTGCACAAAGGGACCTGGCTGAACCTGGGACACCCCTGGGGAGAACCTGCCCATGGCTCCCGTGGTCCCTTCACTTCAAACACTGCAAGACACAGGGAAAGAAAGAATTGGATTGAGCCCAAAACCCAGATCCGAATTTCAAAATTAGCAACAAGAGCCTCCCAAAATCCCACCTGCAAACCAGCCCTGAGCTGTGGGGCTCAGATTTAACGTGTGGCCTCCCCTCAGAGTCCTCCCTCCCCACAACATCTCTTTGTGCATCTCCTCAGGAATCAGGCTCAGAGCCTGAGCTGCTCCAACAGGGGGGAAAAAAAAAACATCCATGAGCCAACAAAAAATAGCTGGCAATAAAGAGAGGGAGCCAACAACAGAGGCAGTGTCTGTGTCAAGGCTCATTTCATTCCCCACACAGGCAGTGTCCTGACAGGAGGCTGAGTAACACCTATGAGGTGCTTGATGTATTTAATGGGAGCCTCTGAGCTGTGGGGTCCTCCCCTCAGCATGTGATCTCTTCCAGAAATAACCGTCCCTTGGAATGGAGGGGCTTGTGATAGGCACAATCTGTTAGCAGCAAATTGAGCTGTCACCCTTGTATGTCATGTTCATTTGGCTGATTAAGGAGATATTAATCTACTGCCATTGTTACAGTATCTGTCATCTCAGGGAGGGGGAAAAAAAACCCAACAAGGATATGCAGGCAGCTTTTCTGGAGGGATATTTATACAGCCAGGGAGAGAGGAGAAAGCCGAGGTGTGCAGAATACAAATGGGACTCTGATCTGCTACAAATATTGAACCAACTGCAATTGATTACAGAGCCAACAGCAGATCCTGCTTCAGGTGATGCTCAGCCTGGCTTTGGGCTGGTTCTGGATCCCCTGCAGGGCAGTGACACCAACCCTGAGCGCTCAGGCTGTGGCTCCTCAGGACACAAACCACTTTGGAATGGATGCTGGGTGTGGTGGTGAGGAGTTTCTGACACCACATTTCCTTATTTCAGGAGGCAACATCAAATTGCTGGGTTTGGAAAGGAGTGGAGACTCCCCTGTTAACACTGTTGAGTGGTTTCAAGGCAGGAAGTTCCTGAAATACTGAATAAACCTTGGGTGAAGGTCCAAACCTGATGGTTGGACTTGATGATCTTCGAGGTCTTTCCCAATCTTAATAATTCCATGGTCCTGTGACCAAAGCCCTTTTTGCTCCCCAAACATCAGGATCTGTTTCTGGAATCCACAGCACTGCATGCCCACTGAACACCCCCAGAGTGAATTTACCTGAGATTCAGCCACTCTGCAAAACCAATCCCAGCTCCTCTGCCAGACAATCCCTTCCTTCCTGGAATCCTTGCTGGAATCAATCCTTGCTGGAATCCTTCTTTCTGGAATCTTTCCTTCCTTCCTTCCTTCCTTCCTTCCTTCCTTCCTTCCTTCCTTCCTTCCTTCCTTCCTTCCTTCCTTCCTTCCTTCCTTCCTTTTCCCCTCTCGTTGTGCCCCCTCCCCTGTTTGCATTTCCCCACTGCAGCAGCTCCTTCAGGCTGTTCTCAGCACCATCCCTGCCCCAAAAGTTCCTTTTTTTTTATTTGGGAATCCGAGGTGGGGCTGTGGGAGATTTGAAGGTGCTGTGGAATAACAGAGCACTGGATGTGGCCTGAGGATTAAGCACCAAACACCCTCAATTAAGGGTAATTAAGGGAAGTATTGACTTAATTAGTAAATTAACACTAACTACTGATTCTAAAGGATCCTAAAAAATCCTAAACTCAGCTCTGGTGTCCACAGTGACACCTCTCACTGCCTTTCACCTGAAAACTCTGGTAAATAAATAAAACTTGGGGCAGTTTCCAGTGGAGATGGTTCCTGGTGCCCCTGGCAGTGCTGGTTACGGAACTTTAACCAAACCAGGCTGGCCCAGAGCCCAGCTGTCCTTAAACCAGGATTTAAGAATTTATTTCAGAGCCCAGCTGTCCTTACACCAGGGTTTTAATGAATATGCACATGAGAAATCTTGTCTGCATAGGGTCTTTCTCATTTTTGTACTGGGAGCTTTAATACAACCTGAAAAGCCCCAGAATCCATCATTAAAAATAAGCTGTTGGCCTCACATTTTCCTGGATGAGGAAATGTATGCCAAGCCCCTCCAGCCCCCCCTGACTTTTGCCAGAGTCTCCATAGTTTATGTTTGAATCAATAACTATTTTAATACAGGGACTTTAGAAAAGTTTGATTCAAATTCCTTTGACACAGTTCCATCAACATCCAGTTATAGAGCCATTCTGCATATGACTCATTAAATATTTAAAAGATTCCTATTATTGAATTAACTATTTATTGATTTATAATTTAAAAGATTTATGCTCGGCCATTAAAAAAAATTCCGAGCTGACTTTCACTTAAAGAGATGTCAGGTGCCATTTGCTGCTGGTGAATGTCTAATGTACCCTTTTCACCCCTGGAGTGAAGAAAGGACAATTACTCAAGGACCTCTGGTTCAATATTCGGGCTGCCTGGATGCTGAGGTCGGTGCTTGCTGATTTTTCCTGAGGCATTAGGTCATGCTCAGCAGCCTCCATCCATCCCCCAGAACCTCCCTGCAAATGCACAGCTTGTGGTTTCTCCTTCTGCACTGATTGATTTGCATTTTGTCCTGGTTTCTGATATTCCTCTGGTTTTCCTGGGGCTGAGGTGCAGAGGGATGGACACACAGACACTCACAGATCCTCCTCCTCCTCCTCCTCCTCTTCTTTCTCTTCCTCTGCTCTTCCAGGGCCTGGCTCAAGCAGCTCCCTCTTGCAACTGCAGGGGGAAAAAATGGGGCATTGCAAAATTAAAAATGGATTTCAGAGCTCAGCTGAATTGGGAGCATGGAAATTTAAATATACTACAAGGCTCACACCAACTCCCAGCTTTAAAGCAATGCTTCCCAGGCTGATGCTTTGCTTTTTCTGGAGTAAAAAATATGAATTTAATGCCTTTATTTAGCACCTCTAATCTGAGGCTCACCAACTGCTTTAGCCCCATTAATTATTGAAACCTGGGAGAGCCCCTAGGGGTGTCTATTATTATAATATTCCTTTTACAAATGACTAAGCTGATGCACAGGAAGGTTAAGCGACTCTTTGAAGGCCACACAAAGTCCAGATACAGCTTTCCAAAGAGCAGGAAAATGGGCTGGAGCAGGATGAATGCTCTGTCTTCCCCAACTGTACAAAAATCAATTTTTATTTATAAAAACATTTTTACAAGTTGTTTTTTTTTTTCATAAATACAGACAGAAATACTACTTGGATCTAAAGGAGGAGAAATAAAAAGAAGCACAAAACATGGGAATGGATTTTTTTTTTTGTACACAGCAAGCAAGGCTCTGCCTCAGATAAAGATCTCTCCCTACTTGTTTTACTTTTGACTTCAGGGACCTGAGTTTTAGTGATTCACATTTTTCTACTACAGCCCTTTCTTGGCTCTCCATCAAACCCACACAGAGTAATTAGCACAGCTCTGTCAGACACAAATACAGCAGAGTCGTGCATTACACCCAAAAATTGCTGCTCCAGCTTCTCCAATCCCTGAATTATAAATAAAGACTGGAAAAGGCTGCTTGCTCCAAGTAGTAACTATTTCAAACCTGCCATGCAGCTCTCCCAGTGGTATTGCTGGGGGTTAGGGATTAACCCTAGAAAAATAATTTTTGGAAACTCAGACAGAAAACTGTAATAAACTGAGTTGGAATTGATATAGGAAGGGAAAAAGGGGTTATTATGGAGCCAGAGACAGGGAAGCTCACAGCAGTGAGATATGGGAGAATAATTAAACATAGAGAGATACACACATATGGATGTTTTTGTTTGTTTTGCCTTTATTCTTCATAAATGGGCATTGGGAAGCAGCACTGGGGCTGTGGCAAAGGTGCAGGAGGTCAAAGTGGGAAGTGAAAAGGTGGGGGTGTGAACAGCACACACGTTCATTAGCAGTGAAATCCAAATGTTATTGCTGCTGCCGTCGTTCAGATCCATGCCTGGGGATGCCAACCCTCCCCAGCCCATCCCTGTGGTCACTCCCAGGTCACTTTGTCCCCACATCCCCTCGGATCAGGCTCCAGGTGCTGCTGTGGTCACCCCAAGGTCACTTTGTCACCCAGATCCCCTCCAGGGGCCACTGTGGTCACCCCCAGGTCACTTTGTCCCCAGATCCCCTCGGATCAGCCTCCAGGTGCCACTGTGGGCGCTCCAAGGTCACTTTGTCACCCAGATCCCCTCCAGGTGCACAAAGGTGGCCACTTTGTCCCCAGATTCCCTCCAGGTGCCACTGTGGTCACTCCCAGGTCACTTTGTCACCCAGATCCCCTTGGATCATGCTCCAGGTGCCACTGTGGCCACTCCCAGGTCACTTTGTCACCCAGATCCCCTCGGATCATGCTCCAGGTGCCCCCTGACTGCAGCCACCCCCTGTGCAGGGCTCCCTTCTCTCCTCTGCTGCAAGGTGGGAGCAGCAGCTCCCCCAGCAGCGCAGCCTGGCCCTGGCTGGGCTCTAAATGTGCATTTCTGTCAATTCAAGAGCTGGAGATGCCCCTGCACAGGGTAACTCCCCACTGGCCCAGCTGCCAGGGCGTTGTTCCCATTTTCCTGCCCGGAAAAATTCAGGGCGATGTTTGCTGGGGTGTTGGGGATCTTTCCCCCAGCAGTGGGGCTGAGCTGCTCACACCACAAACCTTCTTTG